>NC_133871.1:8403892-9603892 GCF_044706935.1 Curcuma longa
ACAGGTTCAAGTGTGTAAACATTACTACAATGTATTTGCTTATGGATGATCCACATAAACAAAGCCAGAAGTATATGTTTATGGAGACAAACTACTTTGCACCCTCATATTCATTTAATAATCAACAGCATTGAATTTTACAACCATGGTTGAATAAATTGTTTATCCGTTTGTTGGATGCAAAATGAAATGAAAAACCAAAAAATAATCTTTTATAATTACCAAAACTTGCAAATAACAGATCCAAGTAGGAGTGGCGTTACTGAACTTTTAATAAATTGTGCATTTACATCTACTGAAGAGACAGCAGGAACATAATCCATGTATTCAAGCTGGCATATTAAGCGCGTGAATGGAACTTGCCTAAATTGCAGACTGACACGTAGCCACAGTTTTTCAGTGAACACCAGCAAAACTCAATTCGTAAATAAATTCCTAGTATTAGCCTAAGGCAACAATTTAGTTTATGGAAAAAAGTCATCTTTCAATTGTCAAACTACTGTTAACCTTTCATTACAGCTGGGTACCACTTTAAGAATGATTCCTAGATTTTATGTTCGGCTTACAAGTTGCAAGATTCAGCTTTATTCCTAATCAAGCAGTGGTATAGCATGAACATCAATGGATACTCTAAATTCACCAACATCATTCCAGAGCGCATAAAACTAGCAAGAATTAAACCGCGCTTAACGAAAACAAAAGTACATGATAAATGAGGCAAGAAATTACACAAACTTCACCCATTATCATACTCCATAGCTTTCCTAGAAAAAAAGGGAAAAAGGGGATGATAAGTTGATGTGCAAGCCCGAAAGGAGAACAGGACAATGCTAACACAAACAAACCCAGATCTAGGAAACTAGTTAATATTGAGATCATGAACATCAACAGAGATACCAAAGAAAAAAACATCTAAGGGGAAATGATCGACTTAAAAACACGGTCTTTCATGGAAAAACAAATAGTTCAAGCTCTAAGATCCACGAAGCCCAACAAGACAGAAATGGATCTGTCGGTTCCGTAAAGGGAAACAAGAGATCACAAAGACATGATTGTGCACGACCCAAGACCCGATCTATCGCAGGAAGGCACTGAAACGACAGATCTGATTGATACCTGGAGGGTCCGGGTGGCGAATTCGACGCCGATTGTGGACTTGGACTCGAGGTTGAACTCGTTGCGGGTGAAACGGGACAGTAGGTTGGTTTTGCCGACGCCGGAGTCGCCGATCAGCACGACTTTTACCAAGTAGTCGTATTCCTCGTCCGCCCTTCTCGCCATCTCTCTCCTCCCTCCCGCAGCTTCCGCCCACAACCTCGACCTTTTCTAGTGTTCTGGACTCGAGTGGACTGGACTGACTGACTGCTTTAGAATTTTTTTAAAAAATAAAATAAATATTTAACATCCTAAATGGTAACACACTTATGTTTTCTAAAATTAAAAACTAAATCATTTCATCTTGGGCTGCCTGGAAAATTTATTTTAAATATTTTAAATTAATTAATTAATTACGTACTTAAGTAAATGTGTCATTATGTCAATTTATCTATGTTAATTGTCGTATCAGTGTAATTATATGAGTATTTATTTGGTGTGAATGTTTTTAAAATGATATGGCATTCATTCGGTAGCAATATTATGAAAAAATACATACGAAAATTATACAATATTTTGGTATGAATAATTTTGTCTGATGTATTTTGCTCGCACAATCTGACTAATTGTTTTGTCTACCGACTAGGTGTTGTTTGCAGCAGCAGCCAGCAGCAGCAGCCATCAAACGGGTTAACTGTTCAATGGATTTAACCCGACCCAACTACACAATGCAAACGTCGACCATCTTACAGCAGCAGCAGAGACGATCACAAATCCACACTGTCAAAATGCATACCGTTTACCATTTCCGTCCAAGAACTGATCAGTGTACCAGCCTCTCATCTTCACTTCAGAAAGGAAACCTGGGAAAACACTCTCCATCTTCTCATAAGCTGCATTCAACACCGGCAACCCCGACGACCCATCACCGGATTTCTCCATAGCATCAGCAAAAGCAGCCACCAGCCACCCCCTCAATGCATCCTCGCCCGACGCACTCTGCTCCAGAGACATATAAGTGAGCTTGTCTTGTCGGTTGATAAGAAACTTTTCACTTGGAAAAATGTCCCTCAGCTCCTTGAGCGCCGACAGATTCTTGACGACCTTCTTAAGTGGTTGCCCAACCTTCACGTTCCCTGCTTCCTTTATGACGCGACCAGGATGAATAAGATTTTCTTGGTATCTAAGATCAGCTGGGCTCGAGATTTTTCCGCTCTGTTTCACATGCCAGCATAACAGTCAGTCACCGGAAAGTAGATAGAAGCAATCAATGTTGAATGGCATTGACTAATTTGCACCTCGAGAAAATTGGCTACGATCATGGCCGTTCTCTGGGGATTAAGGGTGTTTACAGGAGCTGCTCGCATTTCTTCTGCCACACTGTAGATGTGTATCGCGGAAAGCAGAGGGGCCACTATCAACTGCAGGTTAATAACACAATTCAACAGTTAACATTTTGGTCGAGTCAAGTAAAGTCACTATGAATAGATTTAATCATATAAGGGCAATCAGATTGTAGCAATTCTACACCAGAATAGCTGATTCTTCGAAGAAAGCAAACTATGCTAAATTCTATCAGTTAAGATTTTTTTCAAAAAACCCATCCAAATGCTTTTGATTGTTTTCAAAAAACCCATCCAAACAATTGAATTTAATGTTAATATTAAAATTGTTCTTTCAAACTTCATACTTGAGATAACAGAAACATGCCTTTCCTTGAATTGATGAGCATACTGTGGAAGCTAATTGAATCCCAGCTCCTATTCCAAGTACATTGAAAAGGGTAGAGATAGCCTCTCCTTTCGCAAACAAGTCACTGAGATTACCTTCTTTGGCAAAAGAGGAATAAATTGGTAACCTGGTAGCCCTTGCAGCTACAACAGCCATTCCCTGTAAATCACATGCATAATAAAGTCCATTACGCAATAGAAAAAAGGCACAGAAGAATCTATCATGTTAATTATCTAGACAAATTTCCCAATCAGAAACTGAACTTTAGATATTCCCAAATCAAGCCTCCTACTTTCAAAACGCTTACATCATGCACATATCTCTCCATATATTCAAAATAACCTTGGTTTGGTATTTTTGGTTAGGAAAATGAAATTTGGCTTTTAAACTGAATCTTAATGGACCTTTTGTGCTCAAGAACACCATAATATTCTATTTGACAATGCCAGAAATATTTTAGCATCTCTCTTTTCAAAATGATATGTAGCTCATCAAGGTGACTTTTTGAAAAGAAAATAAACAAGAGTGTTGGGTAATCTCAGAAAGTGTTTATGAATTCAAAAGGTCCAACAAAATCGCCTTGATGACCTAAAGCATGTCATTTTGGAAAGAAAATCAAGCTAGTATTTCCATGAATGTTAGGTAGTGACCTAGTCATGAGTGTTTTTGAGTCTGAAAGCCCATTGATGGCTGAACATAGGGCATTTGGGATAGATAATCACACTGTAATAATTCTACAAATGCTAAATAAAGTGTTTAAGTGTAAGTACACTGTAATAATTCTGGGAGTGTTAAATAAAGTGTTCGAGTGTATTTGAGTTCCAAATCTTCATCAAGGAAAGGTGATTTTGGCCCCAAAATGATCAGTTTGGAAAAGAACTACACCAGAGCGACAGTGAATGTCCAGTAATCCCAGAAAGTTTTTGAGTTCAAAAGGCACATCAGGATGATTTACAATAATCATCTTTACGGAAGAAAACATGTCATTTGGAAGTGGAAATACATTAAAATGCTTCTGGATGTCAAGTAAAATATTTTGATGATTTCTAAAAAAACAAAAACTCATCACTGAATCAAGGGTATTTTGGGTATGTGGAGAGAGTGCATGATTTGGCCAGTTTGCAAAAGAGGCCGTGATTTTGGAATAAGAAACTTCAAGTGTGTGAATGTGTGTAATTGAGAGAGAGAGAGAGAGAGAGCAATTGATCAAGTATACTAAGCAAAAAGAGCACTATCAATAATTCAATATTAATGAAATAAAGAAGAATTACCTTTGCGAAGTTTCCCAAACCTGCTGTTTCCAGAAAAAGATGTGGGCATAGAGGTGAAACAACTTCCAAACCAGTACCAAGATCATAAAGCACATCAGCTACAACACGGATAGGGAAAGAACATTAGAATTAACACTAGTCCAAAACTTTAGCAGCATAGAAGAAAGAGAAACTTGCATAAAACTGTGAAATACTCAACACTATGCCTTCGTGGCTGATATGATGATAGCAAGGTGGACATATAATTATTACTTAAATGGAATTACCTAGTATTCTCCAACTCTTTGGCTCAGAGTCCATTCTAGCTCCCATATTGCTACATATCAGTTTGCCAGCATGTTGCATGCCATCTTTTAGAATCTGAAAACAATAGGCATAAGAAAGAAAAGACCGAGGAGACTAAAAGTTGAAAACCATTTTAGCATACTATATCCTACCCAGCTTACGGCAGTTGCTTGTGCAGGGGTAGGACGCAAGCCTGCAGCAGCAAATAGAAGTGACTGAACCATAGCCAATAGTTGTCAGTCAAAAGGCATGCTACAAAGTATATCATATATTCAGAGGTACAGATGATATCATGCATGCCTTGATTGACTAAATAATAGAGAAACTAAAAGTAAACAACACAAAGAATTAATATTTACTAAAATAGTAATGTCTTGATCTCGAGATACTGCTTTATCCTTGTACGAAACTCCTTGTAACTGTTGTTCTAGAGAAGATGTCTGTCAATTTGGACGCCCTAGATATTTTCTAACACTATCACAAGGTAACGTGATCCCATGTCATTGAAGACAAATATTGATTGGTAGAGTAACAATTGAACTTTAATATTGTTAGCCTCTCATCAAATTTCAAGGTATCATTTTCCATGCTAACACAACTACTAGGGATAAGACAAAAAGAGAAGACCTGAGTTGATAACACAGATAATGCAGCGCTTGAGAAGTGTTGCAATGCCCGGAATTGAGTATAAGTCAAGTAGCCCTCATTCACACTGCAGAATATTTAATTTTTTAATACAAAGAGTTGAAAACAATTCCATATACTATTAGATATATGGAACTTCGTGTAACAAAAAGAATAGCAGGGGAAAATCTTACCTATATGGATACCCTGATGGAAAGAATTTGTTAAGAAATGATTCAACAACTCTTTGTATTATAGGTCTTGAGTCACTTGCAATTGTAACCTACCATCCAATACCATTTTCAGAAAAGAAATCATTCAGAGAAGCATGGAAAAAATATCTCAGATTCACTTAAAATACCTTACCTAGCTATCTTCTATGCTTACACCATCAAAGTAGAAAAGTGATTATAGTTTACAACCTTGACGAGAAAATTATACTATATTCTATGGAGCTTACAAGTATCATACATTATACACCAACCGGATTAGGTGGGCAAGTCTAAGTCAAAAGCACATCCGATTCTTCATTATTTATTAATAAAGACAAAATGTTTTAATAACATAAAAAATTCTTAAAAAGACTTTTTAATTTTTAACATCATAATAGGTATTTTAAAAAAATAATAAATATTGTAGGGTCTTTTAAAACTATCCTTAGATTCTAAAGAGGACACTTTTCAGGAAGGGAACCCCTTTTATTTTATTTTATTGCCATTTTCAAAATATTAACACTTTTTTTCTTAAAAAAATGTAAATCTTTAATAAATATCAGCTATCTATATTTAATTAAATCTTCAAAATTACCCATAGAGGACAAGGTTGACAGCAAAGTTGATCCTTCACTACCTTTGCAATCTGGGTCATAGATTCAAGTGAGGAAACATTACTAAAATGTATTTGCTCAAGGGTGTTCCACATAAGCCAAGCCAGAAGTATATGTTTGTGGAGATAAAGTACTTTGCTACCTCATATTCATTTAATAGCCAACAACATTGAATTTTACAGCCATGGTTGAATACACTATTTATCCCTTTGATTAAATTGGATGTAAAACAAAATGAAATAACTAAAAATTAATCTTTTATATTTATCAGAATTTGTGAATAACAGATTCAAGTAGAAATGAGCACCACTGAACTTACTAAAGATTGTGCATTTATCATCTACTGAAGAGACAGCAGGAACATAATCTATGTACTCAAGCTGGCATATTAAGTGCAGGAATTAGAAACTTGCCTAAATTGGCACGTAGCCACAAGTTTTGGGTGAACACCAGCAAAACTCAATTCTTTCATAAACTCAAAATATTAGACTAAGACAACAATTTAATTTATGGAAAAATGTCATCTTTCAATTGTCATACTACTATGAATCTTTCATTACAGCTGGGTGGCACTTTAAGAATGACTGCTACGTTTTAGGTTTGATTTACAAGTTGCAAGATTTAGCTTTATCCCTAAATTAAGCAATAGTCGGTAGGCGAGGATCAAAGTGATAGCATGAGCATCAATGGATACTCTAAATTCACCAATATTATTCCAGAGTGCATAAAACTAGCAAGAACAAAACCACGCTTAACCAAAACAAAACTGCAAGATCACTGAGTCAAGAAATTACAAAAAACTCATTCATTCTCATACTCCATAGTTTTCATCACAAAAAAATAGCTAATGGAAAAAAGAGAACAGGACAATGCTAACACAAACAAGCCCAAGATCTAGGAAACTAGAGAGATCATGAACATCATCAGAGATACCAAAGGACAAAACTTAGGAGAAATGTTCAACTTAAAAACACGGTCTTTAATGGAAAAAAACTCAACAGGGCAAGCTCTACGTATGCAGTTTCCCTAAACCCTAGCACTTCGCCCATCTAACCCTTGTAATTTAATGAAGGACCAAGAAAGCTTTCTTTCAGGAACCTCACCACAACACAAGAAAAGGAAAGGAAAAAAAATCAGAAAGAGCTTACAGAGAGACGCCCATTGGAATCAAAGCGGCAGATCTGCGAGACGGAATCGCAGGTTTCGATCCAGAAATCGGGCGACGAGGCGGCTCCTTCATTGGTTCCTTCGACTTCTCATCGGAATGAAAAAGAAATGAAATCATATAAAAGAAAACAGAAACAATTTTCTGAATTAAGATGATCGATTCAGTAGTGGGAAGAACTGGAAGGGATCGGGAGCGGCAGCGTACCTTTGATTTGGTCGCAAACATGGCCGCTGCTGTTGCCTACTGCCGTCGTTTCGAGGGAATTGGCTCAAGTCCAGTAAAGAAATACTAATTTTCATTGTTTTAAAACATTTTATTAATGTTAAAATACTTCTCAAAATTTTATATTTTACTGTTAAAACACATATATTCATTTTAAATTATATTTTTTTTATTAAAAATACCCTAATTTTATCTTGTTACGAATATTTAAAGTAATTTTGTCAAGTTAAAAGTAATTTTTGATTAAGTTTGAATATTTTTGACCGTGTTAAAAAAAAGTATTGATACTGTAAATGAAGAAAAACCCTTTTATTCTTTTCTTATCATTTTCAAAATATTTATATTTTTTCTTAAAAAATCTAAATCTTTAATAAACATGTTAAGATATTTGTGAGATAGTAATGTTATTATTTAACTACTTCACTATGAAGCCCTAAGATAAAGATCATCCTACATGTTGATAGAGAGGTAAGTAGATCATTCTACATGTATTATTGACTCTGTCAGTGGATAGAGTCCGTGTAAAATAAAATAAAATAACATTCTAAATCTCATCTCGCCTCGAACATGTTTTTCTTATCTCACATTTTAGTTACTTTTATTTTCTTATATCGAAACTAATAAAATAACACAAATGGTACTTTGATGGAATAATTTGAAAAAAGCATCACACCACTTTGTTTTGATGCACTTTGTCCCCGGGGCAATGGTTAGATCCGGGTTGTGCTCGAGTTACGGCGTATTTCCATCAAATGGAGAACCTGGGCACTACATATGTGCCCGCCGTTGCTTCCCGACTGGTGGTCAATCTCCAAGATTATTATTTTTTTCGAGTTCATCCAACCCCACTACTTGACCAATCTCCAAATAATGAAGGAATACCTGTAAGGCACAAAGTTGGCCAGTCCCCCACGATATTGTAGACAAGTATCCAATTAATTAGGTGTTGGATGGGGCATGGGCAACAAGGTTTTGGTGAGTTACAGAAGTGTTTAGGGTTGGAGCTCAATGATAGGGACAACTCCGAATACTTGCCTATTGTATTCGTCTTCGACAAACACCCTTAATCGATCGAGCACCGCACTGAATGCCACTAGTCCTCACACTTTGTAACCCTAATTATACCCTAAGGCATTGATTGGCATTGCATCTTGATTCATTACAACCCTAATTATACCCTAAGTCTCTTCGATGTATTTTTATTACTTAACCTTTTTTATATAAATATTAAAAATGGAATTAAACGAAAAGGTCCCTCTTCTTTGAAAATTAGAAGCTTCACCCTGCTCCTGATTTTATTATTAAAAAATTTACAGATGGCGCATAAGATTCCCTTGTAATCATCATAACCGTTACACATTTTCTCCTTTTTTTATGATAATTTAAAATTAATTAATTATTTTTTATTTATTTTCTCTCCAAAAAGATGCGACCACCGAAACGCTCGTCAAAGCTGTCCAACGGACACTTACAGTCTGGTCTCTTCTTTATACGTGTATAAGAAACCTCTCTGCCTCACCTCCATCTTCCCCACGCTTCCCATTTCCTCCACTCCACGCCTTGCTTTCATCTCTCTGCTCTCCGCTTCGGAGCTTGGAGGACTGCCCTATGGCCCAGGAGACCAGAGCCGAGTCGCCGGAGGCGACCGTGGCCGCCGCGGAGGTCGTCGTCGCTGAGGTAATGGCATCGGAGAAGGAGGTGGTCGGTGAGCAGCCGATATCGGTGGCTGAGCCTGACTCTGAGGTGGTGAAGCCGGTAAAGAACTCGGCTTTGGAGGTCGCGCTTGCTACGGAGGCAGCGGCCGAGGCGGAGGAGAAGAAGGCGGCGGTGGAGGAGGTTAAGCCTGAAGGGATGCTGCAAGCTGTCTCCTTTAAGGAGGAGAGTAACCTTGTTTCGGAGCTCGAAGATCCTGAAAAGAAGGCGCTGGAGGAGCTCAAGCTGCTCGTCCAGGCAGCGCTCGCGAATAGTGAGTTCAGCCCTCCGGCTCCCGTCAAGGAGAAGGAGGCGAAGGCGGAAGGCGACGCCGCTGCTGTTCCTGAAGGGGAGCCACCGAAGACTCTGGAGGCGGAGGAGGGTAAAGTTGAAGGAGACGCCAAGGCCGTAGCGGCAGAGGAGGCTGAAGCTGGGGGCGAATCTGCTCCTGCGCCTGGGGAGGAGGTCTTGAAAGATGTGGTGGCGGAGGTGTCCATAACTGAAGGTGGACCTTCTGCCTCAGCGGAAGAGCCCCCGAAGGCCGTGGCAACAGAGGAGCCTCTGGAGGCTGTGGCGGTGGAGGAGCCGACCGCACCGACCGTGGACGAGAAGCAGAAGCCTCCGGCGGCGGAAGAGAAGGCGGATGACGACGGTGATAAAACCGTCGAGGCCATAGAGGAAACGGTGGTTCCCATTTCTGCTCCTCCGCTCGCCGAGGCCGAAACGCCGGCATCGGAAGCTCCAAGGGCAGAGAAGGAAGAGGAAAAAGTCTCACCGCCTCCGCCAGAGAAAGTCATCATCTGGGGAGTGCCACTCCTTGCCGACGAGAGGAGCGACACTGTCCTCCTCAAGTTCCTCCGCGCCCGGGACTTCAAGGTGAAGGAAGCCATGGCCATGCTCAAGAACGCCGTACTCTGGCGGAAGGAGTTCGGCATCGAGGCGCTCCTCGAAGAGGATCTCGGCGTCCCCGAGTTGGAGAAGGTGGTGTTCATGCACGGCGTCGACAAAGAGAACCACCCCGTCTGCTACAACGTCTATGGTGAGTTCCAAAACAAGGAGGTTTACGCCGCCGCCTTCGCCGACAAGGAGAAGAGGCACAGGTTCTTGAGGTGGAGAATTCAGTACTTGGAGAAGGGTATAAGGAACTTGCTGGACTTCAATCCAGAAGGGGTTTCCACCATGGTCCAGGTCACCGATCTCAAGAACTCAATCGGCCTCGCGAAGAAGGAGCTCCGCCAAGCTCTCGACTTGCTCCAAGATAACTACCCCGAGTTCGCAGCCAAACAGGTAACTTCCATTCCTCACTACAATTTCCTAATCAAAATCAAAATTTTGAAACACCATAATCATCTCTGCTTCGGTAGGTGTTCATCAACGTCCCATGGTGGTACCTGGCTTTCAACAGGATGATCAGTCCATTCTTTACACAAAGAACAAAAAGCAAGTTTGTTTTTGCAGGGCCATCTAAATCAGCTGAGACACTCTTCAAGTCAGTAGATGAATTTATCTGTATTTCTTCATCTTATTAAGCAAAATTTGAAGTTTAATCTGACAATTTTCTATTGTGCAACTGAATCACACAGATTCATCGCTCCTGAGCAAGTTCCTGTTCAGTTTGGAGGCCTGAGCAAGGAGAACGACCCAGATTTCAGCATTGCTGATACTGTTACAGAGGTCACCATTAAGCCATCAACCAAGCATGTCATCCAAATTCCAGTCACCGAGGTAAATGATACACCAATTCGGCTTCATCTCAGTGAAAGATGAGATGCAAATGCTATACCGATTGTGATCTTGTTGGTGCTTCTTTACAGTCAAGCACCCTTGCTTGGGAGCTTCGAGTTCTGGGCTCCGACGTGACTTACAGAGCTGAATTCGTGCCCGACGCGGAGGACGGATACACAGTCATCGTTCAGAAGGCGCGGAAGGTGATCGCAACCACCGAAGAGCCAGTGGTGAAGGGCAGCTTCAAAATCGGCGAGGCCGGCAAAGTGGTTCTCACTCTGGACAACACCACCTCCAAGAAGAAGAAGCTACTCTACAGGTACAAGACCAAGAGCTCTGCCGATTCCTCTTAAGCAGCTTGCTGCTCCCCAAATCAAGCAACCACAAACTGAACATGATGAAATCACATCCACTGTTTGCCTTATTCTCAGTTTATCTTCGAGTAATTAATTAGTCTGTATGGTGTTTCTTGCTGGAGTCAAATTCATCTGTGTGTAAATTAAATTTTGTATACATTCTGTCTATCACAGTTGATTGCATTTTGTTACTACATTGAGAACACATAACTTTTGTCGATTTGCTGAAGAACAGAGAGAGAAAACACAGTGGTCTCTCAGTGTTTTGGTGCAGAAGTCGAGCACTGAAATGAGCAAAACCATTTGGTTTTTTCTCAAGGACGAAGTGTGCATGTGATGATGCTTTAGTCCCCACTCCTTTCAAAGTCGGTGGTGAAATAATTGGAGTGCCATGAAGTCAACAATTTTATTTTAAATCCTATTTTTTATTCTTGATTTTCCTTTTATTGATAACATTCTACACTTTTATAAGGCCAAAAATTAAACAAAATGCTAATGCTATGATATAAGGCTAAAACCGTCCATTAAAAGGGACTGTTCAAAAATGGAAATGCACAGTGCCGCGAGCGCCTGACCCGTCGCTGTTCCCGCCACTACCGCTTCGCCGTCCAGCCACCGTCGGCCGCCGGACCGAACCCGGTCGATGTGCCACTCGTTAGCGCACTGACTGACGTCGGATTTATCCGGTCGAATGGAAAATTACTGTGGGCCAAATCGCGATCGATTTCCAACCAAATCGCAGCCGGAGACCGGCCGAAGAAGGATCGCCGACGCCCGGCGGTACTTCCTTATAAGTGGTCCGCGCGCTGGTTCGGCGGTTTAAACTTGGCCACAATCCGGTCGGAATTCGGTATCGGTCGGCGCGTCGACGAGTGGGCCGTCGATTGGGCGTGGCGACGACGGCGGGAGTGGCTGGGGTCGGCCCGGTCACGCACAGCGTACTCGTCGCGTAAATCCCGTCGCAGCATAGAAAATCTCAAAAATTAAAATGGACATTTAAATGGACTTTTTTTATATTGTAGTAATAAATAAATAATACTATGCATGGTAGTAGTTATAAACTAAAAAAATTTATATATATTTAAAATTTTTTATAAGATTTAAACCAGACCGGATCGATCCGATACAGCGGGAGGATTTCTGGCAGCCCAGCCCGATTGCCCAACTGAGAACGTTGGCACCGAAAGGACAAAACCTAACCTAATTGCCCCGCCCACACTCCACCGACAACACCGCCACCACCTCCTTCCGTCAGTCCCGATCAACCGAATTCCCGTCGCGGATTCCTGGAGAAGCCTTTCCCACTTCACTCTTCGCGTCCAATTGGTATGTTTCTTTTGCTGTTTTTGACAATTTTCGATGGCTCCTTGATCGTTTTGCTTTAGCTTCTGGGCCCTAATAGAGGGTCGACATCTCGGCCATGATCGGAATATAGGGTCAATCTCCTCCTAGTTTGCTGGTTTGGATTGAGATCGTTTGATTTTTTTAATTTTTTTCACGAGTTGTTCTTCTAGTTATGGTAATGTTTGCATCCTTGTTTGATTTGTTTGCTTCGTGCTGCTTGTTCATTTGACAGGTTTCCTTGTCTCTGCTGAGCTTCTGTGAGACAGGATGGCGCTGCTTGCTATGAGAAGGTTAAGAAGATGGGCGCCATGTTACCCTGGAAATTTGGCTTTCTCCCACACACAAAAATCAAATTATGTGGATGTGAGAATGAAATGGAAGAAGGACCCTTTCTACGACACTGTTGACATTCTGATCAGGGCCAAGGAGCTCAAATCCCTCATCTCCCTCAAAAACATAATTGCTAACGAGCCCACTGGCTGCATCCCAGTGTCTACCGTCTCCAAGCTTGACCGCATTCTGGAGATCTCTGGTCGGGTCGCAAGCTTTCTTAGGAAATACCCAGCTGTCTTTGAGGAATTCACTGGCCCACAGTACAACCATCCATGGTTCAAGCTGACCCAAGAAGCTGCTGACCTCGATAGAAAGGAGCGCGAACTCTATGCTGCGCACCGGTTAGAGATCGTTGACAGATTGAGGAAACTCATACTGATGTCGAGGGAGAAGAGACTGCCTCTGAGGATTGTACAAGGGATGCTATGGTACCTTGGATTACCTGAAGATTATCTTAAAAGTTCAGAAGAGATCCAAAATGGGTACTTTCAGATTGTCGGAATGCAAGATGGCGAACAAGGTTTGAGTGCATCGATTGGTCCCAATGAGGAGGTTATTTCGGTGCTCCAACGCAATGCAATGCAATTGAATGGAAATATTGGTTCACCACCATCAGTCATTAGGTTCCCTCTTTTCCCGTCTAAAGGTCTTCGCTTGAAGCAGAAGATTGAGATATGGTTGGAGGAATTTCAGAAACTCCAGTATGTCTCCCCGTACGAAGATTTTTCTACCTTGGATCCAAACAGTGATATTTCAGAGAAGCGCGTAGTTGGAGTTCTTCATGAGTTACTCTGTCTGTTTTTTGATAACTCTGCTGAGAGGCGGAAACTTCTTTGTCTAAAAAAGCATTTAGGATTACCTCAAAAGTTTCACAAGGCATTCGAGCGCCATCCCCATGTCTTTTACCTCCTGTTAAAGAACAAGAGTTGCTTCGTTGTCCTTAAAGAAGCATATTGTGCTAACTCAGCCACTGCCATAGAAACGCACCCTCTTTTCAATGTGAGGAATGAGTATGTGAGGTTGATGCGCAAGTCTGAGAATATTCTGCGAAGTCGGAGAGGTCTAAAAATTTTTGATGAAGCATCACATAGAAATCATGATGAAAGTCTAAGTCAAGAGAATGAAGAAAGTTTTGATGGTTTAACTGATTCTGTAAATTAATTGGCTTCTAAAATACAAGGGGAATTTTCTTCTTCAGCCATATCTAAGCCTAATAGAATCATGACAAGGAGATAATTCAGTTTCAAGTTGCAGTCAGTTCAGGTAACCATCATTGACTCTCCAGTACCCAATCAAACACTGGATGCCCACTCTTGTCAATTTGAAAGACTCTAAAGCATCTCTAGAGCTCCATATGAATGGAATACTTCACGGTATTGTTGAAGAACAAAAGAAAGTGTTTTCCCATGCAAAGCTAATCACCTGCTGTGCTTCGGTTTTCATTTTGAGGAAAATAAGGAGACATGAAAAATGTGGAATATGCACAGAGCCCTTAAATGCATATTGCTCAGTTTGCCTAATGCAAGAGCAGGACTATTGGTATGTGTAGCTCAGATCTAGCATTGAAATGAATACATTTTTGGTACTGCACGAGTCATATCAATGTGGATTCTCATAGGAGTTCATCAAATACTAAGCTCTGCTGCGCTGAAAGAGAGAAGATATCTGATCTGTTCGAAAGAGGGATCAATAATAGTAAAAGGTATGCTCTGTAATAACTGAATTGAATCCAAAGCTTTGTTTCAGAACATTCTCATGTTGTGCATTTGTCTTCTTTGAAATTATTGATTCTTAATGATGCACTTTCCTTTCTATAAAGATATATTTTTATCAACCATTTATACAAGAAGTTTTGAATTCACGATTATTGCATTCAACTTGATTATCATGGACTACTACTTAAAGAAGTTAGTTAAAGGGAGAGAAAAAATTTATATTTTTCACTAATAGTTAGGACAAACAAGACTTTGTATCAAGAGCCTTTTATTGATAGTATATAACTGTATTTACATTAAACTATGACAAGTTATTCACTCCTCTTTCATGTTCCTCATACTTTGAGAAACATTCAAGTTCAAGAACATATAATGCCAATGAAATTAATTTAGCAAAAAAATAAGGCCTAGAAACAAACACACTATTTACACTGACATGATCAAACTATGTTCGAACATCAATTCAAGCTTGAGGAGCGACTCCACCTCCCTTCCAAGTACTCCTCCATTGACATGTTCGTCAAGGGTTCGATGCTGTTGATCGACGAGGATACATCATCTATGTCTTGCAGCGCAAGATCAATATGAGCTTGCAAGTTGTTATGCTGGAGAATTGCCTCATCATCTAAGTCATCGACCTTTTCAGGTGCGTTAGCAACTTGCCTTGCCCATCGTACAGCTTCATCATCAGCTTTAAGCAGCTTCAACACCTGATTGAGTCAGCAACACTTGCATTAGATGAGTGAATACATGGATTGTGCAGGATTTAGATCAACAAAAGATAAGTAATGGCTCGGACAATGGATTCTTACAAGTTCCATTCGTGGTCGAGAATGAGGAGATCGACTAATGCAGAGGAAGGCAGCCAAGGCCATCCTCTCCAACTCAGACTCCACAAAACTAGTCCCTAAACATGGATCCACAAGCTCCTCCAGCTTTCCACCTTGCAGAATTGGCATGGCCTGTGATCACATCACCATATTAGGATGTGATACTCACCATTAGACAAATAAGAGAATTTCTATTTCTTTCAGCATTTCAATATTTTGTATTTTAAGAGATTCATATGTTTTTGTTTTTCAATTTCTTGATGAGTAAAATACAAAGATTGCCTATATTTTTACAGAACAAATTGTATCATTGTTAGAGATCTCCAATTATTGCTAGCAATTTATGGACATACCCACATAACCAAGCTTTCCTGTCCCTTGGCACCTGTATCAACAGGCTTCCTTCCTGAGATTAGCTCAAGAAGCACCACACCAAATGCATAGATATCAGTCTTTTCATTCACCTTCCCATGCATGAAGTATTCTGGAGCTAAATACCTGCAAATGAACAGTTGGTTTAACACTTCCTCATCATCATATCAACACTAGGCTTGCTATCTATCTCAAGCATTTCGAACCCGAATGTGCCGGCAACATCGTTGCAAACCCTTGGTGCTGCTGAGGTTGATGCCCACATCGCAAGCCCGAAATCGGACAACTGTTGGAAACAGGTCATTCATCAGACACCCACCCAACCTGACTATCGAACTGTTGGAAGCCACAACAAAGAGTTGCCTGCCTATACCTGTGGCTCGAAATCATCAGAGAGGAGGATGTTGGATGACTTCACATCTCGGTGGATCACCGATGGGGGATCGCCGTCGCTGTGCAAATAATCAAGAGCCCCCGCGACGCCGACTGCGACCTTGTACCTCTCAGCCCAGCCAATGGCATTCTTGTTAGAGTCCAAACCTGTTATCAAACATGGCACAGTTTGAGATTACAATGGAATGGAAGGCAATTCAAGTGAACTCAAACCATATGCGAGCCTACCGTGAAGGTTGTCCTCTAAGCTACCTCTCGACGAGAAATCGTAGACCAGTATGAGTTGATTGTTCTCGAAGCAGAATCCAACGAGCGAAACAATGTTCTTGTGTTTCATGGCCGTGACGATCTCGATCTCAGATGTGAATTCTTCCATCGCATGGTGGTCGGATGATTTCAGAACTTTGAGTGCCCATTCTTGGCCATCTGAAGAACTGCCTTTGTAGACATGGCTGCTGCCTCCCTTTCCAATTAAGTTTTCTGCAAATAGCAACTTGCACGGTTAGTTCATCGCCCAATCAAATCTTCGAACCTGAACAAAGATGTCGAGGAGCAGAGATGAACTTGGAGAGAATTCAGAGGTGATGCAAACGACGTCCTCGTAGCTGAACAGCCTGCAAACTGTGCCATACTTCTCTTGAAGGTGTACCAGCTCCTTCGGAACCTGGCTTTCGACGATGGAAGAAGTAGGTTTATGCTCGGAATGTTCGATGGATCGCATTGCTGACTGAGAAAGCAGTGCTGATCTGAGAAGGGGCCAACCCGGCTTGTCCTGGGAGGAGAAGTCCCCCAAAGACAGCAGAGACATGGAGCTCCTGGGAGAAGACGGTTTGATTTTCTTCGTCTCTACCTCTTCCTTACCGACTGTCAGCGTTTGTGCAGGGGATGCTTCTCTCTTGAACAAAGCCTTTCCATTTCGCACGGCGAAAACCGAGCAATCTCGGGGGAGCTTCTTCGCGCAGTACTTTGCAACCGATCTAGACGAACACCTGATCGAACAAGGGATCGATTGAGTCAGCTCAAAAGATACAATCTTCACTCCGAGTTATATTTGATCATCATTACCCAATGGCATGGCTGCTCTTGGCGACGCCGAGAACCAGTTTGGTAGCTCCATGAGATATGAATTCCCGAACCAACACCTTGGGGACCGAAGAACCTCGGGCAATCTTCAGCTCCAAATCGATCTACCAAGATCGTCATGAAAAGTAAGTGAATGAATCATCAGACATCAAGCATGAAACAGAGCAGGATCAGGAACCTGCTTGAGGCTGCACAATCCATCGTACACGGACAGCATGGCTTCGAAGGCTTTGACGAGAGACAAGGTGGAAGGGAAGCCGGCGGAGGCGTCCAAAGCTTCTGCTGCATGCAGCGACCAATCAAACTCCGACCGGAGGAGCAACGAACAAAAAATAGATCGAAAGAAGATATGTTTGGCAGAGGTTGAATGGTATACCGGGGGCGGCGGGGGAGGGGAGGACATGAAGCGCGACGACGCGGTCGCCGGCGGCGGCAACCTTGACAAGGGCCCAAGTGAGCAGCTGGTGGCTGGCGGCGTCCATCTTGACGCCCACCACCACCGCCGCCGTCCTCTGCCCCTTCATCCTCACGATCTCTCCTCCTCCCATTTCTTCTCCCTTCTCTGCCTGAATTCTTGGCCTCATGGTGTGGGATTCTACATGTGATCCGGAGTTGCAGCGTCAAGCAACCGACGGGAGGAAGCTTCTCAGACGAGCATGATATACGTGAAGCATGAGCTACAAGGAGCGATTCTGGTACGGTAAGGAAAGGCGCGCGGAGGTGCAATTTCTAATCGCGGTGAAACATTGATCGTAATTTTTTTTCCCTTTTTTTTTAAGGAAGAGATTATGATCGAGCAGGGATAATAAACGGTGGCGTGGCTGCTATGCCGCCGGACTTTCTTTCAATCTTTCTCTTTCTCTGTCGTTCATCTTCTCCTTTTTTTCTGCCATCAGAGTTGACCGACCATAGCACGAAAGGACAAAATTCCTTCAAGAGTTCTATTTGCTTACGATATTTATAATACACTGCTTCGTTTCATATATTATATTTTAAATGTTTTTAATTATATTCTGTGGGATTTAAATTGCTTATCATGATTTTTTTCCCTATTTGGATTGGTGTAAAGGATACGTCGAAAAATCTCAATAAGTTTGGAATGTAACAGTGGACTTTTTTCCCTCTGAATTTTTAAAATTTTTATTAAATTTTTTAGATTCTTGAACACGGCCAAACTTTAGGCAAAATTATTCTAGTCAAACTTTTACAATAATATATGAGTGCTTTACACAAAGTTAAACTTTTTATTAAAAAAAATTAAAATGGAGTAGTTTTGACACCTCAGTTAAGTTATTTTTTAAAATCGAAGTGGAGTAGTTTGGATTAATATTTGCTAATTTTTTAATCCTAAATCCAATTTTTTAATCGGGAATCATCCATTTCCAGGTTACAGATTTCCCCACAAATCTACCAATTTGTTCCAAAAACAAACAAACAAACAAATGTGAAGATTCCTTTCACAGGGAAACAACCCTTCAAGAATTGAAGAAATGCTCACAAAGATCTACACTTGTGTTTAATTTATGATCCATTTGAACTTTAAGAAGCTCTAGAATTCCATAAATTTCTTTCCTAAATGGGTGTCTTTTATCTTTTGCCAGAAATACATGCGCCTTGCTTCCTATTTCTACCCAACTGTACCCTGGTTGCTTGATCACGCCTCTCATCCTCATTAGCCGCCGGACCCGTACAACGTCCGGCCATCTCTTCTTCTCGGCGTACATGTTTGATAGAAGCACATACGGCCCCGAATTGCTCGGGTCGAGTTCGAACAACTTGTTAGCTGCCCATTCTCCAATCTCGACGTCGCCATGCATCCTGCATGCGGCAAGCAAAGAAGCCCACAGCACAGAATCAGCCGCCATTGGCATCTCGCTTATCATCTTCACCACCTCTTCCAGATGCCCTGCTCGACCTAGCAGATCGACCATGCATGTGTAGTGACCGTTCGACGGAATCAAACTGTATTCCTCGGTCATCGAACGGAAATATTCGCGGCCCTCTTCCACCAATCCTGCATGGCTGCAAGCCGATAGAACGCCGATCATCGTCACATGATCAGGAGGGGTCTTCCCGGATTCCAGCATTCTTCTAAACAGACGCAGAGCATCCCGGCCATGTCCATTCTGCGCGTACCCAACGATCATGGCATTCCAAGACACCTCGTCCCTCGCCACCATCCTGTCGAATACTTTGCCCCCATCGTCGATCAATCCACACTTCAGATACATGTCGATGAGTGAATTCCCAACAAAGATATCGGTCTCGGGCCCTGCCTCGAACCGAAATCCATGTTTCAGAACATGCGCATGAGCTTGCTGCCCGAGTCGAAGATTTGCTAGATTAGCACACGCGTTGAGTATGTTTCCGAATGTGTAATGCGTCGGCCAGACCGATTCCCTCTTCAGCTGGAGGAACAAGTTGAGGGCGTCTTCGTCTTCCCCATTTTGAGTGTACCCTGCAATCAGTGCATTCCAAGCCACAATGTTCTTCTCCAACATCCCCATGAATACGGATTGTGCTTCTTCCACGCTTGAGGATTTTGCATAACCAGTGATCATCGATGTCTCCGAAACGATATTCCTGACGGGAATTCGATCAAAAATGCTCCTTGCCTCGCCAATCTTTCTACACTTTGCATACATATCCACCAAGGCGTTGCTCAGCACCAAATCCTGCCTGTGTTCGTCGCACTTAATTGCCCGAGCATGGACTTGCTTGCCTTCTCTCAGAGCCGATAGGGTTGCACAGGCACTGACCACGCTGGCGAGAGTCACTTCATCGTACGCTACTCCATTCTCCATCATTCTCACGAACTGCACCAGGGCCTCGTTCTGGGGACCGTTCTGTTCGAAACATGTGATCAGGCTGTTCCAGGATACGACGTTCCTTTGCTTCATTCCGTCGAAGATTCTGCAGGCGTCCGACGGTCTGCCGCACTTTGAGTACATGTCGATGAGAGCGCTGCCCATGTAGACGCCGTCGGCAAGATGAGATTTTGAAATCGAAGCATGGATCTGCAAGCCGATTCTCGAGTCTGCGAGCCCCGCGCAGGCGCTCAGGGCGCTAGAAAATGAATACTCGTTGAGTACGAAGTCGTCGGCGTGCATGGAGACGAAGAACTCCAGCGCCTCGGCGAAGCAGCCGTGCTGGGCGAAGCCGGACACCATGGAGTTCCAGGAGCACTGGTCCGGCTCAGGCATGGACTCGAAGAGCCGCCTTGCGTCGTGGAGGAATCCCCGCCTGGTGAGGGCGGCGATCAAGCTGTTCCAGGTGAAGACGTTTCGCTGGGGCATCGCGTCGAACAGCTTGCGCGCGTCGTCCAAGCTCCCGCATTTCGCGTAGGCGTCGATGAGGCGGTTGCAGATGAAAGTCTCCGAGGAGAAGGGCGTCTTGAGCAGTCGTCCGTGGACCCGCCGGCAGCCCCGGAGCGAGTTGGAGTGGATGCATGACTGGAGCAGAGCGGCGAAGGGGGTGGAGTTGAGAGCGAGGTCGCAGCAGGAAGGGAGGCGCTTCGCCACCGACGGATGCTTTGCCATTTCATCTTCTCATATTTTTCATAATCAAAATATCTTTATTTCAACAGTAGCAAAATAAATTATTTTTTAATTTAAATTAATTAAAAATATTAGCGAATAATTATTATAACAATGCTAAAATAAAAGCATCCTTTTAATTTTCACTAAAATACTATATATATATAACATTTTTTTATTAAAAAATCATCAATTATATTAAAAATATTTAAACTTTATTAAAATTTATTTAATATATCCACCGCTAAAAATACAATAAAATAAAAAATAACAATGCAATGATATATATATGTATATATGATTGAAGATTAAGAATATTCGTATGGATCATGAGCTGGGCAGTTTGGCAGTTGCAGTAACCGTCACGTTCTCATCCGACCAATTCGGATCGCCCCAATGCCACAGCATGCTCTCCCAGTAGCAGAATTCCTCGAAGCAAGTCTTCAATCGCCGGTCGTGTATCTTCCGGCGCCAGTGGCCGTCGGAGAAGTTCGCCTTCGCCGCCTGCCTTCGATCCCACTCCAATCTAGCCTTTTGCTTCGTGGACAACAGGCAGTAGCTTTGCAGCTGTTCCGGCATCGCATCGTGCATCTTCCACCAAGTCGCGTGCGCCGCATCGCTCGCGAACTCCTGCATGATGTCGGAATTCCAGTTGCAGTCGTAGTCCCTGAAGCACAGCCATGGCTTCAGCCCCAAGTAGTGCAGCACGTACAGAAGAGGCGGATCGGCGCCGAACAAACGAGTCTTGGCCTCTTTGATCCCCGATTCGTCGCCGATCCAGAAGTGCTTCAGGAAGTTCATGTGCCTAGGAATGCGGTGCCACCGCGTGAAGATCTCGTTCAGGTAGCCTTGATCGCCTCCATTGTAGGATTCAATCTCGTCGATGTGCTCCATCAACAACCGGTACGTGCAGTTCGAAGGCTCCACGACCATCACTCCCGAGTTGAAGTAGGTGGCATTGTTGCCCGTCGCCGTGATCTCCGGCATGGCGAAGAGGAAATCGATGTTTCGCAGGATGAGAAGGTCGGCGTCGATGAAGATGACTTTGTCGTAGTCTGTCAGCTGCCAGAGCCTGAACTTGCTGTAGTTCCATTCGTTGTAAGCATCCCGCTCGGCCTTGGGATTCCTGATCCTTGTGATCGTTTTGATCTTCCATCCTGCAGCTGCAAGGCCATTTCTGTGGTGATCGCTGACCGTCGCATCGATCAGGATCACCATGTCTCTCTTCGATCCCGATAAGCGAATGCTTCTGGCAGCCGCAATGGCACCGCAGACATAATCGTTGGCGGAATGGAGAATGGTGGCATATGCTTCTCTGTGAGGAGTATCTGTTTGCGGCCTCTCTGTGATCAAAAGAGCACTAAATAATTGAATCATAATTGTTTTGATATCGACATTTTTAGTGTGTTTCTAAGATCAACAATAACAGATAACACTAGTTGAATGAACTATATATAAAGAGTGGTAAGGTTGATTCAAGCTGACCTCTTGATTCAAGAGGGAGGGCAAGCTCACATGAACCGATAGGAAGCTGTAGTTTGTCCTTCAACGATCGCAAATCTGGCTTGTATAGCCAAACATTTCCTTCCCTCTCGACAAGATTCTTGCAAGTGAAAAGATTCGGGATCGGAAAACAGCTTGATACAAAAAGAACATGGACCATCTTAGGACTTCCCAGAAAACTTGCAGCAATTTCAGCAGCAGCCAGCTGCAAGTGCAACCGAGCTACATCTCTATACCAGCTGCTTCCTGAGCTTTTATTGCAGGGAAGCTTGACCGCGATGAGATCGAATCGGTAGCCTTTCGAGAAATCAGGCACAGGAAGTTTGGGACAGGAAGGGACTTCAGATTCTTGTTCCTCATCGATCCATTCTGGATAGAGAACATCCCATGTAAGGTTGCTTGGTGCATAATCGAGTTGAATGGCAGAGAATCCAGCATATGGTAAGTTCTGATGCCATTGATTGATCTCAGAGATGTTGAAGTTCAGTAAGCCAATTTTCAGTTGTTCTTGTTCCATATTCAAGTTTTTGATACATTTCAGAATCTGAGCCCAGTCGACATCTGAGTTCGATACATAACGGGGATCCAATTTGCCTTTGTCCCAAATCCACCCGACATCGATGAACCTGGACCTGAATTGGTTGGCAGTTGAAACAAACATGGTTGATTGTTAGCTCTACAGAAAGCAGATATCAAACTCCAAAAGCCAGAAAGCACAAACCTAGAATCGGTTCGCAATCCATGGTCATTATGGTAAGCCACAGGGCAATGGAGGATCGTTAACACGGTGCCGCAGATGATGGTTAACAAGACGAGTCGAATGGAACAGGGCTTCAACACAAAAATTCTCTCTTGGAAAACATTGATCAATGGCTTGTCAGCTTGTTTATAGTCACTGCTCCTTTGGGGCCTTCTTTTGTTAGCAAAATCACTGGATCTGGATCGAAAACTAGTTACTCATTCAGCAAGATCAAGAATGGAGGTTTAGTTCCTCCTTTTCTAAACAGAAAGAACCAACTGATGCCTAAACACTTTACAATCTTGCAAAGATGTGTAGAATTAAAAAAAAAAAACAGAAAAAATAGAAACAAATCTGGCAGTAAATATTTCCAAATACTGGATTCATGTAAGATGGCACTGTGGCCATGTGCCCTTCAAACGACAAACAGTACTTCGATCTGCCTGATAAAGATGCATAGTCTGCCATGATTCCTTGGCTCTTTCAAGGAGCAGAAGGACAACATGACTCAGAAAGTGTATGGCTTTGTCATCATTCACTGCCTTTCCTAATCACCATTCACTAAATATAATAATGGTGATGAATCTTCTGTTCATAGCTAAGATGTATTAAGTAAGCTAGATTCGATTAAGGGAAATGATAGCGAGCATTGGGACAACTTAAGGAAATGGATA
Organism: Curcuma longa; assembly: GCF_044706935.1. Taxonomy (NCBI): domain Eukaryota; kingdom Viridiplantae; phylum Streptophyta; class Magnoliopsida; order Zingiberales; family Zingiberaceae; genus Curcuma; species Curcuma longa. The sequence continues at coordinate 8,427,410 of NC_133871.1, forward strand.
CTGAGCTTGAGCTCCTTTACTAAAATATAATTTAGCTGCAGTAGATCTGATGAACGATCATCATTGTCAATCTGCATTCTGAATTTTGAGAGTTATGAACTGATTTAATGCGGACTGAAAGGATATAGAAAAATGCCGAGGTTAAGGCTTACGGGTTTCCGGCGGAGCGATGCCGGGGCTCGGCCGGGCTACTGCCGGAGACGACTCCTTCGGCCGCTCTCATTTTTCAGGAAGAAGAACCGAACAGGGAGGCGATGCAACAGGTCTATTTAAAGCGAGGGAGCATATAGAAAAAATCTTAGCTTGGCAGCTAAAAAACCACAGCAGCGACGAAACGAACTGCTCCGGCGAAGTGGGGAAGGAGAAACGTACCCGCAGAGGAAGACAGGCGCCTGGCCGCAGAAAGATCCTTGAAGAAAAGCCAAGATCAGAGGACGAAGAACAGTAAAGCGACCGCCAATGGAGTCGGGCACAGCTCGAGCCAGGCCAAGAGCAAGCGGTGGGCGATGAGAAAAAGGAAGGATTTTTACAAGCGGAAGCGCGATTACCGAATCAAAGCATGGAATGGAATGGTGACCTGTGTTGATCCTCCCCCTGCAATCTTGGGGACCAAAAACAAGCTTCCAGCTTCCAAAGATATCATCTTTTGCCCCCCATTCTCTCTCTCTCTCTCTCTCTCAAAAGGAACTCTCTCTCTCTCTCTCTCTCTCTCTCTCTTGAGAAAAAAGAACCTGCTGATGATAATCGAAAAGTAGCTGATTAGTTTAATAACTTTGATTGGTTGGTGCGGTTGCGTTGTCCGCTGAGTTCCTTCCTCGTCGCCATGGAGTGGGTGAGGGAGGGGTTGAGAGTTGGCCGGTAAGTCTCAATGGAACAAGTAATTTGGATCCTCCTGTCTTCTTCCTTCCTCCTTCAACCTTCTGGTCATCAACAATCTACATTCTTGATAGAAGCGTCAGATTCACTCCCTCGCACACAAAAATCTCATCTTTGTCCTCCTGTTTGTTTTAAAAATCACTTTTTTAAACGTCGGCGTCAGAGATCAGTGCGGAAGAAGCAAAAATTCTGCATCGATGTTGATGCCTGCATTCAATTAGCAGATCCCATCTGGGGACGAACATCGAGCTGGATTTTCAAGAAAGGAAGGGTGAATTGGCACAAAGAGATGCGATTGTGAACCTCATCAATGATTCATCGATTACAGTTCAGCATCAAGCAGAGCTACCACTGCTGCTACATCATAAATTGGCCTCCTGAATATTTTTCCTTTTACCTCCTTCAATTTTTTAATTTTCTTAAAGTGCTCTCTATACAATTTTACCATTGCCACCCTATAATTCAATGTTATTATTTTATCCTTTTATTTTTAAACAAAAACAATTTATCTGTTCTAACATTAACAATAAAAATATCTTTGGCTTAAGAAATAAATATAAATATCAAAATTCGAATATCAATATAGACGAATATTCTAATAAATATTTTTTTTAAATATGGAAATACCTTTTGGTAATAATGAAAAAAAGAAGGGCTCTTTTAATTTTTGACATTTTTGCTTTTGATTATTAGGTGAACTTCGCTTCACATGATATGCTTTAAAAATGTCTGGCAATAAAGAAATATTAATTGATTTTTTTCCATTTATGCATTTAAATTAATTAAGATGCAGGGGCATTAATTGATGAGGGACCATGCCAAGAAAGAAAAAGACATGGTGATTAATTAGATGAAGACACAAACTAAAGGTTTGATGGCCAATTCACGTCTTAAAAAAATTAATGAATTTTATTAAATTACTGTTCTTCCTGTACTTTGTGATTTTATTTAATATTTAAATGAATTGATTTTTGATTCATTCATTCAATATTTCAAGAGAGATTGAGAAATTTCACCTATCAAGTACTATCTTGTTCATCAATTTAAATATAAAATTAAGTTTGAAAGACAATAAAACTAAGTTGAGATGGCAAATTAAACATACCAAAACCACTTCATCAACACATTGCTCGTCACAAAATAATTTAGAATTTTCATAATGATTGTTCCTTTTGATTGATTCTTTTGAAAAAGAAAAGAAAAAGACATTAGTAATTAAAGCGACTAAGTACCTCCTTTGATTATGATAATGGAAGTAGCACTTGTCGATTTCACGAAATATTTTCAAGTAATGATAATGATCTTATAGAGTAGGGTTTTCTTTCGCTAATAAAATGCTCAAAAGTGGGGATAAAAGTGAGAAGTTGGCATTGCAATGTGTTGTGTAAGCTTTGCATGTTTGACAATGATTTAACAAAGGTTTGTATTATGATTTGAAGTTAAGTCTACTTTAAGTTGAGTAAGAATGGAACGATCATGGTCAAGAACAATGAATCTTTTTGAGCTATCTATCTTTTATATATTTTTTTAATGCAAGGCATAAGAACTGATAATAGTTAAATCTTTTATGATGTACAAATTTAAGTTCACCCACATGTGAAAAAGTAATAAAGATAAAAAATAATAATATGTTTTTTGATAAACTTATCATGATTTTGATATGTGACCCAAAAGAATAGAAGATAGAAATAAACTTAAAAAATTCCACTATCAGTATTTCTTGTGAAGCCATATATAAAATTCTTTCTTCTGGAGGAGAAGATAATCCTCCTCCAGTCTATAAACTCTCTGATCCCAAATAATCTTTGAGATAACATATTGACTCTAACATAATATTAGTTTTAAAATTTCCTGTTCTTAACTCATCAATCCCCAGTTAGAAACTAAAAATATATTGAAAGTTTTTCAAATAGACTTAATAACAAAATGCTTATATTTACCACTGTTCGGTTGTTTTTTGCTGACTATATATACACACAGACTGCTACAAGTAGTTGAGATGAGAGATCTGGAATTACAGTGCCATTGAGGCTTCCAGGAGCAAAATCTGCAAGATAGCAAAACCATCCTATTTATCAGTTTGTGGTTTGTGTCTGTCTGCTATGAGTTTCAAGATTTACTGAGTAATATATACAAGTAGCAGGGATGAAATGTCTGGAATTAGAGTGCCATTGAGGCTTCCAGGAGCAAAATCTGTTAGAGAGCCAAAGCATCTGATTTTTATCCGTTTGTGCTCGTCGTTCTACTAGTACTGGAGTGAAAATAAAGGGTGGAAGGTGGTTGCTCTCCGGGATTCACCATTGCTGCGTCTAAGCTGCACAAACAACAGGGAGAAATATCAGTTAATCTATTATTGAAAGGTTTATTATGTCTTGGTTCCTGGAAGAAGACTACAATAGTTGATTTTATGAGTAAAGAATGTGAGAAGCTGATGGTTTGGAAGTATACAAGTTCAGACTTAATGGTGAGGAACACAACAATTCCATGTGGTTTTAAGAAATGCCAGTAACAAATGGATTAGAGGGAGAATGACTAACATTCAAAGCCAGAGATTGGTAGTCTACTATGAATGTTGCGTAAGAAAACATAGCAAGAAAGAAGGCTGAGATAGAGCTATTCAAATTAAACCAACAATTAGACACATGTAACTTTTTTTGAGAAGCATTTAGTCACATTTTAATTAGCTCAATCTTGGTCTATCCTTGTTATTCTAGTCTTGTGTTCTTTGTTCAGTCACTCATCACAGGAATATTGTTCTTTGTTGAGTCACTCATCACAGGAATGTTCCTCCCAAAGCAAATGCCGGTTCTGGAGCATTGTCTTCTCTTCCTCCTACAGGAGAAATGACACAATGATCAATCCAGATTGACTCTTCTTCCTTGCATAGGCAAACCTTCAGTCACAATTTCTCATAGAGACCTTGTCTGAGGGTTGATGTTGTCTGTGTTTTACTTTAATCTAATTGCTGGTTACATAGTCCCAACCGGGGTAGATAAATTGTAGCTTCAGAACATGCTGTAACCTTTATAAAAGAAATAGTAATTAAATATATATACTAATAAAATTTATAGAATATGTGTTTACAAAAATCTCTCTTTCAAATTCCAAATGTCCACATATGTTCGTATTCAAGGAGGATAATTCAAATGAATATAATAAATTTTTCGGATTGATAGATCATTTACAATTATGTCAGTTGGTCTGGAGATAAGAAATCTTTGCCTTAAATTACTAATGTGGTATAATATAAATATTAATCTTTTAAATTATTTTAATATTGCACTAGAACAATCCCGATCAGGAGATAATAAACATTAATTAAATTAAAGTAATCAAAATCAATTAATTCAAAGAATAAAAAAATAATAATTTTAGAGAAATAGAATTTGAAGGCTAGTCAAACCTCACTATCATAAGTTGATGTTTGGTCTTCTTTGAATTTAGCCTCATCCATTTTTGCCCCAAGGATATATATAACTGATGTTACCTTTGTGGTTCACAATAGTGGTGTATAGATAGACACTTCCAACTTTATGCAAATTGAAAAATATATATTGTAAAATATTAAAAAATAAGGGGAAAAAAATGGAAGAAGACATTTGAACTCTCTTAATTAGGAATTTTTGTTGGCGTCTTAAGCCATTAGAATGACTCTTCTTTTATAAAGAGCAAGTGCCTCTTTAAAACACCTACCTATTCAAAAAAGATTTTGTCTTGCCCATTTAATAACACAATTTTTAAGAATAAAATATTAAATAAAAACTGAAATATAATTTTAAATTTGAGTTCTTCTAAATCAAAAACACCAACTAGAAAAACTCAAAAGTAAAAGCATTTCCCATTTTTAAAATTTATTCTGAATGTTTTTTATTACTCAAAGGGTTTATCTCTTGAAAAAAGGCATACACTTTTCGAATGGGATGGGTTCTTGAAATAATTTTAATTGTTCTTTGGTAATAGTCGTGTTATTAGATAATTTGTCCCAAATTTTTTGGTAGTCAACTAATAGTGAGTATTGTATTTCCTAGATTGTTGAGTTCGTTACTAGTTTGTTGTAAAACCAAGTTTATAAAAGTGTCAATCTTTCATATTATGATGAACTTTTGATAATAAGATAACACTTCAGCTTTTCTATGTGAAAGTGTCCCTCTGTGTGAGATCTGGTTCCAGACAGTAACTTAAAATGGTACTTGCTCTCTACAGACATCAGAAAAAAGCTCCTACCCAGCAGAGATGTGGTATCATCCCCCATTTTTTTCTTTTGATATTTTAAGTTGCTCGACGTTAAAAGGTTCTATTTGAAAGACCTAAGCACACTGCATTATTGGTAGCAGTGGTAACATCGGTTGTATCCTTGAAGTGTAAAAGGACTGGATTAAAACCATACAAGGATCGAAACTTTGTCATAAGATAGTGAGCATTGGCTTGCCTCTAAGTTATATTTCTCCAAACTTACCATTCATTTATGTTCATGTATTTATTTATTTAATTACTTAAATTTAATTAGTGTCTAATCACTAATGACTCTTGATCAGAACTGGCTAACTATAAGATAGTAATTAATATTTTAAGAGATTAACAATTTACATTATGTAGCATCAGAAATCTGAGGAGAAAGGTTCTTTTCTTTGGATCAATTGATATGATTGTAAATGAACAATCAAATCATAAATTTTACAATATTCATTTCTATTATCCTTTTTTACTATGAGTGTTTATAAGCATTCAGGAATTTGAAAAAGATGTGATTTTTTTAAAAAAATATTTAACTAAATTTATTATGATCTTTAATTTTTGTTCTTTTATAAAGGAGGTATCAAGTTTCAAAGCTACAAGCACAATATTACTTTAGCTTCCCTGACCATAGAACACTTAACCAATAATCAGATAAATACGAGAAATTGTGGAAGAAAATTTGCCCTGTGAGGAAGAAGAGTTGAGCAAAACTAATTTCTGCAGTATTTCCTCTAGCGGAAGAGAAGGCAATTCCAAAACCAACAAGTAGATTCTTTATTTACACTGTCTTGGAATTCAATCCATTGTTCTTACTGGGATTTACTTTGCCTCAAAAGGAACTATTAAAACATAAGGATGTGTTTGGCAGACTTTTCTAGTCAATGGGGGAAAAGGAAGAGAATGAAAGTGAGAAAAGAAGGAATGGATAAGGTCATTAAATGAAGAAAAGGGAAGGAGAAGTGTTTCCTTGTTTAGATGAGTTTGTATAAAGAAGGATAAATTCATTTTTTGTCTAGGCCACAAGGTATCTCCACACCATATTGAGGGTAGGAGCAACAAGGTTATAGCCTTTTTTAACAATGCCATTATACAAATTTGAAGCCTGCCCTGTGGCTAGAAACCCTCCAAATCTATCTCTTACCACTAAACCAAGCAATTGTTGGTAAGATAATTTTTTTTAGATTCACACTATATAATGTAAAATGAATGGGAGCCTTGGTGCAACAATAAAGTTGCTATCGTGTGACCTAGAGGTCACGGGTTTGAATCTCAGAGACAACCTCTTGTAAAACAAGATAAGACTACGTACAATAGACCCTTCCCCGGGACCCGCATTAGCGGGAGGGAGAGATAAACATTTTCTAAAGTTAAAGTTGAAACAGAAAATTAAAAAAAAAAATTCACATGAGAGATTCTCCTGATCCACCAAGATTGAGGCATAAGAAATTGAGCATAATCTAGATAAAGTAGTGAAGGTAAATCTCCTTATCCTTCATAGCAAACCATAAGGTTGCATTTCCATGGGAAAGGCAAAAGAATTACTTTTTCCCTTTGTTTGCTGAGAAAGAAATGAGAGGAGTAACAGGAAAGAGGAGAGAACATCATACATTACTTTCATGCCAAAACTATGCACAAATTGGAAGAAAGAGATTATGATCTCTGGTCTAGTAAGTAATCAGAGTGACCATTTTTTTATAAGTTTTTTGCTTTTTTTTCTGTCAGCCAAATATATGAGGAGAAGTTTATTACATTTTTCCCCTTTATTTTTCTCTATACCTTACTTTAATCTTTCATATATCTAATCCTCTCATGTAAAGAAGGCCAAACTTTAGTTGGTTCACTTTTTTATGACTTAAAGGCTTTGAGTATTGCAAATTATCCAAATGTTATATTTTAGTGTTTACCCTCAAGAAGAAATTTCTTTTAAGAAAATAAATAAGCCCATCTTATCAAACTACTCAAGGCATGGGAAAAAATAACGACAACAACAACAACAACAACAACAACCAAGCCTTATCCCACTAGGTGGAGTCGGCTAAGGCATGGGAAAAAAATAAAAGAATAAAAAGAAAACATGGAAATCAACTATGAAGCACCATGTTAGACTCAATATGAGCATTTAACCCAATTATGGATCTAAGAGTCTGAGAGGGTTAGTTCTAAAAAATTTTGCGGAGCATCAATAGGGCTATTGGTTTCTGACTTGAAGGTTCAGTGTGAAGTATCAGGTATCCGACATGAATATGAAGGGATGGATCATTGATTAATCTAAGCAATAACATTGACATGCTAGAAATAGAGAGATAGAGTGTGCATACTTCCAAGAGCCATAAATTTCCTTGCGAAAGCTTTCAAGTTCTTCTACTGTAAACCAGTCCTCGTTGAGCTGAATGGTGGGAAAAAATTAATCAGAAACTAAAATACATAAGACCTGCTGCAAAATAAAGAACACTCTGAAAATAAAAGCCTTACAAAACACGGCCATCCTTGTTGTGTGAAGCTTGAAGGGACACTATGCATAAAAAGATATATGAAATACAGAACATAAATGCCACATGCTTCACCATCAGTTTGTTGTGGCACCTGTAATTAGTCAGGCACTCGTAAATAAGAAGTCAATACAAACAAATAAAATGGTATTTAAACATGCTCGATCACCTTGGGAAGTAAAAGAGGAATTTTAACTATAGAATCACTATTCTCTTCCTTTTCTTGTGATCTATAGACATCAAGAATGAACCTGGAAAATAGAAATATTAGGTCTTCTCCATATTGAAATTTTCATCATGGATGAAGCAAACTAGAAAACATAGAAAACCTCCTAATATCCCGTTCTAATCTTCTTGGCTCTGTCTGATGAAGAGAATCTAGAAGCAACATAAATGGTATCCTCGGTCTCATTTGTTGTGGGTCTCTGAAATGACATAATATCAGAAGGCTCCAGTGGCCCCTGTTAATGGAAGGTCATTGAACACCAACATTGCACTGCCAAAACAATAACTGCATTTAAATTTTGAAGTGAGAAAAAAACCCACCAGCAAACGATTGGGATGAAGGTATATTTTGCTGTGAATATCTGCTTCTTTTTTATCCAATTTAGTACCTTTTCTCTCATCAAATCATCCTTATACAGAGAAAACCATAAACAATCAAGATATGTGCAGTGCCATCTTTTTTCAACGGGAATCTTGCTCCATAAATCTCTGCATGACCAATCAGATCAGTATGTTTTATTGTTTGAGCCACAAAGACAGTTAATTTATTGGAACTCACTCTAGTAATGTCTGAAACAAGTTAGAATCAAGCTTTTTATCGTGGATCAAATTAGTGCATCTACTATTGCTGAGATTCCTTGCGGGCTTGTCCTCGGGATCTGGCTCAAACAAAGCCAACACAGAATCTCCAGAATTCCTGCGTCTTTTAGCTGCTTGCCGTGTAATCATATCAAAATGCAGAGGGCATTCTACAAGAAGAGTTACAAAGTAATGTAATTAACAAATGACGACAATGTTTCATTAAATACGCATAAAGTGCGAGGTTTGTATACTTTCACATATGACCAATGTTAGAAAAAGCTCGCCCTTTGTGCTGATAAATGCAAAAAAAAAAAAAAAGGAAAACATATTATGGTGCTAGCTACATGCTGTTCTATTCACAATGAAATGAATGAGAAACAAAAAATTCCAATTCAAGTTAACAAAAAAAAACAACAACTGCGTAGATGTTGCTGCTAAATCGAAAAGGCATTCTGGAGTTCGACAACAGCGCAAAGGGCGAAAGGAAGAAGCTATTGAAGCTCAAACAGCGAGCGATGGAAGATCCAACAATTAGAAAGGCGAGGGTAGATGAAGAAGCCATTGCCAGAAGTACCTCGAAGACAACAGAGATTTGTGAGATCCGGAGCTTGTACCAAGGAACCGATCGCTGCAGGGAGAACACAGAGTTGGGCGAATCCAGTCCGGGATTTGGTCGAGGGAGAAGCTTCGAGGTTTCTGCCACTCCGTTCGGCGATCGGAGCTGAGGTCGGATATAATTACGGAAAGAGGCGAAAGCCCATTTTAATAATTTAAAATAATTTTTAATAAAGTTTAAGGAATTTTTAATGAGGTTGATAAAAATAATAATATTTATAATTTAAAAAATACTTTAATACATTTCAATAATCACTCTGAAAATCCTAAAAGCATTTGTAATCTTTTTAATATTTTTTAAAAATAAAATGTCCTTTTTTTTCTTCTGCCATTTATTTATTTTATTTTATTATGATTCATGTGTTTCTTTAAATGTATTTATCAAATACAAATGCAAAGAGATAAGCATAAAGAAAACTGACGTGGAAAGTTAACCGACAGCGAGGAACTAAATAGACAACAAATGACCACGCATTTCTCTGGTCCACTGGCCCCCACAGAATCCCCCTATCAAATAGGTGGATCTATCATGATTCACAAAATCGCAATCTGATCCTAGAATCCTACAATCCTATAATTTTTTTTTAATTATAAATAAATTATATATTTTTTAAATATATTTTTCATCTTATTATTATCATTAATATCATTATTAATAATTTAATTTAAATTATTATTATTTTTTTAAAAATAAATATCAAATTAATTTTGTCAGATTAATCTGATCCTTCTATTAAATATTAAATTAAATTTAAAATTTTTTTAATTTGTTTCTTATTCGATTCGATTTCAATCTAAAAATTTATATGAGCTATCGACTCCACCATCCATCCGATTATAGTGAATTAACATACTTATATATATAACAATTGATATATAAATTTATATTACGAGGCAGGATTAAATTGACAATAGATATTATTATAACGTATATGGGTTGAATTTCGATGAAATCTTTAAAAAACTCTTTTCATCTTTTATTAGATATAATCTGTACCTTTATTATTATTATATTTTTATATTTTATTATTTCACGTGTTATTATATCCATCCAATAAAATATATCTAGAACGTATTAATTTTTTAATATCATTTATAATCTTTAAAGGGACCGAGAAAAAGGTCCTGATAGATTTCAGCATCAATGTACGGTCGGATTTTATCCAACTCCGCAAAGTTATTATTTTATTCGAAAGGGAGAAAAATCTAGAACTAATTAAAGAATAAATAATGACAGTGTAGAAAAATATCTGATGGCGGGGGAGGCGGGAGATGAGGTGGGTTGATTTTGTTGGTCGGGAGCGCCACGTCGGACATCCCAATTCCCGATTTCACATCCTCGCCTTTTTCTGACGTGGCCCAGATCCAGTCTTCTTCGATCCACTGCGTCTTTCCAAGCACGAGACATGCTTGTTCGGTTTCTAGCACTGTTACACGAATCGGGCCCGGTTAATGCGTGGCTCGTGAGTGGAGATGGTCTCCGTTCGGTGTTTTGTTCTACTGGATCCGCACTCGCCCTGGACCTGAGATATCTGTCACGGCCACCGGCTTTCCTTCGCTCTGAGGACGCAAAAAAAATAAAAAATAAAAAATAAAAAATAACATTAAAAAAAACAACAATCTCGTTGCTTCCCCCCTCTCTCTCTCTCTCTCTCAGAGGATTCGGCTCGTCTCTACTCTCTAGGGTGCGACTCGTCGAGAAAGATGATTCGACGCGGCGCATCGTCTCCGCGCTCCTCCGCGAATGCAGCTACCACGGTTTCTCTCCTCCTCCTCCAGGTATGTTTGGTGGACTTCGCTGCTGCTTGAAGTAGACGGTGGTTGGTTGCAATTTCAGGGATGGCTGATGGACTCAAGGCTTGGGAGGTTTTGAGGGAGAAGCGCTACAACTTTGATCTTGTGCTTACCGAGGTCGAGATGCCTTCGCTTTCTGGGATTGGACTCCTATCAAGAATTGGGGCCGCCGAGGAGCGCAAGAACATTCCGGTCATAAGTAAGTCGCAATACAAGTAAACTCAACTTTCGACCGGCCTAGTAGTTGCTGTTCTTATGTAAGAATGGTCAATTCCATCATGCATAATCTTTTAATTTTCGAAAAAGTGATTGAATCAAAACGGAAACTTCAACTTTAACCCGTTAATTCATCGATTGTTTTATTGTTTGTCCTGTCTTCAATTGAATTCCTGTATACTTAATTCTCTATGCCTTTCTACACGGTAGAGTTACTCCATCTTTCAACCAATGAAGATTTTGAACGTGCCAATCGAATTTCAATCTCATTGTAGTATGTAGTATTGTAGTGGTGGATATCTTACATAAGAGAAATGAGTTTCCTGTTGTCATGACATTTTACATGCTAATAGAGTCAGAGGTAAACTAGTTCCTGCCATATATTTGGGTCTTCCTGTTGTGATATCTAGAATTCTTTCTTACACAGTGATGTCTACTCAAGATTCCATTGGCGTAGTGCTGAAGTGCATGCTAAAGGGTGCTGTGGATTTTTTATTAAAACCAGTAAGGAGGGATGAGTAACGAAACTTATGGCAGCATGTTTGGAGGAAGAAGCATTGTGTAGGTTTATCTTACTTAATGCAAATTGATTCATAGAGGTCGAATCCAATTAATTTGTGAAATATCTGATGGCAGGTTGCCTTGTCTACATGCAGTTGATTAATGCTACAAATGCCTCTGACAATAATGCTGCTTCTAGCAATCATTTGAGCCCCAATGTTGTTGCTGGATCCGATACTGGGGAAAAAAGTGAGGAGGGTGATGCTCAGGTAAGTAAATCTTGTATATTGTTATGTAGATAATTGCAAGGATATTTCATGGATGATTAATGGTGTTCCCTTAGTTACAGATTACTTGTTTCCTTTGACATCTCACTATTTTCACGTTTATTTATTGTTCAGAGTTCTGGAAGTAACCCAGATGTACAAAACAAAAGTGTGTTGGTATAATTAATAATGCCTGCATAGAATGAAGAAACCAGTCATAATGCCTGCATAATTGGGCTCTTTCATATATCATGGTATAATTCATAAGGTTCAAATTGACGTCACTCTGGATAGAAGTGCTCCTTATGCTTGAATAGATTAAGATTATTGTATGCATAGGCAAATTGATGGTTAAGATTTGTGTGACACGTCGTTAGACCATCGCGACACATCCGGAAGCGTCGTTGGGCTAGCGCGAAGCTCCGTGGGACCTCGTGTCGCGCCAGGACTGGAGCTATGCTTGTGCTCGTGCCTGTCCGTGGGAGGAACGAAATGTTTTATCTGTATCAGATGAAACAACACAAGATCGAGATTTTAAACACGGTACATATCACAACTTCACCACCATTGATTATCTAAAGAAACAAACACAAATATTTTATTAATAAAAATTCATTTATGAACAATATCAAGGAAAGTTGAGGTAATCGTTTGACTTTTTGAAAAATAAGGCCATGTAAGGGCTATTGCCCAAAATTTATCCAAACAAATTATATTGGCAAAATCACACAGAATACAAAGACTATCTTTCATATGAAATGTGCATAGAGTCAGTATCTTAGAATAAAATCCTTGATGTCCCATGTATTATACAACTCTAGACTTATCCTTTTATTTAGGAAAATACAAACTACTCAGAAGCTACTCAATAGTGCCTAAACTTCCAAACTATGATACCTACAAGTAGAGTGTTCAGGTGATGTTACATTTTGCATCCTTAATGGAGGCTCATGAACATAATCTGATGTAACAATTATTTAGAGGATAAAATCCTTGATGTCCCATGTATTAATATAAATCTAGGCTTATCAATTTATTTATGAAAATACAAACTATTCAGAAGGTAGTAAGAAGCTTGGTCACTGATGAATCATCTTCCACTTCCTATACTCAATTGTGCCTGAACTTCCAAACTACGATTGCTAGACGTAGAGTGTTCAGATGATGTTACATTTTGCATCTTTTGTGGAGGCTCATGAACATAATCTGATGTAACAACTATGTCATCAACAGGCTTCTGGTGTTTACTTTGCATATCTAAAATTTGCTTATTTTTTCTCAGCTTTCCAAGATCCTCTGCCACTTCTTTCATAGTGGGCCTTTCATCTCCGTATGAGTTCAGACAAAGAACAACCAACTTGCACACCTCTTTAATCACTACCATATCTTCTTCATTCTTAATTTCCGGATCCACCATTTCTTCAACCTTATTTTCCTTCATTGCAGAAATGAAATTGGCCGTCAGCAGCATTTCCTCACCTGACACATTGAACTCAAATGCCTTCCTCCTTGTGAGAAGCTCTAGAATCACTACTCCAAAGCTGAAAACATCACTTTTTTTGGTCAGTTGACAAGTTAGCATGTACTCAGGATCCAAGTAACCACAAGTCCCTTGCACAAATGTAGCCAATTGAGTAGCATCCTTGGGAGCTAGTTTTGATGCTCCGAAATCTGAAACCTTTGCTGTGTACTCGTCATCCAGGAGGATGTTGGAGGACTTCACATCTCCGTGAATGATTGGTGTAGAAGCTGATGAATGCAAGTAGGCTAGTGCTTCAGCAGACTCCATGGCAATCCTTAAACGGGCATCCAGTGGTATATGAAACCTGTGAATCTTGCTATGCAGATACTCAAATAGATTTCCTTTCGACACTAATTCATACACAAGCATTGGAACCTCAACCTCTAAGCAGCATCCTAAGAGCTTGATGACATTCTTGTGATTTATCTGTGATAGGATGAGCAGCTCTTTTGCAAATTCCCTAGTTTGTCTCTCGTCGGCCAGCTTCGACTTCTTGATCGCTACTAGTATGTTGTCTTCGAGTGTTCCTTCATAAACTGTTCCTTGTCCTCCACGACCAATAATTCGACTTGAGCTGAAGTTATCTGTGGCCTTCTTCAATTCTTCTTGTGTAAACAACTTAAAAGTGACACCTCGATAAGAATTCATTTGTTGTTGTAGTAACACACCTCCATTCTGTTCGAAAAACTTTTGCCTACTTTTCATAAGCTTTCTTTTTTTCAACCATAAGTTGATAGAAAAGCCTGAGATGGTTAAGAAAAGGATGCTGCTCATGGTAGCTGCACATAAAAGATATCGATAATTATAAATTGTGAACTGAAGAGTGAAGAGATTGTTACATGCAAGAACAAAATTATTGATATTAGCCATCATTTGCCTTAAACAGTGGACAAAGCATATTCATTCAGTACAAGTAGAAAAGAGAATAAAATTGTTAGTCTTCCTGCAATCTCCTTGTTATGTGACACTCATATTAGTTAGCTTATAATGATACCACGATCTAATTAGCTAAGTATTTGGTGAAGATCACACCACCTACCTAAAAACTTTTCATACTCCAAGTAAACTCAGAGACTAATCCAACATTCTGTACCTCCATTGCTAAGTTATCTAATATATTTGCATTGGAAGTCTCTTGTGGTGTCAATATGAATCCTATAATGATACAGAAGTTGCATACGTTTTTTTCCCTTTGATCAAATGACAAGAGAAATAACCACATACTTTGTACATGAAGTATATAGTGAACACAGATATTGATATAAATCTGTATTATAGAGATTCAGTCTTCTTGTTAGTAGCATGTAAAACCGTATTTTGTGATGTACCAAGTTAGTAACATTGAACCATGTTTGTCATTCCAATACCTCTTACTCTAAGCATTTTAATCTTTATGTCATGAGACATCGAAGACATTATTCTCGAGGCTTGTTCTAACAGTACTTTCTACTGACTTTTCTTCAAGTAGTATCTTGTGCCCATTAGAATGCTCTGTAAATCTTCATGCACCAATAAATTTGTCATCCTTAATCATCAAAAAAATCTGACTTCCAATCGAATTTAAAATATAGAAAATATAGAACCTTTCTCGGTGCTATGAAGTTCCTTTCATGCTTAGAACATTTTTGTGTTTCTGTTATTCTTACTTTTCACCTAATTGAAGTCCAAGGCGTACTACTTAATTTCAATATAGTAACTTGTGATGTTATAGACTTGTTCTTAGTAGGTGGCTAATATATACGCTATCTGCTCAAAGTCCTGCATTACCTCAAGTTGACTTAAACACACTAGTGCAGTAAGATGCAAAATTCTACTCAAGTGCAATGTAATCTTGTGAGACTTCATGTTTAAACGGTAGAGGTGATATCTAGAATATCTTGTATGGACCTTAATCAACCTGCCCTAGCCACGCTAAATGGCATGCATGACACAGAACACACATTCAGATAAAACTTCCCAAAGTCTCTTTTTTCACTCTTTCTTAGCTTCTCCATATTTGAAAGCCTTTTTGAGACAGACTTTTATTTTAGAAAACTCCAAGGTCTTTTCCTTCTCTTTCCCACTCTCTTCTCTTGCAAGTAAACAGGAAAAGATATGCAAAAAGAAACTCGTACCAAAACTCAAAAGAATACAACAACACGAGCCAAAAGACAGAAGAAAACAACCATTAACAAATATGCAAAAAAAAAAAAAAAAAAAAGATTCACCTACCAATTAGCACCTTTAGAGATTGAGGCAAAGTGCTTGATGTTGTTGGATGGCAACCATTCTCAGTGGTTGGATCACCCATTTTGCCTTGTGGACATGAACAGGTATAATTGCCTATCGTATTTGTACAGATTCCATAACAATTATTATACTCTGACGGGAGATTGCATTCATCAACATCTGCAAACAAACCATGCCTAAATTCAACAAAATCCTTGTGACAATTATCTTTTTTTCCAATTAATTAACTATTATCTACCTTGGCATCCACCAGATATATAAGGGTTGCCCTTGTAACCTTTTGTGCAGTTGCAGATGTATCCTTCTCCAGTGCTTGAACTGAAGCACTCGCTATTCTTATCAGCGCAAGCATATGATGCCGGCGGCGACATCAGGTTCCGGCGAGCCTCCTCACAAATTGTCATATTTCCGACGCTCCAATCCAACACCACTGGCATCCCAAATTTGTAAGTCTGATTCAAATGGTTGTTGGTGAGATCTGCCGAGCTAAAGTTGTACCTGATAAAGTAAGAAGGTTAAACAAAACTCTTATTTGATTTCCACTAACACTACACATGATGATGAGTTATCAACTAATAGATGGGTTTTATAAGCTTAAATTAATTTTGATTTAAGCATTTTGGACCATTAATCATGGAACCTATTAAGTCAATATTTGTCTAGTTCTCTCATTTTTAATATTCGGTTAAAATCGAATTGAATCGAACTGAATTAATCAAATCGAACTGAATCAGAGTTTGTTTAATTAACTGAATTGATTGAATTTTCAAATAAAAATTGAATAAATTGAATCGATAAAATATCGATTAATTTAATTTTCGATCGAATTAATCAAAATAATTAAAATTTTTAAATATTATAAAAAATTTATCAATTAATTAAAGATCTATAAGTTTATAACTTATTTAGAAATTTAGAAATTATTTTTTAATTTTAATTAATTCAGTTTATCCGATTTAATTGAATAAAAAATTTTAAAATCAAAATCAAATTAATTGATTTTTTTAAAAAAATAATTAAAATTTCAAAATAACCTAATTAAATTTTTAAATTTGGTGGATTTATTTAATTTAATCAAATTTTTATTCCCCTAATATTTGAAAGAGCTAGACTAGTTGGTCCAAACGTGGCACCGCTGACTTTGACTAAGCAATGAATCTTGATAAATCTATTTAGTGATATATGTAATTAATTAAGTTGATTACATCAAATGATGAGCTAGTAAATAAGCATTAATTATGTTAGAATAGTTTGTTTACTGTAAAAATTATTCCTAAAGCAAATCAAACATCAAAACAGTTGAAAGGTAAATTAAGAAATCCTTTATTTATTTGTATATTTCTTTATTTATTTGTATAATCTAAAAATAAATAAAGAACTGTTCTTATTCTCCGTTTCATAAAGCACTAAAGTTAAAAGACGACGCCAATAAAGGGATTTATCTCTATATTTATATTTTTACCATTTAATTATTAGATTTATGACGTAGTTTCTAGTTTTCACATTATCAAAATTATCACTTACCAGTCATGCTCCACGATGAAAGCGTAGCTGCAAGGATTGAATTCCCGCACAGAAGAGAAGTTGAGGCCGCTGCCGAAGAGGGTCTGGACGACCGTCATCGTTCCATCCGGAATCTCCGTCTGGCAACACCCAAAGCCATCGCAGATGCCGTTTCTGGTGCCGGCCAACCCACTGCACTCAGAGATGCAGGCGCTCGCGTAGTGGTCGTTGCCGACGACCGCGAGATTGGCGCACCCGACGGCGGTGAACTTGTTCTCGGCCGCGGAGATGGTGAAGGCGGGCCTGGTCGAGAGGTTGAAGGGGATGATTTCGCCGTCGACGTAGTCGGTCGCGTTGTAGCAGGCCCAGTCGATGTGCGTGTAGGCGCGCGCGCGGCCGAGCGTCAGCGAGACGTCGATGAGCTCGATGGAGGTGTCGCCGATGAAGGGGCGCGGCGGCTGGAGGGAGCGGTTGCAGACGAGGTCGAAGCCGTCGCGGAAGCAGCCGGCGCCGATGCCGAAGGGGTAGGGGATGTCGACGTCGCCGCACTTGCTCTCGCAATTTGGTAAAGTAGCAGCCGCAGCAGCAACAGCTGCCAGTGCTATTACGATTGCTACTACGGAGTGAAACTGGAAGGTTAGACCTGCCATTTCGGCTCTCTCTCTAACCATCTTTAGGCCTTCAATTCTGTACGCCTCTTGCCTACTACTGCCATTGCCTGCTGTTTAATAGAGTTCGATATTTGCAGTGAAAGACTTCAACGACTTCTCGTAGTTGACTTAGAATGGATGGACGGCTAAGAATGCTTATATTATTATTGAAATTAAATTTCAAAGGATCCTTTTGTTTTTTCCTTTCTCTCCCGTGCCTTCGCTTCTATACAACTCTTCCCTACTGCCTGTTAATTAGTAATATATATATTTAGATAGATGAAGATGGCAATCGAGATAAATATTTGCAGTGAAAGACTTCCACGCACCGACGATTTTTTCACAAATGCAGAAATATGGATGGCTGAGAACGTTCCAAGCTTGTGGAATAGTGATTGAAGGTTAGAAAGCTGAAAAAATCAAGAAAAAGGACAACAAGTTGTGCTTGAAGTTGATGACTAATTTGGCAGATGTTAACTATCATACACCCTCATTGGTGAGAAAAGTAAACATGACGTGATGGGTTGAATTCTATCCTAGATAGATGTGGTGTACAAATTCTCATATATTCTTTTGGTATTTGAACTGATCATTAGCAAGTAGTCAAATAAGTTTTGAGATGTTTGAAAGGTACTACAAATGTCTGTTGAAGTTAAGTGATGGTAGTAGATGCTTGATTGGATACGCTGCTTCGATCTAAACCAAAAGACTTCACTTGTAAGTTATGTGTTTTGTTTTGGACAATGAACACGTTCTACTCCAGAAGTTGAGTATATGACTGTGTCTTAGGCTATATATCAGAAAAAAATATTTTACCCATAGAGTTGTATTGTGAGTTTAATTAAAGTTGATGAAGAATTGATTGTTGTTTATTATGATAGCCAAAATGTCATTTATTTGAACAAGGATTAAATGTTCCATGAGAAGATAAAAGTCTCATCACTTCGTTAGAGATGTAAGGGAGTATTAATTATTGTAAAGAAAGTTGACACTAAAAATAATTTTGTTGACAAGGCAAACCTTTTGCTAAAAGCAAGTTCAAGTATTATTAAACATGATTCTTATAGACATTATTTTAGTTAGATTCTTTTAAGGTTATTTTGATGGAAGTGGAGTTAATATCTCTTTATATTTTATGTTTTGTTTACGAAATTCAAACTAAAGTGGAGATTTTTACATATTTTTAATTCCGTAATTCATTATATTAAACTCACTAATCCAATAGGAATTGTTGGTTCTATCATAAGGGTGTTATATGGGTTATAAGTTTTATGTTCCAATTATAAGTGATTAGTCTCCTTCTCGTAGGTGGATGTAGGGTTCAAAGTGGAACCACTTTAGTTTTTTTGTGTGTTTGTTTTCTTATGTTGATAGTCCATAGAATGAAGAAACCAGTCATAATGCCTGCATAATTATTGGACTCTTTCATATATCATGGTAAACTTATAATTCATAAGGTTCAAATTGACATCACTCTAGATAAAAGTGCTTGAATAGATTAAGACTATTGTATGCATAGACAGATAGATGGCTGAGGTTATTAAGTAATATATGAGTACGATGGTATAATTCTGACATTGATTTGGAATGTGAAATTCTTTCTAAAAGGAGCATCCCCTAATAGAAATACATCATAAAGCTCCTGGGGTAAACATCAAGTGTTATACAGAGTGGCTGCTAATATAAGATTCCTTGGTGAATGGTGATGGTGTTGCCATGTTGAATTCTTATATCTTGCTGTTTCTCTAATTGTATTTGCATTTTCCCAATTGAATATACATTACATGAGGCACCATGAAAGTTAGAATGACTTTACAATTTTTGGAAGAATAAATTTTGGTATTTTGGAACCAGAAAGGCAGATTAATCCTCAAAGGTGCAATGGTCTTTCTTAATCTTTTTTCTTTTCCAAGATAGAATTAATTTGTAATCTCTACTGGTCATTGATTTACTGAACCTCAAGTGAATATTAGGTAATTTGGATAATTTTCTATGATATATAATAGTTGTGCTAAAATTAAACCTCATCTGAGAGTCCTAATGATCTGTTTGTATGTATCAAAAAGTCAGAATACATCCTTAATGGATAGATTATGCAACTTCTCACTCTCTGGCTATTTGCTGATTCATCATGTGTCATCTTAACAGTTAACTTCAAAACTTGTGTTAGAGAATTATAACTCTTGTCTTAAAAGCTTAAATTTAATTAGCCTTGTGTTTAATTCTACATTTAATTAGTCCTGTATTCCTCAGTCATGCAGTCATTTGAGATAGTGACTTGTTTATTTGATTTGTGCATAATGAAAATGAGTTAAATATTGCTGGCGTTGTTTAATTATTGGCAAAATAACAAGGACCAAGCATACCCAATGTATCGAGTAAACTTTAGATTATTTCCATATAAAATCTTATGGCTACTGAAGTTTAATTATGCATTGTCGACACTGAATTCGACTTTAGTGTCTTATTCTGGTTTAATGATAAGTTGACTTCAGAGTAGTTTCTATTATTGAGAATGAGAGAGTTAATCTTAACCTCCCTCTATAAATTTAAAAAATAACATTACATCCAATAATATTATGGAACTGAAGTGCTGTTAATGTGAAGTCAACTCTGTCCTTGTTTCACACACCATTCGAAGGCTATCTTTCATATGAATTGTGCATACAGTCACTGTCTCAGAGGACAAAATCCTTGATGTCCCATGTATTAATATAAATCTAGGCTTATCAATTTATTTAGGAAAATACAAACTATTCAGAAGGTAGTAAGAAGCTTGGTCACTGATGAATCATCTTCCACTATCCATATTCAATAGTGCCTGAACTTCCAAACTACGATACCTAGAAGTAGAGTGTTCAGGTGATGTTACATTTTGCATCCTTTGTGGAGGCTCATGAACATAATCTGATGTAACAATTATGTCATCAACAGGCTTCTGGTGTTTACTTTGCATATCTAAAATTTGCTTATTTTTTCTCAGCTTTCCAAGATCCTCTGCCACTTCTTTCATAGTGGGCCTTTCATCTCCGTATGAGTTCAGACAAAGAACAACCAACTTGCACACCTCTTTAATCACTACCATATCTTCTTCATTCTTAATTTCTGGATCCACCATTTCTTCAACCTTATTTTCCTTCATTGCAGAAATGAAACTGGCCGCGAGCAGCATTTCCTCACCTGACACATTGAACTCAAGTGCTTTCCTCCTTGTGAGAAGCTCTAGAATCACTACTCCAAAGCTGAAAACATCACTTTTTTCGGTTAGTTGACAAGTTAACATGTACTCAGGATCCAAGTAACCACAAGTCCCTTGCACTAATGTAGCCAATTGAGTTGCATCCTTGGGAGCTAGTTTTGATGCTCCGAAATCTGAAACCTTTGCTGTGTACTCGTCATCCAGGAGGATGTTGGAGGACTTCACATCTCCGTGAATGATCGGTGTAGAAGCTGATGAATGCAAGTAGGCTAGTGCTTCGGCAGACTCCACAGCAATCCTTAAACGGGCATCCAGTGGTATATGAAACCTGCGAGTCTTGCTATGTAGATACTCAAATAGATTTCCTTTCGACACTAATTCATACACAAGCATTGGAACCTCAACCTCTAAGCAGCATCCTAAGAGCTTGATGACATTCTTGTGATTTATCTGTGATAGGATGAGCATCTCTTTTGCAAATTCCCTAGTTTGTCTCTCGTCGGCCAGCTTTGACTTCTTGATCGCTACTAGTCTGTTGTCTTCGAGCGTTCCTTCATAAACTGTTCCTTGTCCTCCACGACCAATAATTCGACTTGAGCTGAAGTTATCTGTAGCCTTCTTCAATTCTTCTTGTGTAAACAACTTAAAAGTGACACCTCGATAAGAATTCATTTGTTGTTGTAGTAACACACCTCCATTCTGTTCGAAAAACTCTTGCCTAATTTTCATAAGCTTTCTTTTTTTCAATCCTAAGTTGATAGCAAAGCCTGAGATGGTTAAGAAAAGGATGCTGCTCATAGTAGCTGCACACAAAAGATTGATAATTATAAATTGTGAACTGAAGAGTGAAGAGATTGTTACATGCAAGAACAAAATTATTGATATTAGCCATCATTTGCCTTAAACAGTGGACAAAGCATATTCATTCAGTACAATTAGAAAAGAGAACAAAAGTGTTAGTCTTCCTGCAATATCCTTGTTATGTGCATCATCATGACCCATCCTTAACACATATTAGTTAGCTTATAATGATACCACAATCTAATTAGCTAAGTATCTGGTGAAGATCACACCACCTACCATGAAAATTTTCATACTCCAAGTAAACTCAGAGGACTAATCCAACATTCTATACCTCCATTGCTAATTAAGTGATCTACTAGACTCAAACTCTGGATCATATATTTGCATTGGAAGTCTCGTGGTGTAAACATGAATCATATAATGATACAGAAGTTGCATATGTTTTTTTTCCTTTGTTCAAATGACTAGAGAAATAACCATATACTTTGTAAATGAAATACATAGTGAACACAGATTTTGGTATAAATCTGTATTACAGAAATTCACACTCTTCTTGCTAGAAGTATGTAAAACCTTATTTTGTGACGTACCAAGTTAGTAACATCGAACCATGTTTGTTATTCCAATACCTCTAAGCAGTTTAATCTTTATGACATTACATGGAGGACATATTATTCTCAAGGCTTGTTCTAATATTACTTTCTACTGACTTTTCTTCAATTAATATCTTGTGTCTCTTGTGACTTTTCTTCTTGGCCCTTTAGAATGTTCTGTAAATCTTTGTGTCATCCTTAATTATCAAAGAAACCAGACTTCCAATCAAAATTTAAAATATAGAACCTTTCTAGGTGCTATGAAGTTCATCACAATCTTGTGTTACTATATATGCTAACTCTTCCCCAATTGAAGCCCAAGGTGTACTATTTCAATATGGTAACTTGTGATGTAATAGACCTGTTCTTGTTAGGTGGCTTATACACCATCTGCTCAAATGTGATATCGCCTATAGGATAAACCCTAGTAGGCAGGATGTCCTGCACTACCTCAAGTTGGCTTACAATAAGATTAGTACAGTGAGATGCAGAATTCTACTAAACTGAAGTGTAATCTTGTGAAACTTCATGTTTAAATGGCAGAGGTGATGTCTAGAATATCTTGTATGGATCTTAATCAACCTTCCCTAGCCACACTATATGCCATGTATGACACAGAATACAGAGTCATAAACTTCTCTTTTTTCACTTTCTTCTCCATATTTTGAAAGCCTTTTTGAGACAGGTTTTTAGAAAATGTGTCATTTACTAATCTTCAAGGAATAAGTATGTAAAAATAAATAAATCTAAATTGCATTATCATTTTTAGATTCACCTACCAATTAGCACCTTTAGATATTGAGGCAAAGTGCTTGATGTTGGATAGCAACCATTCTTAGTGGTTGGATCACCCTTTTTGCCTTGTGGACATGAACAGGTATAATTGCCTATCGTATTTGTACAGATTCCATAACAATTATACTCTGACGGGAGACTGCATTCATCAACATCTGCAAACAAACAATGCCTCAATTCAACAAAATCCTTGTGACAATTATCTCCTTTTCCAATTAATTAACTATTATCTACCTTGGCATCCACCAGATATATAAGGGTTGCCTTCGTAACCTTTTGTGCAGTTGCAGATGTATCCTTCTCCAGTGCTTGTACTGAAGCACTCGCTATTCTTATCAGCGCAAGCATATGATGCCGGCGGCGACATCAGGTTCCGGCGAGCCTTTTCACAAATTGTCATATTTCCGACGCTCCAATCCAACACCACTGGCATCCCAAATTTGTAAGTCTGATTCAAGTTGTTGTTGATGAGATCTGCCGAGCTAAAGTTGTACCTGATAAAGTAAGAAGGTTAAACAAAACTCTTATTTGATTTCCACTAACACTACACATGATGATGAGTTATCAACTAATAGATGGGTTTTATAAGCTTAAATTAATTTTGATTTAAGCATTTTTGACCATTAATCATGGAACCTATTAAGTCAATATTTGTCCAGTTCTCTCATTTTTAATATTCGGTTAAAATCGAACTGAATTAATCAAATCGAACCAAATCAGAATTTTTTTAATTAACCGAATCAAATTGAATTTTTAAATAAAAATCAAATAAATTGAATCGATAAAATATCAATGAATTAATTAAAATAATTAAATTTTTTAAATATTATGAAAAATTTATCAATTAATTAGGGATCTATAAGTTTTTATTTAGAAATTATATTTTTTAATTTTAATTAATTCAGTTTATTTGATTTTTAATCAAATAAGAAATTTTAAAATCAAAAAAATCAAATTAATTGATTTTTTTAAAAAAAATAATTAAAATTTTAAAATAACCAAATTAAATTTTTAAATTTGACCAATTTATTTAATTTAATCAAATTTTTATTAACCCCCTATTGGAAAGATATTTGAAAGAGCTAGACTAGTTGGTCCAAACGTGGCTCAATTGAATCCGCTGACTTTGACTAAGCAATGAATCTTGATAAATCTATTTAGTGATATACGTAAGTTGATTACATCAAATGATGAACTAGTAAATAAGCATTAATTATGTTAGAATAGTTTTTTACTGTAAAAATTATTCCTAAAGCAAATCAAACATCAAAACAGTTGAAAGGTAAATTAAGAAATCCTTAAAATTTTTCTTTATTTATTTGTATAATCTAAAAATAAATAAATAACTGTTCGTATTATCCGTTTCATAAAGCATTAAAGTTAAAAGACGCCAATAAAGGGATTTATCTCTATATTTATATTTTTACCATTTAATTATTAGATTTATGACGTAGTTTCTAGTTTTAACATTATCAAAATTATCACGTACCACTCATGCTCCACGATGAAGGCGTAGCTGCAAGGATTGAATTCCTGCACGGAAGAGAAGTTGAGGCCGCCGAGGAAGCCGGTCGTGACGACCGTCATTCCATCCGGAATCTCCGTCTGGCAGCACCCAAAGCCATCGCAGGTGCCGTTTCTGGTGCCGGCCAACCCACTGCATGCAGAGATGCAGCCGCTCACGTAGTTGTCGTTGCCGATGGCCGCGATATTGGCGCACCCGACGGCGGTGAACTTGTTCTGGGCCGCGGAGATGGTGAAGGCAGGGCGGGTTGAGAGGTTGAAGGGGATGATTTCGTAGTCGACGTAGTCGGTGGCGTTGTAGCAGGCCCAGTCGATGTGCGTGTAGGCGCGCGCGCGGCCGAGCGTCAGCGAGACGTCGATGAGCTCGATGGAGGTGTCGCCGATGAAGGGGCGCGGCGGCTGGAGGGAGCGGTTGCAGACGAGGTCGAAGCCGTCGCGGAAGCAGCCGGCGCCGATGCCGAAGGGGTAGGGGATCTCGACGTCGCCGCACTTGCGCTCGCAGTTTGGTAAAGTAGCAGCGCTGGAATCGCTTGGTGGTGAAGCAGCAGCAGCAGCAGCTATAGCTGCCACTGCCAGTGCTATTACGAATACTACTACGGATTGAACCTGGAAGGTTAGACCTGCCATTGCAGTTCCCTCTCTAACCATCTTCAGGCCTTCATTTCTATACACCTTTGCCTACTGCCTATTAATTAGTAATACATTTAGATGAAGATGGCAATATATTTGCAGTGAAAGGCTTCGATTCTTCCTTCTCGGAGTTGACTTGAATCCCAATATTTTTTCACAAATGGAGAATGGCCGGCTGAGAATGTGTCAAAGCTTGCAGAGTATCAAATTCGATGACTAGTTTTATTACATAGTCATGGTAGGTTTGTATTTACTTGTGCACACATCAATGACTCATTCCTTCAACATTAATTTGGCAGATTTATTAAACTTGTATCTTCATGATGGTCAGGGAGACCCGTTCTACACCTAAACTCTTGTCACTAGTAGTAACTTATCTTTCTCCCTCATTGGGTTGAATTCTATGGATGATTTCATGATGGCCAGGGAGACCCGTTCTATGCCTATGCCTAAACTCTTGTCACTAGTTGGAACTTATCTTTCTCCCTCATTGGGTTGAATTCTATCCAAAGTTTCATATATACCATTGTATAGACTTGTTTTGGTATTTGGTATTTTGCATACGTGAGTCTTGTTAGTATATACTTAGGGATCTATGGATGATTTCATGATGGTCAGGGAGACTCGTTCTATGCCTAAACTCTTGTCACTAGTAGGAACTTATCTTTCTCCCTCATTGGGTTGAATTCTATCCAAAGTCTCATATATACCATTGTATAGACTTGTTTTGGTATTTGGTATTTTGCATACGTGAGTCTTGTTAGTAGATACTTATGGAATCTATGGATGATTTATTGGTTAGGCAAGTAGTCAAATGAGTTTTGAGATATTGAAAGGTAGGTATTTGGTAGGAGCTGCTTGATTCGATATGTTGATTCACATTTTACAGGCGATCTAAAACAAAAAGACAAGTATTATTGAACATGTTTGTTATAGTCATTATTTGAGTTCTTGATGGAGGTGGAGTAACTCACTAATCCATTAGGAATTATTTGAGTTCTATCATAAGGGTGTTATATGTTCCAATCAAAAAGAAGAACTGACAATTAAGAACCATAAGCTGCTCTTTTTCCATTAGATTTGTGACCAAAATGTGAGCTAACACAACTTACAGATCAGGAGGGATTGATGTTGCAGTGTGTGATGATTAAAGAAGGAACACCAATCTTATCTACACTCTCTTGAAAATGACTAGTCCTTTTCTTTGCTCTGCTTCCTCCTTTTCTGCCTAACTTTCCTCATGTTCATTGTCAGGGAATATCTTTCCTATTAATCCTCCTGTGGAGCCAACAAGTTTTTGTATGTAAATGCAACGAGTCTGATCACATTAATTCTTGCATTTTTAGAAGCCTGAAAAATGGCCATCTACTGGTTGTTGAACTATTTGGAGCTCTGTGGTCACAGGCAAGGCACTCTCATCCATCAAGTTCCTGTCATATATATGTATTCAAGAATACATCAATTAACTAAAGCAATAATCTGAAAAAAGTTGGTTAGGACACACTAAACACTGAAAAAAGAAAGGCTTTTAGTTTAATATGCAGAGGTCACCAATTAAAGAATAAGGATTTGTTGTACTTCATTTGTCCCAAAATAGCTTTTATGTTTTGTTCTTTTGTGATGAGAAGAGTGGTCCATTATCAATCATATCATAAGCTTTTAGTGTTAAATATAGCCCTTAAGAGAATTTTATCTTGTAGCTGATGCTGATGTGTGAAGGAATCATACTCTCTCAGCCGAGAAGCCCAAAGGGAGCTAAGCGCACGGAGACGGCTATGGTACTCTCCAATCGCCAGAAAACACCTCGCAGCCTGCCGTGTCGTTAGAATTCGATGCATCTGGTGAAGGCTCTGCTGTCTCAAGTTATCAGCCTAGATAAATCAGAAGCAAGGAAATCATAATTCAGATTAAACTGAACTTGTATGCCATGTTACTGAATTTAAAAAGAAACTGATGATTAACATCCTTCTTTTCTTATACTGGTGCAGGAGAGAAGAAAATGGTAAGCATAACGAGACATTTGATATTGGTTCATGCAGAAATTATGGAGCTGTCCCATTGAAGAAGAAAGAAGAGAGAAAGATATGCGTGTCAAATCTTTGATGGAATATTATCATGAAAGGAGAATTAAGCCATAAGCTATATCTCTGATTGGCTGCATCAGAGAGGTTGTTGGTTCCTTTTCATAGGACTGTGGACAGATAGCAACATCTGAAAGCACTCAACATTGAAAATGCCAATGTAGCTTTCCTTCTTGATGGGCAAGCACTAAGTATCCAAGAACAAGAGATAAAGCACACATAATGGGAGAGAAAGGTGAGCAAAAGAGGGAGAAAGGGACATTGGTTGTGATACCACAAGAGGCCTACAGATAGAGAAGGAGAATGGATATATTTCTTGCCTTGTGACAAAGCAACAAATGCACCAGGACCACTTTTCATGGAATTGATTCATCTTGCACTACTGCATCCTAAAAGGTTGTTATTAGTTGAACAGGTGTTGCAGTTTCGAAGCATGGCCAACTCTCGAGCTTTCTGTTATCGAAATTTTGCGACTAGTAACTATTGATTGCATGAGCAGATGCAGAAGAGTACCTGTCGAACGAATCCCTCGAGGTTCGCAAGCTTCCCTACTGCCATGGCCATGTGACCCATATAATTCTCAAGGTTGGCACTCTCGATGAGGGAGTCACTGGCCACGGTGTTGGCGAGTGAGAGTTGGAATTGCTCAAGGCCCTGAGATAGCGCCTCCTCTGCTTGTTGAGAAGATTGTTGGAGGTTATATATCCCCACTAGCTGTTGTTCAGTCAAAGGATCGAGTTGTGGCATTACGACCTGCTTGAATTGGAATGATGTAAGAATCTCTGTCAGGATCGATCATATAACTTGTTTTGTTCTCTTGGTTATCATTCCAGATCGAAATTGAAAGGAGGAGGTGGTAGGGAACAAGAATTCACCCACCCTTAGAAGCTCAGATGGTCTAAATCCACCCATCCACAAGAAACACCTCTCCGTCGGAGTAGTCCACACGCCGGTTATGATGTGGAACACATCCGACTTGGCTGTTGTTGCCTTGAGCTGGAATAGTTCATCATAATGTGTGAGGTACCTGTCTACTGCAACTTTCAGACCTGCATCTGGGAGATGGGCCTCCAAACCTCGCCGGAGCTCCACCGTGTTCTTGCAGTCCTCAGCCAGCCAACGTGAGTACTCCATATCGAACACTACTGCAGCACAACAACAAGAAGTCACAGTTCTCAATTCTCAACTATTGATCTTATTCTAGAACAACAAGTGAACTATACGCTTGCAAGATCATACCAGAGCTGACATTTTCGTTTGCACCGCATCCTTCTAAGAAAAGACCCTGGAAATTGGATATTTAGTCACTTCCATGATGATGATGATGATATTATCATGCATGCACCAAACAAAAACTGTACCTGTGCACGAGCTCTCTGGAGATCTTGCTCAAGCTGAGTGAGTTTTACTCTGCTGGATTCTAATTGTTGTATGTAAGCCTGCCATTTCAAACCCAAATAAAAAGATCATTTTTTTTCATAAAAAATGGTTACTGTAATCAACCTTCTTTCTTAGCCGGCTCTTCTTGGCTGCTTCTCTATTCTGAGCCAAGCGTTTCAATGTCTGCAGGAAATAACAAAAGTGAGGCATAGACAAACAACAACACACCTTTTGAGAGATTAAAGAGAGAGGGGGACCTTTGGATCGAGTGATTTGCCATCTTTGTCTGAAGTAGAAGCCACCGATCTCCTCTGCAACATGAAGCACATGGCAAAAGATGTCAAGTAGAGAAAGAACAAAGAACGAAGAGTTTGGCAGGATTTGTAGCCTCCAGAAGAGGTAGCACAACCTGTTTGGTGATTTGACGAGAACAACTGGGAATCATACCTTTTCTTGGGCTCTCAGCTGCTGGTTTTCTTCTCCTGTTGTGTGAGGAGCATCAATCGCCATCTTCTCTTTCTGCTTCCCAAACAGTTCAGATGAAGCCTTTCTGCTCACTGGAGACTCCTCTGAGTCCATTTGGGAAACTGTGTTCTGCTCGGATCCTGAATCTGTGCTCCCCTCAGTCTGTGAATCCCACTGTTGGCATGTTAGAGAAGAACTGTAGTAGTCTGTAGCAGCTAATTAACTCTCTCTGTATACCTTGGAAAATTGCTGAAATCTGATTGGCCATGAAGGGAAGATATCGAGAGTTGGGGGCCTGCTCGAGCAGAAGGCTGCAAGAAGAAGAGCCAAATCAGAAAAAGAATAAAGACTCAACTGTCAGAAATGGTGCTGTCTGTCTGTGAGATGCATCAATTATCACACTGTTCATCTTTACAGTGATCAATACCCTTCTGGGCGTGCCAATCACAACCTTTTAGTGTGCCATTTCAGGCCTCTTGTGATTGATGATGATGATGGTTAGTTCTTGCTTACACTTTTTGTCTTGATCACTTGTGATTCTTGCAACTCCATGCACCAAAGCCTCCTCCAACTCCCCAAAGTAAGCAGCTCCCTCCTGGTCACTGGACAGGATTTGATCAAAGACAGAAAGAAGATGAGGAACAAGGAAGTGATGAGTGCAGGATTGGGAAAAAATAAATTTAGAGAATAGTACAAGAAATTAGTCGCAGAAAGGGGGACTCCATGAACTCCAAGGCCAGAATGATCACCCTCTCCTTGATTATTTGCCATCCAAGATCATCTTTCGATGCTCTCGATCAGATGCTCGCAGTCCCTTCACTTCACTAAACTTAAAGAGGAAGAAATAATTAAGATTATGGAAATTAAAGGAAGAACTCCAAGAACACTTCACTTCACTTCTGTCTCTCAGAAGAGGCTCTTAATCCCAACTCTTCCCTCCTCCTGTTCTTAAGCTGGACACTGACTGGTTTCCTGCAATTTGCAGTTCATCGTCCTCGTGGACTTCTCTCCCAAGTGGTGGACCCTGAACGAGAGAAAGCGAAGGGCACAGGTGCAACTGGTCACTAACTCCTCCATCTGCATCTCTAATTTATAGAACAGTGCCAAAACATCAACAATGTAACTTAAAACTAAATTGAAGCAGTTCACAACTAAAAGACAAACTTCTCCAATTGCCTGCCAATCAAAGGTCCTTATCAGGAAATGGACTCGCTTTGCTTGGTGGCATTATGCTGTAGTGGATGAGTCAACAAATCACAGGCATATTTATTCCTTGCGCGCAAAGATACATCCCTTTGCACAAACAGATAGCTCTGCAAGAGGTATAATTTGTTGTTCAAGAACCATCAGATCATAATTAATGAGCATTTCAGCACAACACTCAATTTTTCTGAACTTGCAAGTATTATATTTTTGTGTTGCATCAAGTTTTAGTTTCCAAACTTTTGGTTTTGAAGACAGTGGATTAGGTGATGTTGTGATTTCTAGATTTTGGTTTGTTTTGTTTTGTTTTTTCATAGTTTCTGAATGAAGACATTTATGTTTGGTTTAGATATCAGTAACTGAACCTACCATGAATGTGGCATGAGCATCAACTGCAACACAGATTGAGTTTGGTACTTGCCTTCTACTCAAAAGAACAAAAAACAATGTTTGGATCTAGCTCGGATTTGATATTTTAACGAACCTAGTTCAAACTTGGAAGTGCGAACTTAATTGGTTCGGGTTCGGGTTAGAGTTCTTATACATGGCTGGTGAGACTTGCTACACCAATCTCAATCATTGTCCATGATTGAGCATTAGCTAAACTAAAGCTTAGATTAGGTACAATAAATTGAAGCGTGTGATCTTCGACATAATTTGACAAGTTTGATCAAATGTAGCGAGTGGAAGATAATTTTTTTTATTGAGCTATTTTATAGAGTTGGGCTTCAATGTGTTAAATGTCAAAATTGCACTAATCTAGAAACTAATCCTAAATAGAAAATAGATGGGTAGGTGGTTCAACCCTCATGAGTTTCATTTATACTTAAATATTATCGTGATTGCATTATCTTGTGGACCTACTCATGTTTGTCGTGTGAAAGCTATTACACGGTAACAACTTTACCGTTGCACCAAATTAAGCTCCCTTTCATAATTTTATTTTAACACTAACTTTCATAATTGTATTATAGGCCAACTGAATCATCACTTTCACTAGATCATATTGGCTTAAAATTAAGGTAGAGAACATTCATGTAGAGAAGGATGTGTTACGCAAAAACTAGCGATCGAACTAGAAAACACCGAGTACCTTCTCTAGAGAACATTCATGTAGAGAAGAAGGTCATAAGTTGGGAAGACATGCAATGGCATCATCCATAGTGGGCATCCACAAAGAGGTAACTATCCATTGACAACACAACCACAACTTCCACACTAGTCAATTCTTTATCTATTTGTTCCACACATGCTAACTTATATTACTAAAAAGACTATTAGTACATCCAACAAGTTCTTGTTGCTCCTCATAGAACATCAAAACTGTTACAAAAGAAAAGAAGAAGAAAAAGATATTCAATAATAAATTATTTACATCTCTAAATGGGCAGCTCATTACAGTTTTCTATTGATACTTTGAAGTAAGATATAATTAGTGCTAGCTACCTGTAGAAATGAATGATCAATGAATTGTTACTTGAAGCTCAGTTCTCTCTTTCTCTATTGACATTGTGTTTCCAGGCAGGTCCTAATTAAGCAGAGCAGCCACAAAGCAAAGCTAAAGAGGCTCAGCGTCGTGCCGCGCACACGCGGTGAGGGCTAGCCGCATCATTTCATTGAGTTAGTCCAGCTCAAGACCTGCTGCAATGGCTGATGCTGCTTGAGTCTGAGAGTGTTGTGTTAGGTGTCTTCTCGGAAAGCTCTGTATATGAAGTCCCGAAAGCGCCTCGAGTATTGTTTGGGGTCGACGGCTGATATGGAGGAGGGATCATACTGAATTGACTTGTATGCGTGCTCGATCTTTTTGCTGATATCGTAGTCTTGCAGTATGTCTATAATTCCAAAGATCAGAACCACATCATAGTATTCCCCTGTGGGTTCTCCGATAAGTTGAGACTCACTTCTGACTGTTAATTCGGCCCTACAAGGCATGTTCACCCCTAATCGAATGGGTCTCGACCTACAAACAAATCAGCAATAGGAGGAACAATGGCACATCAGCTAGTTGTTTGTAGTTAGCTAGCTATAATCACAATGGTGATTGATATATACCTATTGGAATCAGAAAAGGATTGATCTTTCTCTAGTTTTGAAAGCTGAGATTTTGTTTCTCTTTTGCTATCGCCGCCACCGCCACCACCTTTCACCAAAAAAACAACAGAGTCTGAAAAGAAATCTATGTGGAAAATACTTTATTGTTGTTGTTTCGACATTAGTATGAACCTTCAGATAGAGAGGTCTCTCTGGAGTATCGAAAATGAACCCCGACTAGAAGACTATAATCCATGATCCTTTCTTGCTCAAGAAACTCACAGTCCCTATCGACTTGCCTGTACAAAAGATGTGCAAAATGTAGAAGTAGAAGAGCAACAAGGTAGTACAACTGACATAACTGAAAATGATACCTACCTTTGGAACTCTTGAAACCAAGAACGTTGCAGTCTAAAGATGAAGTTAAGATCAAGATCCTTTAAGGTGGTGTACTCGTTGATCTCCGACTCAGGCTTGCTGGTCATGCGGCCGTGGGATGATCCTTTCAGGTCGAAGCGCCTATGGATAGCATACTCAGAGCAAAACAAGTTCTCCATGATAACAAACCGGACCTAATTGAAGGAAGGAAGGAACTAGCTCAGGAACAATTGTAGATGCTCATTGAGACGACTCGAAAAACTGACCTTCTTCTGAGCAGCTCCGGTTAGCTTCACACAGTGAAGACCGAAAAACTTGGTCACCAAACTGTTCTCGAACTTCCTCACATGGTTATAGTATGCTGGGAGCATCCTCAAAAGCACCTAGAACAACATAATTGGGATCACTTTTTCCTTACCAAGGAAATTAAGAAAAAAAGATTTATGCTCACTTTTACTTCAGATTTCTTCATCGTCTTGATCATGTATTTATCGTCGTTCGTCAAGTAGAAGAAGCTTCCACTCTTCCCGGGAGATGAAAGCTCCCTGAGTGCATCGTTCCCGCAAAGCGACAACATGTAATCGGCTGCATCTACTTTGAACAGCCTGCAAAGGGTCCTGAACATTCAATTCAACTTTAAGGGGATCGATGATTCGATACAACACCAGACAAAGAAGAACTTAGGCACTAACTAACTAACTAACTAACTAACTAACTAACCTACCTGAACACCAAAGGGCAGTAATCTTTCCACTTGAACTCACAAGATTGATGTGGACGGGTGTGCTTTGATCCTTCACATGGAAACCTAGTCCAGACCTTTTCCTTCGGGTCGAAGGCCGACGACTTCAGCTCCGCCTGAGTCGGACCTTGTTTGCCGGCGGCGTGCCTGTCACAGACAGAAACTTTGTCTCAACTCTGAAAATTGTGTTTGGGATGGGAAGAAATTACCTGATGCCGAGCTGGAGATTGAGCATGAGTTCGTAGTTCTTGTGGCCTTTGGTGATGGTCTCGCCTTGCTTCTTCGGCGGCCTCGGCGGCGCCCACGAACGGCGCTGCTGCCGGGAGGCGAGTTTCGGCTCTGCGTCGTCCACGGGGATGTCGCCGCCCACGGTGTGCGTTCGGCCGGTGGACCTTCTCGGCGGCAAGCCGTGGGTGCTGATGTCGGCCGACGCCCGCCTCTGAGGCCGGTCGGCGGACGACCAGTTGAGGGTCTTCTGCGAGGGGAACACCGAGATGGTCTCCCCCGGCGCGATCTTGCACTCGCGCAGGTCGGCCAGGAAGGCCTCCTGCGGGTCCCGCGTGGCGGGGGAGGTCGCCGTCGGCGACGGGTAGTACACGCCCTGCTGGATCCCGGAGTTGTCCTTGGTCCACACCCCGACGTAGAGGCTGCCGTCCGCCCACCGGTAGCTTCCGTTGTCCTTGGGGAAGCCGTCGTCCCACCCGCCCTCGTACCGGTTGCCGTTGGCCGAGTTGAGGGTCCCGCGGCCGTGGATGAGGCCGGCGCGCCACTGGCCCACGTACTCCGACCCGCTGCACCACACGTACCGCCCGTGGCCGTCCTGGAGACCGGAGCGCCACTCGCCGTCGTAGTAGTCGCCGTTGGAATAGGACTTCTTGCCGTGGCCGTGCTTGAGGTTCATGGACCAGTTGCCCCAGTAGGTGTCGCCGGTGGCGCCGATGAAGATGCCGAAGCCGTCCATGAACCCTGCCTTGAACTCCCCCTCGTAGGTCGACCCCGACGGCCAAGAGAACTTCCCCCGGCCGGTGATTTTCCCGCGCCGCCACTCCCCCTCGTACATGCATCCGTCGGTCCAGAGGAACTTGCCGGTGCCGTGCGGGACGCTGCCAGCCCACTGGCCGGAGTAGCAGTCGCCGGAGGGAAGGGCAAGCTCGGCACTGTAGACCTCCTCCTCCTCCTCCTCCTCCTCCGCCTCCGTCGACGCCGATATCGACGAGTCATCATCGCCCCCGCCGCCGCGCGGGGAGGTCGAGGCGGAGTCCGCGTCGCCGGACATCGGGCAGATGCGGCGCCGGCTCCCGGCCTGGAACCCCGGCGACTGCTGCTGCTGATGCGCTCTGCGGACGGCCGACTCCCACGCCTTGCCGTTGTTCTGCTGCTCGCTCTCCTTGTACATTCTACCCCGCCGCCCCTTCTAACTCCTTCCCCGACGCGACCACCGCCGTTGCCGGAATCACTTACAGACGCGACGTTGAAGATCAAATTGCTTTCTTCACAAATTCACACAGAAACAAAAAAAAATAAGATTACGATAAACAACGAGATCCAAAATTGGGAGGTTCGTTATCACAACCAAAATCTCTTTTCCTCCATTGTCGTTTTGATTAGCTCTTCTTCTAATTTGAGCACTCCGATCCTTCCTCCTAAAAAATGGTAGGCGACCCTGATTTTCAGCCTCCCTTCTTTTTCACTACAATTCATTGTTGTTAGCTTTGCTTTGAATCCCCAAATAATCTCGTTTTGTGTTCGAAATACTATACAATCATGGGCATCTACAGTCGTGCGCCCATTTACATGGTTTTGTCGGATTTTTTTTTCTTCTTCTATTTTTGTTTATTTTTAATCCAAGAGCTGATTTGACTATCTCGCGGATCCCTTTTACCGTTCCTGAGTCCTTAACGAGAAGATCGAGCCATGTCAACGGCATCTATGAATTGAGTTGAGTCGGGACACGTGGTTATTTATAGCTTCGCCGTGTCAGATTGCCTTGTCGGAGTTGCTAGATTTTGTGCCGCCATGTTTCTCGCCACGTCATCTTGTAAGAATGAACACATTGTTTACAAGATTATTTTTAAAGAAAAAATATATATAGTGTGTTAAAATAAATCAGTTTAATATAAATATATATATATATATATATATATATATTATCAAATTAAATAAAAAATAATTTACTTTAATCCGTTAACTGAAATAGTATCAATCAAATGTATGATGAAAAGCTATTTTATTATTTTTTTTATGAGGGAAAGAACAGCATAAAGAACAAGTGCTTTGTAGATGATGATGCTTCAGCTACTGCATTTCAGACTGCTATCAACACATACAAAGGTTCAATAGTTTGAACGCGGTCATGTGGGCAGTGGGGCTCACATATAACTTTTTTTATTATTTTATTATTAATAGTGATGTTAAACGTACTTCATTGGAGATGCTCTAAAGAACAAGCCTTTGTAGATGATGATGCTTCAGCTGACTAATTTCAGACTGCTATCAACACTTCCATACAAACTTTCAAGATTAGCACGTTAATTTACTTGATAAACAAAATATAAGATCGAATCGTCCACCCTAAGATTAATCGATATAAAAAATAACAAGATTAGCAACTTCTCATCATTTCTTTTGTCACAAAGATTGCTGCTTTGCCGTTCTCAAACTGGTGGCCAGATTCTGAGCAGGCAACATCACCATGTGGTATTATCATTTACGACATTTTAGATCGAAAACTGAAGTTGCTAAAAGCTCACTATTTTGTTTGTAAATGAATAACATTACAACATACAAGAAAGGAACAAATAGGAGTGAAGCATATGAAGTGCAGAGGATGAAAATTCACTTTGGAGATTTCTTCAGTATGCTTCGGTGAGGGGTCACTCATACCAGCTCCAGCAAAAGGGGATCCCCTGCGCTCATCGCTCTTATTAGCTTTACGAAATCGTACTCGTTGTGCACCTTCAGCGGGTACACAGCAGGAGCTTGGGCAGTGTAATAGCTCGTAAATGGATCGGTAGCCTTTGGTTGCGTCTTATAGACAGTTGTTGCTAGAGCTTTAGAATCAAAATTCTCTTGTGAGTCCATTGCAAGAAAAAATACTGGCACGGCGATCCGGTGATGGATATTTAGGTCTCCCACGATTCCCACAAGGTCGGAGAAGTCGGTAACAAGTCTTCGAGGGATGTAGAATATCTCACAGCCGCAGATGATGACCCTCCCCTCAGTTGCACTTTCTTTGTAACTTGTCTGAAAATGGACTGGGAAATTGTCTACAATCTTCTTCACCAAATTTGCTTGACTGACATGCCAATCTTTATCATTTCCATCAGTAGAAACCGAAATCCATGATTCGGAAACCTGAATGTAGCGAATGGTTAATCAGCTTGATGCACCCCATATGAAGAAATCAACAAAAATTTACCTTGTTTGTTATCCAAAGCTTCGTCTTGTCAGCTTGAAGTAAGTTCCAATAGTTAAGAATCATATCATCCTGAAGAAAGAGAAATCCTTCTGCTTCTTGAAATTTGTTGAATACCTTAGGCAAATACCTATTTCATGACAATGCTGAATTAAATTATGACCAAAAGCAAAGCTCAGGAAAAAAAAACATTCCAATTCAGAAGAAGAAAACTAGCAACATAAACCAAACTCTTTAGTTTATCATCAGACAACTGCATGCCAGAAGAGTCCAGCTTCAGCTAGTAGAATCAACATTTAAAGATATTTTATAAAAGGATTTGTTGCAGTAGAAATCCAGCAATGGAAGTCTTATGGGCATCCAAGAGAACAACACATCTCATTTTTGTAACCAATGTATGGGATCGGGCATCTCTCTGAGTTGGTGTTTGTTAAGTGGCTATTATTACGGGAAAACATCAATTTCATAAAATAATTCATCAATGAAAAATAAACAAGACATAAAATGGTGAGTGTCAAAACTCAGCCTGAAGAAAACTAGCCTGTTCACTTCATAAACCTAACCATTGTCATAAAATGCATAAAAACCAAAATTAATGAACATACACATACGGGCCTTAAAATCCTCCTCGAGATCCACCAACTTCTGATGTGAGACAGTTTATTGTGACACAATCTCTCTGCTTAAGTATTAACATCTTCAGTAATGCACAGTTCTAACTCGGTGCAAAACCATCCATAATCAACAACATCAAGTGCGACCCAATAACGGCTTCACCATAATGGGCAGCCCCCAATTATTGAAAATCACTTTACCAGGCATGACATAATGGATGCTGCATCTAAAGAACCAATTTATTCCACATGTTGATCTAACCTAGCAAGAGCTGAGAAGAAGATATGATGTCTCTTATTACTGTCATTGCTATTGCAATGGAGGATTCTACGGATTGCATCAGAGTAGAAGGCTTTCTAATAGTCAATCATAGCATAGTGTGCCCAATGTTTCATCCATTTTTCAAGCCAAGTGCAATTCAATAGCGAGAGACAAGTCAAACACTAGTACTCCCTCTTGCATATATGTCTGGCCAAGAATCTAGTGAGGCTATGACCCACCACTGTAAACCATGGATGTTGTCATCAACGGTGTAGCCCGCAGTTGATAAAAATGTAAATACTATAGCTTGTAGTTTAACTCCTTAACTAGCTCAGTAAATCACAATTTTAAGATTCAAAACTTGAGCAGATTTAAACGAAGATGAATAATTTGATCAGCATCCCAGGACATCAGTGCAAATATTTATGTAATAAACCAGGATTTCAGTTTTTTTATATAAAAAAAGATCATTTTTTTTTAAAAAAAAAGAGCCAGGGAAGACCTTTTTTTTATGAGAAAGGAGATACATTTGAGAAGTTGCAACCAAGTTGGAAACATCTAATTAAGACCAACTTGCAAACATCTTTAAAGAACATGGAAAATAATTGATAGGGCCAATAGCTCGTCAACATAGTTAAGGATAAATAATTGGTTGACAACCTGCCAGTGAACTGATTGATTACAGTTTCTAGCAATCTCCAAGGTCAGATGTAAATTTCAAATAATTTGAACCAATGAATAAATCATAAAATGTTTAGGATAACCTTTGAACCCATTTTTGGGCATCCAATTCATCATTATCATCGCCACCATGATCATCAAGCCAGGTTTGTCCCAACTATTTGAGATTGGCTGTATGAATCTTATGCCTCCATTGATCTGATCTTTACACAAGGTCCTATCACTAAATATACAAATTAATTTAAATTATTTTATTACATTAACTAATAGTTTCCTTGGTCTCCCACTATATTCCACTATAAGAGATTTAACTTTTCTAGCTATCATATTTATCAATCATCTTTGAACATACACATCTTTTATCAACCTATTGAAGCTACACCTAAAATGATCATGAATATTCTTTTTTTTATTTATCCTTTTTACTAATTTTACACATCCATCTTAGAATTTTCATTTCAACTAGATTAACTTTATTACATGTTTTCTAGCTGTCCAATACTCCAATCCACAAAGTACGGTGAGTCATGTTATAGTCTTATAAAAATTCCCTTTTAGCCTTAGGAGAGTATGATGATCATGACTCCAAAACCTCCTCTCAATTTTTACACTCCCTTCTTTATCCTATTAATGATATTTTTATTAAAATCACCTTCTTGTTAACTAATAGATCTAGGGCACCAAAAATTCTTACTGTAATTTCATGTGCTTCCATCTTACTTATTCTATTGATTTTTTTTCATATTAATCAAATTATATTTTACATATTCAATTTTTGTTCTGCTTATCTTAAAACTTTTTGTTTGTAAAGTTTTAGAATTCAAGCTTCAGATTTAATCTTAAGATTCACATTCATGGCTTTATCCAAAGTTTTCTAATGCAACCTTCAACCTTTTTTGACTTCCAATTCTAAGTTCAAATCACTATTAATCCCACAACAATTCAATCATGTGCATAAAGCAAATACTGTCCCAAAGATTTCAATCACCACAGAAAAATTCAGCAGAGCGATAACTAAAAGCACCATGATAGTGCTGCTAAAGCAATTCGATCGTAATTAGTTTTATCATTCCATATTTCTCTTTAGGAAAAAAAGCTTACTTCAGGTCACATAGTCATTTCCAACAGTGAACTAAAGACTAAGCATTCATAAAGATATCAAGCAGAATATGCCAGATCAAGATTTTTTTGCTATTAGATTCTTCATAAAATTTAAAATGAGATAAATTGGTCTCTCCATGTCAGTTACTGCTACACTAGACATGAACAGATTTCATTTCTCAGTTCTCTAGGACTAATGAAAATAGATTGTATCATATGCAAGATAGACTGGTAGTTATGAGAAAAGAATGCTACTACTACAATTTAAATTCTATAGTTATGAGAATTAAACAAACAATAAGCATAGAAAAATAAAGGAACTAGCGGTCACAAAGTCAGATGTAAGGATAGAAAAGAAAAATAAATCTGCAAAAAATTTAAACATTAAGTAAAGATTGCTAATAAGAAGATTGCATATGTCATTGCATTGAAAGAACTATCAGGTAGTAGACTACAAAAGAAAACCATTAATCTGGAATGACTTACTTGTATGCTTCATTGATTTGTCCATATTCCACAGCAAGACCTGGGTCAGCCTGTTCTGAAAGAATTACCACTGTTTTGAATATCCTTCCGTAGAGCAGCCTCCACTCTAGGGCAATTCGATCGACAGGCGCACTGCAAAACATGATAAGAACAACATTTCCAAAATACTTTCTCCACCTTATGAGGTTTCCAATCTCATAATTAACTGCTCCAACCTCCTCCACTCCAAGGTGCACAGAAGGTAGTTTCTTGGGAATGAACTTCTTGGTATCTCCCTCTCCAATGTTTGCTCGAGGTCGGCCCAACTCCAATGACATAAGCCTGGGTTGCTGGTATCCAATGGCAAGCAAGTCCTGCAACCATGCAGCTGTGAACTGCACATCCTGCTTTGTCCAGAACCCTTCCTCTGCCATTGCATAACTC
Source organism: Curcuma longa (assembly GCF_044706935.1). Classification (NCBI taxonomy): domain Eukaryota; kingdom Viridiplantae; phylum Streptophyta; class Magnoliopsida; order Zingiberales; family Zingiberaceae; genus Curcuma; species Curcuma longa. The sequence continues at coordinate 8,467,921 of NC_133871.1, forward strand.
AAATGCAAGATCCTCTCAAATAATGTGCGCCTGTTTGATCTCCAGGATACTAGAAACTTGATCAGACGACCAACATTGACATGGAGGTCCTTCTCTTCTGCGAAAGGATACCCCTCTGCCGTGTCTGCCCGGTGGATGGTTGGCGGATAGACAGTCACAAACCCACCAATCTCCCATAAGATTCGCTGTGCCCAATAGCCCCTTAGCACATCAGACGCCATCGAGCTCACAGAGACAGGTAGCATGAGGCCCCAGAATGCTTGTGTGTGGAAAATGGTGTTGAATGAGTTGATCGGCGCCATTAGACCCTGAGGCAAAGCTACCTTGGGTGCTTCCTCATCAAAACTAATGTCGAATGTCTCCAAGCCTGAAGACTTGCGGGTGTAGTAGAAGACAGAATCCACATCAGGGAGACCGTTGGAAAGGCCCTGTTGGATGAACTGTCGGCCACTAAACACCTCCGTGTAGAATTCCTCATGTCCAACCTCTCCAACATTCTCCAACGGCAGTCCTCTCGGCCACACTGATCGCTGCCCAAAGTGAATGTAAGGATTCACGACAGTCCGGTTAGGGTCAGCATGGCTATACTGGAAGAGGACAGGGTGCTTGGTCCTTGCCGCTTCGCCCGCAAGGTCCACATCGAAGTGGCGCCCGAGGTCGGAGCCCAGGACCTCGGCACGGTCGTCCGCGTCAAAGATCACTTTCGCACCATGCTGGATCGCGAACAGGTAGCCGATGCTCTTCCGAACGTGAGAGTGATAGGGAAGGAAGTCGACGGTGCGGAAGCCGAGACCGGCCTGCTGATCCAGGGAGAGAAAGATGGCACCTTTGAGGGACCAATCGGGCGGCGTGGCGGAGTTTCCCACGGCGAGGAGCTGCCATCCCTTGGTCCTGGCCAGAGAGCGGAGGGAGTCGGTGGGGTAGGCGGAGACGGACACGACGATCCACCGGTCGGAGCGGAACGAAGCAAAGGGCGCAGCGGAGCGGTCAAGCGGCTTGATGGGAGGAACGGATGACCAGGACACCTCTGGGTAAGGGATCCGGGAAGAGGCGGAGGAAGCGGAGCCGGAGCATTTCTCGAATCTGAGGAGCGTGATGGCGTCGCCGGAGCTCCGGATGAAGAAGATAGCGACTACGGTGAGGGCGAGGAAGCAAACAAATACGATCTTGTAGAGGTTTTCGGAGGCCCAGGTGGAAAAGTCGAGGCTTTTCGCAGGGACGAAGCGGCGGCTGTGGGCGACGGTGGAAGGAAGCACAGGAGCCGGCAAGGAAGCGAGCTTGGAAGAAGGAGGTGACCGATCTTGGACTAGCATTGCCTCCGTCGAGAATCCACCGCCAACAACCAATAATCCAGCGAAATTGTCGGTTTGCTTGCGTACCAGAAAGAATCGGAAGAGGAAGCGCTATAGATCTGCGCTGATGCTACCGCCGCTGCCCCTCGCTTTCTCTTCAGGACTAGGTGATGATGAAGGATAGGGCATGCGGTTGGTGGTGCCGACACAAGCAACGAAGGGAGGAAGATTGCAGTTGAAGTTTCGCGATCGGTGGGCGGATCCGAGCAAACCAAAACAGAAGAACACTTCACTGACTCGATTGATTCGCGTCGCGGGTGGGTGGGAACTAAGCGTCCATCGCCAAGCTCTGCCCTTGTCTCGCTTCTCTTCTCTGCTTTCCTTCCACTCCAGCGAGTTGACTGCAAAATTTTACCGAAACAGGAAAATTTGAGAAACTTTCATTTCACTCCCATAATTATATATATTTTCTTCAAACTATCCCTCAACTTTCAATAATCTAATCACAAACTTTCATTTTACCCCTCCCTAAATTTTTATAAATTTTTAAAAAAGTCAAAAGTTAAGAAGATAAATAAAATAAATATTTAGAATTAACTTTATATAATAAATACATTTTAAAATTTTTAATGATTTTTAAAACTATAAATTAGAAAATAGAAAATTTGATTGGTAAATTAAAACAAAAAGAATGTGTGAGAGACAACAACATGCCACCAAACTCAAAAATTCAAAGAGTGTCAAAATCTCTTCATTAATTATGCCTCCATAAAATTATTAATTATGCCTTTAAAAAAATAGAAAGTTTGAATTTTTTTATTATAAAAAAAAATCAGATTTAGGTTGTTCCCAAGTTCTTGGTTACTCTTGATGGGGAAATCTTTAATAAACAAGCTTAAAAACACTTTTTATTGTTTATGGGGGAATTTTCAACTTAAAAACACTTCTCTTTGGGCTTATTTCTCCATGAGAAGAGGTTGATTTAGACGACACAAGTGGATGTGATTTTCTTACCGATACGAGTATTTTAGAACTTCGAAAATGTGCAAATGCAATTGAAAGTTTTGAAGGACTATATTTACTTGTAAAGGAGAGAGTTTAGGAGGTTAGAAGTGAATTTTATGCATGATGAATAAGTGCAAGCCCATAGGTGTGTGGGTGTAAGATGTAAGCCCATTTAGAGAGAAGGTGATTCCTAAAATGATATCGTATCAAAAGTATAGAGTCATATCGACTTTCTATATGACAATTACATCCTCAATAGGTGGATTGATTCTTATACAATCAAATAAATTCATGAAAGATCTTTGGGACTCATTAAATAAAAAGTAGAATACGAAAAAAGGATTGACTTTAAAAAATTTATAGTCAAAAAGATATATTCTTTGACTCTAAGTCTATAATGAGTCAACTATAAGAATTACAAGTTTATGCAATGTATTCATTCACAAGACTACATGAGATCATTAAAAAAATATATACTTAAGTGATCAATAAATACCTCTTGATGTAAGATCATAATATATATTAATTAAGAAAGAGAAAGATTAAAGAAGAATAAAATTCATCAGGGAGAATCCATATCAAATGGGAAAAAAAAGTTAGTTATTGTTATATATATTGTTCATGCATTGTGTGCTAAGCTAATTAGGTGGGCACTGAGGAAGGTAATACCACCTAAAACATAAAAGGAGACACATGCCACCAATCATGAAGTAAATGATGAGTAATGGGGAATCACCATGAGCAATTGCTATATATCTTTTGCCCCAAAGTTCACTCATGGATTGGCCCTTAAGTGGCTCTCTGTCAGTGTTGAAGGCAAAGGCAAAGGCATGGCATGTGTTGAAGCACCATTCGCTAGCAAAAGGCATGGTGGCTGTTGAGACATATGAGCAAGCACCTTGAGTGGCGGAACGAACCATTTGCATAGTTGGTTCCCTTCCTTCACACACACTATTTTCAGCTTTTCCTAAAGAACAGCTCCTTTTTATGGAGGAGGTGGTAAAGGCATAGCTGCATATCCTCTTGATTTGACTCTTCTTTTCCTATTTTCAGATTGCTCTTATCTGTTTCTGTTGAGAATCCTGTCGCATTTAAGATGCAATTGCCAAAGGGAAAGTTGCTGCACCACCTGACCTGCTTGTCTCATATTCATGGCTTTACGTGGATCTGTGCGATTCCATGCATTGCCATGGTTGATCATCCATCTTAACAAGCAGTCGCCGGAGGTGGAGAGAGCACAGCTATAAATTTGGGGTGGCAGCAACATCCAACTCCACCATTTCACAGAGGAAGAGAAAAGAGCTCCTATACTTTGGGAGAACTCGTGGCCGCAATGGCTGCAAGAGAAGTTGAAGTTGTTCTCTCCTTGGGAGTAGCTCTCCTTCTTGCGGCCTTTGCAGCTGCGTATGGTACGAAACGGGCAGATTCGTGAACCCTTCCTTTTCGCTGTTCTTGCTGACCCTGAACTGAATTGTATTGTCGACAGACTCGGTGAACTTCACGTACAGCGGAGCGAATGGACCGAGCACGTGGGGCAGGTTGAGCCCCCAGTACCGGCTCTGCTCCGAGGGCAAGCGCCAGTCTCCGATCAACATTGTGAACGCTGATGCAGAGTACAACCCCAAATTGATTCGCCTGAGCCGGAATTACAGGCCCTCAAACGCCACCCTCGTCGACAACCACTGCAACATCGCGGTTCGCCGTCGCCTTCTTTGTCGATAACCGCAAATTGATAATCTGAGTGTATATATGGTTTGTGTTCTTGGATGCAGCTTCGGTATGATGAGTATGTTGGCTACGTGGTTGTGGAAGGGAAGAAGTACAGCTTGATACAGATGCATTGGCACTCGCCTTCTGAGCACACGATTGATGGCGAGAGGTGTTGAATTTAGTGGTTTGGTATTTCTTTCAAAATTCAATTTTGGAGCTGGTTTCTGATCGGCGTGGACAGGTTCCCGGTGGAGCTGCATCTCGTGCACAAGAGCGTCGACGGCAACATCACGGTGGTGGCGGTCCTGTACCAGTTCGGCCGCGCGGATCCCTTTCTGATCCAAGTAATTAAGAATAAACTGGACTAGATTTGTTTCCTTCCGTTCTGGGAGATGATGATTAAGCAATCAATTGCGATCGAACTGCAGCTGAAGTACAAGATGGCAGAGCTGAAGAAGGAGGTGCTCGCCGGCGACAAGCAGGCGCGTGTCCCTGTCGGCGTCGTGAAGATGAGGTCGCTGAAGCAGCACACTCGCAAGTACTACAGATACGTCGGATCCCTCTCCACCCCGCCGTGCACCGAGAACGTCGTCTGGAACGTCCTCGGCAAGGTAACTAATCAGACCGTCGAACACCTCGCCGGTGCCAGTTTTCCGGCTAAGAGAGTATTATTACAAGTGTACGTTGGTGGTGGTTGGTTGGTTGCAGGCGAGGAAGATGAGCAGGAGGCAAGCGGCGGAGTTGCAGGCGCCGCTGGAGGAGGCGTACCGCCGGAATGCGAGGCCGGCGCAGGCCTTGAACGGGAGGGTGGTGCAGGTCTACGACGAGAGCCGATCCCAGTAATTAAATTGTCTTGCTGATTGCTACGTAGTCGATGATTTGCTGATAAATGTTCGATCTCCCCTGTAACGTGTCATGATTGATCACGAGAAGCCATGGGTGAATTGATTCAGATGATTGGAGTTATCAATACAATGCAACTAAAATTTACAAAGTAAATCTATCACTGATGGATGGGTCTCAAACATTAATCTCAACGTCTCATGCTGTAGTGAATTAGGGAAAGGAGATGAAAAACGAACGAATTTGTTAACTATGATGCATCAGATATTTCACTCGAGGCATACATTTGTCACCTCCAGAAACAACAACATACATGACTTTTGATCTTGATCTCGTGGAAATAGTAATAATAGCATTGAGAGAACATATCTAACAACGGCCTGCCACTTCTATGGCTTTGACCAGAATACTTATTTGCCTTATCCATATATTTACATTCATCGAGTTACTGACCGACCGACTACATGAACAGTTTCTGCTGCAGGTTCTCCTAGCAACTTCTTGTCTCTCATCGCACCCATGATGCACTGCTTTACGAGCACCATTGGGTGATCTGAAGCTAGAATGACTTGTTCCTTCTCAGTTACAAGCACAGTAATACATACAACACTGGTGCAAAGGCCAATCTCCGAAATGAGTTGTTGTCTGGAGCAGAAGCTGCACATGTCCAAACAAGATTGTTGGCGACCGTATACAAGAAAGTTAACAATGCATCAGATTCAATGATGTCTATGATTGTTGAATTTGGATCTTGTTACCAGTGGTCATTAGAAACTATGCTAAAGATGTAAGGAAAAGTGGCATTGCACTACGTATCTTCATCGCCTGAGAAATAACATAGTTTAAGCTACACTATATGGTAGCTAGTAAATTGTAGACTCTGAACTGAACACTAATTTGCAAGTCATAATCACTTTTGTGTAAATCAATTCTACATTATTATACTTCATGTGTTTTACATTGTCTGATAACCACTACAACCTCTTATTTGATGTGAATGTAAGATTGTGTTGTTAAGTCATCAAGATAGATTTCAAGCTTATTAAAATAGACAATACATGCACAATGATGATTGTGTTCCTATGTCTGAGGAATCGAATTTGACAATATATGAATTGAATGGTTAAACTTAAAGGAACAGAAATGGAATTGTACTATCAAAATCCCGCTAATACCAAAATCATTTTACATACACTTGAGATACTAGCTTGGTCGACCTATTTGTGATTGATTAAAAGAAAGTTGGTCAACATTTAGAACTCTCCATCTGAATTGAGCTTATTTCTGACAATTTAAATACATGTCTATATCTTAAGAAGATACTGTTATTATGAAATGATACATAATGTTATTATGCACTACTAGCAGGTTGACTTTGATGGATTTAATTTAAATAAATTGTGAAATTGGGCATAGACAAAGAGCAGGGACCCTAAGTTCAGGATAGGTAAGACAGCTGTTTGGGCAGACATTGAGTTATGCAAGATTAACAGTGAACACCGCACTAATATTGGTACTTCACTGAACACTCATCATGCTGTCATTATATCAATGGATCAAAACAAGGAACAATGTTGAATACCCTGCAAAGAATTTTTAGTGTTCCAGGATTTTTATTTATATGCCACTAGTTTTCTTGTCAAAGCACTTTGATATTCTAACTGTCCTGAAACAAAAGAAATGAAGTGTGGTTAAATTGTGCAGGGAGAACTTCATAATACCATATCATATATTAACTCTTGCTCAGTTTAGTTATTTTAAGCCCTGCTGCAGATATTGCTAAAAGTTTATAAGTAGTCGTAGGAGAAAATACTCACATGAATATGGAATAGGTGAAATTGATGGTGTTGAACCAGGAGCTTTGTTATCTTTAACACTTGCACTGGGAGATGGTACATGTGTAAAAGAAACATCAGGCTTTGGAGATAATGATTGGATGCTGGGAGCTGGAACAGCCATACTTTCATGTGCACGAGGAGAAAGTAAATGCCATGGAACACTTGGAGGAGCACTAACAAGATGTGGAGCACTCAGAGGCCTGTTACCAGAATGCTTCCCAACAGCTGCTGGACCAGAAGAATGCTTTGGAGCACTCACAGGTGAAGCCAAATGCTTCGGAGCATCAACAGGTGAAGCAGCAGGAGCAGAAAAACCTTCTCTTTTGTTTGAAAATCCATGTCGACAGCCAGAAGGGGCTGAAGTTTGGTAACTATGTTCTGGAGCAGCACCAGGAGAAGGGGCAGGAGAATGAGCATGTTGTGTGTGATAATGATGCTTATGGTGTTTATGTTGGTGGTGCGGGTGATGACGTTGATGGTTTCTCTGTGGCTGAGGTGCAGGACTTGGCGAGGCATTGCTGCTTCCCCTACTTGAGGAATGCTGAAGAAAAGAAGAAAGACGTACTTGCTTTACTCTACCAAATATAGTGTGATTCAGACCAAGATTTCCTGAGGAAGAACCCCGAATCTTTTTAGCCAACTCCTTCCACCTAGGGAAGGAAGGCTGTAGATTCCCAACTGCAAGTACAATTGAAGTTTTGACAATTGTTGGAGGAGAAACTGTACTCCCCTCTGAATTAATCAAACTCACGTACAGATTCTGCAGCAAGAAAAGAGGAGGTAAGCATCTCATAAACTATGATTTCGGAAACTGCAATTTGTGAAGAAAGTCAGATTTGCTGGTTCAAAGCTTCAGCTTCTATGGCAGAATGGTAAAAAAGCACAAAGCAAAAAATGATGCAAGTGTCACCCTAATGCTTACTTTTCAGCATATGGTACGATAGCTATGATATAAAGAATGATACTAGAAACTGTAAATTAACTGAAGGGAAAAAAATTGAAACATTTCACTATTTCTAAGTCATGGCTATCCTTGACATGTGAACTGAAGAAAATGAAAATAAAGTTTCAAAACAAAGAAAGTAATATATAATACTTTACATGAGAATTTGAAGCAAGGTCCCATGAAATAGGATTTTTAATAACACCGGATAAATTTCATTGCTATCAAGCATTCTGCAACAACATAACTTGAATTGCAAAAACAAAAAGGAGTAAGAAAAAGAAACATTTGTTTGCAGAACAGAATAACTTGGGCAAACCTCATTAGTGTTAAGAAGTAGTCCAGACTTCATTTGATCCTTCAGTTCACTGAATTTATCTAGGATCCGATAGATAGGAAAGTTTAACGTGAAATTGAAAAGCATTTGCACATTCTGTAAAGGAAAGGTTCTTTGAAAAGGTATTATGACGATCCCCTCAGAAAACTTGAGCACCTCAAAGAAGGATGAGTTCCCAAATAATGATGTAGTCAAGTGAAGAGTTGACTGTCCTAGAACTAAGGACACAAAGGAAGCTCTCAGAATGCTTAGCCCAGTCGATGATAAATATGAATTCTTTGGATAAGGCCATACTGAGAAAATCACATTTGTCCAATTTGATCTGCTTTTAGGTTCCAGATCAATAACAGCCACCTGTTTCATGAAAAGCATTTGATTAGAGCAACTTTACATTTCATAAACAAGAGAAGGATGCAAGAGTAAGAGAAACTTTACCGAAGAACCAGGAACACCAATTTCTTCAAAGATATCAAGCTGAAGCTTTTTAATATTGGACTTCAAGAAATCAACAGGTTTTTGCAGTTTGAAACTTGCAACAATATCAGCTGGAAAAGCTTAGTTAGTTAAATACAAACCAAGATGATACAAATAAAGAAAAATATTAATAAAAATGAAGTTGTAGTTATTTATTCATGCTGTTGCTATGAATTTGAGAATATGTCAATTGATATATTACAAACAAATCATGCTTAGAAACAATTGGATAGAAACAGTTGTCCTGAGATTTTAAAACAACCTGAGAAGAAATAATTCACCATTGGTTTGTTGCTTTAAACTGAACCAATCATGAATTGAAGATTAACAACCTCATTATGTTCCAAACCGAAATATCCAGTGACCTAAATAACTCAACTGTTTTGCAACACCAATAGATGTCCATTTAATTGCAGGGGTTAAGAAACTAATAGCTACATTGCAACACACCAAACAATAGCTGATTTAACCAGTAAGTTCATTCGTAGCCATCAAAATCTGCATTATCATGGATATTGGATGATCTAAATATCAGTCAAAATGGTAGAACTGATGAAATCAAAATCTTGGAAAATATTTAAAAAAGTATATATAAATAATTTGATATAAAAAGATGACAGATAATGTTTGATCATAATAATGATACATATTATTTTTCATGATATAGCACAGTGACACAATATAACAAGCAGAGTAGGTTTGCAGTATGTTTACCAAGTCCAATAGGTGATCAAATTGGTCCAACTAACCTCGGACATGTTCTTAAGCTGGTTCTGTGATCAGGAAGGTTTCAGAAACACTATTCCTGGAAGTGCATTGACCCCTATTACCATTCGTCTTAACCATCACTGCATGCTATGAAGCAACTTTTCCCATAATATTTGCAACCATGCTAATTGGTTTCTAGAATGTCTGACACGGGGTGTTAAAATTGTGCTAGCCATATCCCCTTCCTCATTGTACCTGACATTTCCTCAGCTTCCATTATCAGGGAGCCCCTTTCATATCTAAATGCACATAGACATCTTAGTATCCGTGATCCATGGAGCTTCTCAGCAAGTAGTTTTAGCAGCTTGGTCATAGAAGTCCAAACTGCAACCTCTTTTCTAAGCTATTATGGAACAGAAGGTATGCTAATCCAGGAAGTGATAGATTATAGGAAAGCAGCACAGACGTAAAGATAGATAGTAGAGAGACAAACAGTACTTCCCCACAGCAGAATGAGAAGGCATTGTATTTTTTTCTTGGACAACAAGTATCAACAATCAGAGTGAATCCAACGAATGCAAGTATGCAACTCCAAGATTCACCGAAATGCCTCCAAAAAAAACAGGCCAAGATCCAAAATTTCAAATACCTCACCTGTAAACCGCGGGTCCCGACCAGGGCGACCAGAGCCATCGCGCGCCCGCAAGAAGGGTGGCAGCCAGAACACCGCCGACAGAAGCATCGCAAAGGCGAGGATCAGCGTGACCACGCAGCGCGGCCGCACGATCCGCCCGATGGAACGACAGCGCGGGCACCCATCGCAGGCATTACCCTCCGGAGACTCCGTCGCAGACGCCGGCGGCTCGGGCGTCGCTTGTTCTTCCTCGGATTTCCCCATCGCGCCGCCCACCAGATCTGCTCAGTCCGCATCACCTCCGCAGAGCGGTTCCCCCAATGCGCCCATTGCCGCGACGAAGGACGAGAAATTGGGGACGAGGTCAAGCTCACGGGTTGGCGGATTAGGGTTAGGAGGGTGGAGGCAGGCTGGAGAGAGAGAGAGAGAGAAGGAAGAAGAGTTAAACTGGCGAGGTCAGTGGTTCGCAGTATCGTGCTTTTAGCTTTAACTTCTTTTTTTTTATATTGCGTAATCATTCTTATTGGAAGATGTCACTTTTCATTTACCACCTTGATATTTACTCGATTTAAGAATAAAGGGCCAATTTGATAATGGCGGAAAGGAAATAAAACTGCCATAGATGAAACTGAAAATTGGTGATTTTTTAAGAGATTTCAAGATTAGCGCCTCAAATTAATATACACTGTTTTAAAATAATTTAAATTTTTAATAAATTTAATCAAGATAATAAAGAATATTTTTATATAAAAGTATTTCATATACATATATAAAATAATTTTAACTAAATTAAAGTAAAAAAATTTATTAAACTAGTTACTTTAACATATTATAATAAAGGATGAAAAATATGTGATAAGACATTGTTTAATTATTTTTTAAAAAAATATTTTTTAATTTTTACGGAATATAATTCGATTTTAAGGAGGAGAAGAATTAGAAGTTTTTCTGGGGTCTCACTGCAAATAACCAGCGGCGTTTAAAAGGCTCCCGTGACACATGCATGTGTTCTTTTCTTTGTGGCCAAGGGAGAGTTTCGAAATAGGACGGCACTCCGCCGGTTATTACCATAAAGCCATTGAGTCGTTAGTTTTTTTTATAATTTATATTTAATTCTCCCAACTAACTAATTTAATAAATAATAAAATAAAAAATTAAATTAAATTAATATAATAAATCAGAAAGTACTAATCAGTATTTTAAAATTATCTTTTCATTTAAAAAAATTAATTCGTAATATATTGAGAATGACCGTGGATATTTGAATTAATTACGAAAATATCTTACCGTTCTCGTATAACTCCACATCGTTGGCCTTGGGGGTGCATGAAGCCATGAAATTTCCGAAAGTATCGGGGGATTAATGGAAAGTAAACAATGATGTCATGAAATTGCTCGGGTTGTGGTCCCATCGAGCCTTAAAGAAGTGGGTCCGATGTTGGATTGCAGACTGTGGTCCTATGGTTTGAACCGGTTTGCCAATTCAAACAAATCTAGACCGGTCTGACAGTTATATTCTTCTCCTAATCCGTAAGGTAAAAGAAAAATAATAAAAAAATAAAATAACATTTCTTTTATTAGAATCGTAAAAAAAACACATCTTTTTTTATTTATTATTAAAATAATATTTTATTCTATTTCAATATATTTTTATTTTTAAAAATATTAATAGGTACGGAATCTACTACATAAACATTTTAACTCTGTCCACATTAATAATATTATATTATAATATAATTCATCACTATTATAATATAAATACTTCATCCCTCATAAATATTAATTAATATTATATTATAATAATTATGAATTAATTACTACAATATTAATAGTTTAATTTTATTCAACATTGATCAATATCATATGAACAAAAATAAAAAGAAATAAAAAAAACATTGATCATTTACTAAAATATCATATGGAAAAATAAATCAAATATTTATTTTTCAATTAAAGTCAAATAAACATCTCATTTAAAGTGAACTATTCAAATTACCCTTAATTTAAATCTGATTCAAAAAATCTATATTTCTAAATCGGATTTAGTATTTAAGATTTGAATCAAAATCAACTGATATATTTTGTAAAAACTAACAACTAATTATTACATATGCAATTATCTATTAACTTCTACATGATCAATTATAATCAGATAATATTCATTTAAAATATAATAGGTATTATAGAATTTAATTTGTTTATTTTACTTATTTAAATATTATTTTAATAATTATAAAATTATGACTATTACACAATTATAATTATAAAATAAAATGTTATAATTAATCATAGTTATTATAATTGTATATTTATAATGATCTCCTAATTATTATAATATGACTATTTTAAAAAATAAAATAAATTAAAGCGCAGATGATCTTTAAAAGACATATCAATCATGCCCATGATTTGACTATCAACATGTTGATGTCATCATTACGAATATTATGTTATAACAATATAAACATTTCATAATTAATATTATATTATTTAAAAATCATAATTATTATAATATAAATAATTTATTTTTATTCAACACTGATTAATATTATATTACAGTAATTTTTAGATCATAATTACTACACACTTATAATAAAAATTATTATATAATTATAGAATCATAAATGTTATAATTATGTAATTATTATGATCTTGTAACTATTAAACATCTTTGAAAATAAAAATAGACTGAGATGAAGTAAAATGATGATTTAATAATAAATGAAAAAGAAATGATCCTTACAATTCCAATAAAAAACGCTTTTGGCTTTCGTAAAAAAAAATCCAATAGTAATTTTAAGAAGCAGTAGGTCAAACAGATCTTTAAAAGACATGTCGATCATATTGATGTGATCGCTACACTCTCGTTGGAACAGAAGAGCAGAGGTTGACCATGCTCTTGCCTGCAAGTTTGGAAACAATAAAGAGAGAAGCAAAGATAAGCTGTAAAAAAATTGAGTATTGTGACTGCTCAGAGCTCCAAAAACTATAACTTTAGCCAGTGAAGAACTTGGTTTGGGTAAAGATAAATAAAAAGAAGTGATAAAAGTTAAGCAATGAATGAATACTGGGTGTGGAATGCCTTTAATTGTTGCAATTAAAGGCATTCACCCAGTAAAGGTGCAGTAGATCAACAAAGGAAAAAACATTATTGAGTTTCAACTATAGAAAAAAGAATAAATTAGTGACAAGAACCTCAAAGATGCTTAATGTCCCCCCATGTAACCTATAACAGTACACTATACTGCTGGAACAAGACAAGGCTTGGAATAATATGACTGAAAAAATATGAAAGAAAAATAAGTACATATCTCTATATGCCCTATTTCATCTATTAAACGACTCGCAGTTGATTGCTAAACCATTTTACAATGAACACTAAGACACCCTGATTTTGGTGCCTACCACTAATGATTTGCACTTGCAGATCTCTGAGTTACTTGAGTCCACTGATATATTTATGTAATACAGGGGTTATATCTTATATGAATCACTGGATTTCTCCCTTAGATGTTTGGATACCTTTGATTGTTGAGATTTCTACTTATTTCGAGAGGCATGGATAACTGGTATAATAGATTTAGTTTTGTGCTAATTTTTTCGGTTATTTAGAGATGTTCAGTCAGTGTTTTATCCATTGTTTAACTGAGGAAATAAACTAGACATGGCAATTGGCAATGCACTGACTAGATCAGCATATAAGATAATAATTATATTCCATATGAAGACAAAACATAGAAGTAAATTGAAGTCGAACTCTACTTAGACAGCACAAACATTTGTCTCGTTATAATCCCATTCTCATCTATGTCGGCGATCCAAAGTTCCTTCTTGACATGTTAATTAACTATTGTCCACAACTGGCAAAACAGTCTAAACTTACCTAACTTAGAACTCTTCTTGGAATGAAACAATCTTTCTAGCCAAGTGTGTATTGTGAGCATCTGAACCACCTAACCTAACTTCTACCATAAATACTTGAGTTATAGGTGTCGGGTTTGATTGCACATGACAGCTAAATATAAGGAAAGAAATAAGATGAATTGTATGTTTGAAACAGTCATCCTGATGCTAAAATAAAACAAAACATTATACAAAGTTCTTCAACAATAGATTGCATCAGGAACACACAGGCCACATAATAAAGTCTGATTTATTTTACAGTACCTGCACAATAACTCCAAAGATGGTTGCTTCACTTGTATATCTGCAAATTCTAGAATCGCTTTAGAAATATAAGCTCACATAATTTAGCTTAAATCAGATTAAAAATAAAAAGTAACAGCCTGATGTAAATCCGTGTTACATAGGAAGCAACATCACATGTGGATGGGGTACAACATTAAGTTCACAACAAAATAATACATATTTATAGATTCATTAACTGCTTTAAACAAGAAAAAAATAGCAACAGTAGATTCTTGTGCCACATAGTGACCCATTTCAAGCTGGAGCACAAGGAGAGGAAAAACATCTTAAGACTCTTTAGTTTACAACTGTCATGGAAGAACAAAAAGGAATCATTGACAAACCAACATAATAATTTGACAATGTTGGATGAAGGATCAGTGTTGGTCTAAATGTTGGAGACACTGAGCTACTCAAAAGCATTAGCAAATAAAACAATAAAGCTAAATATGCCATCAATTTTCCTCCATTATGTCTATTCCCTCAGGCACAACCAAAAATTAATGTCTTAAATCCTTCATATCTAGGCTAAATATGAAAAATCAAAACTTTAGAAAAGTAATTTAAAGTGATTGATCATGCTGAAGAAAATATGTTATTCTACGATTTGAACTGTAGAGCAAGGCCTCTCATAGTATTTATTTTCAACAGGGATGCTTACATTAGTTTGGTTCTGGTTTAGGCCAGGTCACATGATGTATAGCAGTTATGAATCAATTATGCAAATTTACCAAGCCATTGAATTTTATTCTCTATACTCTGTTGATTTTTCTCCCTTCCCTCTACACAAGATAACCTAGTTGTTATCAATACAACCGGTATGAACAACTAAGCTTCTTTAAGTGTGCGATTTAAGATTTATTCAATTATCTATAGCTCTCAGAGCTTCACATACAAAGAATCTATTTACTTAAGAGCATAAAGAAATTGACCGAACAAGCTGAGAGAATGAAAGCCAAGTTGTCAGCTTCTTTGGATCTATGGATAGAAACTATCAGGTCTCCATGTATCAGTAAAGAAAGGTATTGACACTGTCTCACCATAGCGGTGAAGTTGCAAACCACAAACTCCAATGGCATTCATAACTGAAGCATTGTGTATCACTTTGACTTCCAGCTCCATTTTTTTTTTTTTTTTTTGCTAATTTTCGAACATCCCTAACCATAAGAAAGTTAAGACAAATAACACCTTCCTAACGATTTTTTGTTTAGAAAGGAATCGACTATGAAGAAACTTACCTCACGCCGATAATCCATCCTTAAATGAATTACCACGAGTAGGTCGGGCATCCACTATGAAGAGAAGCTTCTGGACTCTCCGACAATCGCTGCCCAAGCAATGAGGCTGGCAGACCGATGGTGAGAAGTAATCTAGAAAGGAAACCTTGACAGATTACCTAAAAAGGAAAGACTTCTCGTCAAGGGGAGCTCTTCTACAGAGGAAATAAGGAGGGAGTAGCTTCCTCTGCTCACCCGCAACACCCACCCGAGCGGAGGAGAAAACAATCCAAAACCCTCCGGACAAATGCTGGTCGCACGGACAGGAGAAGATAAGAAGAAGATCGAGAATAAGGGAAAGTGGTCGCGAATATCGCTGGAGGAGTTGAAGCCGGAGATCGCCGGAGCTCGGGAACGGGATTTCGCTTTGCAGAGAAGGGAGGAAGAGGCCGGCCGAAATCATAAATTAAACCCATCGAAATCAGGTTTTCTCGATTGAACCGGACCAAACCAATTTGGTCCAGTCCTGACTCAGCCGAGTTACTCCTTAATTTGAGTCCGGTTGGATTTCTTAAACCGGACCAAACTTGATTCTTTGGGTCAAATATCACTCCCCGTCTTTTGGGCCTTCAAAATTTTAGTCACCGGCGAAACGGAAGATCGGGCGGCGGATGGTCATCGCGGCCGTGGCCTCGGCGGCCGCCTCTCCTCTTCCGGCGTTCTCTCGGCAGAAAATCCCGGTACACTCTGCTCATCCTCCTCGTCACCGTCTCATCTATTATCTTGATCTCAGTGATCTCCTCCATGGCAGTGCATGAGCGATGGCTTGGCGAAGGAACACACGCAGTCGGCAATGGTGTCGCTTCCTTCCTCTCACAAGTGGCGCATGGTCATCGCCTATGACGGCACCAAGTTCTCTGGTTCAACTCATCCTTCTTGCTATTGATCTGATTGATGTTCTTAGCTGCTTTATCCTTGATCCTGCGTTTTCAAAACTCGTTCACAGATTTGCCTTCTACATCGACAAAGGAGTAATTTCGAACACAGCCTTATTCATTTTGTCTGATCTTAGTGAACCATTGTTCGACGCATAATTGCACGAGAGTTCTATGTCTGTACACTTGAACGCGGTGCCTTTAATCTGTTTGCGGAAATGCTTGTTCGAGGGACAAGCATCCCATCCCATGTCTATTTAGTGTCATTATAACTTTGTGACACAAATTCTTCCATTTTTTCGATATATGAATCTCGATCTTCATCTTTCAGCAGTTTGATAAGTATTCATTCCTCACTTTTAGTTTTCAAGTATGATTTATTATTTTCTTGAATGCATCTTAGGCTGGCAATATCAGCAGTCACCACCAACAATACAATGTCTCATTGAAGATGCCTTGACACGCGTTACCAAGCTCAGTCGAAAAGAACTCTGCTTGGTTGGTGCAAGCAGGACTGATGCTGGTGTCCATGCTTGGGGCCAGGTTTGGTTATCCTTTAATACTCGTCAAGTAAACAATTCTAGTGATGGAAATTGAAGGTTAAGCTCACAATTCTAGTTAATATTGCCTATGCTTTTCAAAGCAAATCAGTTGCTTCATCTTTGATGTTCTGAAGAAGTATACATTTAAGTTGCTTCCTCCTTCCTCAGGTTGCTCACTTCATCACACCTTTCATGTTTGATAGCTTGGATACTCTTCACTCTGCTTTGAATGGCCTTCTGCCTCGAGAAATCAGAGTGAGAGAAATTAGTCCAGTCCAACCCCAATTTCATGCTCGTTTCTCCACAAAAAGCAAGACATATCACTACAAGATATACAATTATGCGATAATGGATCCTTTTCAGTGTCTTTTTGCCTACCACAGTGCTTATAAGCTCAATCCAGTTGTCATGAGGGAAGCTGCAGCATATTTTGTTGGAAAGCATGACTTTTCCTCTTTTGCTAATACAACACACAATGATCGGATGGGAAATCCGGTGAAAGAAATTTTGCATTTCAATATCGTTGAAACGGTGATCAATTATGCCCAGTGCAAACAATCAACTAGTTTGACGAAATGACTCATTATATATGAGCAAATTGCATTTGCAGGGTGCTGTTTTGCAGCTTGAGGTTGAGGGTTCTGGATTCTTATTCAGACAAGTGCGCAACATGGTAACACTCGATTGTTTTTACATCTCGATTCTCATAGTTTTAAAGTGACTAAGGCAGACAAAATTGCAGATTTCCTAGAACTCGTATTGCATTGAATTAAATGCTTTTGTTTTTCCAGTTGAGGTGAATTTAGAAACATTCTCCTGTCAAATGGATGTTATATCTTGCACTCTTCTAGGGACTTTTGAATGCATTGTGAATTCGCTGCAGGTAGCTTTGCTGCTTCAAGTTGGAAGAGAAGCACTTCCTGCAGACGTCGTTCCACAGATCATCTCAGCTCGAGACCGCAAAGAACTTGCGAAAGTTGCTTTATCAGCTCCACCACATGGTCTATGTCTCATGTCTGTGAACTATAACAGTGACAGCTTAGAACCTCCTCAAGGTTGCCCACCAACTAGCTTCGGCAGAACTCATTCAGTGAGCAAATGTAAGCTTCCATTTTATTGATTTATTTTCCCTACAGGAAACCTTCAGGTTTTTTGTTAAAGACCATAAGGCCTTGTTCAATGATTTGAATACTCTGCTCTGCTCTTTCAACCAATTATAGTCATTAATGCATTTCTCGCTTTCTCTGAGTTTATACTTACAACTAAAGGAGGATAATTTCAAAAAAGGCATCTTTATTCTAGTGTTGTTATAGCAACTTTAGCTAAAGCTATTTTAACATGTTCAAAATTATTAGTTAAAACTTCTTTAATTCAGTCAAAAGTGGTTCATTGTGATCAAATATTCATATAATAGTTTTGATTAATCTCCCCTTTAATTTTGACTCAGACTGTTGTAATAAAAAAGTAGCTTTAATCAAAATTGTTGCTATATAGAGTTGTTGGTAAAAATTTTTTTGACTAGCATTGTTAAATTAATCAGGATTAACTCTAAGTTTTTATCATTTTACATTAATTATTGATGAATTCATTAAATCATTGATGAATTCATTAATACATTCAAGATAGAGTATCACAGTACATGTAGATGATATTATGCAAAACGTTCAACCTTCAGAACTTGGATTATGCAAAAAGATGATAAGGTGCTAACACAAAACGTTCAACCTTCAGAATTTAACAAGAAAATCAGAATAAACGGGTTAAACAAGCTACTAGCAAAAATCAAACATAAGGAAATCCATATCGCTCATTCCTCATCCTCCTCGTCGCCGCCAGCAGCCTTCTTTGCTGCTGCCTTTTGGTTCCTTCTCTTCACCCTTCCCGGACGGCCACCGCCAAATGGACTCGTCAAGGAGAAGTCGATGTGCTTCGCTGAATCAACCCTCACCATGAATGATGGGATATTGACCACCTGCCTACCAACTCTGCAAAGATAGTTTGTACAAGAGACCAAGAAAAGTTTGAGGAGTCGATGAGTTTCCAACATCAAAGAAACTATGTGAAGCATTGAACCTTATTACTTATCATCATTCCATAACATGTTATGGCAATAGGAATAACAAGCAAATGAAGATTTGCTATGTTTTCAAAAGATCAAATATTAAAACTGTATGCTTATACTTTAGGTCCTAATTAGGCATTTAGAGATTCATTAATATGCTAAATTCTTAATGTCCCAGAGATTTATCTCATGTGCTATGCAATGGCTTTGTTGCATACTGCTTGCACATGTGTTTCAAAACCTTGTAAAGGAATAGGTAGCATGAATTTAACTCATTGATGATCAAAGATTAAAAAAATATTAATCTTTTGCAAGAATTTAGCCAACCAAACAGTAGCAAGATAGATAAATCATCAAACATGCAATTAACGCATGATGTGAATCTTCTGCAAAAGGTAGAATCCGTCACTCTAGCGGCCCTGTATACGATCGGGTCCTATCACGATCGGAGGTAAACCGAAAAGCTACAGTTGACCACAACAGAGTACTTAGTTATGCACTTCGTCGTAACCAGCAGCATGATGTGAATCAATTGTATAAAGGAGAGAGATGTGTGGCACATTGATGATCAAGAGAACTATAAGTAGAGATAAGTATGCTGCTCATGGTCAAAAGAATGGCAACTACAGTTTAATGAGGAAATCTATGTTGACTACCATATCCATAAAGTAAACGTTTATGAAATTTTCTAGAATGTATACAGAATTAAAAATCAAAGAAAGTGAATAAGAAAGAAAAAAAAAGAATCAGGTTGTGAGAAATTGTAAATTAGGGTATTGAAAATTTCAGGCGATTCTATCGATCGATTGAAGAAAACAAGAGGTGTACCTTATGTGGCGCTGTCTGATGAGGACCCTCGCATGGTGGATGGACTTTGCCATCCCCGACTTGAAGACGAGAGTCTGCAGACGGCGCTCCAAGAAGTTCTCCACGGTGAGAGCGAGGACGTAATCAAGCTTGTTCTGTCCTTCCTCGAGGAGGCCATAGCGGTTCATCCGGCGAAGCAGGGCCTCTCCTTCGAAAATCCGGCGAGGGTTCTTTTCGTCCAGCGTGAGAAGTTCCCTTGCAGCATTGCGAATCCGGCTCAGCGCGTATTGCACCCTCCACAGCTCCCGCTTGCAGCGAAGCCCATACTCGCCGACCAGCTTCAGTTCGGCATCAAGCCGCTCCTTCTCGTAGGGACGGCGGGGCTTCTTGAATGTCTTCCCGTCTGCAAGGATTCAAGAGCGGCTAGGTTTAGCGGTTGCAAACCGGAGATTAAGGACCGAATCCAGCACCGGCATTCATCAAAAAAATTGGATCTTTACAACCAGAAGTTGCAGATCCAGGACAACAAACCCTAAAATCGAAAGGAAAAGCAGATTTCGAGAGAGAAGGAACTTCGTGTATATACTAAATTCGCATAGGAGATGGAAGACTTACAGTTTCGGTAGAAACTGACATGAACCATGGCTGGTTCTAGAGCTCTACCTCCGACGGCAGCCGAGATCAGAGGATTGCGCGAAAACAGGTCGCACAGGCATTTATAGGTGAGCTCCAAAACCCTAATCCGGGTCTTGTTCTTGTGGGTCGAATCCAGACCGAGTCAGACTTATGAACCGGATCGAGCCGGCTTTAGGATTTGGACTGTGGGTTTGTTGCTGAACCAATCACAAGAAATATCGGGTTAATTTGACTTTTACACATTTTCAAAAATATAATTTAATCGCTACATTTTTTTATAAAACCCTGACTTTGTATTCCATAGAGAAATAAAAAAAAATAGCAATTTATTGAACCGACGGTGTAATCAGGTTTTTGTAAATACCCAACTTTTATATTTATCAAAATATACGTTATATTTATCATTACGTGACAAAATTATTATACAACTCTCAAAATATTTTAAAATTATATCAATTTTAAACAAATTATAGCTCTCTAAATTATGAAATTGATATCTGAGGATATAATTATACTCCAAAAAAATAAAGAATGTAATGAATTTTATTTGAAGCATTTATGAAATATTTAAGGTCATCAATAAATTTTAAATTATTTTAAATCAGTATCATTATATTTTTGAGAGCCTTTGAAT
Source organism: Curcuma longa (assembly GCF_044706935.1). NCBI lineage: Eukaryota > Viridiplantae > Streptophyta > Magnoliopsida > Zingiberales > Zingiberaceae > Curcuma > Curcuma longa. The sequence continues at coordinate 8,488,726 of NC_133871.1, forward strand.
GTAATCATCCTCTCAAATTTAGACTCTATGATCTCCATTGAGAGATATCAAATTTTTTAAAATTTTCAAACTTTGAGATAATTTAATACAAATTTATTAAAACGTTTAAGTCTATTATACTTACTCATAAACATCACCAAAAGTGAAGATAATTGTCTAGTCAAGAAGATTTAAAAAATTTTAAAATAATAAATTTTAATCAAAATTCATTAATAATTTTAAACATCTCAAAAAACACTTTAAATAAGTTCATTAATTCATTACATTCTAAACTAACAAGTCCTCAACATGAACTTCATAACCTAACAAGTCCTCGAACATGAATTTCATAACCTAGTCGAAGTTACAAATTTTTAAAATTGACATAATTTTAAAATATTTTAAAAACTGTGTAGTATTCCTACCACATAATGGGAGGACACAATTTAATCACCTGCTGATTTGTTTAGCATAAGATAAAATATTTATATGAGCTACTTCAACAAGAAAATTTATTAAAAACTATAGTAAAAGTAAATTTCTTCTCTTGAAAGGAGAAATTTTCTTCATTTTGGGTGGAAAACAACTTTCCCAAAGGAAACCCTTGTTTTCTATTGACTAACAATGATGAAACTTTCTATCGAACTTAATTTTAAATCACACCAAATAGTAAAATTATTTACTTTTTTTTTAAAAAAAAAAAGAACACTGAATGAAACAAACAGATCTTAATAAACTTTATAAAATTAAATAGTTAAACTTCAATGACATGATTAGCAAAGGAACCACAATTTTCAACCATAGAAGCTCATCTCATAGTCTCAACACCACACGATAACCAATAGTAAAATATGTCTTCTCTAAGATGATTTAAAACACTAGATACCAATTTAACATGTTTCCTCGATCCAGATGGTAAACCACAACAATGGTGGCAAAAACATATGGAAGGACTTTCACATGCTTCAATCTGTTTCTTTTTTGTCATCCGACAAGCTTTCTTGGGTCTTCGCATCTCCAGGTGCATGTTCAGTTTTTTCTGCTGGCTCTGTTAAGAGTAGAAGACATTCAGTGCATACATCGAGCAAAAGGCAAAGCTTGATTGAATATCTACTACTATGAGTATTCTAGGACTCACTTCAGATTTGTTGAACCGAAAACTAAAGAGAACTAGATGAATACTAACATTGACATAGAAGGATAGAGTTTGCAAAAATCCCAGCCTTGTGAATCATGATATAAAAATATGCAACACTAAAGATATTGCTCACAGTGGCTTATTCCCTCACCATGGACCTCAAAAGGAGGGAGACAAGACAAACCGTGGGAAAATGATTTCCCTAGTTTCCCCATAAATCACTCCATCCGAAAGAGAAACCAAATACCTCTCCTCCGTTAAGATTAATCTCAATTGGAGACGATACTGTTCTTCCACGCGCAACACATAACAAGAGAAGATAGGAATTATGAAATTTTAGAATGGAAAAATAGTGATTGTTTAGTGTGCTTCCTAATCCTTTCTACACTTTACCCTTCATGTTAACTTGTTGTAGAGCTCACCATAATCTCTTCTTAAACAAGCTTGTGAATCTCATCTTCCCAAAGCTTGACATGCCTAATTTCATTCTACCCAATTCATTTGATTATTTGAACTTGATTGTCAAATATACCTTCATCTTATTAACTTGTACGTAGCGCATACAATGGAGAAATCATTGTTTGCATGAGAGAAAAAGCAACATTAAGGTCAAGGGGTATTTTGTTTCTACTTTACAATATATGGAGGTAAAATGTAATATTCTAAACTGAGGGATAAAATGAAAAAGTAAATTATGAGGGTCAAAATGAAATTTTATCAACATAATAACATAGAAGGTTGTGAAGATAATCTATTCTTTGCCTTCTACCCTTACTTTGTTATTTCACTATTTGTTTTATTGTAACATTTCTGCATTATACAATCCATCATTTTTCCCCTTCTATTTTTCTTATATCCACTTTTTTTTTTTTTGTGTGTGTGGCCGCCAACAAGTCCTATAGACTTTTGGCAACGATACACCAAGCAAAGTAAAATTGTTTCCTTATTATCTTACTTTTAATATTTTATAAAATATTTCAAATCAACCAACACACTCCTACAGAATTCAATCGAGCAATAAGGTCCACATAGCCAACTTCAAATAGTTGAGACTCATGGCTTGTTCTATATCCTAATTCAGGCCATAGTAATTTAACATGGCTAAAATCAAAGTTCAGCAAATATTTCAAATGGTTGGAACATTGTAAGCTATATAGTGATCTCCTTGAGGATAAATATGAGTTATTCAGCTCAAAGACATGAACGGGTGTGGACTATAGGAGGCGATCTATTATAAGGTCATTAGAGTCCATCGGCATGGTCTGACACAAAGTTCTTAACATTAAACTTTAATGCAGCAAAATGGATCACTGATATTTGGATATCAGAGCATAGGAACAAATAAAGCAATGAAATCAAATTAATATAAGAAATTGGTTAACTAAATGGCAGATTCTACAACTTTACCTTCATCATCACTATCTTCAAAATCATCATCCATAGCATTACCCCCCATATCACCAAATTTCTGTAAATGAATATACATATCAATCCATGATCAACTGAATTAAAGTTTGCAGGAAGAAATATGTGAGGTGGCCATTACCGAAAAATCCATGCCTCCCAAATCCAAATCAGGTCGACCTAATGTAGTCAAATCAGGGGAGCCAATTATTTGTCAAAAATATGTATGGAAGAACACAAAAAAATTGATTGAAAGCGTCAAGCTAATTCAATTATACATTAAATATATCCAGTGAGTGACACCAAATGTCTTAAGGTTTAGCAGACTAGTACTTTAGTAGTAGCATGAACAATACTTCCTATTTGGTAAACTGAAGACAGTTATGTAGGCTAAACATCACCAATAGAAGGTAATTAATTTCTTCAGACATTGTCTGGAAGAGGCAGGTTCAAGATCAATAAATGATATTGTGAAAACATCAACCTGAAATGTTCTGGTATTCATATACAGTAACAAGACAAAAGCATTTGCAAAGAAATTGATTGCATAAAAATTAAGGCAAAAAATCCTTAATAAGCCCTATATTTTAAGTAACATGCCCATAATATCACATGAATGACTAATTTGATGAGGAAATGAACAACATCATTGCATACCCAAAATGTTTTAGTGTCATCGATCTGTTTGTGGAGACATTTTCAGAATTCACAATTTTACTGGTTTTTGACAAGCATTAACTGACAAGATAATAGGAAAAAAAGATCTGGACAGAAAAAGCAAATTTGTTCTGAGTGAATACGTACATACAGGTAATAAAAGCAAATCTAAAATCAAATGCTATGGCATTTGCTGACTGGACATTTATGCTTCCTTTGAAGGAAGTGGGTTGATAACATTGGTATCTGACTTCTAGCCAAACAAAAGGAACCTTAAAATTTGCATCATACATCTCCAAGATATGCATTATACAAGCATCCATGTATAGCAAGGAAAAGAAATGCAAGACTTGCATGCATATGATTGAAGTATGCATCATGATGGTACCATTTTGTTAAACCCAGCAAGCAAGAAAGTACTAGGGAATATACCATCATCATCTTCATCTACCCACTTATCCCAATCAACTTTCACATAGTGAGGAGTCTTTCCCTCACCATGCAGTAGCTTCTTCCACCACTGCGGCTCTGCTTTTTCAATCACACAAAAGATAGACCTGACACCGATATTAATTTTGCTTTCCTGGTAGGTAATGCATTACAAGTTAGGTGATGGGAAACAAGAAAATATCAGTTGATTAAGAAGGAATTAGAAAACATTACCTCTTTATTTACTTTATCAAAAAGTTCTAATTTTAACTCATAAAAGTTATTTGAAACACCAGCTGTGGCAGAGAAAGTGAAAATGCCATCAGGTTCTAGATTAACCTTCACATCTCTTGCATCAGGCAATTGTACAGTGATGTAGACCTTGTCAATATGCTGTGCCCACTTGATTTCAGGGGAACGACTGATATGTAAAATAATTCATGAGAAAATCAATTTTTATTAACTATAGACAATCAAGCTGGTACAAAAGGCAATGTTTCCGTAATGGGTTTCTTATATTCCCCTTTCTACGTGTTAAATTAATAGACTAATACCACCATCATTGAGCTTAAGGAAAAGCTACTTAAAGGGATGAGAAAATCCTAAGTGACAATGTTCAAGCACCTTAAACTTTTCCACATGAAAATTTGGATCAGCCATTACCCAGCTAGCATCTCATCAAGATGTCAAGTGATATCTGATGAACTACATGCTCATCTATTGCACAAATTAAAACATGGACAAAATAATGAGTTGAGAAAAAACTTTCAGAAACAGAACAAAAAAAATGTGCTGTCTTTCAGATACTTTACAGGAACATGATAAGCCCTTCCTTATCTAGCTCACTTATTACTATTCACTCTTTCATCTTTGTTACCTTGACAAATTTTTGCCTTCCTCCTTTATTTTTTATTCTAGATAGAATCTCATGCAACATCCCTTCTGTTAATTCCACTTAATTAATCTTCATCCATGCTAGATGCATAAATACAGGATATCTAATAAACTCTAAAAGCTCAAGTTATCAATTTAGAGAAAGTATAATTTTATCTTCACTGTCTTTTTTTATCCTACAGTTGGCCAAACTCATTAAGCTTGAAAAATTAAAAGTCAAGGAAAAACAATTATGTTGAGACTACGAAAATAGGGCCTTCATATAATGTTCAATATTTTCCAAGTACGGGGATCAAAATTGTTTCCAGTATTCAAGTAATCTCCAATTTTATGTCTTTCATGTAGTTTAAAAGATGGAAATTTTTCCCTGAAAAATTACAAGTCCACTATACTCTTATAGCAAAATCAACTAGCTTAAATACTGCTACTAGATGTTGGTATGTGATGCTCCAAGAAAATTATGGACTATTTAAATGTACGAACAACAATAATTGAAGCTCTGGTGGTGGTAGGCGACGTTCCCGCCGGCATCATTCCGTGCTCTTCGTTTCCGCAGCATAAAACCAAGTAGAACAAATACGAGAAGCACAAGAGCAAAGAAAGATGTAGACTTGCAAGGTGGAAATTACACAGACCTCATTCTTTCTGGCGAGCTACAGCAGTCGCGGCCACAAAACGAGACGAGCGAGGCGGTGACCTAAACCCTTGTTCGAAGCAGTACGGCGGCCGTTTCGATGGCTTCTAATTTAAGGAGATGCTCGCACGTGTGATGCACGTGGGGGCCGAATCCTTAAATAAGTGCCACGCTGATTTTACTACTTTACAGCAAATCAATTTATAATGAACTTTTGCAATTTTTATATTAATTACTTTAGTTTAAATGCTGATGTAATGCTTCTTAAATGTAAATATTAATTCGAAAAGGAAAATATTAACAGTAAATATTTAAATATCTCGAACTACGTACAATGTTTTAGTGATTTACGGCAACTAATTTGATTTTTGTTACCATTCATTTCGTTCTTATAAACCATAAATAGTAGTCTTTTTTCAAAATTATCAATAAATTTACTTGAGAAACTATGTATTTTAGATAAAAAGATAATATTAAATTTAAAAATTTCCAAACATCTGAAATAGAAGTGACACTTTAAATCACCTGCACATAGTGCAGGCTAACAGACAGTATAATTAGAAGGTTCACCATATCAAATTATTATAAGAAAACTACAACAACAAAAAAAAAACAATAAGTTTACACGACCAATTACAAGGAAACCAGTTGCTCTAGTGCAATCAACATCACCCTTTCTTTAGAAGTAAGGGCTTAAGAAATCAAACACATGGAGATTCAGCGGTGCAGAAAAGCAACGGTGCAAACACGAGATCCTTCTATGCCGCCGAACAAGATAGTTGGATAGGTTCGAACATGATCAAGGTACTGGAAAACCACATTCTCATCACTTCCTTCTTGGTCCTGGTCCTGGTTCAGACCCTGGATATCAAGCATTTTGTGATTGAAGGTTTCCACTTCTTGCAACAGTTCGTCTTTTGTGCTATTACAAGAGGTAATCACCTGAATAAATCACTACATGTTCAGTAAATGGTGAAAGTGGTAAGAAAAGTTTAGTCACTAATATGAATATATCAGAACACTAGTTAGTTCCAAGGTGCATCAGAACAAGATAAAAGGTAAACAATTGAGAGAAGGTAGCAGTTACCAGTATCCCACCAGATGCAACCAAGTTCGATACTGATTCCCAATACATTAGCCTAACAATAAAAAGAAAAGGCATTAGCTTAACTGAATGTGCCAAATATTACTTTATTTAAATCCTTTTATATCTAAACAACAACTATTTATTCCGAATGAATCCAGATTAAGATTATTTATTCCTAAAAATAACATGAATGAATTTCTACCATGCTTTCCCTCCCAGTATTGGAAAAGAAATGTTAGGTACCACACTAACAAACACTTACCACGATCCTGATCATTCTGAACTTAATTGATGATGAAACAAAAAGATGTGTAGCCAAGTTGTTTATCAACGAGTACAAACCAATAAAACAAGATAAAAGAAAGGTTATAGGTCTAATTCTGACTTGGAATGTAAATTGGCTGTTGCAATAGTATTGAATGGAAAAAATTCAACCACCTACTCTTTCATGTATCGAGTGAAGCCGCACAAGTGATGGCAAGGTTTAAACTAAGATAAAATCAAAGTTTCCGAAGGTGGTAGAATTATAAATACCTTTTCATTGGGCCATCAGGGTGCAAGCCAATGGCATCCAATGTTCCTTTGTCCATTACAAGATGAAATTTTCTGTTCAGTTTTGTCTCCAAAACATCATCAACCTACAATCACCCTTCTTTGATCAATCAAAAAAGAACCACTGTCGGAACTCAAAATTCAAATAACATAACATGAACAAGCAGATCATGCTAGATATCTCAAGGATCAATAACCATATTATAGTTTCTAAAAGACCTACAAAGGGAGGGGCATAGTGTAAAGCAAGAACTTTGTTGCATAAGTAGTTATTATAGATAAATAGATAGTCATTTTGCACATAACTGTTCAGTTGCAATATAAGAAAGGTGAAAAATTAACTGGATAGACACAAAAAAAATCCATTTAATTTTGGATTGAGAAAAAGGGAGGGGGGAAGGGGTGGGGTGGGTCAGGACTTAAATATTCATAAATCACACATATGTTTAGAGAGAGATTATAAGGGGGGAAAAACAAAGAACCAGCCTTTAAAGGTAACTAGAAAATTTTTGGGCCAAGTCCTGTTTGTTGTTAAGGCCGACTGGAGAACTGACCTAGTTTCACCCTCGAGTATATCAAAAATGAAATTGGTCTTGAAGACAAACATTTCCCAAATCAAATGAAATTTGAACAGTTCACAAATTGAAAGTAAGTTCCATTTTATGATCATAGATTGAGTAAAAACTTATGGATAATGAGCTCCATTATATGATCCTTGATTAATCTATAGATTATAAACTATATAAGAAAACCCCACAAAAGAAACTCCAAGTTTAACTGAAAATTGCTGATCAAGGGAAAAAATGCAAAAAAAAATGTCTTCAACATAAACAAATCAAGTAAACTTAAAGAACAAAGTACCACAGTATCATGTTGACTAGCACATATCATACAGTAAAGGAATGTTCACATGCATACCATAAAATTTATATTAGGAAAACCATTTCGAGTGGCAATCTTTTGTGCAAGGACAATTGCTCCTTCGCTATAATCTGTTCCAGTTAAATCAGAGAACCTGAAATTGGGGTACACAAACTCACAGCAGATTGGCATAAGATACTACCCACAGTCTGCTCTAAATATCATTAACAATAATCACATAGATAGCACATATTACTAACTTCTATGAGAAAATATAGTGAAGAACACGTCATGGATGCAAAGAGCCAAAAAGAATTTCCAACAGAGACAACAACCAGATCTATATGTACATCATGTTTATTTATGAAATTGGTAGGGTTTTGCCTTAGGACAGATGCGGTATTTAAGTATAAAATATAATAAACTTCAGGCAAATGCTGGATGCATTGTGCCATCAAATTCCTTATGGCTAAAGACATTGATTTGCAATTTCCTTATTCCTTGTAGTAGCATTCCCTAGTGCCTTGTATGCATTAGTGTAGTTGCCAGCAATAACCACAATTTTTTGGTGATAGGATAAACAATAAGGTATGCTGCACAATTTATAAACCACCGAAGTGAAACATGCTGTTGAAATAACTTTCAAAAACACTTTACCAACATTTTGAAGTTATGCAAGGTGAACAAGTATCAAATATAGTACCCTTGTTTTGCTAACTCTTGCAGCAGCAAGCCATTCCCAGTTCCAATATCAAGTACACCCCAGCTAGACAGATCTTTAGAGATGCTATCCGGATCAGGTTCAGAGTTGTTACTGCCTTCTGATTTATGTGACTGAGAAATGTTTGCACATAAAGTTTTGGTCCAAGTTGCAACAGTATCCATCACTTCGATTCCAAACCTATCAGTTGAAGAAGTTGACTACATATGGTAAAACCACAAATAGCAACATTGAATGGACAACAACAAAGAAAAAGAAACATACAACAAAATTTTACCAGCAACATAATAAAGAAACAATTTGACACAAAGGGTTGGAGAAGAGATGTCGATCATGAAAATTTGCATGATCTATGAGTTTGAATGATTAAAACATTACACAATAGTCTATGCTACTTGTATTTGACATCTTTGGTGCATGTGATTTGCAAATGATATGTTTTAGTTGATGAGAAGGTGATTAGATTAAATTTGAATATGAAATTGTGGATAAAACATGACATTAATGCAAATGGTCAATCAATGGAATAATCATGGAAAATTTACAGCAATCGAGTAATGCCATATTTAGGTACGGCATGCTACATGTAAGAATAACTTAAAATGGAAAGAAAGAAGCATAAAATTGTGCTAGAGTGTGCTATGGTATCAACTTATCAAACTAGAAATATGACAAAGTTCCATATAAACTAGGCTCACCAAATTTCACCAGTGTGGCCATGTTCATGAAAATTTGCAAGATCCTCGGTGTAAGATGCATCCCAATAGCTTTGTAACCCCAGTAATGATGCTTCAACCTCATTTGAGTCTGGCCCCTCCTTATCAGAACTGTTACATCAGTCACAAACAACAAATGAACTGGAATTTCAGCAATAAACAGCATCAGTCAATCCAAAATGGCAGATACAACAAATTAAGCTCAACTTGTCGTAGACACTTTGTGACGGTTAATGCACTTTAGGCACTGGATCAATGCCAGAGAAAGTATCGAGGCACCAGATAGACAACCAACTACAGCCTTCATAAAATTAAAGATGTATCTACTTTGTTGCTTTTAAATATAATAGAAAAAAAACTATACATTGGCGTCATGAATGAAACACAACAAACAGCACGTGTGCACATCCATGTAGGAAGATTGCAACACATTGCATGCCCTGGAACACAACAAATGGATGAGGAAAGGTTTTTGTGTTTCATGTGATAGAACATGGTGAACTAAGTAGCTATTTATGAAAGAAACCTATTTTCAGATAGTAAAATAAATAAAAAAATGTATTTCCAAAATAAGATAATGCAATCAGTACATTATGTTTAATATGCATCCCAATAAGCAAGGTTTCAAAAAACATATGCTAGTGGTATATGGTCACACAGCACATATATATTCTTACGCGGGGGCATACTCAATTGATAATATTCTAAATTATTTTTATTAACATACAAGGTATTTATCACTTGCAAAATAATTGTTGAAGTTAACAATTGCAAGTTACAAGTTACTAAATAAAGTAACTTATGGTTTTACCCATCTGGTTTAGTTTAAATTAGTTTAGATGAAGCAAAATAAGATTTATTTATTTTTACTGCATATGTTGACTGCGTTTGCCATATGGAACCTTATGGGGGGTCGCTTTTCAGTCCCATTCCCAATCCACCTAGTGGTTACAGGATATACTTTCTTTCGTTTTTGTCTTTCACAGCACAATTCAAACAAGTCTCAAAGTGATAGGATTATTTAGCAGTACAAACAAGGCACTAGACTTAAAGAATGTTATAAGATCCGATCCAATAAGAAATAACTCGCAGGGTGGAAATCATTTAAACACAGGGCAACCGAACCGAAACGTCAACAGCACTCAATTACCCGCTGAAGAACCCAAGATCATTTTTTAATGTCGAACAATCAATTCAAAAAGCACGAAAGCAAACAATACAACGGCAAAAAAAAAACGAAGACAAAGGAAGATGGAAACCTGTAATCGGAGGCGGCGGGGAAATTGCAACCGGAGACCATGTCTAGGGCGTCAGCGTGGCGCTGTTCGTCATCCAGAGTGCTTCCGTACTCGCTCTTGATGGACCACGAGTCGGCCGCCACCGAGCGGTCATCGTCAGATATCATCTGCTCGGCTGCAGCAGCGGCGGCGGTCGAAGCCGCCGGCCGCGGCGGGTTCAGATCGGAGTCCTCTGGTGGCCACCGGACTCCCGCCATTCAAGGATCGTCGGAGACGAACAGGAGAAGTAAAAGAAAACCCTAGAAAGGAGTCGGGCGGACGCGACTGGTGAGGTGAGATGGTTATATAAAGGCTGGCAATCGAGGGGAAGCGTTGAAATGTAGAGAAGAAACACTTTATTAATTAATCCAATTTGTTGGAATATTATGAAAACAAAGTAGTGGATTTCAATTACTTAATCGCGATTATTTATTTATTTATTTATTGTTCTCTGTTAATTGAGGGAAAGACCTGCTTTGCAACTTCAGTCAAATAAATGATGAGGTTTACATTTGGTTCGTAGAATAGAATCGAAATAAATTTGATGAGGATCGAAAAAAGGTTTGTAGAAAGTAAATACTTTACTTAATTTTTTATATTTTAAAGTGAAATGCTTTACCTAAGGATTTAGGAATTTGTCTATATTAATAATTTTTATATTTTAAAATATTATATTCTATGTCTGAATCGAAGATTAATAGAAGAGAATAAAAATTAGCATGAGGCAACCAGAGCACTGACGTAGCAGTAAGGTCTTTAGCAAAGATGTATAGTGTTGCACATTCTTTTTCATCCGTATGTTAACATACAATTTTGAAGGGTGGGTTTAGAAGTTCACATCAGATTTTAATGAAAAAACAATTCTCTTCGTAAAACTCATGTGGAAGGAGAAAATGCTTATTTACAATCTGATACTTGAGTTCGTGCTTCCAATTTACCACCTTATTGTGATGCATTGTGAGACCGGCCTAATGGCATAATATGATCTGCCATGCACTGGTACTCCTCCAGACTAATCTGGGCAGCATTCAATACCTGTTTCATTCATAATACTCAGTTGCTCAACTAAAAATAACAGATAAGATGTCTCAAACTTAGGCTATAAATAAAGGGACTACTGCCAGTTTAAATGGATGGTAGCAACCAGAAGAACTGAAAAAGAAGAAGAATAATGGAATTTGACCTTGTGACGCGGCACATCTAAATTTGCCAGATGTTGGGTAAGAGATGGAAGTCTTTGCACGGAAAAGGCATCGAGGAACAAAAGCACAATTGCTTGCCATTGCCTAAGCTTGAAGGCAGGCAATGCTTCTACAAACGACATTGTATCAAGATATCGCCCCTGAAATAAAAAAAAAAAAGATTAGTAATATAATCTGAAATCTAGTTATATAAACTTAAGACTTTTTACAATCAAAATACTTGATTGTGTTGGTGATAAGAATGTCATTAACTGGACATGAGAAATTCAAGTTAGTTTCTAGGAATAGCTTTAATCTCATGCAGAAAAGAGAGACTCATCATTAGGTTCTTGGTATTAATGTTGTTCTCTACCAGATCATGTTCCCAGTGTTTGTGCTCCTCCTCAAACACATCATACTTTAAAAATAAATGGAAAGGGAGGATATTCCCAGATACAATGGAGATTCTTGTATCTAATAGATTAGTATTGAAATAACATACTAAGCTTATGTAATAAGTTTACTATAATTCAAGCACTCTACAGCTTCATGCTAGCTCTTCTGAAGGAGATCTCAAAAGAAATTATATAAAGCCTAACACTAATTGAAACTTGATCTGCAGCAGATTCTCCTAGCTTGGACTTGCTCTTCTGATTAAGATCTATGACATTTAATAATTCATCTACTTGAGTATCTTTATCATGCATAGCAAGTCATTGCCCTAAAGCCTTCATAACTAGCTACCATCATTTCTTTAAGTGATCCAACTCTTAAAAGATATAGAAACTCCAATATGCCATTTCATTCATGTATCCTTATGAAGGGTGAGAGATGACATTTTTATACTCTATTAGGTATTTATCTGTAATTAAAAGATAATGCAGTAACAAATGAAATATCTTGGAGAGCAACATCACATCACTTGTATAATGAAAACTAAAAGATTCAGGTTAAGGATACAAAGCAAAGCATTATCTTAAGACAGTTAATAACCTTACAGAAATATATCTATGACATCTCCACTTCCTAAGAGTATGTATATTGAGGATCAGTTTTTAGAAAAAGCAGGAAAATTAATTTATCATGTTAGATGTCAAGAACAAATAGTTAGAATAACTAAGTTAAATAAAATCTCAAAGTGAAAAAAAAATGAAAATAGAAAGCCCACAGTCATTGACCATACCAAAGTTTTCTCTAAAGTAGAAACTGGAATTCGGATCCCTAGTTCCCTTACAAGTGCAGGCAAGGCACGACAAACACAGCCATCAATAGTTCTTCTGATCTCAGCTGACAGACCATCTCTTAAGACTATCTTGTAAGGATATTCCCGCCCATTAACTTCTAAGAAATCCTCACGAGAACTTTCATCACATCCATATATATAAGCCAGGGAAGAACAAGTTATCCATCCAAAAAGTGCCATCCACATCGTAGCAAATGATGATAACTGAAGGAAAAGTTGTTTTTTCAAAATGCATTCCACAATTGCATTACTAGAAAAGGGAAGGATGCCAGAGTTTAGGACAAAACAAGGTCTTACTTTCAAACTGAAACCTTCTGGTGGGATATCATGCCAGGAATCTTCAACGTCCAACATGTCTGTTTCTAAGTGGGCAGTCTTCTTTGTCCACTTCACTTGTCCCCTATCAAAATTAAATGTATCTTCATCTTCTTCAACCTCCCCACTTGCAAACTGAGACTGACATAATATTACAATTCCAGCCTCCGAAGCTTTTGTAATAGATAGGATAAAAACAAAAAAAAAAAAGGATGTGACTGGTCAGTGTAATGTTCATCTTCAATATTCCAAAGATGATCAGATAACCCAAATAAATAGACAATTTAACTCGAGGAGTATAGATCAAACCTGCATCTCCAGCTTCTGATACGCCTGCAGCAACAGCCTCCGAAGCCTCAGTAAGAGCAGCTGCACAAGCCTCAGCTGACGTTAACCTTACGAAGCTATCATCTTCAACTTGTGGTTTTTGAGGTGCTTTGCTACTATGAAGACTAAGTCTTATTTCTTCCTGGGCTGAACTATTTATCTCATTAGCCCATTTGACAGATCGGGTAGTATTTTTGGGGCGTGAAGTCCTAAGGGAAGATTTCAGAGTAGAATCCTTCCCCATGGAAGCCTCCTTTCCTTGCTCATGCTCACTGCCATTTGATCCGGCTATTTTTTCCACATGAATTCCATTGTCCAATTCACGACAGAGAGGTCCCTTCACAGCAGATAATAGTATCTTCGAATCCTGATCTCCAAATAAAGTACTAGTCTCTGTGAAATTTTGAGCCACAGATGGTGGTTCACTAGCAATTGTATTGATCATTCTAGAATTCTTGTTTCCTGCTCTGTCTTTGTTCATCTTTTTTCCAGCAATGGATTTTGATGTGTTTTTTGACATCTTTGTCTTTCTTTCAACGAGAACCAGCTCTTCCAATTTCTTGGCTATTGCCTCTGAAGCATCTAGCGTCCCATGGGTTGAAAAAGCAAGTCTATCATCCTCATTTTTGAGAATTATATCACTTCTAAAATCTACTTCATGAGGAGGGTCAGGCGTTAGTTTACTTGGTTTCCGATCACTCTTAAGCCCACCTGGGTTTACAAATCAAAATTATCCTATTTTCAAGAACTAGCAAAAACAAAAGCTCACATGAAAACAAACAGTTTAAGAAATCATCGATGGGCTTTATTTTCCACAACAAAATACTATTGCCACCATGTATTTAAACACAAGTTTATTGCATGAATATAGTCTCACCATGATTCAGGTCGTAACGAGGAACAAAGCCCTCGATGGCATTTGAGGGACCCAACCACTCGTCCAAAGATACCTCTCCTTGAGCATCGCCCTTCTCCCAAATCGTCAAATTAGTCATTTCCAATTCTTTATCCTTTCCCAAATCCGCTTGCAGTAGGAACATGTTCAGGATCTGTTCGATCTTAGAAGACCTCACGTCAGAGCTTCTCTCTTTGCTGAGGGTGGAGGCGAAGGCCCGGCTTGAGACGACGCAGGCCTCGGAGCAGTATTTGTAGGTCTCCTCGAGGTCGAAGACCTTGTGCTCTCTCATGGAAATACGGTACCGGCCCTTCCTCTGTCGGTCGGAAGGGAGAGGCTTTCGGCAGAGAGGGTAGCCGCAAATCCCCTCGATGGACAGCTCAACAACTACATCCTCGTAGTCAGAACGGGAAATGAGATAGGCGGCCGCGAAGAGGTGATCTTCGGAGCAGGCGGCGCCGTCGAGTAAGGCTTGCTGGATCTGGTGTACGGCGGCGGAGACGGTGGCGGGCGTTGGCGGAGTTGCCATGGGAGCGCGCGAATTGGTAGGGTTTCAGAGCGGAGCGGAACGGGGACGATCGGCGACACCTCCGTCATTTACGGTGCTTAATATCGTCCGCGAGGCTTCTAGAAGTCTTCACTACTGCATCTTCTTTATGGGCCGGGCTTTTTCATATATTCATTTATTGGGCCGGACAAAGGTATCAATGGCCTCGGCCCTATTCCACCTATTCTGCCCATATGCTCTTGCCCATTTTCAGTCACGTGCGATGCATATGATCGGCTAAAATTGGGAATTTTTAGTCATGTGCTCTGCACATGATCTCCTGCTCGGTTTCCAAGCCCTTCTCTGTTTGCTTCGTCCCCATCGCGGTCCAGAGCAACTCCGCTCCCGTCGTCGTCGAATTGCCGCCCGGAATCGCCCCTCTGTGACCCTCCTCGACGGCGCCCCGAATGCAACCAGTGCAAATGAGGACTATTCGTTGGTTCTGCTGTAATGATCTCCTACCCTTTGACAGTAACCCCACATTTCTGTTTCTCAATTTATATCATTTTGTCAATTGTTAATCCCTTTGTTTAGGTTTTTGAATTTTACCACTTCAATTGGCCATTCTATATGATTTACCTGGCTCGCTGGGCTGATTATTTTCATGTTGCAGAGGGTTCCGGTAGTCACATTATGGGATATAGTAAGTTCTCTGTTTATCTTGATCCCCTTTGCTTTTATTTTGCGCAGCACCTGTTGACTGTATTGTAGGATGCGAGTCTTTGTTCATGTTGCATAAGTTAACTTAGAACTAGATATAAAGTGAGAGGAATGAGAAACCAGGTAGCGACTTGTTATTTTCTTGGAAATTTACTTTGGTTTGATTTGGGTGAAGATTACTGTCTTGGACTATGTATCGTTTATCTTGAGCCTGGATTGTAATAGAATGTGCTTGGACATTAAAAGCTTCTTGTAGACACCATATAATCATTGATGGAGTAAACTAATGTTCATGTATTTTTTTAATTCTCATTCAAGGTTTTTTTACTAAGAATTCACATTTGAGGTTGTAGAGATTTGTTATGATCCACCCAGATGAGAGAAGTACCTATTAACATTGTTAGAGCTAAGTATTAACCCAAAATGTTTAATCTTAAGTTGAAAATAGCTCATCCTTCTAAACCTGCAAACTCTTTATTGATCCTCAATGGATGGTACAATCTACCCTCGTTTGTGTGTTGACATCTCTGTCAAGACAGAAAGTCCATCTCATATTCCATAATTAGCACTAGTTGATGGAATGTGGGGTCTAATGGCGGCTTCGCTCTCTCATAGACAATCATTCCCAACACCTCACTGTGTCACGACCTAGTTAAATGGGAGAATGCCTATAAACTTTGTCGTTCTCAACTAGTAGAATGCTTAAGGTCAAGGGTAATATTAGCTCACATATCTAAGGTTAACATGAACTAAACTTGGGTATCACAACACCACCCCCTAAAATTTAGCACCCCGTCTAAGCCAAAAGTTTAACTCATAGTCCAAAGTCATTCCTAATTAGCTGCATGTGTACCCAATGGTGGCTCAATCACATAGGTAATCAATAACTAGGTCTATTTTGATACCCATTGTCACGACCTATTTAAATGAGAACTGATGCATAATTTTGTTAGGTCCATTCATTGGCCTAAAATGCTTGAGCTAAGGTTAATATTAGCTTACTCATCTAGGATTATAAAACTCCTTCATTATTAAATAATTCTCCACGGGGACTAAACACGGATGCCACAAAACACCTACTGGAGGTCCTTTTGCTATGTTAGCATAGTTGTTTCATGTCTATTTTACATTGTAAGATTGAAGGCCTGATGATTCATTTCTTTCTTTGACGCAACTATTGAGCACTAGAATAAGTTTCTTTCCTACCTTTCGATTGTTAGCAAGGAGAAAAGAGAACATTGTTTTGGTACCCTTGAATTTTTTACTAATGAAGATAATGTCAAGGTTTAAAATCTCAAGCCGTATTGGAGTTTCGGCATTTAACTAGAAATGATACGGTTTTTGTATTGTGCCGACATTCCAATGTGTGTGTCAATGGCCAATTGAAGGTAAAGGAGGAAGGAGATAAGGAAGAAAAAGATGACAAGGCAACTAGATACTTAATTTTGAAGAGTGTTCTATGTAGAATGATACAATTTTGATATTATTTTATATAGACACGAGTTACACAATATTATCTCACTTCAACATGCTAAAGAGCATGGGATAGGCTGTCTTGCTGCTGCAATCAGTTTAATTCCCTGAAGCCTCTCCATGGTGACATTTCTGGTGTGAGTGTGCTGTGTACTTTAATGACTGAGTGCAGTGTTCTTCAGCTAATTTTCCTTTTCATTTGTGATCATTCAGGGTAAGAAAACCGACTTGACATCATCTGGAGTAGCTGGTGACAAAACAACTCAACTATAGCAGCACAAGGAACACCCACTGGGCAAAGTAAGATATCCCTTACTCTTTATCTTCTCCAAGGAATCATTACGATATTGGAACCATCTTTCAGAGACCACCTTAGTAGCAAGCAAGTCATTCAATTAATAGCTATATATACCTGTAAATGCACATGGAACTTGCATTTATGCAAGGATCAACTAAGAATTGGGATTGCACATGTAGCCTCACTACTATCACATTCAGATCTTACCTCCCATGTTGCATTTGAAACTCACACTAATGGTAGAAATTTATCCACATACATTTTTTTTTCTTCTTTTATTTCTAATCGAAGGTGGTCTTTTTTCTTATTTATCTAAATGCTCATGATTAGAGAACATGCAGGATAGATTATTAGTTTGTCACTCTCTTAGGTATGACTTTTTCTCCTTTTTTTTGGTGCATTGATTGGTAATAATAGTTGCTTTACTTTATATGAGTTCTCTTGAACTAACAATTTATTATTTTGAGTTAAAAAATTGAATTTTTCTACTATGGATTATCATGAATCTGTATATCCTCCATTAGATTGTCTTTTGGTTATTCCTACTTTGTCACATTCTTCAGAAGAACACATTTCTAATAGGTTGTTCCTACACTTAATCCATTAATGACCATGTTTCTTGCAACATCACTAATAAAAAACATAACCAATTACTTAAAGATGGAAGTGTTAATAGATTGTGTTTAAACAAAGTATAGGTGTGGTTTAGCAGGGCTGCTTTGTCACGGGCCATGTTGAACACGATTCATCTCGAGTTGAGTTGATTCGTGCTTGTGCAGGTTTGAGTTACAAGGCGAGCCCCTGCCATCATTGAGCCCGACATACAGACTAAGTCAGAGTCGACACAACATGACCCAGTCTACATCATTTAAGAAGCTTAGAGACCTCAAAGAAGCCAACATAAACCACCACATAGTTTTAACATATTAGTCAACTTTATTGTCTGATACATAGTATGATTTAATTGTACAAAGTCACATAGAAATATCTTAAAATTTTATATTTTAAACCTTGACTTTGGTATTCATTAACTTATTTATTTGTGATTTTTTTCTTATTTTTTAAATTAGATAATTCAATTTATGTTAGCGTATTATTGTAATTTAGTTGTACATTAATATATTTATGTTTTATTTGATATGATAACATATTTAAAGCTGAATTTTAATGATGATGTTACTACAATAACAATCTGATATTTGTTCACGACATGTTATGGGCGCGAAAGATGGTCGATTGAGTAAAGCAAACCAGATCGACTTCTCTTAAAGTTGAATATTCAATTAAAATTAAATTGAATTAATCGAAATTGAATCAAATAGATTTTTTTTCAAGTTAATCAAAATTATTGAATTTTTAAATAAAAATCAAATAAATTGAATCGATAAAATATTAATTAATTGGATAAAAATTAAATTAATTGAAATAATTAAAATTTTAAAATATTATGAAATATTTAGAGTTTATAAATTTATGAAATTTATTAATCATTTTTTTATTAATTTGATTTATTTGATTTAATCGAATAAAAATTTTTAAAATCAAAATTGAATTAATTTATTTTTTAATTAAAATTTTGAAATAATCAAATTAAAATTTTAAATTTGATCGATTCGATCCGTTCGTTCCATTTAATAAAATTTTATTTTTTCTATAAAAAAAATCCGCCACCCTAACGACCTTACGATCATCTATGAGAAGCTTCGTCGAGATTCGAACCTTTGTTCTCTTCTATCAATTTGTTCTGTTGTGACAAACTCAGTTATGTCACAGGAGTAATAAAATTTTACTTCCACTCATTGTTTGATGATCCTAAGTTTATTTTTTTAAAAAATTGAAGAAAGGTGCTTGCTAATATGCCAAGAAGTCATATGCAAACCGAAGATCGAATCTTGAAACGTTCAAAATGTTAAAGATATCGATTGAGAAATAGACATGTCAACAAGTTTGACAACTTGGTACAGACAATGAGTTAAGAGTTGTGTCCAAGAGGACTCAATCAATTGGGCGACAAGGAGAAGTGAATACATGAACAAAAATTGAAGTGGTCGAATCGGTGAGTTAGACATTGCTCGAGAGAGGACGGAGCATACTTTTTCACTTAAGCTATCCATGTCCTTTAGGAAGAACTAACGACAACAATATGGTGCTGGTTGAACAGTATCCACCTTCGAAAATTTTATAAAAAATCTATTTGAAATTTTAGCAAAATCGTGACTTGTATATGAAGTTTCAAAGTGAATGCGTAAATATAATATCTATTTTATTTTTAATAAAAAAATTATCATTAAAGATCTAAAAAAAAATAGTCATTTTATGTTAGATTTATAAATTATTTTTTGGTACCATTGGATTGAAGCATTGTAATGTCACATCCTTTTTCTGCAAAAAGGTGGATCCGCTACCTTAGCGGCCCCACACGGTCGGTTCCATGACCATCTGTGAGGAGGTAAATCAAGAAACTACAGTTGGTCACAATGTAATATCACATACTTTTCTTCTGCAAAGGTGGATCCGCCACCTTAGCAGCCCCACACGGTCGGCCCCACGACCATCTGTGAGGAGGTTAATCGAGAAAGTGCAGTTGGTTACGACGCAGGAGGGTATTGCCTGGCTTCGCCAGGATTCGAACCCTTGCTCTCTTCTGCAAGTCTGCAAGTCTGCAGTAATGTCACATACTTAAAAAAATGATAAATCTCAGTCAGTCTCATGGACTCAATCCCTGGGGGTGGCCGGTCCGGTCCCACGGAAGTTTTCCACCGACCATCAGGGTAAATCGGGAAGCGCATACGGCGGCCAATCCAGATGCCCAGCATCCTTTGATTGCATTTGCAAATACGCCGTAGCTGGGGATCGAACCACGGGTCCCTGGGTCACAACCCAGATGTCCTACCGTTGCACCATTGCCCCGGGGACAATGTCACATACTTTTCTTTAACAATGTCACATACTTAAACAAAGAGTAAGAGGTACATGCGAGGACTAATTACATCGATATTAGGTATGATTTTGTGTGCGACATTGGTACCTTGGAAGTTAAAGTCGTGCTTTGAAGTAATCCAATAGTAAAGTTATGCAATGCCGATCTACCCACCTTAGTACTATGCAAATTAGATTAGATCATCGATCATTAGTAATAAAGACAACATACTCGTTAACTTATAATACTTCAAGCATCTCAATTGTTAACATATGTGCAATTCTTTAGCAAGTGCAATTGTTTTTTTTTAATATTTTCTTATTTATTCATAATGAAGTCTTTATTATTATTATTTTTTTGTCTATTGTGTTCATCTTTACGATGCTTGCATCTCTTTTCGTTTAGCGAATTTGCTTAAACTTATCTACTCTTATGCTTTTCTTGCCCCAAAAGCTCATCCACCCCTTAAATTCGGTAAATTTAAACTTACTTTCTCCTATACTTTCCCGTCCAACACACATACTTAAATTTGTATAAAATACAAGATTTTGTATAGTATAAATACTTTAGTTTCATCACCCTTCGCCTAATTTAAATATTTATAATATTCAAAAAAATGAAAATAAAAAGCTGTTTTATTTATTACTATTTAAGATATTTATAATATTATTATTAATTTGTAATTCATTAAAAAATCAAGTTCAATTCGACCCACAGGCCATGCTAAGTCCGGTCCCGCGTGGGCCTAGCGCGATCCGGTTGACGCCTAAATCTTAAAAAAATTATAATAAGTTTAAAAAAATTAATAATAATAATAATAATAATTCTTAAAATAATCTTGAAATTTTCTTTTTAAATTTAAATAGTAAAATAGAATAAATATGATTTAATAAATTCCCCATTTTAATCCCATCTATGTAGTTACTTCGCGTACTCACTAGACTTTCTTGCTATATAGATATATGAAGCGGCAGCAGAGCTTGCTCCACCTTCTCTTCTTCCCCCTTCCTCTTAATCATCTTCCCCGCCCGGCCGGCCGGCCGGCGATGACTTGGACGGCGGCCACCACGGCTGCTGCCTCGGCAGCACCCTCCTCGCTGCTCCCGCCGCGGCTCCGCCTCCTCCTCCTCCGCCCCGCAGGTAATCAATCGATTGATTAATTAATTCGACCGTCAAAATTTGCTTTTCTTGCATGGTCCACGCTGCATGCACCGATGATCCTGTGAGGATCAGTTACGCCAAAGGATGAGCTTTTGCGGTGCAGGTGCGTGCAACCTGCGATGGATCGTCGCGGCGCCGAAGGCCCAGAAGAGGGGGAGAAGCCACGCATTGCCCCGCCCCAGCACCGCCGCTCCTGCAGGTATCGTACGATCAATCATCGCAGGTAAACTAAAAGAAACAAAGTAGGCACTGTTTGAAGAATATAGAATATGAAGTGTGTTCCCTACACAAAAGATGGGGGAAGAGGTTTGAGCCGAATTGAATCGAGTCGCCAGTTTAATTTTCTCTTGTCAAATTGCTGTAATGTCGCCACCGTGAGGAGCCCCACCACCTGCGCCATCTGCTACGTAGCTAGCGCGTTTTGAGATCTGGGAGAGAAGTGTTTGGATCATGCATTTGTCGGCCCACGCTCTGCGATTCAATTGATTTGTTGGTTGATTGAATTCGCCTGCAGATTACGGCAGTGGGTTGATACGGAACGCATTGCCGCTTCTTCAATTACCGGAGCGAGGAGATGAATTCTTGGAGGTAGGTAGCTAGCTAGCTAGTTGATTCGTTCATGGATGATCTCTGCATGCTGCTGTTTTGTTTTGTTTTTGCAGAGGACGATATGCGGGATGGTGCAAGAGGTGAAGGCGATGCTGCGGTCGATGGGCGACGGCGAGATCAGCATCTCGGCGTACGACACGGCGTGGGTGACGCTGGTGCGGGACCCGGAGGGAGACTGCCGGCGGCCATTGTTCCCGGCGAGCCTCCAGTGGATCGCCGACAACCAGCTCGGCGACGGCTCGTGGGGCAACGCCGCCGTCTTCTCCGCACACGACCGGCTGATCAGCACGCTGGCCTGCGCCGTCGCGCTCGCCTCCTGGAATCTCCACCCCGACAAGTGCCGCAAAGGTACGATTTACTCTAGCGATTCTCCTCGTGCATCGCGCGTCTGAGCACTACTATAAATTAAGGTAAACGGGGGCGGTGCTCGCAGGGGTGGAGTACGTGCGGGAGAACATGTGGAGGCTGGGAGAGGAGGCGGCGGAGCACATGCCGATTGGCTTCGAGGTGGCTTTCCCTTCGCTGCTGGACCTGGCCAAGGAGCTGGGGCTGGAGATTCCCTACTCGCATCCTTGTTTGCAGGGCATAAGCGCCATGAGAGACCTTAAAATGGAGAGGTACACGCAGCAATTACAGCGTAATGCTTGTTTGGTCTTGTTGCAGTCATGCCGAGACGATGTTTGAATGCGATGTGTGTGTGTGTGTGTGTAATTGGAAAGGATTCCGAAACAAGTGCTGCATGAGGTGCCAACCACGCTGCTACATAGCCTGGAAGGAATGGTTGGTCTGGACTGGCAGAAGCTTCTCCGTCTACAGTGCCAAGATGGCTCCTTCCTCTTCTCGCCGTCCTCCACTGCGTACGCGCTGATGCAGACGGGCGACGGTAACTGCCTCAAATATCTCCAGCGACTGGTCCGTAGATTCGGGGGAGGAGGTAAATGATCCGTTAACTTCGTTTAATTAATCCATTTGTTCATGAATGATTGTTCCAGAAAAAAAAATTTTGGATCCGTCTGCGTTTGCTACAGTGCCGAACGTGTACCCTGTGGATCTCTTCGAGCACCTGTGGGCGGTGGATCGCCTGCAGCGCCTGGGGATCGCCGGCTACTTCTCGCCGGAGATCAAAGACTGCCTCGATTACGTGCACAGGTAGCTAAATCTCGTTCTGCCCGCCGCGTGTTTGTTGAAATGCCGAAGAGAGTTGAGTCATCTGTCGTCGCAGGTACTGGACGGAGGATGGCATTTGTTGGGCCAAGGAATCGAGGGTCTTCGACATCGACGACACGTCGATAGGGTTCCGGCTGCTGCGGCTGCATGGTTACCCTGTCTCCCCCAGTGAGTGAACAGATCGAGCAGAAGAGTAGCTGGACTCAAAATGGAGTCTTGTGTTTGTTTGTTTGATTGATTGATTGAACCATCCATGCAGGCGTGCTGCGGCAATTCGAGAAGGATGGGGAGTTTGTGTGCTTCGCAGGGCAGTCGAACCAGGCGGTGACGGGGATGTTCAACCTCAACCGGGCCGCGCAGGTGGCCTTCCCCGGGGAAGAGATACTGGAGCGAGCCAAGAGCTTCTCTTATGCCTTTCTGCGAGAGAAACAAGTTGCACACCAGCTGCTCGACAAATGGATCATCACCAAGGACTTGCCTGGGGAGGTAATTGGTTAACCAAAACAGATACAGTTTCGATAATTTACTTGCCTTGAATTGGCATTATAACGTCGTCTCTGATCTACGGAGCAGGTGGAGTATGCTCTGGATTTCCCCTGGTATGCCAGCCTGCCGCGCGTCGAGGCAAGGTTCTACTTGGAGCAGTATGGAGGAGGAAGTGATATTTGGATTGGCAAGACTCTGTACAAGTATATTCACTGATCACAGTTCCTTACTTTTTGCCATCTACTACTCTATGAATTTGCTTTTGAATTTCAATTCAATTTTCAGCTCAGAATTGTCGACAGTTTGAATATTTGAATGATTAGCTGACAACAAATGCTACTGCAGGATGCCTCTGGTAAACAATGATGTGTATTTGGAGTTGGCCAAGTTGGACTTCAACCATTGCCAAGCTCTTCATCAGTTGGAGTGGCTCCATCTTCAAAAGTATGTCAAATATTCTTCTTCAAATTGATTGTCGTATCGATTCTAATCTTCTTAACAGAGATTTTTATACAATTATGTATGTTTCAATTTATACAAGTTAAATTGTGTGATTTAAATAAGGTGGTACGAGGAGGGAGGCCTTCAGTGGCATGGTGTGAGCAGAAGAGCCCTGTTGGAGGACTACTTCTTGGCAGCTGCTTGCATATTTGAACCTCAACGGGCGACCGAGAGGTTAGGTTGGGTTCGGACTATGGTTCTCTCGAAGGCTGTCTCAGCCTACTTGAGTGATAACTCATGCACTGAAACAAGCAGGCAAGCATTGATACTGAACTTCCTAAACTACTGCAGCAATGGGCATTGCAGTAGCAGGTCAGTGCCAGACACTATCATTCTTGGCTTGATTTCATAGTTTCAAAATTGAATCCATACCGAATTCTTCAGTCGATATACACGGTTGTAATTGTGGAACATGCTCATTGTTGGTTTTAGCTACAAGGAAGTGTACTTCTTACTACAATTATTGGAGTTGCTCCCTGCAGCAGATGATGGTTAAGTTGCCCCTCTCACTAGATGGAAGGCCATACCTTCTTGGGGTCCAAAGCAATAATATGATATTGAGTTGAAGCATGTGGAACCAAACAACAATGATTTGCAGAATCAAAACAACTGAATTACTTCTGAGCTAAATCAAATGACTGCCACACTTTGTCAACTTGTTGTTTGAGGATCTTATTTATCATAGTAGTTCGAGAGAGATGATTAATCTTGATGCTCGGCACGTATGAGTATGGATTGATGTGCTGTTAAATGTTAGTGCAGGGCGAACGCAAGGAGAAAGGGGGAGCAGTTGGCGGAGTTGCTCCACGAGCTAGTGGATGGACTTGTGGCATTGACTGCAAACTCATCATCTCATCGACAGCGAATGTGCCACTGCTTACATGAAGCTGTAAGATGCTCTCGTTGCTTGCTTGCTTCAAACCAATGTTTCTAAATTTTGGCATTGGCAGTGGAAGGTGTGGTTGTTGATGTGGAAGTGTGAGGAGGAAAACATCGGGTTGCTACTAGTGACGACCATCGAAGCTTGTGGAGGTCGATTCAACTTGACTTCAGAGGCTCAACCACAATACGATGAGCTTGCTCACCTCCTATCCTCCATTTGTGATCTACTTTCTCGAAGAAAGCTTGTCACAGAGGTATGTATGTATGTATATTTTCTTTTCTTTCATAGCAATCGACAAAGAACCGTACCCCTTAATAGTTTCGGATCATTTGTAGAACATGAACAAGGAAATAATAGATGAGAAGATGCGAGAGCTAGCTCAGCTTGTGCTCCAAAGCAGTACTACTCCAGACGATCAAGGCCTCGACTTCCACCAAACCAAGCAAACATTTCTACTGGTGGCGAAGGGCTTTTACTACACTGCTCACTGCCCGGAGGATGTCCTCGACAGCCACATCACCAAGGTCCTCTTCCAACCTGTGGATAAATAGTTAAACTTAGTTGTGTTAATTTGATGTAAGCTTGCTTGCTTCATCATTAATAGGAAATAATGTGCATATATAAATGAATTTGGATAAGTTTTCCTTGCGAAAGAGAAATATAGAGAAAGGGAAGAAGATAGAGATTGACCCACCAAAGTTGGGGGAAGGCCCCCCTCCCTCCATTAGATATATATGTCGTTGCAGGCAGCTTCAAATGGCAGACAGTTTTCATGGTAAAGAGAATGAATGATGGAGATACTTCCTCCCACTGATTGATGGTTGGTTGCGTAGTGTTTCCTTATTGTTTTTGAATTAGTTGTGCATTATTGATTTAATAATTTGTGGCCCATTTCGCGAGTAGTTCTCGCGGAAATGCCCATCTGTCCTCTCGCGATGTGGCCATGAAATCCAACTCAATCTTGCTCGAGGAAGAAAACAAGAGATAGGGAAGATAACAACAAAGAGTTGTGGGATGTCTCATTGTCATTGCCAGGGAAGGGAGGAGGAACTTGCTCATCATCAAATTTTTTAGTAAGGCCTACTTTGGCCCCTACTTGGATCCATGACTTCCTTCCTACTTAGTAATCGAGATTGATTAATTTACCATCGATCGGTTGCTAGCTACGTAGAAGGTAGGCTAGAGATTGCGCGAAATTTATCGTGTTTGAGTATGAGGTGAAGGCACATAGTATTTGTTTTAAGCATGAAAAAAAGTTTGGTCATAACTTGGAGGGGTACTCGTGATACTTAATCTCTAGTTGATCGAAGAGTTCTTAGATAGGACAAAACAAATATGTTCGCGATGGTTAGGTTAACAATCGAGGGTTTTGACAAAGCCATTAAAAGGGAAAGACTTAGGCTCATCTAGGTGGGTACATCGTGAAAGGGTCTAGTTTTAAGGTGTTGGATGCAACCACTAAGGTAGAAGAGATGACTTCCATTGCTACAATGGATAAAGATGCACTTGAGATCCTCTATAGTTCATGTTGTATTAACATAAATGAGTGAGAACAAGAAAAGTAGTGTGTATTTGATAGAATTTTCATATTATTTTACTATAATAACAATTAAATCTTATTCCACTAATATATATAGATATATATATATATCATTGTTCCATCCTAAAAGAGAAAATTGTTCTCCCCATACTTTAATTTATGGGGATAAACATTCATCGTCTCCACCTTCCTCATTCATTAGTCGAGGAGAGAACTCTTTAAGAAGGATGAAGCATGGAGGAGTGAAATTATCAATGAGATGAATCAACTAAGGATAAAGGATTGTAGGAGTTTATGGTTTTGAAGGTATTATCTCAAGTGGTAAGTATAGAGATATGTGTGGTCTGAGATTCCGAGTTCGAGTCCTCTTAAAAAAATATCTTTGTTGACTGAGGTACTATTTCGATTCGAGTCATCTTAGCAACATGTATTTGTTGGATGAGGTGCTGTTTCGGCAATAGACTCTTATCAATATAGTGATTTTCTGATATGGGGTCGTTTCGGCGGTGGACCGATCATTATAAAAAGTTTACCTAATACAATTTTTGAAGGTAAGTTTATTCGTTGTGATCAACTGTAATTTTTTGATTTACCTTCTCACAGATGGTTGTGGGGCCGACCGTATGAGACTGCTGGAGTGACGAATTTTATTTTTATTTTTACAGATGAAGATAAGTTTATTTGAGTAAGTGTTTACACACTTCTAAATAATAAATGGGAAGTAGGAGAAAGTATTGATAGAAGCGGTTTTCAAGAAAATGGAGTTTTTTTAAAATAAAAATAATGATATAGTAGATCCTTTGTAGCAATTAAAATATTAAAGGTAAAATGAAATCTCATTTATTAAAGTGTCATATCACATGAAAATATATTTAAAAAAATTATGAAATCTATCGTGTCATATAGTTTGGAATGACAGATTCTATTTTTTATTATAAAAAAATATAAAAATTTTTTTATTGCAGGTAAACTATATAAAATTAATAGAAATAAAAAATAAACAAGAATGAAATTGATAATAGTTATTAGCAAATCTGATAGAAGCAGAAAAACAAAGGTAGACCTTGTGGTTAAAAATAATTGCGAAGAGGAGAATGGAGATGAGGTAAGGCGTGACAAAAGATTGATTTTTTTATTTCTACCTTCCTCCTCCTCCTCCCTCTTCACCATGCGAAGAGGATGAGGAACGAGAAGAGAGAGAGAAGTCAAAAGAGGGGCAGTTGCTGAAACTGGCTTCGGTGGTCCTCTCCCACCTGGCCTACCGTCTCTGTTCTTGCTGAGTTCCTTGCCAGATGTTGACAAACTGCTCAAAGTTTGCATCTTCCTAAAAAGGTGCTTCTTTATTTGTTGCGATCCTTCGTTTTTACTGCTTGCTCCAGTGATTCTCGCGTTCTGCAACCTTCTTGGGCCCCCGGCGAAGCGACAAATCCGTCTCTAGTTCTGTAACGTGATTTGCCCTTCATCTTTTGGCTTATCTTGTCGAAATTTGACCCAAAGTTCGTGTCTTGCTTTTGCCTTTATTGATTCCCTCGATTTGTTCTCCGAAAAGGTCAATTTTTGGGCTACGTCCTTGAAGGCAAAGCTCCCAAAAGTTCGGATCTTTCGGCTGCTCGCGGAATCGCCTGAATTCTGATGGGAAATTGCTGCGGGGCGCCTGCTGATCCGGAGAAGAGGGGGGCAAGGAGGAAGAAGAAGAAGGAGAAGAAACCGAATCCCTTCTCTATCGAGTACAACCGCGGGCCGACGCCTACCCTCGTCGTCCTCAAGAACCCCACCGGCCGCAACATCGGCAGCCAGTACGAGCTTGGGCAGGAGCTTGGCCGCGGCGAGTTCGGTGTCACCTACCTCTCCACCGACACGTCCACGGGCGAGCGCTTCGCATGCAAGT
The DNA here is from genome assembly GCF_044706935.1 of Curcuma longa. Lineage (NCBI taxonomy): Eukaryota > Viridiplantae > Streptophyta > Magnoliopsida > Zingiberales > Zingiberaceae > Curcuma > Curcuma longa. The sequence continues at coordinate 8,517,169 of NC_133871.1, forward strand.
CCATTTCCAAGAAGAAGCTCCGCACCGCCGTTGACATCGAGGACGTTCGGAGGGAGGTGGAGATCATGAAGCACTTGCCGAGCCACCCCCACGTTGTCAGCCTCAAAGACACCTACGAGGACGAGGCCGCTGTTCACCTCGTCATGGAGCTCTGCGAGGGAGGTGAGCTCTTCGATCGGATCGTTGCCAGGGGGCATTACACTGAGAGGGCGGCCGCTGGTATCATGCGGACCATCATTGAAGTAATTCAGGTGAGTTCTCTCTATCCAAGATATTCCATATTACACACTCAAGATTCTCACTTTAAGATTTTGTTATACTTTTCTTGGCATCTGAATCTTGAAGGACTCCCCAACTTTGTTGGAAACTGGATGAGAACTTTTTTATGTTTTAGTTTCAGATCAACGTAACATGTTCAGATCAGTTCTTGACTATCCCAGTACAATAAAAAGATAATTCTAACCTTTTACAACATTTTCTATGTCGACAAAAAAAATGGAAGGGTAGTTTTAGAATATTTTTGCTCAACATAGCTTATATATTTGTGGCATTATTTTACGATACCGAGTTGTATCAACTTTTCATATATCTAAACTTAGATGAGGCTAGTGTTGTGATTCTTTGATGAATAAATTCTTTTAAATGCTACCTCCATTTCTTCATGTTCTTTATAGCGGGATAGTTTTATTGTTACTGCTGGATTGGGGTTATGTTTTGGCCATGCTCCTTTGTAGTTCGATGTGGTAGTATTGATGGTCGTCACTGTTGTAATTGCTTATGATTAGGGAATATGCTGGCTTGTTTTATTTGCATCATATCCTTACAGGAGTGCCACAAGAATGGGGTTATGCACCGAGATCTTAAGCCTGAGAACTTCTTGTTCGGGAACAAAAGGGAAAATGCCCCATTGAAGGCGATTGACTTTGGTTTGTCTGTGTTTTTCAGACATGGTAAGTTGGTCAAGGATGGTTTGTTCTTGTGTATTATCTTAAGTTGTTAAAAGCAATGATTCATGTGATTCTTATTTTTAGTTGATGTCCACTTGCTACTCACAATGACTCCTCGAGGAAAATGGTCTTAAGACACAAGTCGTCTAGTTAATTTTCAATTGTAATAGTCTTCTTTTTCCCCAGGTGAGCGCTTCAATGAAATTGTTGGCAGTCCGTATTACATGGCACCTGAGGTTCTAAAGCGAAATTATGGCCCTGAAATCGATGTCTGGAGTGCGGGTGTTATCCTATACATCCTTCTTTGTGGTGTGCCTCCATTTTGGGCAGGTAATTTTCCATCGTAAATTAATAAAACCATTTTGAACTGCAACTTTATGTTCTTAAATGAATTTTAACTTCTTGCCAAGTCCATCCAAAAACTGAGATGTATGCATCTTGTATGCTTCTAAGAATTAGGCAGTCACACAATTCCTTCTTTCAATGCAGAGACTGAACAAGGTGTTGCACAGGCAATTCTTTATTCTGTTGTAGATTTTAAAAGAGAGCCATGGCCAATGGTCTCTGATAGTGCTAAAGATCTTGTGAGGCATATGCTCGAACCAGATCCAAAGAAGAGGTTGACGGCTCAGCAAGTTTTTGGTAACTTTTAGCTCCTTGCTACACTTTTTTTGTTTTGTTTTTGTTTTTACTTTTAGAACTTGTATCTTGGATCTGTTATCATAACTAGTTATATGTCCATAATATATATAGATTTCTAATCTTATGTTTTTCTTCTGTGAAGCAACTGATTTATCATGTTCTCTCTCAAGTACTGGTTCTGTTAGTTTCTCCATATGATCATGCGTGCTTTGTAAGAGTAAAGAAACTTATTCTCATTGAAAATGATGTTTTACTCGTTGAGTCAGTATAATGCATGTTCCATCATTCTATTATGTCTAAAGGAGCCAGTCATCAGTTTGAAACTCGTCTTCACTGATAGCGCCTTGCTTACATATAGAACATCAACAAGAAGTTATGTTCTTCTGTTTTTCTTGCATACATCTCAAAAAATGGTTCTATCATATTCTTTTATAATATAACCAATTTAGTTATATAGAATGTACTTAATCTATGAATTTCACATTGTATATCTGATTTTGCAGATCATACATGGCTGCAGAATGCAAGTAAAGCTCCTAATGTTAATCTAGGTGAAACCGTACGAGCAAGACTTCAGCAGTTCTCTGGGATGAACAAACTTAAAAAGAAAGCTCTACGGGTAAGAGATAGGAGTGTTCATGCTTGCAGTGATCATAGCCCAACACTCTTGAGGGCATGCAACTTTTGATTTTGATTATCTATGTGAATGAGTAATTTGTTGATCAGTGAATTATATTGCACAATAAGTCTGCTCTTTCTTACAGGTTGTGGCTGAATACCTCTCTGTCGAGGAAGTTGCAGACATAAAGGAAATGTTTGGCAAGATGGACATTAATCAAGATGGGAAACTATCCTTTGAGGAGCTGAAACTTGGTTTGCATAAGCTCGGTCACCAGATTCCAGATTCGGACGTCCAGATATTAATGGAAGCAGTAAGTACTTAGCTGAACATCTTATTGTTATTCATAGTGTTCATAATTTTCTCAATTTCTGTTGGGACACAAGGAGCAGGATTGTGTTCGTGGAAAATATCATGCCATACTTAACTGCCTCTCTTATTCGATTAGTGAAAACATAATATTTAAGACGCTCACGACTGAGATCTTGTCGATGACAGGCTGATGTCACTGGAAGTGGCACCTTAGACTACGGAGAATTTGTTGCTGTATCAATCCACTTGCGCAAGATTGGAAACGATGAACACCTGCACAAAGCCTTCTCATACTTTGATCTGAACAAGAGTGGATACATAGAAATTGAAGAACTCAGTGATTCCTTAGCTGACGACTTGGGTCCAAACCGAGACGAAGTTATTAATGCAATCATCCATGATGTCGACACAGACAAGGTCAGCAATTTAAGTCTTCTGTCCGTGAACCATTTATCTGCTTTGCTTTTCTCACTTCCTCTCTCAAGATATACTTTTGTCTGCGGGCATCAATAGTCTACGAAAATATGGCTGCGTTTGCAATTATAACAACATCAGCTGACGATGGACGTCTTTCATCACAGGATGGAAGAATAAGTTACGAGGAATTTGCAGCAATGATGAAAGCAGGCACCGATTGGAGGAAGGCGTCAAGGCAGTACTCGAGGGAGCGGTTCAGTAACCTCAGCTCGCGGTTGATGAAGGATGGATCTTTGCAGCTGATAAGTGGGGGGAGATAAAACCGAACAAGAACAAGCACAACTGCACATTTGAAATTGTTAATCCTTGTGCTTTTTATGGTTCCAAATTATTCTTCATAGCTGTACTTGTCTTCACCACATCAACATCTCCTCGATGTAGAATTTACGAGGAACATAGAGATAAGGTATTCCGACGGAGGATTGCTATGTACATAAGGAACACCATTAGGGGAATCGAAATTACCGGTTTTATGTGCATCTTTCAATTGACTGAGCTGAAAAGTTGATTGCTTTTCTGACTAAGAGCTGTTTCTTGTGTTGAATGAGCTGGATGTACATTTCACTCAAATGCCAATGTAATGGCTGATACTTTCATTTGTGTGTTTTATCTTCATGGTGCTCTTACACCCTTTGTACATCATTTTCTTTTATGATATTGCGATATTGGATCAAAGGTCTTTCACCACACTCACTAATAGATCCATGGCATGTTAAAGGTCTTACTTAGTCTATTTATTACCTTTACCGTGTTCTAGTTCCCCCCTCTTTCTTCCCCAAACATAAGAAATTACGCATGTGGCATTCATAGTTATAGATATAGATGAATTATTCTTTGCTAAATGATGGAGCACATGTCTTGTTCTTGGCTTCTAGCCCCTAGTTGCTGTTTGCATGATTGAGCCACTATCTACAATAATACCCTACAATAAATACTTAGCTAGTGCTGATGTCCAAGTGCACCATTCTACAATTAATGCACTGGTAGCAATAGAGTGTGACATGTCCCCTAAGCTTAAAGGTAAACATTGCCTTTGAGATTGAGTACATGGAATGCAGCATACAATGGCCATTTTGCTAAACTTCACAAAGTACAATATCAAATTCCATGGTTAAACTCCAACGCTCTGCTCCTTCAACCAGTTTATAGTAGAACTGTAACCCGGACCCTTCCACTTTTAAAGTTTCAGCAAGCACCAACAGGTAACAACATTTTAATGCAGGAAACAGAAACAAAAAATAATAATAATAATAATAATAATAATAATAGCGTATGGATGGTAGATCATACTGCCATGTTAAGGGAAAACTAAAGCAGACGATGATTCTCTGATGTAATCATCAGTGACTTCTAGGAGGTAGATGTTTAGGCAGCAGGCTTCTCCCATTTGAGGGGCTTGATCGCCTCCCAGGTGAAGTCAGGGTCGTCCCTTCCAAAGTGACCATAGGCGGCGGTCTTGAGGAATCGGTTGCCGCCCTTCTTCAAGTCCAGATTGATGGTGATCATTCCAGGCCTGAAATCAAAGTTCTCCTTCACAATCTTCAGGATCTCCTTGTCGGGGATCTTGCCAGTGCCGTAGGTGTCTACGAACACTGATAGGGGATCGGGGACACCAATTGCGTAGGAGACTTGCACAATGCAACGGCGTGCGAGGCCATTTGCCACAATGCTCTTGGCTGCTTGCCTAACAATATATGCACCACTGCGATCGACCTTGGTAGGGTCCTTGCCTGAGAAGGCACCACCACCGTGAGCTCCCCAACCACCATAAGTGTCGATGATGATCTTGCGGCCAGTCAGCCCAGCATCACCATGAGGGCCACCGATGACAAAGCGTCCTGATGGGTTGAGATGGAAAATGGTCTTCTCGTCGAGGTATTTCTCAGGGATGACTGGCTTGATGACATGCTCCTTAAGGTCTGCAGCAATCTCATCATTAGTTACAGTCTCATCGTGCTGGGTGGAGATCAGCACAGTGTGGACCCGAAGGGGAACCATGGCGCCATTGTCATTTTGATACTCGACTGTAACTTGGGTTTTCCCATCGGGCCTTAGCCAAGGGCAGGTGCCATTCTTGCGGACTTCGGTGAGGCGTGCACCGAGCTTGGTGGCAAGAACATGGCTGAGGGGCATCAACTCAGGGGTCTCATCTGTTGCATAACCAAACATGTGACCCTGGTCACCAGCTCCGATCTCCTCAGGGCGCTTGGTGAAGTGTCCATGGACACCTTGGGCGATGTCAGGTGATTGTTGCTCGATGTTAACTAGCACTTTGCAGTGATCCGCATCCAGGCCAACATCATCCGACACAAAGCCTATCGAACGGCATGTCTCCCGAACGATCTTTTCATAGTCAATATTGCCTTTGGTTGTGATTTCCCCAAAGACCATGACCATATTGGTTTTGGTGCATGTCTCACATGCAACTTTGCTATCAGGATCTTGTGCCAAGCAGGCATCAAGGATAGCATCAGAGATCTGGTCACACAATTTGTCGGGATGCCCCTCGTTCACAGATTCAGAGGTGAAAAGGAAGGTGTCGATTTGGGCCATTCTTCTCTAACCTACAACATCAAAATGAAATAAACATGTCCCTTAGAAGATTATACATGTTCTTTGCATAATTATCAAAGGCTAGACATTTGAAAAGGAAATTTATAGAAAGGAATAGAAGATAAAGAATCCTCAATAGTGAAACATAGAGCAATTAATAAGTATATGTTCCAAGAATGGAGCAACCAAAATGAAAAAGGATAACTAAAAACCAAACTGAAAAGATAACAATGGCTTTTTCAGAAATAGAAGAACATATATGTCTAAAACTTGTTACATCCATGTGTAAAGGACTAGGAAAAGACAGCAAGCATATATTTGCAGATCAAGTCTTCTAATAGATAGCTATATTGCAGGAATAATTGAATCCTTTTCTCCGCGACCTAAACTCCAGCGGAAGTTTTAGATCTGCGTGCCAAAATATACAGATCTGACCAGTTAAGGGGTGTATCTAACAGTATTATTTTATATGAAAGATGTTTGCATCAGATAGATCGCAGCCAAATTAGAACGGATATCTTCCAAGCGAAACAGTCAAGATAGATCTGACCCTGCAGATCGACAAAGAAACAAAAAAACTCCATTCTAAACTGATGTATTCAACCCCAATAAGGTCGAGATCAAGTTTTCCCGAGATTCTCTAACGAGATTTGAGCATGAATGGCAAAGAAAAAAAACAGATCTGGCCATTTCCACCAAGGAGTAGCGCCCCAGAACGAATCAACAATCTCCGAAAGAACAACTCCAGAAGCAAGCAACAATTTAGAAAAGAAACAGAATGAAACCATTCGAAGCAGATCCAGATCTGCAGACAACGCGTAACAAAGATAAAAGGGGAAAAGATTTGAAAAAGCACCTTGTCCGGGAGACGATTTGGGAGCGTTTGATATCGAGATCGACCCCTTTCACGCCTTCTTCCACTCCCCTTCGCCCCTTATTTATAGCCCGACCTGGCTCACGCGGATCACCCAACGCGTTCTGATTTCAGTGCTGGGACCCACACAATAAGGAAGCATAAACACTGGTACGCGGTGAGTATGTTTTCAACGGGTAGATTAAAGATATACAGTCTTTTCTCGAATTTAGATCAAATGTTTCATGTGCCAACAATTCGTTACTCCAGAAATATACCTCTACTCTCAAAGGAGCGACGGATGTGTTTCTCCAATCATAAGACTGGTAAGAAATAGGCACGTGTAAAAGAATTTCATAGATCCGTTGTGCCAGGGTAGCCATCGAATCGCGATGGATCCGACGGCCCAGATCTTCAGCGGTGGGTGACAAAGTTGACCACGGTAGATCCACCAACCGCGTTGGGGACCACCTGACGTGGCACTTATGTATTTTTACTAGATTATCCATAAAATAAGTGAAAATAATTAGTTAATTTAGCAAAATATGCCTTTGCCATTTTTAAAATATAAATTATTTTATTTATAAAATACATTAATATTCTAGTTAAAATAAACATCAATTTAAAAAAAAACAAATAGGATAGTGTTTCCCACATGAAATTGAAGTATTAAACACATTTAACTTGTTTTAAATGATGTAGAGTCTAAGCCGATTGAATTGGAAGAGATATTGAACTAATCCACCCTTAATCAAGTCAACCCTTGGGACATGCTAATGTTATGGTCAAAGTCAAAAAATGCCGCTTAGTGGGGGTAAGTTAATTGTCAATTTAATTGGACAAATGGCATGCCAACTTAAGCACTAATTGTCAATTTAATTGGACATCCATGGTTAGATTATCAATTTGAAACTTTCAACTAGAAACAAAGAAAGGTTGGAGATTATTGTTGACTAATCAAAAATAAATAAATAAATATGTGGTGTTTCGTTAATTCATGAGGAGTTTAGTGAGTCACTAAATATTTGATTATAATGTATGAATATGAATGGACATGGATGATTTGGGTAGGTGAAATTTTTGGTGGTGGCATTTAAAAATTGGAATTTTTTAAATTGGATTTGGTTTTTATTTGTCTCATTTATTTTTGTTGGTAATCGGCTACCTACCACTCGCCTAACTTGATTATAATTATAAGAATAAGCGGTAAAAAATGTAAATCATTTCAGTAAAAAGTGAAATTTATCACCTCAGCGGTCCCACACGATCGATTCCATAACTATCTATAAAGAGATGCCGACGATCAACCCCACGACCATATATGACGAGGTAAATCGAGAAGTTACAATTAGCTAACTGTACAACCATCTATGAAGAGATAAATCGAGAAGTCGACTACACGGTCTACACGATCAACCCACGACCATCTACGAGAAGGTAAATCGAGAAACTACAATTGATCACTATGGGAAGAATATTACTTCGACTTCGTTGAGATTCGACCATTATTCATTTTAATAAATCGGTCCCATACTAATTAATCAACTCAACCATATCCCTATAACGTAAAAAATGCAAATCATAAAATTGGATCTAGTGGCATGCATGATAGCATAAGTTTATAAATTAAATGGATCAGATCATAACATTTATGACAAAAAAAAAGAAGGTAGATTGTCTTTGGATTTGATGTTCTAATATATTTCCTCATCTGCCAATGCAGACAAACAGAATACGTCAAACTCACTAAAAAATGAAGATTAAGTCTGCTAATACACTTACTCGGCCATAAAAAATGAGTCAATCTGGTGCATCATCCCTAGTTTAATATTATGTACAGAGAAAAGTGAGAAAACACTCTAAAATTATTACCATCAAAATAATGGACGACTGAAAAAAAAAACTACAAAAATGGTTGGCTGCTCCATGCCCACTCTAATTCACCAGCCGAAATAGGATCACAGAGAATGTTTCAGCATTTTGTGGTGCATTCCAGTTGAGTTATCTACAAGGATCTTGGAAGTTTCAACTCCTGCCATTTTTACCCAACCAGCTCTTGAGATTACAAAGGGCGTCGATTGACAAGCTTTTGCAACACCTAAATTTGCACAACTGCGGTTGGTCCCCTTGTGGCATGGAGTATTCGTCCGAGAAACACACGACGATCACTGTGAGATTGTCAAATGTCTTCAGCCTTAGTGCCTCCGAGACTAGCTCTCTGGCACACAGCTCAGGGTTGTCGTGCCGCCTCAGTCCCTTGCTCACTATGTTGACGGCGTGCTGGCTCGACATCACATCCCATATGCCGTCGCATCCGATAATTAGGAACTCATCATCTTCTGAGAGAAGAGCATGCCTGAACTCGGGCTCTGCAATGAGAGGCGAAGGAGAGCCTCGAGGCTCTTTGATGTCCCAGTCTCCCAAGGCGCGGGTGAGGGAGAGCACACCGTTGAGGTAACCACCATGGATGTAACCACCAGAAGTCTCGATCCTCTGGCGCTCAACTGCATTTGTGGGTCTGTGATCTTGCGACATTTCAACTGCTTCACCTTTTCTACATAGAACAGCTCGGCAATCCCCGGCATTGGCGACCATGAGAAGCCTGTGGAAAAAGAGCTAATAAATGGAAATCTCTGATTGAAAGAGAGCATATCTTCAATTTAATTGATATAATAGAATTCTTCATTCCAATTGAACATTGGATCAAATTCAATAGGAGATAAAAAGTTGCTGGAGAAGTAAAATTATGACTCATGTATATCTATAAATCTGATATAAAACCACCACACAAGAAAGAAAATTATCATAAACTGCCTTTTAACACCCACACTTTACACTACTACATCAAAGACCCATTGTGATTGCTTCCAGAATTACATACCTGCCAAACACCAGTGCTATAAGTGCTGTAGTTCCAGAAGAACTGCTAATAGTACACTCATCAGCCAAAGCAAGGTCAGCAAGCTGGAATGCACTTTTGATTGAGTTCTCAACTGATTTCATGAAATCCTCATCAGGTTCATCTGCATGCGGAAAGCCAGCATCTTCAAATAAAAACCTAATGGCATGACGTTTAATATAGGCGGATGCATCTGGACCTCCATGGCCATCAAATATCTGTGCAAGCAAGGTTTTTCTTATCTGCAGCAATATAATTAAGGCCATTTACCAAGTGAAGTTATATGGTTACCCCATAGAAGGCGCTAGGTGTTGGGCATCTAAGCATAGAGCCCAGATTTTCTAAGAGATCATCAATGCGAATGTGTTCATCTTCCATGTATCTCCTAGGTCCGACATTAGCAAAGCTACCAGAACGAAGGTTAGGAATGAATTGATGTGATCTAACGGGATCGACTGCAACAAGTGATGATCTTGTGCCCTGAGTCAAAATCAGAGCAAAAGAATTGCAGAACTCATTAATTGAGCACAAACTTCTTTTGGGAACCAAAGCAATCATGTCATTTATAACAAAATTGGCTAGATCAATACATGCAACAACAGATAACCAGAAGCAAAATGCATCCAATTCAAAGAAGAACCAAATGAATAACCAGAAAAGGTAATATATGAATCAAATGTCATTCTATAGGATTTTGACTGGGTCTTCAGCGACCTAACACAGTATTAGTTTTCAAAGATATGTCTTCAACAGCAAGATTGACAGGACAAGAAAATCCTAAATAATATGTTTTTATGTCATTGTAACCTACCGGCAAAGAGAAAGGTTCTCAATAAAGGAAAGACATTATATTATTACAATCATATCCAGCTTCGGCGAAGCTCACATCAATACAAGCGCGATTACAGAATGAATGATCCTCATGTCCAGTGATTGATTATGTTATGGTCATTTATCATGAATGCAATAAGGCAATAAAAGAGAAAATTGAGAATATTTCTATAAAAGAACTCTGCAATAGATCCAAACAATATCAATTTCCTTTACTCTTAATTTTGAGCTACTTGACCACAATAAGCAGCCACCAAAGGTCAATGGATTTTAATTGTAATAGTATACGACAAACATGCTGGATTACAAGAAATACAAAGAATTATTCCAAAAAAAATAATAAATGAAGTAAATTTAAGCTTGCGACTCTGAAGGCAAGAAAGAACAACATAAATAATTAATGAGCAACAAATAGGAAAAAGTAACTAGCAATTAATGTCGAAGAAAACAGAAAGATCAAAAGCAACATACTGAAACATAAAAGCTGCATTGATACTGTTGTCTGAATATAATGAGGTGGTCCCATGTGGGTTCAATTTGTCATTTAAGTTACTTGATGGTATGGTGAGAAATGCTTTGTCTTAATAACATAAAATAAGGCAAGCAAATAATGTGCACTTTTCAATCATATAATGTCCCTTCAGGTGTTCCTAAAGCACGATTATGTCATTGTTACTTCAGGGACAAGTTGTTACTTTCCAAGAATAGACACTTCAGAACAATTAATCAAGTATATTACGTGATTTATTTTCTGATATCATATAATTTACCAGGCTTGGACTCTGAAGGTTATTAAATTTCTTTTGTAGGTAAAATAGAATTGTATATGCATGGAACTGTATATAATTGGAAATGTTTTTAATGAATCCTAAAGTTGAAAGTTCATGTTTGGACAGCTGAATTCTTTTGAATAAAAACCATAAATTAGAATCACTACTAGCACCCTGTTATTTCTAGTCAAAATTAAATGCCTAGAAATTGCAAAAATTAAATAGGATGGGAGCAAAATCCATCCAACTCTAATAATTCATTAAATTTAACATGCAGCCCCTGTATGCGATGTGTAAGAAGTTTACATACCACAAACTGAGATAAATGACTCAACTGGTTAAAACTTAAGATTATAATGACGGACCCTAAAAAAGTTTTCAAACTAGGTAACAGACCATATATACACGGTGAAGCCACAAGATAACCCACTAGCAGTATGCAAACATATAGGCAGGTGCATATGCACCTCTATGGGAGGTGTACGAATTTCTTCTTATCTATTTTTGTATTGGGTCTCAATCAGCAGTCATGCCTTTCATGTCATTCATTTCATTTATCATTCATATAATTCATGGGAAGAGGAAAGGTCCTGTTCTGTTAGTAAAATGTTATTTAACAAGGATTATACTGGCAACAAGGAAGAATGTTATCTATGACAGTATGCATAAATCCACATCTAACACAAAATAGCTCAAATTAACCAATTAAATCAATCCATGTAGAAATGTTTACTTAATACATCACATTTTAGTCAATCTAAGTAATCTGTAGTTCCATTCAGAAAAACTTCCCAAATGAACTTGAGCAGTCATATAAGATAATATGCATACAATATGTGTTAGTTAACCAAAGCAAATGCGATAAAAGAACATTCACATTCACATTCACATAACCTAAGCAATCATGTTATTTGTAAGTTTATTCGGATGAAACCATTTTGACCAAATCACTATTAGATTGAACTTCAACTTGGATATTAACTATAAATGATATGCTTGTCTTGCATAATCCTTGTACAGCTCCCATAAGGTGAGTGCAAACTTGTTTAAGTCATCCATGGTAAAATAAGTTCTTTCATCGCTTACACCCATGTGGCAGCATAAACACCCTATATGACTGCTTTCTTGAACAATCAAAAAAATTAATTGCGTTCCACAGAACCTGAATTCAATGCACCTTCAATCAGCTAACAAGAACCAGGGATGGCAACAACATGGTAACACTATATTCAGGGGAACATTGCATGTTAACCTTTGGGCTTTCCAAATTCCCAATAAATATATAGGAAAAAATTGCATGTTTGAGTTTTAATAGGAAAACTCTAATGGATGTGATTGACCATCGCATGTGATTTCTCTTTCAGAATATTCAGATTAGTAACACATACCAATGTTATTCCTGATTACCTATACCAGCAATAACCAATAAACATGCAATGTTATCTAATCTGATCTCGGTTAGAAAATAACATTGTCTATTTCCGGCACTACAACTAGAAATTTCCATGAAATAAATAATGGGCCGGTGATATACAATGGCAGTCTAAAAGATTATTTCACTATAATCAATTGAACACCAATTTCTAGCCTTATTATCAAATATATCCTCAAGGAAATCTAGGAAGGTTATTATAACAAAATAAACATTATAAATTGATACCAAATATTTGGGTCATTACATATTCATAACTAAACAACAAAAGGCTCATCCATCAATGTCAACCGCACATGCATAGAATCTGCCTGAAAAATAAAAAGTTCATATAATCGAATGAGAGTGTACGAATTCAAAGACATGATAGCGCTAGATTACCTACAAAGCAATATTAAGTTGTAGCTAAACAAACGAATTCACACAACATATACTGTGCAGCTTTACATACTGTAACTCCAGCATTCCTAGTATGTTATAGTTAACATGTCTGAGTTCTGTACAACCAGTCTCAATAATTTTGGGGGGAAAAAAATCAAAAATCAATATGAAAAAACAACCACGTTTCAACTTCAAGTGCATGTTTATATTTCATTTACAAAAAAGGGCAATTTATAATTAGTGTTAATTTCCAGACTTCGGCATAGCCAAAAGAAATATCCAAATATACTTAACCAAACACAGATTAATAAAAAAATTCTTACTACTATTCTCAAGATCGTGCACGAACTGAAGAAATTTAACTGAATCGACAAATAAAGGAACTTATTTTCACAACAAAAGAGCTCATAACTACATGAAAGAGTCGGCTACAAATCTAGCGGAAAAAAAAAATTCAAAAACCAAATCTCACCATATCCGAAACCGCAAGATCGGCATCCGCACCATCTGCTCCCCCCTCTTCCTGTCGAACCTCCGAAGACGGATGCCCCAAGGTCAACGCGACATCCGCAGCTGCGGCGGACACTTCGGCAACCTCCTCTACGACTCCGGACCCGCATCGGCACTGCACGACGGGGACCGGCAAGTTTGAGGGCACAAACTCCGCCTCCACCAGCATCTCCAACCAAGACCACACTTCCTCTTCTTCACCAATCGTATCGCTCCCTCACCCTCGAAAGCCTGCTGCCTTTGCGCGACGCCGGATCAAAGAACTGGAGAGGAAATTTGGGGGCTTTCCTTTTTCTTTGACCACCGCGTGGATTCCCAAATTCGCAGCGCGACGGCGTCGTCAAATGGCCGTCACCGTTCACAAGCGACGTTAAGGGAAGACCACGTGGAGGACGAGGCACACGTGAGTGCTTTAATAATCGCGCGCCGTAGGATGGCGATCGCACGGATGGAATTGCCCCATCTGTTGCCCACCTCTCCGCTTGAGTTACACTGACCGTCCGATCAAACCGGCCAGAGAATCAAATCATCTCGTCCTACGGCTTTAATTTTATGGAAATAAGGGCATTTTTTTAACATGCCCCCAGTAACTAATACATTTACACAAAATACCCTCAAAGTTTTATTCAAAATAGCCTTTACTTTCAATTACAGAATTTAATTGAAATATTAAGAGATATTTGGAGCAATTAACCATATTAAACGTTTTTAGAAAAGTATATTATAAAATCAAGAAGACTTTTTTTTTCAAATCATTAAAGGATCTTATTTAATCATTATTTAATTATCTACACTACAATATTATTTAATATTATTATCTCCCATTTATTTTTTTAATTGATTGGACACCTCATAATATTTATTAAATTGTAATTACTACCATAAGAATGAACAAATATACATTGTAAAAGTTATGATTCATAATTACTACAACGTCAATATAAATTTATAAAAAAAAATAATAATACTAAATACTTTTATATTAAGAATAATTAAATAATTATATACGATTGGGATGTTTTTTTTATAAAAAATTGGATTTGAAAGAAAAAAACACCCTTTTAATTTTTCTCAAAAAGAATATATATTTTCTATTTTTTTCTTGTCAAGAAAATTGACCACGTACAACCTTTTAGATATGCCAAGTCAAGAAAATTGACCAAGTACAATCTTCAATCAATGCAATGTTGAATTCTTGTGTTACATTGGAAAGATTAGTCAAACTTGTTACATGGTTTTAAAACGTAAGAAATTAGATGAGTCATTTGGATTCTTAATGACGTATATAATATGTTAAACCAATGAATTGTCTATCAAATCATCTATGTCAAGTGATTTATTATAGTCGATCAAATGTAATAATTACATTTATGAATAATTTATATGCATGATCCATTTTTGAACAACATAAAACTTGAAATAAGAAGTTGAACATCTACAATTTTATAGTTCTTTGTACATGAATTCATAACTTGTAGTCTACACTCTACACACATCTTACAAGTTGGTAAACTATAAAAAAAAATAGAAAAAATAAGAAGTCTCATGGCAAAGTCATTTGACAAAAAGGAAATGACTTGGAGTTTGGATGGTTTTGAAATTCTAAAGATAATCTTGAAATAAGAGGTACTTTGTGGAGGTCAAATGGGACTTTTCCACTGACCTTCTTCATCATTTCTTTTCCACCATATCCAATGACATGCTAATTCCGTAAGTTCCATCATTTTTTCTACTGTACATGGTGGCCGGGTTGCAACACATCTAGCTAAAGAACAATGCAAACACGTTACAAGAGTGAGGCAAACATATTTGATTGATCGATCATTCATTGCAACATACATTATCACTCACCAGGGAAACAATATATAAAGTGCATCCCAACAGTTAGCACATTGCTAACGATCCCATCCAGAAGGCCGTTTTCTTTCTCGCGGCCTCTCTCTTGAGCTGCAATCGGAAGAAGGAAAAAGAATCAGACAATAAAAACATGATAGATATATATATATAGATATATAGATCTTCGCTATGAAAGACACAACAAGTTCATGCTATTGGTGATTATTTGAAACTGGCTGTATAGATCTTTGCTGTCTTCAACTCGAACAATTTGCTAGGAGATTTTGGGATGGAAAGAAGTGTAAAAAGTAAAGATGTCAGCTCAAAAATAGTGGCAACGATAGCATTTTACAGGCTAATTCATCATATTTCATAGTTTCACAATGAATTCAACAAAATCCTAATCAAAGATAATCGGTAGAGTTTAAAAAGTTTTTTAGGCTAACCTTTCAGAGCCCTGATGGTTCTTGCTCTCGTTTCTGTTTTCTTTATTCTTGGAGGCAGGAACAAAAGAAGTAGCTGCTTGTGCCCTGTATCCCTCCCCACCATACACAGCCGCAACACATAGTCCATAAGGTTTTGCAAATTTCTTAGCTTCTATATATATCTGATGTGCCAATTCCCTTGTTGGAGCACATATCACACCTATTGGACCTTCTCCTTTGTCAAGTTCAGGCTGATCCATAATATGAACAATCATAGGGAGAACAAATACAGCAGTTTTACCAGAACCAGTTTTTGCAATACCAATGATATCTCTACCAGAAAGCACAATGGGGAGAGCCTGACATTGTATCGTTGTTGGTTTCTCATAGGCCTGCTTTGCAATAGCACCCATCAATGGAGCAGGAAACCCACAATCTTCAAAGAGTTTGATTGGTTTCGGAACATCAAAACCTGAGACACGAAGCGTTTGATTTGATCATTTTCTGTTTTTATTTTTTAGAAATTATTGTTTGCTTTGTGTTTTCAAATTTAATTTTCTGAAAAATGAGAAAACATTCTCTAAGAAAATAGAAAATGATAAAATATCATTTTCCGTTGAAAATAAACCAAACCACCGCCTCTCTCTCTCTCTCACGACAGGCGATGGGCGACTCTTCACGCGGCGTTGGCCGCCGATCGAGCTCCGCCTGCGGTGTTCGCCGTTGGTGGCCCTATTCCCCTAGCGCCGGATCTCGTGCACTTCCCTCCCCTCTCGGTGGCTGCCCCGACGGTGCAGAGGGTTCCTCGTGCGAACGCGTTTGACGCGGCGCTGGTCGTTGATCGTGCTCGGCCTGTTTCCTATGCGGCGGCGCTTCGTCCCACCTCACCCCGAGCTTCCAAGAAAACCCTTGAAGATGTGGGAGATGACTTCAAGTCTTCCACGATCTACAATGACAAGCTAGGTATTTTTTACACCGAAGAGGAGGTTGCGGGTATAGCTAAACCTTACCGATTTGCATTGATTGGAAAGTTCTCTGGTATAAGACCAAGACAACAGATTGTTCTTCAAGCTTTTCAAAATTTGGGGCTGTCTAGTTTCTATAATATCAGATTTCTTCGTTCAGGTTACATCTTCATGCATCTAACAACAAACGAAGACATGGCCAGAATCTGGACCCGGGGAATTTGGTACATTGGGGGAGTTCCTCTTCGGATCTTCAAGTGGACTCCAAATTTTTCTTACATGGCTTAGGAGTCTTCAGTTGTGCCGGTGTGGATTCAACTACCAGATTTACCAATTCATATATTCAACAAGAGGGGGTTATTTTCGGCGGCTAAGATTGTGGGAAACCCTATAAAGCTTGATGAAGCTACGGCGGATTGTTCAAGGTTAACCATGGCGCGGGTATGTGTGGAGATAGACCTTTTGAAGCCGAAGGTTGATGAATTCTGGATTGGCTGATGGCGCTGGGACAGTCAATTGCTAAAGTGGTACACCTACAATCTTTTCTCCTCACCAATACCAATCCAGAATTCATCAACCTTCGGCTTCAAAAGGTCTATCTCCACACATACCCGCGCCATGGTTAACCTTGAACAATCCGCCGTAGCTTCATCAAGCTTTATAGGGTTTCCCACAATCTTAGCCGCCGAAAACAACCCCCTCTTGTTGAACATATGAATTGGTAAATCTGGTAGTTGAATCCACACCGGCACAACCGAAGACTCCGCCATGTAAGAAAAATTTGGAGTCCACTTGAAGATCCGAAGAGGAACTCCCCCAATGTACCAAATTCCCCGGGTCCAGATTCTGGTCATGTCTTCGCTTGTTATTAGATGCATGAAGATGTAACCTGAATGAAGAAATATGATATTATAGAAACCAGACAGCCCCAAATTTCGAAAAGCTTGAAGAATAATCTGTTGTCTTGGTCTTATACCAGAGAAATTTCCTATCAATGCAAATCAATAAGGTTCAGCCATACCCGCAACCTCCTCTTCGGTGTAAAAAATACCTGGCTTGTCATTGTAGATCGTGGCAAACTTGAAGTCATCTCCCACATCTTCAAGGGTTTTCTTGGAAGCTCGGGGTGAGGTGGGACGAAGCACCGCCGCATAGGAAACAGGCCGAGCACGATCGGCGGCCAGCGCCGCGTCAAACACGTTCGCGCGAGGAACCCTCTGCACCGTCAGGGCAGCCACCGAGAGGGGAGGGAAGTGCACGAGATCCGGCGCTAGGGGAATAGGGCCGCCAGCGGCGAACGCCGCAGGCAGAGCTCGATCGGCGGCCAGCGCCGCGTGAAGAATTGCCCAAAATCGCCTGTCGCGAGAGAGAGAGGAGGCGGTACTCTGAAACTTCTTGATCACTCATACCTGCAAATGAACAAAAAGCAAACTCTAAGAATTACAGATAAAAGCATCCTCATTTGTCAATCCTAGAAATTCTTAACACTGACACACACACACACACACACAAAAATCATACTGAACTCTAAGAATTACAGATAAAAGCATCCTCAATTGACAATCCTAGAGATTCTTAACACTGACACACACACACAAAAAATCAAGTCTTAGCATATCGATATAGCAAACTTGAGCAGACAACAACATGAACATTTGTTAGAACTCGAAGCTCAAATCAAATTAAAATTCCATCTCATTTGTCCAAAAATGATCTAAGCACTTGACAACAAACAGCTGCACGATATGCAGTAGGCATGTTTTGTCACAAGAGGATCAATATAATTATTATCAAAATTAGTACTATCACAAGTAGCTTTACTGTCACAGAAATCACAGCAAAGCTACGAACTTTACCTGATATTGAAGGTTTCTCTTCGTAGAAATCCTTGTTAAACGGCTCATAGTCCATAGTGCTATGGTCCAATGCCGGAATCGGCTCGATATTTCTCTTATCCGTGACAATCGGATTGTCATCCGAGTCATATTCGATTGTCCCGGAGTCTACTGCTTTGGCCGCAGCATACACTTCCTCGTCCGAATCATACCCAGCGTGAAGGGCCTCTGACGCCAGAGTCAACCCCGCATCTTTCTTCGAGCGCAAGAAGCTCTCCACAGGGTCATCCTCGTCCTCGCCATCGTATTTGTCGCCTCGGTCCTTCGGCTTCGCGGAGGCGGGAGGCGGAGCTCGGATCTCCTCCTGGATCCCCTCCATGAAGGCGTCGAGCGGGTCGACGTCTCCGTCGTCGCCGCCGCCACCTCCGAGAGTTGGCCGATCGGCAGCGTCGGTCTGTTCGTACTCAATGTTGTCGAGGTCCGCGTCCTCGTGGTTGTCTCCGCCAGCGCCGGCGCGGGAGGAAGGCGGAACGTAGAGCCGCTGCGGCGCCGGCGTTCGCTCGAAGTTGTAGGCAAAAGGGCGGTTGATCCCGAATCCATCAAATCCAAACTTGCGTTTCGACATCTCTCATCGACCCAAACTCAGGGATTAGGGTTTCAACTCTGGGCTCCCGCCGCGGTTCGTCTCAAAATACTACAAAATTACGTTTTACTCCCTACTTTTACTTCTGTTAATATTTATAGGGGTAGAAATCATAAGAATCCCAAATTATGAACAAAAATTAAATAAATATTTTTTTAAAGATTGAGTATTATGTTAAAATTAAATTAAAAATTAAATTAATTAAAATTAAACTGAATTAATTTTTTTAAAATAATTAAATTGATCAAATTTTTAAATAAAAATTAAATAAATCAAACTAATAAAATATCAGTTAATTTAATTTTTAATCAAAATAATTAAAATTTTTAAATATTATAAAAAATTTATCAATTAATTAGAAATTTATAAATTTACTTATTTAAAATTTTAAAAATTATTTTTTATTTTGATTAATTTAGTTTATTCAATTTATATGTTTTAATCAAATATAAAATTTTAAAATCGAAACCGAATCAAATTAACTAATTTTTAAAAAAATAAAATTCTGAAATAACTAAATTAAATTTTTAATTCGATTGATTTATTTAGTTTAAACAAATTTTTGCTCATCTCTATCTTTTTTAAAAAAATCAAATGGACACCCGATCAGTGATTTTATCTTGAAAATATCTCTTGATCCAATGTTGTTGTAACAACTACTGATAGCTACTACCACGTGTAAAAAGCTATTTAGTAATTGATACAAAATGTAAAAATTATTCAATGATTGTTATAAAGTATAAAAATTATCCAATAGTTACTATCACTTTTTAAGGTGAATTTAAGATTTAGACTTTATACGATGTGAAAGCTACCAATAACTTCTATAACATATTTAAGATAAGTTATGATTTAGAGTTTATGATTGTATATATATACATAATAGTTTCTACAACTTTTTAAAATAATTTTGATAAAGTTTAAATAATTTTGACTAAGTTGATATATAATATTTAAATACTTTAAAGATCTTAAATCATAAATTATAAACTCACCCTAAATACATTGTAACACTACTGAATATCTTTTATACGTTGTAGTAGCTACTAAGTAATTTTTTCACGGTGTAAACCCTAACCCTTAAATTTGAAACTCACCTTAAATATATATGTTGTAGTAATTACTGATTAATTAATTTTTATATGTTATAACAACTACTTGATAGCTTCTACACGGTATAAATTCTAAATCCTAAATTCATATTCTAAACATATTATAGTAGCTACTGAATAGTTTTTATATGATGTAAACTCTTAATCTTAAATTTTAAATTCATCCTAAACACATTATAATAATTATTAGATAGCTCTACATATTACATTAGCTACTCTATAATTTGTATAAGTTATAATAGCAATCGATAACAGCCATAATAACATTCAGTCAAAGCATTTTTCGAAATAATAAAAAAATATGATAAATTAATTATAATAAAATTTTAGCTGCATTTTAAAATTCTAAAATATATAATATATTTAAATTATCTTTTGAACTAAGATGAGTGGCTAAGGCTTGCGGTGAATGAAAAGTGTCAAAAAGAAATTTCTTTTGACTCTTCTTTTTGCACCGACCCTTCTGACAACCCGTAGATAAGAACCGAATTCATTCTGATTATGACATAGAAGGGTATTGCCTGGCTTCGCCAGAATTTGAACCCTTGCTCTCTTCTGCAAGTCTATTGCGTCGTAACCAACTTACCTATGCCCCGGGGACAGAACTGAATTCATTCTGATTCCAAATAGAACTTGCAGTAATTGCATAATTCTTTATAAAGTTGGACTATCAAATATTCTTCAGCAATATCCTACACCAAAGTGTACTTTAAGACCAGCAAAAATCCCACAAAAATGTCTGCTATAAAGCAGGCTTGCCACACAACAAACTGCTCATAAGCTAACAGAGAAGTACTTGAATTTCCATGGCAGACCTTAAGAAGATAGGAACGGAAGCATTCAGAGACCTGGAAAGGGACCTGCCGGCATTGAGAGGATGGTGGCCGCAGCCGCCGCTGCCCCCGCCGCCCCCGCTGCGAAACTTCACACCTTCAAAGAAAGAGACAGTTTTGGAAAGCAGTCAGGCAGCCAAGAAGTATGGTGGATTTCTGTGTGTGATGTTTCCTGAACGCTCTAAGGCTGCTTAAAGCTCAAATGCCACCAAAATGTGGCTTTTAATATGAACGGTATCGAAACTATGTGTTGCTGTTATAGTAGCTGTGATGGTGTCTAAGAATGACAGTGTGTAGCTATGAACTGCAGTATGTCTACAAGTTGTATAAAGATTATGAAATATATGTATGGAAGTGCATAGCTTTCTGTAACTTTTCTGCCTGCTCTAGTTAATTTCAGATAAGATGTTCATGTCCCATGATCTGGAAACCATTGTTACTTAATTATCACAAACTCTTGAAATACATGTTCTTCAGTAATAGCCTGCACCAAATTGTATCTGAATTCTGAAGAATAGAACAGTAATTATCATCTGGACGCTACTGATACTTAGAATCTAACAAATGGGATCGAAAAAATTAAAAATATTGTTCCAACTACGACCATTATTTCAAGAATCTTGGATCAGAATCAGATGCCCATGCATGAACTGTGTTGTCTATATGCCCTCTTATCCATTGTTCATCCTAACATGTACACCAAAGTCAGAAGAAGGCTTTTTATATCTATGAACTTGTAGTGGACCTGCGATGCCGGGCAGGCGAGGCGATAGATCTGATCCACCTCCAAGAGCAGAGGATGCACCACATCATGGCGAATGCGCTCGAAGTTGGGATGCCCCAAATGGTGCAGCACGTTCTCCTTCCGCCCCGTGAAGAAATTGTCCACCACGATGACGCCGTCCCCTCTCGCGATCAAGCGGTCCACCAGATGGCTCCCCACGAACCCGGCGCCGCCAGTGACCACGACGCGGAGCACCTTACGCCGTCGCAGCGTGCAACAAAGACCGGACGGCGAGGTTTGCGCCGGCGGAGGAGGAAGAGGAGGGCGCGAAGGCGAAGAAGACAAAGGCGAGAGAGACCCCGGCGAGCATGAAGAGGAGGCGCTGCTCGGCGAGGAGCTACAGGAAGGCGCGCGGCAGCGGGAGGAGACTCTTTTGGGGCTTGAGGCAACGCAGGGCGGCAACCTCCCACGGTGGAGAGTCACGGCCACGGCGGATGAGGTCGGAAGCCATGGCGGATCAGGGAGGGCGAGGGGTGTGTCTGTGATTCCGAGAATTTCCTGGGCGGCTCGACACTTGTTTGCGCTGTTCCGCTGCGAAGACGACGAGTGGCGTAGCACTTCGTGGAACTCGGGAGCGACGGCCCAAATGACGCATTTGCCCTCCTAAATTGTCGGACTCAATATCAGTCTGAGGGTAGAAATGGAAATAACGTTGAACACGTGGGTGACGCTCTCGCGAATACATTATTACGAAAATGCCCGACTTGGCCTCCCTCTAACACGTCAAAGCATTCACTGGAGTAATTTATGGAAACATGTCTTTTAAAGTTTTGAGAATTTAAAATTATTTTAGAATACAATTTAAATAATTAAAATTTTAAATTTAAATATTTAAATTTATAAAATATAGTTATCAGATTTATTATTGCGTGTTTAAATTAAAATATTTTTTATTATGTATTTAAAATTTTTATTTAATTATTACGTGTACATTTTCTAAGTCGCCTTGTTATTATTATTATCTTCTTATGGACTAATGTTGTTTAGTGAATTTTCAATTATTATTATTATTTTAACGAATTTTATGGATGGAAAAAAGTTTAAAAAAAACAAGGGAAAATTAAGAAAATAAATAAATAATCGTGATTAAGTAATTGAAATCCGCTACTTTATTTTCATATTATCCTAACAAATTGGATTAATTAATAAAGTGCGTTCTTCTCTCCATTTCAACGCTTCCCCTCAATTGCCACTATTTATATATCCATTTCTACCTCACCAGTCGCGTCCGCCCGACTCCTTTCTAGGGTTTTCTTTGACTTCTCCTGTTCATCTCCGACGATCCTTGAATGGCGGGAGTCCGGTGGCCACCAGAGGACTCCGATCTGAACCCGCCGCGGCCGGCGGCTTCGACCACCGCTGCTGCTGCAGCCGAGCAGATGATATCTGACGATGACCGATCGGTGGCGGCCGACTCGTGGTCTATCAAGAGCGAGTATGGAAGCACTCTGGATGACGAGCAGCGCCACGCTGACGCCCTAGACATGGTCTCCGGTTGCAATTTCCCGGCCGCCTCCGATTACAGGTTTCCATCTTCCCTTTTGTCTTCATATTTTTTTGCCGTTGTATTGTGTGCTTTCGTGCTTTTTGAATTGATTGTTCGGCAATAAAAAATGATCTTGGTTTCTTCAGTGGGTAATTGAGTGTTGTTTGACCTTTCGGTTGCCCCGTGTTTAAATGATTTCCAGCCTGCAACTTATTTCTCATTGGATTGGATCTTATAACATTCTTTAAGTCTAGTGCCTCGATTGTACTGCTAAATATTCCAATCACTTTGAGATTTGGTTTGAATTGTGCTGTCAAAGACAAAAACGAAAGAAAGTATATCCTGTATCCATTAAGCGGATTTGGAAGGGGACTGAAAAGCCCACATATGGTTCCATATGGCAAACGTAGTCAACATTTTGCAAGTGATAAATACCTTAGATGTTAATAAAAATATTTTAGTATCAATTGAGTATGCCCCCGTGTAATAATATATATGTGCTGTGTGACCATATATCACTAGCATGTGTTTTTTGAAATCTTGCTTATTGGGATGCATATTAAACATAATGTATTGATTGCATTATCTTATTTTGGAAATACATTTTTTAATTTATGGTACTATCTGAAAATAGGTTTCTTTCATAAATAGCTACTTAGTTCACCATGTTCTATCACACGAAACACAAAAACCCTTCCTCATCCATTTGTCGTGTTCCAGGGAATGTATTGTGTTGCAATCTTCCTGCATGGATGTGCACACTTGCTGTTTGTCGTGTTTGCATGCATGAGTTGAATGCATAGTTTTGAAGGGAAGCCTTGGCGCAACAGTAAAGTTGTTGCCATGTGGCCTAGAGGTCATGGGTTCGAGTCTTGAAAATAGCCTCATGCAAAACAAGGTAAGATTGTGTACAATAGACTCTTCCTCACAATCTTGCATTGGAGGAGCCTTGTACACCAGACTGTCCTTTTTTATATTTAAAAGCAACAAAGTAGATACATCTTTAGTTTTCTGAAGGCTATAGCTGGTTGTCTATCTGGCGCCTCAATACTTTCGCTGGCATTGATCCAGTACCTAAAGTGAATTAAACATCAAAAACTGTATACGACGAGTTAAGCTTGATTTGTTGCATCTGTCATTTTGGATTGACTGATCCTGTTTATTGCTGAATGTCCAGTTCATTTATTGTTTGTGACTGTTGTAACAGTTCTGATAAGGAGGGGCCAGACTCAAATGAGGTAGAGGCATCATTATTGGGGTTACAAAGCTATTGGGATGCTTCTTATGCTGAGGATCTTGCAAATTTTCATGGACATGGCCAAGCTGGTGAAAGTTGGTGAGCCTAGTTTATATGGAACTTTGTCATATTTCTAGTTTGAGAAGTTGATACCATAGCACACTCTAGCACGATTTTATGCTTCTTTCTTTCCGTTTAAAGTTATTCTTACATGTAGCATGCCGTACCTAAATATGGCCTTACATTGCTGTAAAATTTCCATGAGTATTCCATTGACTGACCATTTGCATTATGTCATGTTTTATCCACATTTTCATATATCAGTTTTTATTTTGCTATCTAAAAAACTCTAATTTCTGAAAATCTTATTCACAATTTCAAATTCAAATTTAAGCGAATCACTCTCTCATCAACTAAAACTATAGCATCTGCAAATTACATGCACCAAAAATGTTATATATAAGTAGCATAGACTATTGTTTAATGTTTTTATCATTCAAACTCACAGATCATGCAAATTTTCATGATAAACATCTCTTCTGTAACCCTTTATGTGTCAAATTGTTTCTTTATTATGTTGTTTTTGAGGTAAAATTTTGTTGTATGGTTCTTTTTCTTTTGTTTTTTCCATTCAATGTTGCTTTTTGTGGTTGTACCATATGTAGTCAACTTCTTCGACTGATAGGTTTGGAATTGACGTGATGGATACTGTTGCAACTTGGACAAAATCTTTGTGTGCAAACATTTCTCAGTCACATAAATCAGAAGGCAGTAGCAACTCTGGACCTGATCCTGATAGCATCTCTAAAGATCTGTCTAGCTGGGGTGTACTTGACATTGGAACTGGGAATGGCTTGCTGCTGCAAGAGTTAGCGAAACAAGGGTACTAGATTTGATACTTGTTCAAATGTTGGTAAAGTGTTTTTGAAAGTTACTTCAACAGCATGTTTCACTTCGGTAGTGTATAACTATGTAGCATACTTTATTGTTGATCCTCATTAATTATCACCACAAAAATTGTGGTTATTGCTGGCAACTACACTAATGCATACAAGGCACTAGGGAATGCTACTAAAAGGACTAAGGAAACTGCAAAATCAATGTCTTTAACCATAAGGAATTTGATGGCACAATGCATCCAGCATTTGCCTGGAGTTTATTATATTTTTATACTTAGTACCGCATCTGTCCTCAGGCAAAACCCTACCAATTTCATAAATAAACATGATGTACATAAAGATCTGGTTGTTGCCTCTGTTGGAATTTTTTTTTTGGCTCTGTGCATCCATGAGGTGTTTTTCACTATATTTTCTCATAGTACTTTGTAGTATGTGTGATCTATGGGATTATTGTTAATGATATTTAGAGCAGCCTGTGGGTACTATTTTATGCCAATCTGCTGTTGCAGGTTCTCTGATTTAACTGGAACAGATTATAGCGACGGAGCAATTGTTCTTGCACAAAAGATCGCCATTCGAAATGGTTTTCCTAATATAAATTTTATGGTATGCATGCGAACATTCCTTTGCTGTTTGATATGTGCTAGTCAACATGATAGTGTGGTCCTTTGTTCTTTAAGTTTACTTGATTAGTTTATGTTGAAGACATACTGTTTTTTTTTCTTTTTTTTTGCACTTGATCAGCAATTTCCAGTTAAACTTGGACTTTCTTTTGTGGGGTTTTCTTATTTACTTTATAATCTATATATTAATCAAGGATCATATAATGGAGCTCATTATCCATAAGCTTTTACTCAATCTATGTTCATAAAATGAAACCTACGTTCAATGTGCGAACTGTTCAATTTTCATTTGATTTGGGAAATGTTTGTCTTCAAGATGAATTTTGTTTCTTGGATAGTCAGGGATGAAACTAGGTCAGTTCTCCAGTTGGCCTTCAGAACAAACTGGACTCGGCCCAAAAATTTTCTATTTACTTGAAAAGGCTGGTTCTTTGTTTTTTTGCCCAGGTTTTTCCTTATCATATATGATATATAGTAGGTTGTATTATACTATATTCTCTCAAGTCCTACCTCCCTCCCTTTTTCCCAATGCAAAACTAAATGGATTTTTTGTTTTGTGTATATGAGTTAAATTTTCACCCTTGCTTATATTGCACCAGAACAGTTATGTGTAAAATGACTATCTAAATATCTATAATAGCTATTTATGCAACAAAGTTCTTGCTTTAAACTGTGCCCCTCTCTTTGTATGTCTTTTAGAAACTATAATATGGTTATTGATCCTCAAGATATCTTGGCATGATCTGCTTGTTCATGTCATGCTATTTGAATTTTGAGTTCCGACAGTTGTTCTTTTTTTATTGATCAAAGAAGGGTGATTGTAGGTTGATGATATTTTGGAGACAAAATTGAACAGAAAATTTCATCTTGTAATGGACAAAGGAACATTGGATGTCATTGGCTTGCACCCTGATGGCCGAATGAAAAGGTATGTATAATTCTTCCACCTTTGGAAACTTTGCTTTTATATTGGTTTTAACCTTGCCATCACTTGTGTGGCTTCACTCGATACTTGAAAGAGTAGGTGGTTGAATTTTTCCATTCAATATTATTCCAACAGCCAATTTACATTCCAAGTCAGAATTGGACCTATAACTTTTCTTTTATCTTGTTTTACTGGTTTGTGTGCATGCCCTTGGAAAATTAATTCCTCCCACCTGGAAGGCCGCTTGGTACCGTGATTTACCTCCCTTCCACAAAGTCTTGGGGCGGATAGTGGAGGGGCTTGGGGTGAACGTTATCACCTTTTGTGTCTGGGTAGTGGCTACACATCTTTTTGTCTCATCATCAATTAAGTTCAGAATGTTCAGGATTGGGGGAAGTGTTTGTTACTCTGGTACCTAACATTTCTTTTCCAATACTGGGAGGAAAGGCATGGTAGAAATTCATTCATGTTATTTTTGGGAATAAATAATCTTAATCTGGATTCATGCGGAATAAATAGTGTACCAGTTATATTTTGTGTTGAATCCATTCACTTAAAATGTTGTTTAGATATAAAAGGATTTAAATTTAATGTCTTTTCTTTTTATTGTTAGGCTAATGTATTGGGAATCAGTATCGAACTTGGTTGCATCTGGTGGGATCCTGGTAACTGCTACCTTCTCTCAATTGTATACCTTTTATCTTGTTCTGATGCACCTTGGAAACTAACTAGTTCTGATATATTCATATTAGCCACTAAACTTTTCTTACCACTTTCACCATTTACTGAACATGTAGTGATTTATTCAGGTGATTACCTCATGTAATAGCACAAAAGATGAGCTGTTGCAAGAAGTGGAAACCTTCAATCACAAAATGCTTGATATCCAGGACCAGGACCAGGACCAAGAAAGAAGTGATGAGAATGTGGTTTTCCAGTACCTTGATCATGTACGAACCTATCCAACTATCTTGTTCGGCGGCATAGAAGGATCTCGTGTTTGCACCGTTGCGTTTCAGCGCCTCTGAATCTCCATGTGTTTGATTTCTTAAACCCTTACAACTAAAGAAAGGGTGATGTTGATCGCACTACAGCAAGTGGTTTTCTTGTAGTTGGTCGTGTAAACTTATATTGTTTATTTGTAGTTTTCTTATAATAATTTGATTAGCTGAACTTTCAAATTACACTGTCTGTGAGCCTGCACAGTGTAGGTGATTTAAAGTGTCAGTTCTATTTTAGATGTTTGAAAATAAATAGTTTAAAGTGCCAATTCTAGAATAAATAGTTTCTCAAGTAAATTTATTGATAATTTTGTAAAAAGAATACTATTTATGCTTTATAGGAACGAAATGAATGGTAACAAAAATTGAATCAATTGGATTAAATCACTAAAACATAGTATGTAGCTCAACATATTGAATTTGTTAGTGTTAATAATGTTTATTGATTTCAACATAGTTATTTTCCGTTTCGAATTGTACATTTTCGAACCACTACATTAGCATTTCATAATCTCAAATAGTATTTGTGAAACAAAAGTAATTAAATTAAATTCATTTTAATTAATTCTCATAATTAATATAAAAATTGCAATAGTTCATTACAAATTACCAAATTCATTTTACATTTTAATTTGATTTGCTGTAAAGTATTCAAATCAAAGCGTGGCACCTATCAAAGGATTCTACCCCACGTGCATCACACGTGCGAACATCTCCTTAAATCAGAAGCCATCGAAACGACCACCGTACTGCTTCGAACAAGGGTTTAGGGCACCGCCTCGCTCGTCTCGTTTTGTGGCCGCGACTGCTGTAGCTCGCCAGAAAGAATGAGGTCTGTGTAATTTCCACCTTGCAAGGCTACATCTTTCTCCGCTCTTGTGCTTCTCGTCTTTGTTCTACTTGGTTTTATGCTGCGGAAACGAAGAGCACGGAATGATGCCGGTGGGAACTCTTGTCGCCTACCACCACCAGAGCTTCAATTATTGTTGTTCGTACATTTAAATAGTCCATAATTTTCTTGGAGCATCACATACCAACATCTAGTAGCATTATTTAAGCTAGTTGTTTTTGCTATAAGAGTATAGTGGGCTTGCAATTTTTCAGGGGAAAATTTCCATCTTTTAGACTGCATGAAAGACATAAAACTGGAGATTACTTGAATACTGGAAACAATTTTGATCCCCGTACATAGAAAATATCGAACATTATATGAAGGCCCTATTGTCGTAGTCTCAACATAATTGTTTTTCCTGGACTTTTAATTTTTCAAGCTTAATGAGTTTGGCTAACTGTAGGCTAAAAAAAGACAGTGAAGATAAAATTATTCTTTCTGTAAATCGATAACTTGAGCTTATAGAGTTTATTAGAGACCTGTATTTATGCATCTAGCATGGATGAAGATTAATTAAGTGGAATTAACAGAAGGGATGTTGCATGAGATTCTATCTAGAATAAAAAATAAAGGAGGAAGCCAAAAAATTGTCAAGGTAACAAAGATGAAAGAGTGAATCATAATAAGTGAGCTAGATAAGGAAGGGCTTATCATGTTCCTGTAAAGTATCTGAAAGACAGCACTTTTTTTTTTTTTGTTTCTGAAAGTTTTTTCTCAACTCATTATTTTGTCCATGTTTTAATTTGTGCAATAGCTGAGCATGTAGCTCATCAGATATTATTGACATTTTGATGAGATGCTAACTGGGTCATGCCTGATCGAAATTCTCACGTGGAAAATTTTAAGGTGCTTGAACATTGTCACTTAGGATTTTCTCATCCCTTAAGTAGCTTTTCCTTAAGCTCAATGATGGTGGTATTAGTCTGTTAATTTAATATGGTAGAAAGGGTAATATAAGAAACCCATTACGGAAACATGGCCTTTTGTACCAGCTTGATTGTCTATAGTTAATAAAAATTCAGCTTGATTGTCTATAGTTAATAAAAATTGATTTTCTCATGAATTATTTACATATCAGTCGTTCTCCTGAAATCAAGTGGGCACAGCATATTGACAAGGTCTATGTCACTGTACAATTGCCTGATGCAAGAGATGTGAAAGTTAATCTAGAACCTGATGGCATTTTCACTTTCTCTGCCACAGCTGGTGTTTCAAATAACTTTTACGAGTTAAAATTAGAACTTTTTGATAAAGTAAATAAAGAGGTAATGTTTTCTAATTCCTTCTTAATCAACTGATATTTCTTGTTTCCCATCACCTAACTTGTAATGCATTACCTACCAGGAAAGCAAAATTAATATAGGTGTCAGATATATCTTTTGTGTGATTGAGAAAGCTGAGCCGCAGTGGTGGAAGAAGCTACTGCGTGGTGAGGGAAAGACTCCTCACTATGTGAAAATTGATTGGGATAAGTGGGTTGATGAAGATGATGATGGTATATTCCCTTGTACTTTCTTTCTTGCTGGTTGTTACAAAATTGTACCATCATGATGAATACTTCTATCATATGCATGCAAGTCATGTGTTTCTTTTGCTTGCTATACATGGATGGTTGTAGAATGCATATCTTGGAGATGTATGATGCAAAATTTAAGGTTCGTTTTGTTTGTCTAAAAGTCAGATGATGAATTTCTAGTCAGCAAATGCCATAGCACTTGATTTTTTTATTTGCTTTTATTACCTGTATTCATGTATTCACTCAGAACAAAATGCTTTTTGCTGTCCAGATCCTATTTTTTTTCCTATTATCTTGTCAGTTAATGCTTGTCAAAAACCAGTAAAATCGTGAATTCTGAAAATGTCTCCACAAACAGATCAATGACACTAATACATTTTGGGTATGCAATGATGTTCATTTCCTCATATAATTAGTCATTCATGTGATATTGTGGTCATGTTACTTAAGAAATAGGGCTTATTAAGGATTTTTTACCATGATTTTTATGCAATCAATTTCTTTGCCAATGTTTTTGTCTTGATACTGTAGATGAATACCAGAACATTTCAGGTTGATATTTTCACAGTATCATTTATTGATCTTGAACCTGCCTCTTCCAGACAATGTCTGAAGAAATTAATTATTTACTATTGGTGATGTTTAGACTACATAACTGTCTTCAGTTTACCAAGTAGGAAGTATTGTTTATGCTACTGCTAAAGTACTAGTCTGCTAAACCTTAAGACACTTGGGGTCACTCACTGGATATATTTATTGTATAATTGAATTAGCTCAACACTTTCAATCAATTTTTTTGTTCTTCCATACATATTATTGGCAAATCATTGACTAGATTTTATTTCTATGAACAATTTTGCAATTCATATGCCATTGGTGTTGCTGAGTTTTCCCCCCTTGATTTGACTATATTAGGTCGACCTGATTTGGATTTGGGAGGCATGGATTTTTCGGTAATGGCCACCTCCCATATTTCTTCCTGCAAACTTTAATTCGGTTGATCATGGATTGATATTTCTATTCATTTCCAGAAATTTGGTGATATGGGGGGTAGTGCTATGGATGATGATTTTGAAGACAGTGATGATGAAGGTAAAGTTGTAGAAGCTACCATTTAGTCAACCAATTCCTTATATTAGTTTGATTTCATTGCTTTATTTGTTTCTATGCTCAGATATCCAAATATCAGTTATCCATTTTGCTGCATTAAAGTTTAATGTTAAGAACTTTTTGTCAGACCATGCCGAAGGACTCTAATAACCTTATAATAGATGGCCTCCTATAGTCCACGCCCTTTCATGTCTTTTAGCTGAATAACTCATATTTAACCTCAACGAGATCACTATATAGTTTACAATGTTACAACCATTTGAAATATTCACTGAACTTTGATTTTAGACATGTTAAATTAGAATGGCCTGAATTAGGATATAAAACAAGCCATGAGTCTCAACTATTTGAAGCTGGCTAATGTGTACCTTATTTCTCAATTGAATTCTGTAAGATTGTGTTGGTTGATTTGAAATATTTTATAAAATATTAAAGTAAGATAATAAGGAAACAATTTTACTTTGCATGACATATCATTGCCAAAAGTCTATAGGACTTGTTGGTGGACACGCCCAAAAAAGAAAAAGTGGGTATAAGAAGACAAAGTAGAAGGGGAAAAAATGTTGGATTGTATAATGCAGAAATGTAATAATAAAGAAAATAGTGAATGACAAAGGGTAAAAGGCAAAGAAAAGATTATCTTCACTTCCTTTTATGTTATTATGTTGATAAAATTTCATTTCGACCCCATAATTTATTTTTTCATTTTATTCCTCAGTTTAGAATATTACATTTTACCACCATATATTGTAGAAAGGATTTGGAAGCACACTAAGCAATCACAATTTTGTCATTCTAAATTTCCATAATTCCTATTTGGTCTTGCCACGTGTTGCACTTGGATGAACATTATCCTCTCCATTTGTGTTGATGGAAGTGAGGTATTTGGTTCCTCTTTTGAATGGAGTGATTTATGGTAAAGCTAGGGAAATCATTTCTCCACCGTTTGTCTTGTCTCCCTCCTTTTGTTATCCTCAGTGTAAATATAAAAGGGACATTGGATATTGTATGCTCCAAAAGAAGAATAAGCCACTGCGATCTCGATCAGCCATCAATATCTTTAGTGTTGATCCGAACATATTATTATATGATAGTTCACAAGGCTGGGATTTTTTGCAAACTCTATCCATCTATTTCAATGTTAGTATTCATCTAGTTTTCTCTTTAGTTTTCAGTTCAACAAATCTGGAGTGAGCACTAGAATACTGATAGTAGTATATATTCAATGAAGCTTTGCCTTTTACTCGATGTCGTAACCACGCACTGAATGTCTTCTACTTTTAACAGAGCCAGCAGAAAAACCTGAACATGCACCTGGAGATGCGAAGACCCAAGAAAGCTTGTCGGATGACAAAAAAGAAACAGATTGAAGCATGTGAAAGTCCTTCCATATGTTTTTGCCACCATTGTTGTGGTTTACCATCTGGATCGAGGAAACATGTTAAATTGGTATCTAGTGTTTTAAATCATCTTAGAGTAGACAAATTTTACTATTGGTTATCGATCTCGTGTGGTGTTCAGATTATGAGATGAGCTTCTATGGTTGAATGATTGTTGAAAATTGTGATTCCTTGCTTTGCTAATCATGTCATTGAAGTTTAACTATTTACTCTGTCGCTAGCATGATTTGTTGAAATTGTGGTGGGTTTGTTTCATTCAATATTCTCTTTTTATTTTATTTTACTATTTTGTGTCATTTAAAATTGAGGTCCATAGAAAATTTCATCATTGTTGGTTTTGTGGAAATGTTTTACTCTCAATGAGTGGATGTTTTGTCATCCTTTCGCCTTTCTCGTCCATCACAAGGATAAAATAGAAGATTATTATTTTTGATAATTCAGTTATTTAATTGATTAATTTTGGAATTGATTAGTTCGGTCTTATCGAAGTTTTTATTAATCGTAATGTTTATATTATTTATGTTTTGTTCGGCGGTAGAAAATTTTTATGAAATCTCATTTTTAAAATTAGTTGTTTTGAAAAGTTAGATATTAATAAATAAAATTTCACACGATATATTATAAGATAAATTTAAATCAATCAATTAATCAGTCATTTAATGTAAAATAAATCAACCTTTCTACATGACCTTAGGAAATAATAAAAAATAAACAAGTAAAAATATATATAATTCAGAATCTATCACAAACATCTATTCATAGCAAATTTACAAATGTATTTAAATTTTTTTTAAAAAAATATAAAATATGTCTAAAAAGTAATTAAAGTTATAAAAACCTTATAGTTATATGTTTTGAGCGTCATTCTTTTTACATAACTATATCACTCGTAATTTAAAATAAGCTATATATTAATGAATATTTATTTCTTCTATCTTAATTTTTTTTATACTTTAACAAAATTAACTATTTTAACTAACTATAAAATTTATTAATCATGTTTAGGCATATTTATTGATTATACGGTGAAATTATATATCTAGTTACTTTTAATATTTTTTTATTTTATGTTTTTAAATAACTTTATTAATCCATGCATTTATATATATATATATATATATATATTATATTTTAGTAATTTAACAAATGAAAAATTGTTTTATAATTTTATTAAAATATCTTTATTTTAAAAAATTCTAAACGTAAAATACAACCTAATATATATATATTTTTACTTTAATAAGAAATATTTAGCCGGATTAGGGTTTTATAGGATCGAAACCCCTAAAAACTCCGTCTTTCTCTCTCGTTTCTCTCCGGCCGCTAATGGCGAAGACAACCGGCCGCTCGAATACCTCTAGCAAAAAGGAGAAGAAAAAGAAGGGAAAGGGAAGCAGGCGCTTGCTCTCCGGCCCGGGTGCCGCAGTCATGAAGGCCTCGAAGCCTGTTTCAGTTGCGAACCCCTTTGAGAGCATATGGTCTCGCAGGAAATTCGACGTCCTCGGAAAGCGCCGCAAGGGCGAAGAGCGTCGCATTGGTCTCGCACGCTCTCTTGCCATTGAAAAGGTGCTAGCTACGTCCCTTCAACCCGTCTCCTCTTTTGATCCTTATACTGTGATTGACATATCCTTTTGTTACTGAAAGAGTTTCGTTATTCTTATGGAATCTCCTGCAAATTAAAGAAAGAAGAATAAATTGGAAATTGGCAATCTTTTGGCTGATTCTCTAGTTTCCTACGTCAAGGGAAGAAGGCTACCATCTTGCCCATCTCAGCCTTCATTTAACCTTTAATTCCCTATCGCTCCTAGCTCTTTCAGGACCATCGTGTTTTTAAAACTTTAAGAAAATGAGCGCCTAATAGATGTTGGAATTTGGTTTCTCTGAACTAATCATTTGTTTGTGATTAACAGAGGAAGAAAACTTTGCTTAAAGAGTATGAGGAGGGTGCAAAGTCCTCTGTGTTTCTGGACAAGCGAATTGGTGAGAAAGATGACACGCTCCAAGAGTTCAACAAGCAAGTCTTGCGTTTACAGCGTGAGCGTCAGGTTGTATTTACTAATTTTAATTATAGAAATTCACGTTTTCAGCAATCCATATTATGAGTCTTATGATATATAGCTCTATTTAGCTTTGCAACTAATTGATGTTTCTGCTTTTTTTTAAAAATATTTCTTTTGACCATTCCATACTATCTGCTACAAATTACAACAAATAAGAGTTTGCCTTTGCTTGTGCCAAAGATGTAACAATGCTTGGACGTGAGCTTAATGTTATAATTGCTCATATTGGAACTTTTCTTTCACAATTTTTGTAATCATCAGCGATTCCTGTGTGCACACACTGTAGTTTGCCTTTGCTTGTGCCAAAGATGTAACAACGCTTGGACGTGAGCTTAATGTTATAATTGCTCATGTTGGAACTTTTCTTTCACAATTTTTGTAATCATCAGCCCTTCCTGTGTGCACACACTCTAGATGTATTGAATTGAATTTCCGTATGTCAGCGCCCATCTTTCTTTCTGTGCAGTATTAATTGTTGATGGTTTTTGGTTGAGAATGTATTTATCCCTCTATGATCCTCATGTTTTTTCTAGTCTATTCTTTTCTTGTTAGATACATGCAACATAAGATTGAAGTTAAGAGATAGCATGCTTAATTGTAAAGTTAATTTTATTTTTCTACTTGTGTAGTTAAAGTTGAAAAAGTCTAGAAAATACAATTTGTCAGATGATGAGGAAGATGCTATGCCATTAAATCAGCTTCTTTCATCTGATAGAGATGATTTTGAGGAAGAAGTGCCTCTGGATGATGATTTCGACGCTGACATAAACAATCACAGTAAGCTTTTCCTGCAAATATAATTACTTTTTCCATATACTTGCTTTCATAAAAGGTCACTGTTGTGCCATGTCAAGGTAACCTACAATAACTGTAGTTTGAAATGAATTGCTGAAAAAACAAAATAAAAATCTATTATAATAGGACTACTTTGGATGGCTTAACCAATTTGTGATATTACTTGTTGATCTTCTTTAAAACTAATATGTGGTACAATAACATATATGAATTTGCTTTGTACATCATGATTGAGTAAATCATTTCTTTTTTCTGAAATTTGGACAAACTATAAATTAGTGAAAGGAATAATAAACATTGATTTTAGAGTTTTTTTTATTGTACCTGGAGGTTCTTGACATTTGTGCTTTCCAGATGGTTCCCCTTCTTCACGGCGATTGAGTTTAAATTCTCTGCCTAAATCTTCAGAATTGGGTTTGCCTGATGAAGAGGATGAGGTAAAATCCATCTCATTGCTTAAATATGAAATAAACTTTTAATGTTTATGGTGGAATTTTGTATAGTACTGTAACTAGTTTTTCTACTTAAAAGTATGGTTCAGCTATAATTACAGTTATCCATGTCTCTTCCTGACCTGTTTGTTATTTGTGTTACTAACAAGAACATGTTCATAATGTAGTTTATAGCAAAGTTTCTGCTATTTCCATTTATTAGTCTTTTTTAATCCAGTTGTGTGATCTGGTAGTTCTTTACTTTTTTTTTCTTCTTCTTAAACGAATGCATCATGTTTGGATCAATCTACTGTGTTTTTTATTTATGTTTTCTAGTTGTATTCTTAGCAAGCATCTCTCTTTAATGGCATCGTCTTTGCTCACTGTCACACCGTGCTTCTTTTCAACTCAGGAGGCTCACAAGTCAAAGAAGCAAGTGATGGCAGAAGTAATTTCAAAAAGCAAATTTTACAAGGTATGTGCATAATAATAGAAAAACGTATCTGTTATTGTATATAACTATGTCTAGTAATCCTTAAGTTGACACCATAGTTGTTCTCTTTGGCCTTTTTTTATTGAAAATTATATATATATATATATATATATATATATATATATATATATATATATATATATATATATATATATATATATATATATATATATATATATATATATATATATATATATATATATATATATATATATATATATATATATATATATATATATATATATATATATATATATATATATATATATATATATATATATATATATATATATATATATATATATATATATATATATATATATATATATATATATATATATATATATATATATATATATATATATATATATATATATATATATATATATATATATATATATATATATATATATATATATATATATATATATATATATATATATATATATATATATATATATATATATATATATATATATATATATATATATATATATATATATATATATATATATATATATATATATATATATATATATATATATATATATATATATATATATATATATATATATATATATATATATATATATATATATATATATATATATATATATATATATATATATATATATATATATATATATATATATATTATATTTTTTTATAATATATATATATATATATATATATATATATGTGTGTGTGTGTGTGTGTGTGTGTGTGTGTGTGTGTTTCTTCAAACATATTCAATTGTCAGCTGAAAGTTATAGTATGTTTACAGTCTTGCCAGCCATATCTTGGATTAATACTGGTTTCTTTACTCGAAACTTAAGTAAAAGGAATGATATAAAGACTAAAATTGATTAGAATTGTCTTAAGAATGAGGCTGTAGTAACTTTTTCTTCTTCATAATGTAAGGGACCTAGGCTTATGTCATACAGAGGTAATTTACATTAGCATCTCCAAATTGTCTTGTAAGTGGCTTGATACACATTACCACCCTTTACCTTATTTACTCTCCACGATGTTATCTTTTATGTAGGTGTAAATTGTGACACTAAGTAAAAGCATGACTCCATAAGTAAAAAGCCTCTTAGTTTATCAAGGAACATCTTGTTCACAAGTCTTAATGCATGTGTATTCATATCAGTTACTCCATATGTAATGTGATCTGTGTAGCTCTCATATGATTATATGTGGCGGTACCATACTTTGTATTTTTTTGACCTTTTGAAGATGTGAAATTAGTTTTTCGTTTAAGTATTATATGGTGTTATATATCTAGCTAACATTTGGTGTACTTTTGACTATAAGAAAATCTTATTGAAAGATGGGTATTCGATCTTTGTTCCCTGTGTAGGCTCAAAAAGCAGTTGAGAAGGAAGAAGACGCAAGTCTATTGGCAAAGTTAGATGATGAATTTAGTACATTGGCCCAAACAGAGGCGCTACTGTCTTTGTCTCATCCAAGTAAGATGAAGTCATTAAAAGCTCTATTGAACAAAGATATTAAAAGGGAGCACAAAGAAGGATCATTTGGTTTGCCAGTCAAGGAGGCTAATGAGAAAGTATGTCAGCATGTAGCTATTTTCCCTATATTGTTTTTTGCTTTGTCTTACTAAGGATTTTTTTAATTTTATGTTTGCTGAAATTCTTGATTTCTCTTTGGGCTCCACATTTAGTTTAATAAACACTAGAAAGTACAAAATGATCCATCTGTTTCAAACAGCATTATTATAGCAGTCAAGTATGATGTTTTCTCTAAAATCTATACTTGATTCATCTTCAAATGGTGCATGAACATTGGTTCTCTGGATTATATGTAAGAGTTTCTGTGTTTTCTTAAGTCATAAATAATATAGCTTCTTAATCTTTTATGCATGTAAACATCCCTTCATTTAAGCCATCTTCAAAATTCTTGGTGTGAGTTATGAATCATTCATTGTTTTGGTCAATTGGTCACTCTTTCAAATTGCTCTTGATTACTGTTGTCAACGTTGTTGAAATTATTCCTTTGTTTACTGTCGTTAAAATGATTGGTTGAGTTGTATTTCACTTTGCGGGTGTTATCTCAGTTTTACTCTTTTCAACAGCCGGATGAATATGACAAACTTGTCAAAGAACTTGGTTCAGATAGGAGAGCTTATGCATCAGATAGGACAAAAACCCCAGAAGAAATAGCTCAAGAAGAAAAAGAGCGTCTTGAAGAACTTGAGGTAAACTTGGGGTTTTTTGTGTAGCTGATTTTTAACAATTTGACTGTCATTTATACTTTGTAGATTGGTATTATGGATCAAGGCATATTTAATTTGCTGTGCTTCTTCTAACTTTTTTTTTGTCTTTTTTTATGGCTTATAAATTTTAGAAACAACGTTGTGAAAGGATGCATGCTACTGATGATTCCTCAGATGAAGGTGCTAGTGATGACGAAGACATCCAAAAATCACTTGCAAAGACTTCGAGACCTACGTCTGGTGATGATCTTGGAGATTCCTTTTCCAGTGGCAAGGATCTGGACAAAAAGGGTTGGGTTGACAACATATATGAACAAAATGACACAGACAATAAGGATGAAACTGGTTCTTCATCTCAGGATTCAGATAGTGATGAAGACGAAGAAGATGATGAAGATGCTGATGGCGATCACACTGATGGAGATGACACAAGTGGTGATGAGTGCAGGAAGATATCTATGGTTAGAGACTGGGAACAAAATGATGATGATGAACTGGATATGAATTATGAGGAAGCGGAGAACCATGACAGCCAAGGAGCAAGTAACTGTGAGAGGCAAAACATGGATTTGTGTGAAGTTAATGCCAAGTCTGCTCAAAGAACAAATGCTTCTCCAAAATTGGCTAGAGATGGAGGAAAGGAGATTCCTTATGTAATAGAAGCTCCAAAAACCTTGACAGAGATATGTTCCTTGCTGGATAACCGTTCAGATGATGAAGTTCTTGAAATCATTAATCGTATTCGAGCATACAATTCAATAAGACTTGCAGCAGAAAATCGGAAGAAAATGCAGGTGTGTTTGCCCATTTTATTTTCCATTGCTTTCTTTTCCCTATTTATTATTTGTAGCTATTCTGTTTTTTCTTTTTATTTTAATTGCTTCTTTCATATGTAGAATGAATACAATTAACATGCATTGGGTTGTTTGTCTTGCAGATCTTTTATGGTGTACTGTTGCAGTATTTTGCTGTCTTAGCTACTCAGCGTCCAATAAACATTAAAACTACAAATTTGCTTGTTAAACCATTGGTGGAAATGAGTGCAGAAACTCCATATTTTGCTGCTATTTGTGCTAGGCAGAGGCTTATACAAATTCGAACCTGTTTTTTGGAGGATATTCGAAATCCAGGTTTTGAAAATGATACTCCCTTGAGTCCTTGTTAGGTACATTGAATTTGTGATAAATGTTTGTCTTGTTTATAATTTTTTATAATATCCCTTAACTTGTAGATAAGAGCTGCTGGCCAACTTTGAAGACTTTGCTCCTGTTGAGGTTATGGTCACTAGTATTTCCATGCTCTGATTTTCGTCATGTTGTTATGACTCCCACACTGCTCCTTATGTGCGAGTATCTGATGCGCTGTCCAATAAAGTCATCTCGAGATGCAACAGTTGGTTCTTTCTTATGTTCAATGGTACTCTCGGTAGGTATCCGTTGTATTATTTTCTTTTCATGTCAAGTACTTGGTGAAGTTACTACAAAGCTTCTTTTGTGTGTGTAGGTGAGCAAACAATCTGGGAAATTTTGTCCTGAGGCTCTAATATTCTTGCAAACACTTTTGTCATCTTCATTAGAGATAAAACCTGGATTCCAGCAATTTCCTCAGGTTTAACTTCTGAAATCATGTGTTGGAAGATTAATCTTTATTTTTGTATCCTGCTTGCTTAAGTTGTCGTGCTTTCTTCCCCTTTTTTGACAGGTTAACCATCTTGTGGAGACTAGGATTTTAGAACCCTGGCTTCACATAGGTGATCCATCATGTGTTGTGCATCCTCTAGATTTTTATGCTGTCATGGAAATGCAAGAGGACTCGCCGTTCTTTGCCTCTGATGAATTTAGGCAAGCTTATAGTTAATTTGGCACTCTGTCTCTTAAAGCTTAAATCTTTATCATTCCTTGTTCTTCATTTTGGTTTTCTTCTCTTCGACAGGGCAAGCGTGCTATTATCGGTTTTGGAAACTTTGAAAGGATTCGTCATTATTTATGAAAGATTGAGCTCTTTCCCTGAAATATTCATGCCAGTTTGTGATTTACTCCAGCAAACAATGCAAAATTCTAATCTGCCTAGGTTATTGCGAGACAAAATGCAAGATGTTTTTGATTTGATCAAGAAAAAAACAGATGATCACCAGATATATAGGCAACCTCTTCAAATGCGCAAACAAAAGCCAGTTCCAATGAAGCTATTGAATCCAAAATTCGAAGAGAAGTATGTAGCCAATTTGAAACACATGCTTTCTTTTATTTTGATAAGATACAATTTTTGTGGAAGGGCCTGAGCATAATTTTCTAAATACTTGCATCTTTGGCTCGATGATTGCTTTAATTTTGATATTTCATCAGATGAACCCTTATTATCAATGCCCCTAGTGATATTTCTGATTCGTTCCTACAATGTTATTCGTTAGGCTACTGATATGGCAGTTTGCAGTTGTAGAGGACATTTATTTTCTTAACTGAAATTTATGCATTATCATTATCCTTATTAATTGCCAATGCTTAATATTTTTGTGAAAATCTTTTTGTAGCTTCGTGAAAGGTCGAGATTATGATCCGGATCGAGAGAGGGTTGAGATGAAGAAGTTGAAGAAACTTCTGAAGAGCGAAAAGAAAGGAGCCATTCGAGAATTGCGTAAAGATAGTCAATTTGTGTCCGGGCTGAAGGAGTCTGCAAGGTTAAAGCAGGAAGAAGAGAGAGCAGAGAAATACCGAAAGAACATGGCTTTCCTCCAAGAACAGGAACATGCTTTCAAGTCTGGACAACTGGGAAAAGGCAAAGGCAGAAAGAGGAAGAGATGAAACAACAGTTGATACCGTATTCACATCGAATCGCATACGACGCCATAATTTAACTTTATATTTAGATTTTGACAAAGAATTCTATAGTCGTATGCAATTCCTGTATGTTTTCTTTTCCAGTTCCTCGTGTATCCTTATGTTTTTTTTTGTAAGGCAGGGTTTGCACCTGTGAATTTAATGTTATCTCAGTTGGTTGAGCAAAATCTTGCATCAAAATTTATCTAAAGCATGCAATGATCCTCACTCTTGTAGCTCAAACATGTCACAAATTTACACCTCAATTTTCATCACAAATCACTCCATATCTTCTTTTACATTGTATCATATCATGCTATGATTCTATGTCCTATGCCATTAGAAACAATGTCAAACTTGCAGTTTATCATCAGTTTACAAGCACTTTGATACATTGGATGTTTTAGACA
Organism: Curcuma longa; assembly: GCF_044706935.1. Taxonomy (NCBI): domain Eukaryota; kingdom Viridiplantae; phylum Streptophyta; class Magnoliopsida; order Zingiberales; family Zingiberaceae; genus Curcuma; species Curcuma longa. The sequence goes on from NC_133871.1 coordinate 8,559,158, forward strand.
CTCACTTCATGTATATCGAACTTTGCAGGCCACAAAATCATGAAGCAGATGCGGTGAACTAAATTGCGGTTGCCGATCCCTGATGCTCGAGTAATCATATTGCGTTGTGTTAGCGATGCCAACGATTGGAGCAGCTACATTGTAAATATCCTGGCCTTGCACTCCGGCGAAGCTTGGATGGTTGTCGGATGCAGGAAGGCTGCTGTCGCAGTTCTGTAGTCCCAGTGTCAATGACACCCTGTTGCCGGTGCCGTAGCTACTCAATTCATCCATCTGGTAGGCGACAAACCTGCCACTCGCATCGTTGTGGAGAAGAGCATCTTGTAGAAAGCTAGAGTCATCTCTCATTGTTGCCATCTTGAGGTTCACACAATTGTTTTCAGCAGCAGCCTCAGGTTGATAAGCTGGAGCAGCCTTTGCGGAGTTCATATTGGAAGTCGATGAGTTCGTTAAACCACCGTTGTTTCGTAAATCTTGGTGTGGGTTTTCTGAGGATTGAACATCATCCTGACCTTTGTGCAGGTTTTCTGAGGAAGAGTTTGAGTTGATCTCGGTGTCACCGATCTCCTCCTTGTACATGTCCTCGACCATTGGCTTCCAAAGGCGAACTCGCGCATTTATGAACCAATTGGAAATCTATCGAGACAATCATCGAATAGGCATATCACATAATTGGATGAAGAAGTAGTTTGGATTCCAAAATAGGCATACCTGACCCCTTGACAAGCCTGTTTGTCGCGCAAGCATTAGCTTTTCAGTATTGCTGGGGTAACTGAAAGAAACCATGTAAAAAAGTTTTTGAAAACTGATCTAAGATTGAAACTACATGATACATGAACATGATAAGTAGCCGGGATTTACGGATGAAGGAAATGCTCGAAAAGCCAAGCACGAAGGATCGAAACTGAAGAATCAGGCAACCCTCTTTGTGGCCTCCAAGGATGCTGTTGCATCAAACCAAACTGCTGCAATGCCTTCTGTTGCCTTAACGGCTGATCGATATACCGTAGGCGAGATATTCCACTGCTCTTGCCACCTGAATTATCTTGCTCCCCGAGACTTGTCTTACCGATTTGAATCTGACTACTGATTGCATCCCTCAAACCGCGAAAATGACTAGAAATAGTCTGAAGGGCAACTGTCGTGTAAGGTTTCGCAGCACCAGGACCAGCTAATACATCGAAGGATGACACGACCGTCTGCATCTGGTTGAAATACTGCTTATACCGTCTATCGACCTAGAATCAAAGAATAGATAAGCTCCAAGGCACACCATTTAACAAAGTAATGTTCATGTTTGCACAATTTAGCTTAAACATCCATTTCTTAGTTGCAAAATCAACACTGTTGATTATGTTTCATATCAAACTAAGAACAACCCAATTTTTTTAGTAATTTGGGTTGTTCGATTCGATATCATGTATCTGATGAGAAAAAGAAACTAATAATGTCTACCTATGAAAATCATATATGCTTAGAGTTATTCTTCAATCTTGTTTGAACATGTTAGGAGTTATCCATATTCCTCGAATGAAATTCTTGAATCTTGTTTAGGAACATACAACAAACATGTCGATGAGGAATTACTCAAGCAAATAATTTCCCTTCCATATTCCTCGAATGAACAATCAATCTTTGGATTTGTGTTTGGATGTAACCTTACCATATTCCTCTTCACTAAAGACATGCCAAAATCACCTTGACTGTTCTATTGAATGTTTATAGTCATACCTTTGTGTGCATATATCTATCTCCCTCCCTTTCTACCATAAGCACCATTTTATCAGAATAACAACAGTTCAAGTATCATCACTGCGAACGACATGTTATAAGTTTTCAAAAATGAATTGTAGAGGGAAAACATATTAGTATGCATCGAATCTATAGCTTTTTGAAACAAAATTTACTCTACCCCATGTAAAGATGTATCGACGAGTCCAATTTAGAATAGTACTAGTTGCAATCTATTTCAAAGTACAATTTTCAAATAGTAGAGAAGCTTCACATTGCACATAGGATACACACCTCATGCAACATAGATAATAACCTGGTCACTTTGTTCTGAAGATCCTGCCTCTTGGAGGGTGAGAGTTCAGTAGATGAATCGAGGACCGAAGAATCTGAAGGATTCGATGACATTCCTTTGTCTTTTGATCCTGCATTAAATTCCATACTCCCAATTGTTCGAGTTTGAAGGCTTCGAGTACTCTTGTCTGATTTTTGCTTCATAGTCCTCTGGGCACTAACGACTTCTTCCAGCAATTCTTGTGCTACATTTAGATACTTAGAAGTTGCTATTACGCAAGCGAGATTCGGAGAATTGTACTTGGAGCTAGTAGCATGCAAACTTTCATTTTGATAGTTTTGATCCCTGCAAGGTCCATCATTTTCACAAGTTCTTCGATGAGGAGGCTCTAAGCAAGAGCTACTTGAACAAGTAGGGCCATAGTGAAGGAGAGGAAGAAGTGGAATTCGCGTGCCAAGGCTAAGTGACAATCCTTGGCTCGACTCAGTCGCATTACTATGGAGAAAATCCTCCTCACCATCTGTTTGCACAAACAATACTTGACTTTTTCCATCCTTACAAGGGTTATGATCATGCTTACTAACATCGAAACCGACCATATTAGTATTCCCCATTGTAGAGCCCTGTGGCATAGGAAGCTCAATGGTGTTAACCAGCTGAGGTTTGATGTTTCCGACCACAAATGAATCTGAATTTGCACCAGAAGAAGAATAGCCATCATAGAGCAGGTTAGCGAATGCCGATGTTTCAGAGTACTGAGAGTTTTCAGGCTCCCTTGCATAAAGATTTGGCATGCTGTCCATTTTCTTAGCAAGCTTGAGCAAAGAACTGAATATTTTTCGATTTGTTCGATATGGATCAAGTGAAAACCTTCAGGAACAGAGGGCTTCTAGGTTATTGAGAGTACTTGGGCACAATGGTAGCCTTCAAATTCACAGAAGTTCAACTGAAAAAAAAAACAGAAAACAAAATTAGAGCCTCAAAGGCAAGTCGAGCTGATAAATAGATACTCAACCTGATCGATGAGTATGAACAAGGAAAAATCTGTCTAACAATCGGTCCAGAAGGATTAAAACTTGTTAAGGTTTAGTTCACAGAATCTTGAAGTTGCTTCAAGGGATTACCATGTTTTAGATGTGGAAATCTGGATAAAAACATAACAAAAGAAAGCCATTTGAAGCTCTTCACTACTGAAACAATCATCTTCCCACAAAAGTGAAATTACTCTCAAACCAGAGATGATGCACAAACAAATAATATGAAAGGGCAAGCAACAAAATCCCAACAGATTGATGTAGAAAATTATTAAGATATGTAAAGCAACAATAACTCTTACTTTTGCAAATTTCTTTGTTCCCTTCAACTCTAACTCCAATGTTCTTCTGGAAATCATAATACTCATTGACATCCCATCCTTTTTAAGTACGTTTCCAGAGATTAAAAAAAGTTTCCTCACAGAAAACTAACTCCCAAAATCATATAGAATGGAACAGAAAGTCAAACACTGATAAAGAGATGCCACAGAGCAAATAAAAACTAAAGAGGAGAGTTTTGAGAAGAAGAAATACTGATGAGAAAAAGACATCCTTGAACAAATATCAAGGGATGGATGAACAATAAATATATCCTTATGGCATGCTGATTTAGCAAACAGCTGTGACAAGCACAAGATATATATGATTATATATTATATATATGTCTTCGTCAAGGTCAGAAATAGATGTTGCTTGGTCAGATTAAAGAAAGAAAGAAATAGAAAAATAAGAAGAAGAAGAAGAAGAAGAGGTGAAGAAAAAGAGAGCTTGTGAGTTTGCCTTTGAACCTACCACTTAGGGAACAAGAAAGAGGCTTCAATTGAATGCCTAAACCTTATTTTCCTCCTCCTAGTTTTTGTTCCTCCTCCACTTCTTCTCTGCTGCTTTCTCTATCAACGAATCATCCTACCCAGCAGCAAGTCAGCAGCTAGCCAGCAACAACAGCAGCAGCAGCAGAAGAAGAAGAAGAAGATAAAACCATCCCTCACTCCTGAGCGAGTTTAAAGGCATCACCTTTCACCTCAAGAAGCTGTGGATGCTTCACTGTGCCTCGACCACTGCTGCTCGCCTATGCCATTGCTAACCACCAGTTGGTCGACCTAATGCTTTGTCTTCTCCTCCCTGCTTAGCGTCCATGGCCCGCTAATGGCTGGCCTAAGCGCAGGAGATGACACAGTAGTTTGACATTTGCAGCACGCCATGGAAAAGAAAACTCGACAATTTTTCAATATGCCCCATTAATCTTTTAATATTTTTATTCTATTACTTAAATAAATGCCTCCTTCTCTCTTTAAAAAATTTAGAAATTGGATTTTGCATAAATATAAGGTATTAATTAGCTAATGTGTTTAGTTGTAAAATATCTTATTAAATTGCTTGCTAATCATGGTGATTAGACAAGTGTAAGCATTGCTGTCTCCATAGAATTTGATTATTCTTTCTTGTCAGTGAGTTTTTACATATAATATTTATCTATTTTTATTATTGTTTTAAAACTGAGCTCATGATATCATCAAATATACAAAGAATTGAATTAAAGGTAATTTGAAAATAAAAACTTTGAAAGGATTTAAAATATAGTGCATGTTCAGTAACAAGAAGCAATAGGCTTCAATTAGATTAAATGAATTATATATAATGGAACAAATCAATGTGCAAATTTTTTATTTATTAAATTTCCACCTCAATTTTTAACAGGGCACAAATCTGAATGGATTAAATGATCCTTTGCATTCGGACTACGACAAGTTCTTTATTGATTTTTTTTATTTATTTGTTTATTTTTTTATTAGTTTCGGACTGCACGTGTAGATGTGTCATTGCTGGAAATCTAGAAAAATAAATAAATAAGAAGAAACTAAAATAAAATAGGTTTTTTATATTTCCACAGGTTGCTTAGATATGAACGATTTTACTTCTAAAAGAAATATCTATTTTTTTCTTTCAAAATGAACTTAAATTATTTAAATTCTTAATATTGTTCTTGAGATGGCAATTAGTGATATCAATGCAATAACATAGTTAATTATATATTTAAACAATAGTTTATATTATTTAAAATTAATTAAATTCTTCGGGCAGATTGAGTTATACAGTTTACTAAAATTAATTATATATGTATATTAATTTTGTCTTTTTAAATTGTATTACGTTAAATATATATTAATCACATTTATTAATCAGATGATAATCTACTTTAACATTCTTATCATTCTACTCTTTCATAATTACTAGCTGCTATACAATTATAACAACTATAATTTTATAATTACTACAATTGTTAGCTTCTACAATTCAATTTTGATCGATGTTAATCAAAAATAAAATATCATTTATAATTATTATAATATCATATTAATCAATATTAACTAGTGTATCAATAGTTATATAATTATTACATCACAATCTTCAAAATTAAAATATCATTATAATATAATATTGATAGATAAAATATTCATATGGTAACAACTATACATTATAATTATTAAAATATAATATTATTAATATTGATTAGAATTAAAATATTTATGATAATAATTATAAAATCATAACCATTCCAATTATATAACATTTTTGTAATTTTTATCCATTTAAATATATAAATTCCATCCATCTAATCTTAAAAGGAGACTATCTTTCCTTTTATTCATCTATTAAATAAATCTAAATCATTAACTTAAATACATCCAAAAATTAATCTTTAAAATATTCATCCTTACCCCATCCATATGGAACTTTCATTTCAGTGACACTGTTGGCTTTGCACTTGAAACTTTTGAACACTGTGGTCACTGTTGGAGACATTTGTCGTTAATTAATCTCGAGGATTGTTGCGTTAGATTTGCATGACTAGGTTCAGTGGCAGCGTGGCATTTGGAATCATCCCGAAAAGATTGATGGAGCACAATTCCAATCAAACTTTTCGTACATCCTCAGTTTGAGATAATTCACAAATCTAAGAAAAACAAGAAAGAAAAAGTTTGAGTTGGTATCAGTCTGCCATTTGCAATGGCATCTCCACAGGTACTGACTGCTACTTTGAGGAGAGAGGCCAATAATTGAGCAACGGCAGCCTGCTGCTGCACTTCTTGACTTCTTGTGTTTTTTTTTTGTTCTTCCTTTCCTTTCCTTTGCTCTCCTCTGCTCTTCTCTGTTTGCAATCAACAGTTGTTGCGACTGCAGAAGGAAAAAGGAAATAAAACAAAACAAATAGTTAAGAGCAACCTGTGACTTGTCTCTGGTAGGGCAGGCAAATAATCTGATATCATGCAAATGGGGTCGAATTGGCTGATCTGCCTACAATAAATGGGGTCAGAGATAACTCAATAATTGAGCCTCTTCTTTCTTCACCTTTGAGCAGTATCAGCTACCAGGAACAGCCTCATTGAATCTGTTTGAATACATACTAAGGTTCTATTTTATGCATTTCTTTTACCAAGAAATCTATAAAATGATAGTATTTATCAAGCTGTTTAAAGCTGTGTAATGAATTTCACATTTTGACCTAGCTAGTCCTGTTAGTGTATCTATATCATCCAGATCAATTCTGGAAAAGAGAAAAAAACAACTACTTAATGGCCAAAGGAGACTATTTTGCTATGAACGGTACTGAGAGACGTTAGATCAAGTAATTTTGGATAAATTACGCACATCATGAATCACTTTCTCCTAACTGAAGCTGCTAGCTAGAGAGTAGCCAGTGTCTCGTAAATGATGTTTGTAAATATTATTAAACAGGGTGCACATAGTTAAGCAAAAGTTTCAGTAATTTCCATGGACAAATATCAAAATCAAGGCTGCATGGTTGGCACACTTACTGCAGCAACAAGGATATATAGATAAAGATCGATAAAATATCAAACGATATAGCAACATAAGGCCTATTGTTGGATAAACTGCATGCCCTTTGGTCTTAGCAGCTATTCGTAATCATATATATAAAGCAAGATTTGTACTGCAAAATATAGTATCATGATTCTTTTAACTTGACTGATCATACATGTCATTCTAGAATGGCCCGATCCAGGACTGGCCCGGCCCATCTCCGTCGAACCCAACGCAGCTGAATTAATTTAGACGTTCTGGAATCCGGATCCGAGAACCTCGTCGAGCCCAAGCAGCACCTCGTGAAAACACCACAAATGTATGGGTTACATTACTGTTTTCACGAGGGGCTGCTTTGGTCTCATGGCATCCTAGTGCAATATGAATACAATGTCTGCTGTTGCAGGGATAATGGCGTGAGATAGTATTACAAGTACAGAAATATGTAGTTGCATTAACCTTGGAGAATAACACTGCGCTCATCTTTGATTTATGTGGATCCCAGAAAGATAACAGAAATGGAGTCTTGAGTCACTGTGTCAATAAATTATCAGGTCACTCGGAGGGGCAAAAGAAGTATTCTTGTTCCAAAACCACACAAGTTTCTCGTATAGAATTGCCATAGCTGATACGAGTGCGCTTATTTGCCCCCAAACATAAGGTGTTATATACCGTTAAATGATCGGTCAGGTTCTCAACATCAGAATTAACTTCACTTCTCCGCAAACTTTTATCTTGAAGTCATTTTCACAAACGCATCCCAATCACCAGTTGATCAACCCATCAATTTTCCAACTTCAGAATATTGTCAAGAAATAATTAGGCATTACATGGTGGTGCAAGAACTGATGTGAAACAATGGTCTACTCTCATGCTAAAGAAAATGTCATTAGGAAGAAAATGGTCACCAAAACAATCGGAGCATTCACAAACCATAGATCGAACAAGAAAAACAATTGACCGTAGAGACAGAATTCATAAACACGTTAAATGGAAGGCATTTAAGGTATAAAACAGATCGCCGATATAAGATGTCTGGACCTGAAGGAGGCTGGTGGCGTAGCTAGGTAGCATAGTTACGGATTGCGGCCCCTGGCTAGTGATTCGTATCTCGTTTTCGCGTACGGTGGATTCCGGTTGCCGATGCTTGACTACAGCCGCTACTCCGGCGGAGAGAAGCCAAATGGATCGTCGGGGTTAGGGTTTGAGAGGAGAGGGGAACAGGATTCGTCACTGAGCTCCAAAAATAGCAAGCATCTGCCTCGTTTACTTTGAAAGAAAGTGCGAAGGAGGAAAAAAAGTTAAGTGAATATTTTCAAATGGCACCTCGTATTTTGTTATTTTACATTGAGCTCCCCTTCGAGGAAGGGCGGAGAGGCGTCCGACTCCGAAGACGTCGCCGTTGGATCCTCTCTGCGTTAGCCGATCTGATTCGCTTCATCCCTCTGCCTCCCCGCCGCCTCCTCTTCGTCTCGTCTCCTCACCCAACTCCTGCTCCTCCTTCTCCCGCTTCTGCTCGGATCGCTGTCCGGCCTGGAGGATTCCGTGGAATCCCAGGTGAGGGATCCCCTGTCCCGCCCTCTTCTCGTCCTTTTAGGATTGCCTTCGCCTCGGGCTCAACTCTGGTCTTGGATGGTAGGGCTTTCTTGCATCAGGGGTTCCTCTCCGACGAGGAGTGCGACCATCTCGTCTCTCTGGTTAGAATATGTGAACTTTTTTTGGTTTTACTTATCCTGAATTTGGTGTTTTCTTCAGGCTTCACTGACGACGAACGTTGTGAAACCAGGCAAAGGGTAAGTTGGAGAAATCGATGATCGCGGATAACGAGCAGTGAGGTGCGGACGAGCTCCGGCATGTTCATCGAAAAGAGGCAGGTAATGTTGTTCAATGTCTGGTCCGTTCATAGTAATGATGATTCTTTTATGGATTTTCGAAGCTTGATGCGCATATCTCTTCTGGGATTCGGCACTTTTTTGCAATCAGATCAGTATTCGCTAGAGATGGCATGCCATTGCAATGAATATTTGCTGTGAGAGATTTATGAGCATATGTTTCTTAGGCAGGGAAAGAAAAGATGAAAACAATCTTCCCGTGTGCATAATAACATGGTCAAACAAACTTTTGTTTCACCCATCTCAATTTCCTTGGATTTAGCATTTATTTTATGATAAACTTCATTTAGTTTATGAGGCAATGGTGTATAAAACATTCAGATTGGATTCAACACCTATACAGCTCAATTATGATGTATTTATAAGGTTTTTTTTCTATATGCTATACCCTTGGCCTCTGCAGTTTGTACTTAGTACGCTTTCCGATTTATTTGATGATCAATGGAAAACTTTCTTGAAACCAAATCAAACCTAGAGATAGTCAATAAAACTAATTAAAATTATTTTAGCTCCATTTCTCATAGTTGTTGTAATTTGTGTGGCACTAGAAGGGCAGACAAATGAACCTGCCGCTGGCTTTTTCATAACAGGATAAAATGACACATCAACTTTATTGTGCTGATATGTGTTGGGATTGTTGGACGCAATTCCTTAGGGCAAAGAAAAAAGTTGTGTCGGCTTTAACGAATGATTAAACGGATGCTCTTTTTTATAAAAATTATCAATGAATGTCCTACAGAAAGAACTATCCAAAATATGTGATCGATTCAAATTCTTTGTTTCTGAATTGAAGTTTAATATTTATAATTTGAACATGATTTACTATGTACCAACTAACAAATAAGAGTTGCATGTAACAACTACTATTACAACAAACTATTGACCATGTATTGTTTTTAATCAATTGAGAGTGAAATCCTAAATAATATTATATTTTAAAATTATAAAATAAATCCAGAGGATCCTTAGATGTAAAATTAATACTATCTGAATATCTACTTTACTAACAACTACCTATTAGTTGTTATAACAATGTCATTATATTATATTAATTTTAATTAATTAAGGATAAAAACCTAAATAAAACAAGTATTCAAAAGCAAAATCAAATAAAATGAACTCCATATGGCCCACTAAATATAAAATTAGCATTATCTATAGCAACTATAATTATTACATATTATAATTGCTAATTATGTAAAAACTTAATTACCTTTTACTGTAATTCCGTATATAAAACTTAACGCTCTTAATAACAACTCTTATCAATATCATTATTTTATATTAATTTTGAGCAATCAAGAATGAAAGAATTAAAATACTAAAACAAATAGATTCCATAGGACCCACTATATATAAAATTAATATATATGTATAACAAATAAGCGATTGTAATTCAGATCCTAAACCCTAAAATTAAATTCACAAATATAATATTTAAACCGACCAAACAATTTAATAGTATTTTAGATAGTTCTTTTGTTCAATAAAATGCTCGGCTGCTGATTTTTACAAAAAAAAATGTTCATTTAATAATTTGTTAAAATTGAGACGCCCTTTTAATTTTTATCCAAGAAAAAAGTAACAAAGGAATAAAAAAAAAGGAACCTTTTCTCATGTTTGAGGCTTTCCTTTGATCTAAGCATGTCAGGTTCTAAATGGTAAGATAGGGACTAAAAAAAAAATCCCAATTAAATTTTTGTACATGAATGTGATAGACTAAAGGTTTAATTTACTTGCAAAGCAATTTGCAATTTATAAAAAAATAAAATAAACGGAGTATTTGTAAGTTAATTTGCAATCTAATAATCATCATACATTTACAGATTAACCATCTTTGAGAATGCAGATTTCATTAATAAATAGATTGTAATGTTTGGTCGGGGCAAATGAGAAATGATCCATAGAAGGGTGGAATTTTTGTAAATGTCACTTGTAAACATGAACAGTGAAAGAAGGTGGTATCTTCAGTATAAAGCCATAGGATCTAGAGTCACTACACGAATGCATTCAAAACACCTTCTCCATGGATTTAGTTATTATCAAGTTTAGATGTGTCTTACAATTACAGAGCAGTAGCCTTGAGTTATAACAATTGTCCTTCAATTCTGGTCTATGCCATCCCTCCACTAGTGGCAGTTCTAATAATCTGAAATAGAGCTGTAAGCAAAACAAAAAGATTTTAGAGATCGTTAAACAAAATCAGTAGAAATAATAATAATATCAGGGAACTCTACGTACTGTTTGGGTGGATTCACACAGATGACAAAAGTAGGGAAAATGGCAAAGTAAATTGAATCTTGCACTCATTTGAAGATTAGAACGAAAAAAGTAGGGAAGTTCAATAAGGCTGTGTTTACCAAGAGGAAAGAAAGTGAGTCCACAATGGAATCGATCACGGCATGATTGGGATGGATTCTTTTCCAAGGAATTAAAAATGTGTTTACCTAGTAAAAAGGGAAAGAAGCAGGGGTAACTAAAATTATCCCACCATCTTCGTCGTTTCCTTGATCTTGCATAGCACTCAAACTTCTGCTTGTTGATCCTCGTAGCCAACCTAGATTCTTGACCTGAACTATACAAAGGTTCGAGCAACCTCAACCTCGAGACCTAGGAACAAAAGGCTTAGGCATCTTTTCAAATAAAAGGCTTGGGTGCAGGGCAGCAAATTCTAACGACCTTGCAGCACTACAAACGAACTTGGTCAGGCTGCCTGACGACTTCACAGCAAACAGAAGATTTCAGAATCTGTTCTTCGGAAATCATCTTGGCATAAGTCTTTTACGCAAAAAAAGTTACGGCATAAAGCTTGCCAATTCACAGTAGTTGTGGAGGTAAATAGGGGAAAGTCCACTTGATCCACCCTGAAACAGTTTGTCCTACTATTTCCATTTATGAGAGTAAGCCTGACCTCAAGGATTAAAGAAAACACTGGTGTGCTGGACATGATTTCATGTTCATCGGGTAGGCATAGAACAAACACAGAAAACTTCACCTATGCTCCTGTGAAATCGTGAAGAGTAGTATGGTTCCCTTGCATTATCCAAATTGAAGGTTTGTAACTTCAGCAAGATGTCTATGTGCTTAAACACTATTCAGTAACCGATGGTTTGTGCACAGACATATTGATTACTCCAAAAGATAATATGCCTTTAAATGCATGAAAGAGGCAAATCTAAGATTGCACTAATGCTCAAGTGATATGAACGTGATAGGACCAAAAAGCAGAGTTAAAACTATCATACTCCATATCCTATTTCAATAAGGAGATGAGGACAGGATTTCTTACATGATCCAATGACAACAAAGATAAAGAATCCCAGGACGATAGGCCCAACAGGGTAGTCATTTCCCTTCTTCATTGTTGTCTCAGGTACAGATCCCCTCCTCGATATATTTTTCTGAAACTTTGCAACCTTCTTGTCAGCAAGGCGTCTTGAAATTGTCTGCAAATGAAGGAATCAAAAGTATCACATATAGGGCTATCTACATTCACCATTCCAGAGGTCTTACTACCATTAAATAGTAAATATGACAGCTAATGCAAATGAAAAGCTGGTCACTAAGAAGAGAAAGGCAATACACTGTACAGTACAAATATTTCTTATTGAATGGCATGTCAAACTCCTCAAAAGTAAGAAAAATTTTAATTCGTCAAAATTTAAAGAATTGAAATTCTATTTCTGATATTGTATATTTTGTGTTTTGTGAAACAAAAAAAATGAAACTGAGAAACCTTACACAAAAAATAGAATTTCATTAAATTCTCATTCTCTCAAGTCTAGAGATAATAATTCATATCAGAATTCTTTTCCAATAGGAATTACTAACAAACAAGCTGTTATAGAAGTGAATTTTCAGAATTAAGGTACCAATTCTTGGTTGAAACTTGGACAAATAGGAAATGGATTTTATCCCTCTTTAATATTATTAATCAGTAACTTTGCAATTTTGTTTTAGGAATGCAACTTAGGCTGTGAAGTAATGTAGTAAATTTAAGAATTAGAAAAAAATCAAGTTTTGGGGGAGTTACTCATAGATTTTGTTTTATCATTATAAAACTGGCTTCATGGGACCTATGGGATCCCAGTCCCCTTTTTATATTCCAAACAACTGCCACATTGTCAAAAACAGAAGTAAAATGGGATCCGAGCATCCAAACATGAAACCGAAACCTAACGATAAACTTTTACAGCTAGTGGCTGGATATGAGAAAGAAAGGGAGTAGAAATAAAAGCAATTATAGCTCTTCCACCAAACATTAAAAAATAGGAATTTACTTTTCCTTCAGTTTTTTTAACAACGCGAATTCCTAACCAACATAATTAAAAGAATTTTACATTGAGCAGTCCACTGCTCAACACTAAGATTCTTTGTGTTGTCCCATACACATAGGGAGCAATAACACACAAGCTTTCTATTGTTTTTCCATTATTTCCCCTAATCCAATATCAATTCTAAGATTTTTTTTATGTTGTCCCCTACGTATAGGGAGCAATAACACAAACGTTTTGTATTGTTTTTCCATTATTCCCCCTATTTATTTGTTCTATGGTTTCAATGTATGATATAAGAAACTTAATGTTATGATGCTCTATCAATGGAGATCCATTGGGTTGTACCTTCTACTATGAATCATTTTGAAGAATTCAATGCCATATTTTTAAAAATAAATAATCAATTACAGGAAACCGCCCCAAGCAATAACAATTAAAAAAAAGTCGCGTTCTGGAAAAAAAATGGATATTTTCTACCTTCTAATCTACCAGATCGAACATTAACTTATGCGTTTAGAAGTGATAGAGTAATCATCAGAACTTTTTCCTCTGAAATAACTCACAGTACAAAACAATATTCCAAAAATCTTTAAAAGAACAAAGCAAACAAACACATCGTAGCGGAGCAGATCTCCTTCGAAAAAATAATCACCTCTTGCTACAAAAAAATGAACAGATCTACAAATTCGCATGCAATATCAGCAGATACCTAAATCTTTAAACGCGCACAAAATTTCCAACGGAAACTTCGCAGCAAACATCAGGAATAATTGGATCTAACTAATCCATTCGAGAAATGGAGGAAAATAAGTAACACTACATTAAAAACCGATCACATAGATCAAAGAGCCCGTTGAGAATAAGAACTAAAATCAAAAGCTCAGATCGGATCGAAGGCTCACCATTTTCTCGCCGGACGGATGAACGGAGAGATCAATAAAACTGGAGATCTGGAGGAAAGATTGCAAGGCGTCGCTCCCGCGAGGGTTGAAATAAACGCGTTGGACTCAGAATTAGTAAATGAGCAGTGCTTTGAGGAACTCGAAATTTGAACCCGTAAATTACGCCCTGCATTTATTCGCACGCAAGGAATAGATGAACGGCAATGATCATTGTGGGTGCGATTTGGGTATAGGTCCATGTTGGAATAAAAAAAGGATTCCTAAATAGGATCCGTGCCGGGGTCGATGGACCGCCGTCTGCTTTTCGGCTGGCAATATCTATCGCACTTGATATAATAAATTGAGAAAAAAAATGCTATATTTTTTTAAAATAAAAAATAATAAGTTGAAATAAATAAATTTAACTTAATTAAAAATATTATATAGATCATTTTTATATTAAAATTTTTTTATCAACTTATTAAAATGATTTAAACTTCAATAATTTCTATAAACAAATTTAAAAAGACTTTGACCGTGATTTAATGATTTTAATCGACTTTAAATAATTTTAAACAGGTTGATAAAAAATTAAACTAAAAAAATAATTTATTTTAATATATTATAATAGTTATGATATATCTACTATAACAATGTTAAAATAAAAATATTTTTAATATAAAAAATATAATAAGATTTTATTTATATATATATATATATATATATAAGTTGAAATATGTTTTAACAAAAGGATAATTAAGGATGCCTTTTAAATTTTGCCATAATAATTTAATTTTTTTGAGTAAGTTATAAATAAATCAAATATTCATAAATAAATTTGATATTACTTGATAACAACTTATAAATAAATTTGATATTACTTGATAACAACTTATTTCGTTAATAACATTTATACACAATAAATTAATTAAATAAATAAACTTGAATAATTTATAGAATTAGCTTAAACACATATAAATTCAAGCTTGTTAACATTCATAAATAATATTTTTAAATCATATTCATTAATAAAATTTTTATCAACCTTTTTGAATAGACCATAAATGAATCTACCATTCGTTAACAAATTTAATATTTAACTTGATAAAAACTCATTTATATTCGCTCAATACACATAAAATTAATTAAATGAATAAACTTTGAATAACTCATTAAAGTAAACGAATCAACTTATCAACACATGTGTTCAACTTGTTAACATTCATTAATAATATTCTTCAACCATATTCATCAATAAAATTTTTATCAACATACTAAATACATAAAGAAACTTTTAAAAATAAATAAATAAATTTGTATTATCAAACTCAATAATCAACCAAACAAGTTTAAAATCTAAAAATTTCAAACAATCAAATAAGTTTAAATTGAGAATTCAATAACATCTAAACAAACCAAACCCAAACTCATAAAAAAAATCAAATCAAACTTGAACAATTATTTTAAAGGTTTGACATTTTAGCTTAACTCAATTATTTTATCAAATAAATTTGAACATCATAAAATTTAACTTGACTTAACTCATTTACGATCCTACTTTTGAACGGTCTTCTTCTATTTAAACAAGAGACAACTTCACTTTTGGATACAAAAATATGCCTGTTTTCTCTCTAACAAAACCACTTGTTGCTTAAGATTTCTAGGCTCTACAACAAAGTTGGACATTGTTGGAGAAAGCTCAAAATCTCATCTTAAAATAAAATAGAGGCTACTCTTCTCCAAATTCTTCTCTCTTCATTTCCTAATTTTAGATTGATGTTTCTAGCATCTAATATTTAGAACAGATCAGACTTCTACATTAGTCACTGCCAGATCAGTTCAAGATAGCTACAAACATCCAACCGATAATCTAAATACGCCTTCGTAGTTGATTAATGAATCTACTTCAAGCTATGTTCGAACACAAAAGACATGCCTTCAAACCAGCACAATACATACAACAATCAAGTATTTATCCCACTAACTAAGTAAAGTCGAGCTAAACCAACAAAACACATCCTAAGCAATTAAGTTATATTGAACGAAATAGAGTCCAATGAGGTGAAGTTTGATGGGGGAAAAGTTACAAAAACTTGGTGGGAATTGATAGCTAAAGAAAATCTCAAAATTTAGTTAAATAAATACTAGTAACTCAAACAACACAAACTAAATTTGATATGAACAATGCAATTAGAAATCAACCCCAGCACTACCATACTGATGTGCAATGTGAATATATATAACACTACCTTACACATTGTTCAACAAGCAAGCTTGGCAAAAGACAAGGGTTCCAGGTTTCATACTCGAAGGAGAATGAACTTGTTGGGAAATTTTGGTCATGCAGCTGTGAGTAATTTCTAAGCATTATTTACAGAAAATAAATTAACAGAAAACAGCGAGTTGGAGTTCAAAGTCTGTGTAGCAGGCTATAAAGTAAAAGTTCATAGCACATAGCTCATAGCAATCACCGCGATGATTTGAAACAAGTAACTGATGGTGAACAAGCTAGGGCAGTCGCGGAGTTGCGAAGATCAGTTCTAATTGGAACTCAAGGTTCCAGCTTCAGAGAGACAACCCGGGATTGCCGATTTCGCTTGGCCATCTTTACAAATACCATTGACAAGCAAGGTGGTGCCCACCACGGCTTGCGCACTTCTTGTTCCCCTCTTAGGCATGCAACTGCATACATCCAACCCAAGAAGTTGTAGAAAATCATGAGCTTCAAAAGCATATGGATTGTAAAGTAAAGATGATCATTTGTCACATCGGAGCTGCCATATGCCTGCAGAAACATTAAGCTAGAGCACATGGTCTGAACAATGGTAAGTGGCTATGCAAACTCAACCGTGCCAAGTGGAAGTCGAGATCCTAGTTGCATAGAGGTATTAGAATCATATCCCAAAGTGGGATGTTCACAATTTTACCCTGAAAAAGGCACCTCAAACTTTCATACAATTGGTGGCTATCTGTCTCTAAACGGGACTAGAGGTCTACATTGAGCAAAATAGCAACTAATGAAATGGAAGGAATCTTGAGGTGAAAGTGATTGTTTTAAACTCAAGATGAAAAAATACAAGCCGTGTTTATTTTTTGATCAGGCAACTAGCAGCTTTCTCACCAGTTGAATGAGGTGGAAGGTCAAAACTACTAGGATCAGAATGGACTAAGGATAACTATCTTAATCATTCTATGATTACAGCAACAGAACCCATCTACCATTGTGGCCACTTTGGCAATTGGAATTACTTTAATTAAAGTGGCTGATAAGTTCAGGTAAGTTGTAGTTAGGTTAGGAAGTTTCTGCAACCTACAAGCACTCAAAGATGCTATTACCTGTGCAATCTACTAATATTCTGAAATACAGATTTGGAGTGTAACTTGCATACCAAGGTAACACAAAAAAAGAGACCCAAATAGCTCTGTTAATTCACTTGCCACAGTTCCTAATAAAGAATAGTGACAGTATGTTGATAAGAGGTCGTGTTAACTAATCCAACAAAAGGCAGCTGATAAAAGGTCAACTAATCCATCAACATACATCAGGTTGATAAGAGGTCATGTTTACTAATCCTTAAGATGGTGAGCCAGCTTGAGATAATCTTTTTATTGTTGTCCAGTATCCAACTCCTACAATAAACTGGTGGAGTGAGTCAAAGAGATCAGGAAATTCTTCAGCTTAATGGTTGGTGTCAAGGTAGCAGGTGTGGAGTTGAGAACGACTCAGTCAAGCTTCAAGAAAACAGGTCATTGATTAAGCCAATAGTGAATATGGCTAGGCTGTGTATATAACTTTGGTCTATTTTTTCATAAAAAATTAAAAAGACACTAATTGTGAAAAAAAACACAATTTTTAAAATATCAATCAAGCAAATTTAATTGGAACAAGATAATTTAGCTAACTGAATTGTTTCCCAGCTCAGCTAAATCAAGTTTTTGCAAATATACTACCAGCAACTAGCTAGTCTTGTCTTGTTGTAATAACATGGTTAACAGTGTCAGTGTGCGTATATTAGACCATTAGACTCCTTATATAAGGAACCAGGATTAAGAGTTTACAGGATATTTGCCTTAAGAGTTACTCTTCATGGTATTAATAACTAGTTTCTTAGTATCTTGTCTCCATACGCCCAAATTAATAATTTTCCTTTACACTTTTTTCTTGAATATTATCAGAGACCATATATAACCGTCAGACAGGAAGAAAATTAATATCAGAACAACTTTTTCATGAAAAAATCACAGAGAGAAAAGCATGTTACCTTTTATGCGCCTTAACTCCTTGCACAGAGTAATAAAGTCGCCCCACTTCATGTGGCAGCGCCTGATAAATCGGAGAATTTGCTCTGTAGTAAACATGGATAAACTTTCTAAGTATTCTCCATTTACTCCGTTTTCTTCAAAAACTTGTCGGTAGCTACCAAGGTTTATCTCTTCAAGCCATAATCCAACATCCTGAAATCACATGGTTGAGTTTTCAGTATCGAGTTGTGAAACAGACAAAAAATGTGTAGCTCCTTTAACAAAGGTGTTTTTCCAAACAGCTATTCTGTCATGTTGTCATGTCATAAAACAGACTAGCGGCAAGTATCTAAAGACACATTATATGATAGGAACAAGTAATAAATATGAGAACCAATGAAGTGAAAGTAACAAAAGAGTCTAATGCATATTTGTGAAAATTGATACGGACCACTGGTTGGATCTGACAATTGAAATTGGATACTTCTATCTGGCTAGCTCAGCGATCAGACATGCAAAAAAACCACTAAAAACTGGCAAGACTGACCAACTTTATTATTCTTCTCATTTATTTATGTCTGTTTAATAAAGTTTTAATATGAAATTCCTTGGTTTAATTTCTGATTATTTTTATTAATATGCATAAATTATAATGAAATAAAGAATATGTGTGAAATTCATTTATCTAACATAATTTCTTAATCTTCTTATCACCTAAATTTATAATGCAAAAATAAAATCAATAAATTTCTAGCTTAACCAATGGATCTAGGTCTGGATGATGAACTCACTTGAGCAAATGTATGGTGGGTCCATATGCTGTTCGACCAACTAATCCATCAATCCGGCCTTTGAACAAGTGACCTTGAGTTTGGCCAGATTTAGTTTTTTTATAACTATAACCTAAAGAAAGCCTATATAATGGCAAAAGGTGATGCACAGTGGTAGCACCAGAATAATGAATTTTAAACCTCACATTGTTTCTTGGAATTTGCAAACGTATACACATAAACATATAATGGAGTTGAACTTCCTTCTATTAACCATCGTTTCTCAGACAATCATCAGCCAACCTAAATATTACTACGGTGCCTTCTAAGAATTAAGTTGGGTGAAGAGGTTTACGAATGGTATCAAAAAGTAGAAAGCAAGATTTCTCTGTTAATTTAATATATATCTATCCTGTGAAATCAACATGATATTGATAGCTGTTTTATCAGCTACTTCTACGTGAATGCCCTAGTTTAGTACACTAGGATTCTAAATACTAATCCTCCCTTTCTTTGTAGTTCTTGATTTGCTCTTTCTCGAGATCCACTACACTACTTTATCTACTGAACTGCATGTATTACCTACACCATGTTTTGTCATGCTGACTGTTTCCTATTATTAAGATGCAACTATCAATGCTACACACGACCATTACAAAACTTCAACCTATCTGCAATGGCATACAAACATGGCAGTATCACCGTGTTAGTATTTATATGGTATCTCATTTTCTGAATTCCTATTCTCATTTGTTTGATGATGCATCACTAACCAATCTCAAGTATACATGCAATTAGTTAGAGGACCTGCGTAAAAAGCTTAGACATGTTCAGGATCATTTTCGATGTAATAATATTATGTTTTTAAGCAACACATAGTATTATAGTTTAAGCCATGACTAGAAAAACATCTAGTTTAACAAAAGTTTTGGTTTTGATGCTTTCAAAGACAAGTTCGTTCATTTTTACTGCCTAAGCAACCAAATTTGTTTAATGCTCTTTTAGATCTGATTTGAATCAGAATCAACTTTACATAGTTCTAAGTGGTTGGATTTTCTGAATTCAGTTTTGCCACTCTCCGTGGTACTAAGCGATTCTATATTCCCAATTAATGTTTGCCATTTTGCTGCTGAGTGGCAGCACCACTTAAGTTATTAATTATCTTAACTACAAACCACTGACACACGGTGATGAAGTATGACTGATTTAGTGATTTAGCCATTGCTTAAATGGATGAAATTCCAAAAATCCTATCACACTTAATCAGATAAAACACATTAAGCTTTATAAGAAACGCCTGGCCTAAAAGTAGTCCACTCCGACTACATGATTTTTTAAAAAAAGTTTATTCTATGATTCACACAAACGGAAATAGTTACTCTTCAAAACTGAGTAATAATTACATGAAACTAGTTCCAGTCTGTTCAGCTGGCTTTTGAGCAAACAATTGGGATTATTGTAGATAATGCGAAAAAAAGAGGTCTGAATTCAAATCATGAGAACAGCCAATAGGGATTCAACAAAATCTTGCAACTTGTCAAAAAAGAGGGAATTTTAGCATACTCTGAGATCTACCGAAATCTATCAATCAACAACAAAAAAAAATGTTTTGTACTGAGATCTATCGCGTTCATCCGATCCAAATGCATCACTTCACAGGCCCAACCAGAAGGAGGGGAAAAAAACATTTCTTGATCAATCGGAAACAAAAATTCGGACTTTATTTCAAAATCATGAGATCTGAGAACAAATGAGAAGCGAAAGACATATACAGTAACAGGTTCGGAAGCATACCTCTACCGTCCAGATGAAGAAATCTATGGGCTCCGGAGACCGGCCCTTACTCATCTTCCGCTTGCTCCTAAAAGCACCGTAACCCTAAGCCAAAAAAAAAAAACTCAATAAATCCCTACTGGAGCTCCCAGAACACACCAACGCATTCCGATTTCACAATATTCTGCACCAAATCGCAAGAAATTACCGAGTCGGGGCAACTCAGCTGCTACCCAAGACGGAGGATACAAGCGATCGCAGCGACCACGGGAGAAGCACTGGCAGATCGATTTGGGCCAGATGACACCGCCCACCGCCATGAAAAGGGGGGAGAAAATAAATGAATAATAATTCCAGTTAAATGTCCGCCAAACTCAGCGAGTTACTTTACATCTTACCCCTCCAAATCAATATATTTACACTTGTCTTATTTACAAAATGCCCCTCGTAATTTCAACTTATTGTTTTCACAACGCCAAATTTGTTCACTATTACTAATGCCCTTTTTAGCGTAGCTTGATGGGAAGATCAAGGAAGGGACCAATTTCACGAGAATTAAGAAAAAATATATATTTATTTAATACAAATTAAATTACTATAAATTTTCTTTATTATTCTTTCTTTTCTTTCCTATGAATTCTTGTGTTTTTATTTCCTTTCTTATCCAACAGTCTTACAGTGAGATATAGATAAATAAATCATGGTACTTTTGTTTTTTTCTTATCAATCATACAAACAATCCTAAGAAATACTACACTCGTGTTTTCCTTAGGCCGTGTTAAGGGATGCAATTAGATGAAAACAAATTTAGGGGAGTTTTATGAAACTACCCTTCTACATTTGGAGCCAATTAAAATTCCACCAAAAATGTCATTCAAGAATGCATGTACCCAATTGGATGATGAAACTACACTTTCATTTAGCTTTTTTGATGGTTGGTGGCCTCATTCTCTTTGGTTTTTCTCCTTTTGGGCCCATCGACCATAAACTTTTGGTACCATCGATCACATTGATGAACCATCTTCCATCGAGTTAGTAGTTGGGAACTAATCAATGTCGAACGGGGAGGAACTATTCGAGGATTCTAGTTGGTGGCTCGAGCATGACTACTTGCGCATGTTGATACTCGCAACTTATCGAGTCATAAAACATGATTCATAAAACTCGTTCCCATGGAAAAGTATCGTGAAATTTGAGAGTGGCAAGTAGTTCTAATAAATTAGCCAAACTTAATTTTTTGCCCCCTTAATTTTATAAAATTTTAGAATTTTCTATGCTTTCATTTGATTTAAATTGGACCAATTCTATAAAATTCAAATAGTTTGAAAATATTGATTTTTTTATTTGCCTGAAAAATTAATTTGCAACCCTCTGGTCATCTATATCCTTATTCAATCAATGATATAAAAATTAATTTTTAATAAACTCCTTTTATATATTAAAATAATTATATAAAATAGTTTTTTTAAAAAAATTATGCTACCTTCAATATATCGAAGGGTTCATATTGATTTGTTTGATCCTAAATTATAAAATTAAATAATTGATCAAAGATTCGATTGGTCGAATCTCAATTTCATCCAAATAATTTAAAATAATAATGCAAGTTCCTCGTGGTCCATCATGCACATATTTATAAATATAGTAAGTCCTTGGATTATTATGCTCAG
The DNA here is from genome assembly GCF_044706935.1 of Curcuma longa. NCBI lineage: Eukaryota > Viridiplantae > Streptophyta > Magnoliopsida > Zingiberales > Zingiberaceae > Curcuma > Curcuma longa. The sequence continues at coordinate 8,581,548 of NC_133871.1, forward strand.
TTTATTTGGGAGGATATATTTAAAAATGGAAGAAAGGTTTTTCACGTGAAAATTTTTTAATTGTTTATTTTATAAAAAACGGTGGATTATTTTTTTTTTTTTGCTCCTTCATTTATTTTGTAAGAGGATAAACAGATAACCCCCATCATAATTAAGTTAATTATGATAGAACAAAGTTGTTGAAGTGGATAAGAATCGAATTTTGATAAAGTCGAGGCACACGGACGGAGCCAGGTATTAATCTACCTGAGCTCTAGCCCGGGGGCCCAAAAAAGTTAAAAGGGAATTATAGTGTGAATTTACCATAGAGAAAATAAAAATTATACGTAAAAGAGGGAAATAGCCCGGGGCTTTGGATCCGTTCAGGATTAGCCCAGAGGCTACGAAATTCATGGCTCCGCCATTGCCGAGGCAATACCCTTCTCCGTTGTGATCAACTACAACTTCTCGATTAATTACCTCTTTATAAATAGTTGTGAGACTGAGGGGGTGTTTGGTTTAAGGTTTCCCAGATATAAATGTTCCATTGAGTTCTCGAAATTTGTGCAATGGACAGATGATGGGTGTTTGGGGGGGTGTTTGGTTTAAAGTTCCCCAGATGTAAATGTTCCATTGAGTTCTCGAAATTTGTGCAATGGACAGATGATGAGTGTTTGGGTTTAGATGATGAATGTACATATGAGATTAGGGTAATTGAAAATTGGGAGTTGGCAAAAAGGACCTATGGAGGTCCTTTTTGCCAATCTGAAAGTTTAAATTACACATCTACCATTGTGAAAAATATATAAGAATTTTTTAATTTTTTTAGTAAGGATAACTAAGTAAATGGACATCCAAAATACAACTCAACCTCATATTCACCAAATACTCCATTTACATTTACATTTTCTCAACCTTTTCTCAACCCCAACTATTCATTTACATATTTTCAACCGCAACTTTCCGTTGAAAAAATACAACTTAAAACCAAACACCTCCTGGGTTTAGATGGTGAATGTACATATGCGGTTGGGGTAACTGGAAATTGGGGATTGGCAAAAAGGGTCTATGGAGGTCCTTTTTGCCAACCTGAAAGTTCAAATTACACATCTACCCTTGTGAAAAATATATATGATTTTTTTTTCAAGTTTTTAGTAAGGGTAAATAAATAAATGGACATCCAAAATACAACTCAACCTCATATTCATCAAACACTTCATTTACATTTACATTTTCTCAACATTTTCTCAACCCCAACTATACATTTACATATTTTCAACCCCAATTTTCCGTTGAAAAAATACAACTTAAAACCAAACACCCCCTGACTGTATAAGGCCATTAGATGATAGATTCTATTTTTTTTTTTTGGTTGAAAAAGATAAGATAGACAAATGGATAACTGAGTACATTATAATTCCTTTACAATTAAATTATCCAAATAGTAAGAGTGTAGTAGACATATTTGTATTGCTTTAAAGCAACAAAAATATAAAAATAGATAATAATAATAATATTTTTAGTAATAATATTAGAGATTATAGAAGTTTCTTAATTTGTGGGCAAGTTAAAAAAAAATAGTATTATTCTGTTTTTAAGTGTTGCCACTTTTGGGACGCAAGGTCACCTTCTTAATTTAATTTCAACGACAAGGATAGCTCCTATTTGGGTATGGCTTTCTATATGTATATATATACACCGGAATAACAGATTAATAAAAATTGTTAAAATAGGTTAATCATGCTGACGTGGCGCTCGAGATAAAAACTGCTGACTTGGACAAATCACAATTGACAGCGACAACATTGACCTTCCTCCACGTCTGCCAACCTGGCTGGCACAATTAAATCATGTGGATAAGTAGACACATCACGCAGCTTATCATCCAGCCTTTTACCCCCCTTCCTCTGTTTACTAGGAAGGAAGGATGCGGAGTATTTTTAAGTTAAGGAAAGGAAACGCGTAATTGATGGGAGAGAGAAGTAGAAATGAGACGCAAAAGGAGGGCGGCGTCAAAAGGGTGCCCCTCACGTTACAGACATCGCAGCTCAGGCGGTCCAGCAATTTTATAAAGGAAACTTTGAGCTGTACTCTGACGCCAATAAAAGAAATCCCATCCAGTTTCCTCCAATAAAGAACCTGTCAAGGACAAGGAAGCTCCCCAGATCTCTCAGAGCGATGGATCAGTATTCCCCTGCCACCGTCGCCGCCGGAATCGCAGGTGCGTCCGGCGGCTTTGAGTTTCAGAGGCTCGTCGTTTAGTTTGCATCTCGATAATGATGATGATGATGATGATGACGCATGGCTTTTGATTTGATTGGCAGGGAACGTGTTCGCCTTTGTGCTGTTCGTGTCGCCGGTGTGAGTGGTTCGCAATGGGTTTAGGGGGTTTTCCGGTGAGTTAGTTCGTTTGCAGGGAATGATGACGGCGGTGCTGTTCTTTGATGGTTTTGTGCAGGCCGACGTTCCGGAGGATCGTCAGGAACCGGTCGACGCAGGAGTTCTCGGGCTCGCCGTACGTGTACTCGCTGATGAACTGCTTGATCTGCATGTGGTACGGGCTGCCGTGGGTGGCCGGCGTCGTGCTCGTCGCCACCGTCAATTCCGCCGGCGCCGCCTTCCAGATCGTCTACGTCGTCCTCTTCCTCCTCTACGCGGACCGACCCAGAAAGGTCAGATCTTGCCATCAACGCTCTGTTTACTCTGACGTGTCAGAAACGAATTTAAAATGAAAAAAAAAAGAAAAAAAAGGGAAAAAAAATAGTAGCTTCTATTGAGTTTGCAACATTTCGCCCAATTTAGAATAGGTAACTACGTGATACAATATTATTCTGAACTGTTACATAGTATGTTTAAGTTGGTTAGTTACGATAACAGAGTTGTTGAAGTGGGCAATGATCGAATCTCGATGAAATCGAGATAATGTTCTCCTCCATCGTGGTCAACTACAACTTCTCGATTTACCTCCTCATGGATGATCATGGGACCTAGTCATAACAATTTTCTTCTTGTCTAGAATCATAATATCTTTATGTATTTATGTATCGTAGATAAGAATGGCGGCGATGCTCATAGCTGTTCTTTGTGCCTTTGCGACTATCATTTACGTAAGCTTGGAGTTTCTGGATCAACCAATGCGGAAGGCATTTGTTGGATACTTGAGCGTCGCTTCACTGATCTCCATGTTTGCTTCGCCATTGTTCATCATCGTAAGCCGCCCCAATTTGTTTATCGACACTCTCGATATCATAGCTATCGCAATTGCTGATCATTTGCCCCCCAATTTGTTTCAGAATTTGGTGATCAGGACTAGAAGTGTGGAGTTCATGCCATTCTACCTATCCCTTGCCACCTTCTTGATGAGCCTATCTTTCTTTGCATATGGAGGGCTATTGCATGACTTCTTCATATATGTAAGAATAAGAATAAGAATAATTCAATTCTTTCTTTTTTTTAAAAAAAAATTATTATTCTTTTTTTTCCATTAAATTAAACTATAAGTCAACTCTGTTGGCAGATTCCAAATGGGATTGGAACTCTATTGGGGGCCGTGCAATTGATCTTGTACGGCTACTACAGCAGGAAATCCGGAGAGGAGTCTACTTTGCCATTGTTGTCTTGAAAATAGATAAATAGAATGCGTATTCATTAATTTTCTTTTTATTATTCTTTTGATTTGATTGATTGGTGAATCAAATGATTTGGGCAAACTTGGTTTGATTTTCTTCATTTGTAAATTGTATCGCTCAACCTTCTTAGTTGAGCTAATCAATAAAATGATTGTTCAAATTTAATTTGTCTTTTTTTTAGTTTAAGTTTGATTTGAGGTTAGTTTAGATATTATTAAGTTGTTAATTTAAGTTAATTTGATTGTTTTAAGAAAAGTTTGTATAATCGACTGATAAACTTGATATTATGGTTACGTTTGGTACGACGTAATATAATCACACTTGTAATGTAATCAAGTTTGTAATGTAATGTAATGTAATCTTGATTACATTACTATGTTTAGTTGAAGAAATGCATGTAATCTTTGATTACAAGAATGATTACATTACAGTGTTTGGTGTACATTATTTTCAGTAAGAAATCTAATTTTTATTATTATAAAATACCAATAATACCCTCCTAATTTTTAAAATAAAATAAAAATAAATGTAATAATAAAGATTATTTTTATTATCTTTAAAATAAATTATTTTATTAATAATTAATAATTAATAATTAATAATTATTTAATAATTTTATTAATTATAAAAAATAAAAATTATTAAAATATTTATTAATTACTAATTAAAAGTAATTAATAATTTTTAATAATTAATAATTTATTATTAACTATTAATTTTTAAAATTAATTATTAATAATTAATTAATAATTTTTGTTTTTAAAATAATTAATTAGTTTAAATAATAATTAATTAAAATTATAAAATAAAAATTATTAAAACAATTAATAAATATTTTATTAATTAATAATAATAATAAATAATTTTTATTTAAATTATTAATAATAATTATTATTAATTTTATTATTTTAATTATTTTATTAATTATAATTATTAATACTTATTTTAATAATTTATAATTATTATTTTATTATTAATAATTATTATTATTAATTTTATTATTTTATTAATTATAATTATTAATACTTATTTTAATAATTAATAATTATTATTTTATTAATACTTTTAATTAATTTTATTAATAATTAATTATTAATTATTAATTAAAATTATAAAATAAAAATTATTAAAATAATTAATAAATATTTTATTAATTAATAATAATAATAAATAATTTTTATTTAAATTATTAATAATTAGTATTATTAATTTTATTATTTTAATTATTTTATTAATTATAATTATTAATACTTATTTTAATAATTAATAATTATTATTTTATTAATTATTTTAATTAAGTTTATTAATAATTAATTATTAAGTATAATTAATAAATTATTGATTTTATAGAATTATTAATTTTATTAATAAAGTGGAAGGGTATATTTGGTACGATAAAAACAGAATCCGTAATGTAATCGGATTACATACTATTTCCTTTGTAATCCAGATTACATATCTTGGCTCCTCTTTTGTAATCCAATTACATTACATTACAAGCGTGATTACGTTACCAAACAAAGTAAATCATCTTGTAATGTAATCCTGATTACATTACAAGCCTGATTACCCCTTACCAAACATGCCCTATAAGTTTTTTTATTTGTATTATGAATTTTTTGTTTATTTATATAAAATTCTTGATAAAGATGATTCATAAAATGAATTTATGTGTTTAAATTTGTATTTTTTGTTGGATAAGTTATTTAAACTTATTTATTTAATACATATTATGTAAGTTCAGAATATAAATAAATATGTACTAAAATATATATCAAAATTTTTTTACATATATTTAGTTCCAGTGGCGTCAAAATTTTTAACAAGGATAAATTTAATAAATTTTAAAAAATAATATAATACAAAATATAAATCATATATTAAGTATATATGTTTTTACAATAATATTTTTTTAAATTTTTATACTTTGAAAATATTTAATAATAGTCTTTTATATTATTATCAAGTGTATCAAATATGTTTCATTTAATATACGATACTAAATAATTATTTATCATATCAATTAAATATTTTTAAAAATTTTAAATATTAATATTAAAATCTAAATTAAATTTTGAATTTAAAGAAGTTGAAAATAAATTTAAATTTAAAAATTTTGACTTTAATCCTTGATTTTAATTGAAATAATGATCCATCAATTTTCAAAATTATTTTCTTCAACACTTATTCAATAACACAACAAAACTCATTAATCAATCAAAGTTCAAAATTTTTTATCCTAAATGCCTAAAAATAGAATCAACAATCGAATAGTAAGTTGTGGTTCCACTTTCATTCAACGCGCACCACATTCTCTGAAATCATATTCTAAGTACTGAAATCGAATATAAACCTTTTCAACCATGATTTTCAACGATAAAAATCTCACGACAACACCAAAAAATATGTCATGTAGCTCCAATGAGGGAAAGGACCAATGGATTCGTTCTAAGTTTCTTTTAAAAAAGTGGTATCAATTGATAACTTAAGTTAAAAATTTTTTAAATATATAATCAATTTTAATTTTTCAACAACAAAATAGATAGTGAATTAATCAATCAGAAGGACGGTGAGAGTTTGAGATTATTTTGTGAAAAAATAAAAAGGGAAATAAATATAAATAAGATATGTTTTAAATTTAATTAATATTAATTTTTTAAAAAAATATATATTACATATAGCATTATTTTTAAAAAAAAAATCTTAAGGGAAGCAGTTGCACCCATTGTAACTTATATCTCATTATTTTCATTTAAATGGTGAAAATAATTACTAAAAATTATAAAATACCCGACAATTGCAACGTTCAAATCATAATAATAAATTCATTAAAAGTTATAAAGTATTAAAAATAAAATAGTAGAATTATTAAAAGTATAAAATAAATGCTAATTAGAAAACATTAGGGGTTACCTTTACAATTTTCAAATTTTTAGAGCCTTTGGAGAAATATGCAATCTTTGGGCAGTGAAATGAAATTCCCCTAATTTCAAATTATTTACCTTGTAACGGGTATTATACCGGCATGATCTAACCGGCGTTATTTTATCGTTTTATTTCTGTGTTTTGAATATATCGGCCATGGCCACTGTTATCTCAGTCCGAGCTATTCCTGTCACTTCGTGCAGTTTGCGCCATTGTTGGATCTGTGGCCTCCGCAACGACAGGTGCTTGCTCTTCCGATTCCCGATTCTGTTCGTTTGTTCTATCTTGTTACTTAATCTGTGCCGAAAACGGATGTTCTGATCTCCTCTTCGTTTTCCGAACTCCGTCGATTTGTTCTGGTTTCAGACAATCCCACCTGGATCTTGTTGCTACCCTTTTGTTTCGCGTATTTTGAATTTTCCCTTAGGTAAGAACCGAAGGCACTGTTCTTTTTCAGTGTTTTGATTTCTTTTTCCGTGAAATCTTTTCCCTATTCCCTTTTCAATTTTTTTTTCACTCTCGCTATCTTCATTTGAGAAAATTTAGACTTAGCTTGTTTATTTTGTTGTTATTTGCTGATTATCCCATACGAGATAACGTCATCTATCTCCTTGATCCGTGTTCTACGTTGGCGATGCTATGTAATCTTCCTTTTTAACGAAAATTTGTGACGGCATAAATTTCTCTTCACTGCCTACCACAGTAATATGGGAAATGTCATTTGCTGCCTCTTCTTTGGCGTACTTGTATGTAGATTTGTACGATTGTTTGGTTCGTTCCACTGACAATTTGTGACGAAATAACTGGCTGCACAATTTAATGATTTGAACTTCGTGTTGCAGCTTGGTGTAATTTGAATCATGGTGAAAACCACCGAGTACTATGATATCTTGGGCGTTAGAGTTGATGCGTCTGATGCTGAGATCAAGAAGGCCTATTACATTAAGGTAATAGGAGCTTCCTCTGATAAAATAAAGATATTCTTTTGATTCGTTTCCACGTATTCGTTTAAAAGACAATGCTGTCTAATCCTGCCTCAAAACAGCATGAAAATCCTCTATACATGTACAATAGTTCGCAACAATAAAAAAGTGAGTCATTCATGAGTTGTCGATTAGTTGAATTCTTTGTAGATCCAAACTGTCATAAAGTTATTAAACTTGTAAGAATGGTGAAGTTCTATTCTTAATAATTCACATGTAATTTAAGAAGATTTTGTTGAAGAACTTTTGTTGTCAGTAGGTTGGAACTATGACTTGCTAATTTGTATCAATTGACAACCCCAATGCCTAATCACTTTCCTTAAACCTTTAGTCATTCCATTAATGGTGTCAGACGGGGTTCTAATTTCCTCTAGGATAAGATGAGGTCATAGATTCTCATGTGATCTGCATTGGGGCCCATGGTCCACTTGACTTGGAAACAAGGTTGCTTGAATCCTTCGGTTGGTTTAAGATTTAGCTTTGACACATTTCAAATCTGATATCTTATTTTCATTTGTTTACTTCAACTTATAAGGAACGACTCTGCTAATGTTTCAGTTCTGGTCCTGAACTGGAAGAATACTTATCTGTGTTTAATGGTTACTGGATTAGTCAGGTTTTACCAGTCCCATTAAGTTTTGTCGATCCAGACTGATGTTTATGCTGGATAAAGAGAAACACCAACATTAGCACTTCTGATATTAAACAATCTGTCACTGAATAATTGATCTAACATTTGAATATGTTATGTACCTGGCTGTAATGGATTGCTTCCATTTAGGTTATTTTCTTGTTTTTTTTATTTCCTGACAATTTTCCTAGTATTTACTTACTTGTATCATCTTTTACTATTTGAATGATGGTTCTAATTCTGCACAGTATGAATCTAATTGCTTGTTTGCTTTGGTGGTTGAATAAGAGGTAAAAGATTGAAAAAGGAACAAGAATCTTTTTTTCACTTCATTTGGAACAGTAAAAGAGATTAGTAAACCTGTACACAAGGTTCCAACATAATATGTGATGGCATTAGTAGTAATATGACATTAAATATTATTTATGATACTCATCAATTGGTATCCAGTTTATTGCACAATACAAGAAGAGAATCCCACAATAGAAAAAATGAATTTGAGATGCTTGATGAGATATCAATCATGTTGTGCTTGGAGAAGATGCCCTGGGAACCATGGGTCTTTAAGACAGGAATCTGACTCTAGTACCAATTTGAAAGCAATAGAAGAATATTATTCAATAGAACAGAGAATAATATACCTATATATAAAATTCCAACCTATTACATATTGGCTGAACTAGTGATGTGGGTATGTGGGGTTACACTGTAACTCGAACACTTTAATTCAATACAATTTTAAACTAAGTTCTATGTGAGTCTGTAGCTTTTACACTTTGACCTAACATTGCTTATGTAACTGGATCCATTTTCTATATTGTATAGATTCCTTGTATTGTAAAAAGGAGAATAAGCCTATTTCTTGATGACCCAATAAGACCTCTTATTGCAGCCACAAACAAGCAACCTTGGTGAACCACTAAAATTTTCCATCTTCTCTCGTTTGATCTTATTCTGTGTTCTCATACACTTTTTTTGTAATAAAAAAATTGTTTGTTTTTCGCAGATGGTGTTTGATTCCTAATAATGTGTTAGTATCCTATGTATTTGATTTCTGTATCAGGGATACAATAATTTTATATTGCTAAAATGAAGCGCATAAAAAAAAACCCTGAAGAACTGGAAAGTGGATAAACTAAATACAAGTTTTGAATAAATGAAAACTGCTTAGAAGAAATGTGCCAATTTATTGTTTAAATTTCTATTATATGCTATATTATTATTATATTTCTTTAGATGATTGGAATTCATTCATTGCATGGCCTTTCAAAAAACTTTTGAAAAATTCTGATTATTTATTGCCATTGATCATTTCTGACAACTGTACAATTTTTCTATATGATACTAAAATTTATTGGCCAGATCCGTAGTATTTTATATCAGTTTGTCCCATCTAGTTAAACTTGTGGCATCTCTGCAAAGATTTTGATCTTTCAGATTGCTATTGTTGTCTCTTGGAATTTTAGGCAAGACTGGTGCACCCTGATAAAAATCCCGGAGATCCACAAGCTGCTCACAACTTCCAGGTGCTTCCTATTGATGATTCCTAAAGTAATAGTACAATTACCTAATTTTCTACATGAATATGCTTTAATTGGTTTAGTCTGTACAAAACAATTGTTTTTTTTTTCAGAATCTGCATAAGTTTCATTTGATCTGTGAGCATATGCCTTGCAATTTGCATCCCACAATTTATTTGCAAATGGAAAGGGATATAACTAAACTAATATATTTAAGATTCATAATTCTCTGTATTTCATCACTGTCTTATCAAAATAGTATTCTATTTGAAGATACTCGGAGAGGCTTATCAAGTCTTGAGTGATCCTTTGAAACGCGAAGAGTATGACAAGCATGGAAAGGAAGGTTTTTCCCAGTAAGTTCATAAAAATGTTTTTTATACAATAAATCTTCACTGAGATAGCTCCGGCATTTTCACTTATACTACTAACGTTTTTTTCTCCCAGTTACTAATATGCTAGTGAATTTAATATGTTAGAGATTCCTTGGTGGATCCTGCTACTGTCTTCGGAATGATGTTTGGAAGTGATTTCTTTGAAGATTATATTGGACAACTGGCTTTAGCAACCATTGCTTCAGTAGAAGCAGAAGAAGAATCACAAACTTCAGACAACCGAAGACAAAGAGTGCAAGAGAAAATTAAGGTATTGTTAGTCTTCGGGTAATCCCTTAATCACCCAGTTAGAGAACTCGAACTCTCGTAGAATCAAGTATTGTTGCCACTCTACTGTGCACTCAGCTCATGTGAGACTTTTTATGCTGTTACTTGTATGGTATATGTTCAGTCAAGTTTTGCTACCACTCAGATCTTGCATTTTCTGCATTGGCCGTAGAGAATTGATGTTCTGAAATCATAGGTAATGTTGCTTTAGAACCGGAAAGAAATAGGGTTATGATTTGGCGGTCTGTCATATTCAGTTGCAACTGCCTAATCATTCAGACTCAATGTCTCATGAATGCACTTCCTTTGTACTACAGAATTTGTATCAATTCTCTAATGTTTGAGATATAATAACATAGAAGGCTATTTTTTACTTAATAAGGAGCTTTGTGCATATCTATCCTGTGATAATTTCTGTATCTCAAACTGCAGGAACTACAAAAAGAAAGAGAACAGAAACTAATCCAAACTCTGAAAGATCATCTTCATCTCTATGTGTCAGGTCAAGAAAATGAATTTGTCAATTGGGCAAACTCTGAAGCACGTCGTCTATCTCAAGCTGGTGCCTCATTATTTCTTCTCTTTTTGTATTTCTTTTTTGTAAGATATGCAATTCAGAAGAAGTGCTTAATACCAACCTACAGTTAGTAGTTGATATTAACTGTTTCACAGTAACCTAATTCCACACCATTAGTGCTTAGGAACAAACAAAGTATGGACGTTTGCATCGAACAATAGTTTGATCACCAATGTTATCGATATTGACTAGCCTTTTCTTTATCAAATTGCCACCTGATAAACTGAAATGGCTGATTTTAGCTTTTGGGGAGGCTATGCTGCATACTATCGGATACATATATGCTAGACAAGCTGCTAGGGAAATTGCAAAGAGCAAAGGATACATGGGCATGCCATTTGTAGCTGAATGGGTAAGAAATAAGGGTCACAATGTGAAATCACAAGTTAATGCAGCATCAGGTACTTGTATGATTTCCTAATATATATATACATATTCATTTTTTTCCCATGAGCTTTGAGATTTTATTGTTGTTGTTTCTCACTGTAGGGGCAATTGCATTGATCCAGCTTCAGGAAAGGGCAAAAAAAGAAGCACAGGATGCTGAGGATCTGGTGAGGACCATGGAAGAGAAAAAAGACGCCATGCTTAGCTCGCTGTGGAAAATTAATGTGCTTGACATAGAATCCACTCTCTCACACGTCTGTCAGGCAGTAAGTACTGTATTCATATAAGTCATGCACCAGATATTATAAATTCCTACGTTGAACTAGTGTTTATACGATAATAACTGGAAGTGCCAGAACGTGCTTCAGATTTTTTAAGAGTAATTAAATGCTTGATTGAATCCAGGTTCTGAGGGACAATACAGTTTCTAAGGATGTACTGAAGTTACAAGCCACAGCATTGAAGAAGTTGGGGACAATTTTTCAGGTAATGTACTGCTGATCTCTAGTTCCTTTGCACTGCTGCATCCTGAATCCTGATAGGTTCAGTATTAGATGAAATATATAATAAATCAAAAATGGAATGTGGAGTGTGAACACCTCATTTTCAATGCCACTATCCAGTCTCACATGCACCTTCTGTGGCCTCCCCTAGTATTGGTAATGGTAAGCCCAACTCCATCTCTCTTGTTGATAATCTAAATGTTTTAATCTCGAAAATAGACAAATTTGCTCTCTAATTCGTATACAAACCTGGTCCTATTATTATCCTTCTGAATATTTTATGGAGCCAGTCCAACTCCAATCCTTACCCTAGGGCAAAGGTAATAAAAAAAATCAAAAGAACGGCTAGAGAATGTTGGCAATTTTTTTATAAAGTATTGAATGGTGGGTGGACAATTATAGACAATAAATTTAAAATAAATATGATGATATTATGCTCTTATTACAAATTAATGAATTAGAAACTCATGTCTTCAAGCAATACTCAAAAGGATGAGTTTCAAATGCTTAGTATCTCAAAATAAATAACTCTTTAAATGCTTTTAAGCTTATATTATATATAGGTATATCTGTAAATAACTAAATTACATTCTATTTAGAACATCTATAGAATGCATCAAAATTAATTCAAATAAAATAAAATTCATTATAGGTTTCTAGACAATTCAAATTGTGCAAGTTATTAGTAGAAGTAAATTAGGTTTACTTTGATATTCATTTTGCTTAGTGTGATTTTTCCATGATATTACTAATCAATAATAACACAAATTTCTCCAAAATTAAAATCTCTATCACCAGTATTTTTTTTTGTGTGTGGTTACCATCGGCATGAAATTGCAGTCTAATTATCAAATATATCAGGGTGCAAAGGCTCATTATAGGAGAGAAAGCAGCCTTAGAGTGGAAACTGGCAACGGCGATATCACCAAACCAAAACTCAATTAGCATTTCAAACTCATCAAATTGCTCTTTTTATTGGTGAAGGAAATCTATACTGTCATGTGAAGAAGCTGAATGGTTGATAGGCTTAATTACTTGACCTCCATAACCTGTGTCTCTAATGGTACCATGGTATCATATTTGGCAAGGATTTGGCTTTACAAGCCTAAGAACTATAGATTTGGAGAATAAATTCTATATCTTAGTTTGTTGGATTCCTGGCTGTAGATTCAAATTCTCAAGTTCCTTTCATATGGCTAATTGAAATTTTTGTGGTTTGAGCCTCTATCGAAGTCCAATAGTTTGTCAAACAAACTTATTATGAATGAAGCCTCCAAATCGGGATTCATGCTATTGTTGAGAGTCGCCAGTTTAAAAATGTGTAATTTGAACTATTATGAACGAAGCATCAATGAAGCAACGCAAACAAAGAAGTGAATGAAGAAAAAATACGATGAAAGCCTTGGCATTTTAAGCTCAGAAGAAGTATTGAAATCAAAGACAATGCCTCATCTGTTGAGAGAGAAGGGATTCTTCATCATAGCTCGACGTTCGATCTGGAAACAAGAGAAGTGGAGCCAAGCACGAAAGCATTCAAAGAGTAAGATTTGCCATGTTTGCAAACAAAAAAACATATGAAACTCCAGATCAATAGTCACCAGTCGGCAATCCAGAATCATGTTTACAAATCACTAGAAAAGTTCATCAAGGATTAGCGAAAGGCCAACTTTGAAGTGCCTCCAGAGGATGAACAAACAACTTAGAGAAGAGATGAGAAGAGAAGAAACCAAGACAGAGTCCAACACATCAAAAATCTGAAAGAAAGAAGCGGATGCATATCAGCTCACAGCTCAGAAGATGCAAATCAGACGATTCAAACTGACCTCCTCCTTTTTTCCTTCATCGAAAGGGATTACTCGAGAAATAATCCATGAGCAGAAGCAACGCCGGCGGAGAGAGCGTGAAGCGGAGCTACTCACCGGCCGAAATTTAAACCCTGATGCACCGCACCAGTCAATTTAGGGTTTCCTGGAGGAGATTAACGGGCCGGGAGCGGACCAGGCCGGTCTATAATTTTTTTTTTCTAACAAAGAAATCTAAAAAATTTACTTTGTTTTATTTCATAATAATATCTGAAAATTTAGATAAATAATTTCTGACCTATATAGAAGCCATGGAATTGAGATAAATTAAATAATTAAAACTTTCGAAATTTTTAAATAAATTAATTTTTTTTGGATATTACTGTCATTTTGTAGTTCTAGGCTCCACTGTTCTATAAAAGGAGTCTTTCTTGACTGCTAAGAAATCTGGATGCTGAGAAAAGAATAACGATCATGGCGACAGCGGGAGCAAGCGCCAGCTCCGCTGCCGTCTCCTCCTCCGCCTCTGCTGCTGTCGCCGCCTGCCCGTCAACCGTCACGCCTTTTGCTCTGCGGAAGAACTACGTGACCCTTAAACAGCTGCAAGAACTGCGCCTCAAGGAGCAGATCGACGAAGAAGAGAAGCTTCGCGATTGCGATTTCAATATCAAGGGAGCAGAAGCGGCCCGATCCAGCGGCGATCGGCCTCCTCGTGGATTGCAGAGACGGGCGGTTCCGTGGCCGGCGCTGCTGTCGATTTCGGAGTTGACTGGGGGGAAGGGGACCGCTGATGATTCCGCCCCGGCCCTTGCAATTGGCGAATCTGCGGGGGGAGATGGTAAGCGGACTTGGGAGGGTAAGGATACAGCAAAATCTTATGCAGAGAAGCGCGCCGGACCGGAGGAGTCTTCGGAGAACTCCATTCCGGTGAAGAAGGAAGGCAATGGTCGAAATCGCCAGGCAACGGCGCAGCACAAGCTCGTTGGGGTTTCTGGTGGCGAACCGGAGGCGGTGGTCCTCGAATCTGGCCAATTGTCTTGGGACAAACCCATCCCGGCGAAGGAGGGCAAGGGTCAGAATCGCCAGGCGAGGCCGCAGCCCAAGCTCCCCGGGATTTCTGGTGGTGCATCGGAGGTAATGTTTACCGAATCTGAGGAGGCATCTTCGAAGCCGGTTACGAAGAAAGGAAAGCGTCGAAATCGGCGACGAGCGACGGCGCAGCGAAAGCTCGCCGGGGTTTCTGGTGGTCGATCGGATACCGAATCTGAGGGGGCATCTTCGAAGAATCCCATTCCGATGAAGAAGGTAGGTGAGGATCAAAATCGGCGCAGAGCACCGACGCAGCCAAAGCTCGGTCGTGGACCGGAGATGTCCGCTACCGAATCTAAGGAGGCACCTTCGAAGAATCCCATTCCGATGAAGAAGGCAGCAAAGCATCAAAATCGACGCCGAGCGACGGCTCAGCCAAAGCTCGCCGGGGTTTCTGGTGGTCAACCAGAGGTCGCGGCTACCGAATCCGACGAATCATCTTCTAAGAATCCCATTCCGATGAACAAGGAACGAGAAGTTCAAAATCGGCGCCTGACGCAGCCCAAGCACGCCTGTGTTCCTTCCAACCGACCGGAGCCTTCGGTGCGGATGCTGCAGCAGGGCTTCAACGGAGGCGAGGGAGCCGTCGCCGGAACGCCGAGAAAGACGTCACACCGGGCGAGAGGCGATCGTCCATGGTCGAGAAGAGCCGGTCCGGCTGGCTCGGTCTGGGTCAGGATCACCCCAAGCTCTTAAATGGTTCCGCGGACCATTCAAGGTACCTTACCATCACTCCATTGCATTATCTTTGTTATCAATCTTTGATAGCTATGCCAAAACTTGTTATTGCCAGTTCATTTAATTTACAAAACACAACAAATCTGACCAATATCTAATAAATTAAGAGCCATATAGAATCAATCCTAAATACAAAAGCACATGTTCACAATGAACAGAGCATTTGAACACATCTTAAATGTGACAACATTCTAGGGCCTTGTGAGGATGAATCATCTATGGCTCATCAGTTGTTTCCTCTGTTTTACTTGCCTCAGGCTCATCAGGTACTTCACCCACACTCGAATTTGCCTCTCTATCTGCCTCGAGTTGGCTTAGGTTGCCCTTCTCTTTAATGAGCTGAGTGTGGTGATGCTTGCAGTAGAGTTTCAATGTAGTTAGAAGGGCTGATGACGCATCCGCCATGGCAGCATTTGAAGCAGCTCTTGTGATATGCTACTCCATTAACCTTGATCTTCAAGAAGTATACAGTTCTATCATTCAGCGATACATAAGCATTTTGTTCTCCACAGTCCGAGAAATAACCCTTTCAGTTGGATAAACAGTCTTGCTGCATCCAACACACTTCTCTTGTGTGCCAACAAAAGCATTTGACATTCTGTTTGCATTCTGCAGTACCTTAATTTTTTTAAAACTCAGTGTCAGTATCAAATCTAACAGGCTTACGCAAAAGTCGAATTACTCTCTACCTCATTGTCAATAAGCTTCTCTGGTTTCACAGCTTTTGGGATCCCTAAAGGTTGCAAACGAGAGCAGTTTCAAGTTTCTGAACATCAAGAAATGACAGAAAATGACGGTGAGACCTTCAAAGCTTTTCTCCAGGCTGCCTGTGGTTTTGTACAGCTACCAAATTCATATTTTTAATTTAATTTAATTTAAAATAAAATTTTATTAATAAAATTATATTTAATGGATCTTAAATTAAAATTATAAAACAGTTTCTGATTAATGATCTTTCCCAAAAACTAATATAAAACCAAACAACAATAATTTTTTATACATATGTAAAAAACGATATCAAAACAAACACTAATTCATTGTCCCATTGTCAATTAATATCAACATTACTCTTCATTTTTCTTTGTAAACAAGACAACAAAATTTCTTCCATCAGAACTGTTCCTCAAAATAAAATCCCTCTAAATTAGAGGATCACATACAATCAAGTACAACTGCAGCATGGAAACCACCTTGACATATAAATTGCAATTGTAAATGAACAGTCAATACTTTTATTTAGTGCACTATTCTTGACTGCCATAAATATCGTTTCTAATTGAAATGAATACTAAAAATATCGGTAAACATCCATAGAACACAAGCAACAAATAAGATTCATCATCTGCGTAATTTCTTCGGTTTAATCCGCTGGAAAGCCATGAAAGAAACAGCAGCCGAGAGGGAGTACCTAAAACATAGAGAACGACAAATCAGATATGAAGTAGCTGCTGCCTTATCATCATTGCTAAGCAAAAGATCAATTATGTATCAGAAAATGGCTGGAAGATATACTTATGAACTGGAAGAAGAAGTGCATACCATGTTAAAGTATAATTCAAGTGATCTTGAGGCATGACGGAGTAGCGTATCAATTTGTTGACATCTTTCGGAACTGGATAAGGATTGGTTGCGCTGAAATCTTCATTTATGTCTTCGATATAAAGAGTATTCTCTGGAAGAGCACAGGCTCGTGCAATCATGGGAATATCAACGTAGAACCATTGCCCGCTTTTGGGATCATTTGCTGGTACAAATATGCTTGGATCCTCACTTCCTCGAATTACACCCGCAACTCGTGTTGGGGGCGGGATGTCTTCTTCCACCTAAAAGTTCATTGTCACAATTTGCAAAGAAAAACAAACAACAGAAAAATCCATGGATCTAGATAGCTTGTATGATTACTAACTACAAAAAAAAAACACAACAAATTTTCATAATTTTACGATACATAGCAGGACTTTTCATCTCCAGTGCAATAAACTGAGGTAGATATGGATAAAACAATTGACAGATGCAAGCTTGGCTATTTGAAATGTTGAAATTCATGGAATAAGAAATCAATTAAAAGAATAATATAGAGGGCAAATTATTTATATATGAACTGCCCTTGAGATCTATCTGTCCTCCATGTGCCTCTCAAATATCCTAACATGTCCACTTCAGCCAATAATATGATACATAATCTACATCATGAGTAATCTTTGTTCTTTCTTTTTCATTCTTAATGATCATATATATAATCAAAATAATCATTCTGATAAATGCAAGCACGATATAACCTACCCTAAACTAAAAAAAAAAAAAGGTAGATGCATATAGTAGGTACAAATGACATTCTAATTGTGTCTTAATAAAAGATTGTAAGTGATGTAATTTCAAGTATAAAAACTTCATGCTTCATATAACTGTACTACAATTCCAATTTTAAATTTAAAGGCTCTGCAAAAAATGCATATACTGAAGTTTTTAAAAATGTATCTGACTATTTGGTGGCATCCAGCATTATTTTGAATCACAAATATAAGTTTCATATAAGACCTTGGTATCTTTGTTGAAATAATCAGTTAAATCTTCAACTTGTACATGACTTGACTTGTATTGTCTGGTCCACATACCACTAACTAGTTGAGCCAACACAAAATGAAATTTATATGCATGTGTAGGAGATTAGTTCTACTGGAATAATAGATTCATGTTCAAATATGACCTAGAAATTCTAGAAATATAATAATTGAATCTATTAGAGTAGAAGGTAGAAAGGGTAAAGAGAGACCAAAGAAAGAAGTTTGAATTTACTTGTGACATTGTCTGCCATAATGCTCAAGGAAAGGAAAAGATTTGTAACCATGTACCCGCCATAAATAGTATACCTAATACCTCGATGGCAAAATTACCTAAGTTATTAAGGGTGGTAGTGAAGGGCTCTAAAAAGAATGAATCGGGCATTAAGATCAATTCTTCATAGTAGTATGGATATTTTCTGAACATGAACTTGTAGGACACGGTTTCGGTAAAAATAAGCATGATACAACAATCTGTGGTATCTCAAAATTTACCTTGCCTAAGAAAAATCAACAGCAGAAAAAAAACAAAAGGTAACAAGGAAAGACCTTTAGAACTTCAGGTTTCTTAGACCAAAACTTCCACCATATGCTTCCTTCATTCTCTTTTGCTTCTACTGTTCCTGCAATTGAAGAGGTTTTAAGGTTCTCAGAATTCCCTAATGACTTTTGTCGCCAACCACGAGGAACCCATCCTCTATTAACCAGGATTGGAACCTGCACGCTGACAAAAATTCCTTAAAAGATTATTTGAGTAAATTCAGGAATCAAGTACAAATATAATTATTCAAAAGGAAAAGCTAGGGAAGTGTAATTAGATTGTGAATGATATTACAATGATGCATAAGGGACACAACCCACAATAAGAAAAGTGAGCATATCTTATCGTGAAGGAGCTTTCTAAAAGATTTTACATGGAATATGACCAAACATTAACTCAATACTACTGTTATGTGTTAACTAGGACCTAAAGATGCAAGGCGATAAAAAAAATTCTTAAAAGATAATCTGAGTTATATTACATTGAGGAATCAAATACAAGAACCAATCTATTAAAATGAAGCACTAATTAGGATTACTAAATTAGGTGGTGAAAGTTATTCAACATAATAATTTGCATTGTGTAATCATTTTCCGTTGTAAAATTAATCAGAGACCAAAATAGAACAAATCTCATCCTGAAGGAGTTTTCTGAAACATGGCATCCTAAATGATTAATAGTTTAGCTGAATGGCAGCATTCATATTCCTAGATCTGCATTATATAGAAGCAGGAACAGGTTGAGAAGATAAAAGACTAAGCTATTCTACAAGCATAGAATTCACTTGTCACCTTTTCGTTAAGATCAACTGAAACAATATAGCCATTGATTCTATGAGATTATTTGTTAGATCATCCATTGCTAATTGCTTCAACTGTATGTACAACATGCAAAAACTATCCCCTTGTGTGTGTTTCCTACTGCATTTTTCAACATTTCTACATTACTTGCTGATTTTGTTATTATCTTACAACTGATTTTTACATCAAAGAACATTAGTTAAGGAAGTTCACTTCGATACTCTTCCCTGATAGTCAATTAAACATGTGATACTAGAATCATATAAAAACACAATTTGCTAAAATAGAGACAGCACAGAGTTTTTCCTGGAAGCACATAAAAATTACCAATGCATTGAAGTGAAGTTTATGCAGACATTCTTTTCATATATCAAGGGCCAAGAAATATTTAGTTTAAACTACAAAGAGCAGAGCTTCGGATTGACTAACGATGGGTTAAAGACCTCAAATTTACACAGACGAAGACCTACCTCCCAGGCTCAGTTCTCCTTGGAACCAATGGAGTAATAACATAATACCCATTCTCCGTTACTCCTGATATGCTCCTCGACCGTGGACCTATATAAACCGACTTGCTCTCATCAAAATCACCCTCGCATATGACCTTCCTAAATTCCAAAGTATTCCAATCGTAATTCGAAGAAGATAGCTCGTTCCAGTTTAATGGTTCCATCTCCAGTCTTTTTCTCCTATAATCCAACAATTCTATCTGAAACAATGAGATGCATAACAGAACCAATCAAGATGTCATTTTTAGAGCTAAGCAGACAAGGCAGGGAACTACAACAGAGACACAGGCAGGAGCGCATACCTTCTCCTGTCTTCTGAAGAGCTGCCAGGTCCCAAGTCCGAAAGTGATTGCGCCGGGGAGGAAGAGCAGCGCTTTGGACAATTTCCCTCTTTCTTTCTCTGAAAAAGAGAACAAAGTTCAGTATTTGAAAGAAAAAAAAGAAGAAAAGTAAGAGAAGATCAATGAAGTAAGTGCAGAAAAAGTAAGATGGAAATGCGAACCTTGTGATTGAGAGGTAGATGACGCGGCCGCAGCAGCCTCGGCGGCGGCGGCGGCGGCGGCGGGTGGTGGAGATGCATCAGAGGAAGATAAACCAGCAAGAGGCCTCGGCGACGAACTTTGGAAGCTATAGGGAAGAGAGCGCTTCGGTTTTAGGGTTTTGGAGAGCCATGCCGCCATGTGGAAGAAGACTCAAGCATCGTCCGCCCTCGTTAAATACCGCTCTCTGTGCAGAGCTAAGGCCGAATAAACCTAAATACCCTTTTTTTAAATAAATAAACCTAAATAACTCATAAAAATTTGCTTTAGACATTTGAGTTTCAGAAAATTAAATTTCAGATTTAATAAAAATTTAATTTTATTTTTAATTAATTTTATTTAAAAATAGCTCTCATATATTTTAAATTTTATTTAATTTTATTTTTTAATTAATTTAATTTATTATTTTTTTCATCAATACTATATTTTTTCAATTTTTATTTGATTTTATTTTTTAATCAATTTTGTTTATTATTTTTTATCAATACTTTATTTTTAGAATTTTATATACATTTTATTTAATTTTATTTTTTAATCAATTTTGTTTATTATATTTTTATTAATTTTATATAAATTTTATTTATTATTTTTTTCATAATACTTGTATTTTTTCAATCTATTATTTTTTTAAATTTTATTTTTTTATTGATTTTATTTCTTTGTTAATCAATTTTTTATCAATTTTTTTTATTAGTTTTATTTTTTTGAGGGGTGTTTTGACATGTGTCAATGGTTGGAGAATGTGTAATTTAAAGAGGATGAAAGATTCTAACATGTGTTATGTGTCAAGGGTTAGAGGGAATGATGATTTAAAGGGAGAGAAGGTTCTGACATGTGTTAAGAGTTGGATGGGGATAATTTAAGTATCGAATTAGGCAAGGTTGTCAAAATCGCGAGTCAACTCGGCGGGTTTACGAGTTTACGAACTATTATTTCAATTCCGTGTTGAATCAGCTTAAAATCGGGCCCCCTTGTAAACTCGTAAACTCATGAGTCAACTCGGTAAACTCGCGAGTCAACTCGGTCAAACTCGATAAACAAAGGAAATCTTTATTTGATGTTTCCTTTTATCAAATTTAGACAATGGAAACTTATTTGGTGTATCTATTGGACTATTTTTGTATGAAATTTTAAATTTGTCATTTTGTAACTTGATGATGAAACATAAATTTTGAAAATTTCATATCTTTTCATGTTAAATTTTCATGTTTAGTCTTTTTTTATATGTGAAAACATGTTGTTGATAACTATGTTTATGCTTTTTTATTAGATATGTGAAATAATGATTGTTCTTATGAAGTTATGATCAAATATATATTATTTGACATTTTATAACTCTTTTTTGGATTATCTGTAAACTCGTACGAGTTTACGATACGAGTTTGTGCACCCCTAACTGAGTCAACACTAGAATTGCGAATTTGACAACCTTGGAATTAGGAAGGTAATTTAAAAATGAGAGAGATTCTGACTTATGTTAAAAATTATATAAAATAAAAAAATTTGATAAAAAAATAATAAACAAAATTGATTAAAGAAATAAAACTAAATAAAATTTAAAAAAATAATAAACAAAATTAATTTAAAAATAAAACTAAATAAAAATTAAATAAAATTAAAAAATATATATAAGTATTAATGAAAAAATAATAAACAAAAGTAATTAAAAAATAAAACTAAATTAAAATTAATTAAAATTAAAAATATATATATATATGAATAAAATAAAATAAAAAAACAGAAAAATGGGTAAAATGGTCATTTGAATGGGAGAGAGAGGAGGAGAGGGGGGTGCGGTGTCAGGGGAGGGGATTGCTTTAATAAAAAATTAAAATTAAAAAAAAATGGCACTCTATTTTCCAAAAATATTTTTATAATATTTGATCAAAATTATTTTAAATTCATAACATATTTAGTTAAAATTGTTATAAAGCATTTTTAATTAGATCATTCTCAGTTGGAAAATAATATTTTAAATAAAAGTATATATATTTCCTTTTCTCTGTCATTATTTCTTGATGAAACTGAATAGATTATATGAATTTTATATAAATTTAAGTATAGTAGATAATTATTAAAATAGAAAAGGATGATTTATTTGTAATTATAAATTTTAAATATTTAAGATCATTTTGATAAAAAAATTAGGATTAAAAGAAATATATTATATAAAATACAAGTGAAATAATTGAAATGAAAGAAAATGTCGACTAATTTTGTGATTATAAAATACTTTTAATTTTTTTTAAAAAAAATCAATTATTATATTATGGGTATTATGATCTGGCCCGCGAAAGTCGATCTTAGATCACGACACATTATATAAAAGATGATGATTTATCCGGACACGTGGCATAGGTGAAAAAGACCCGGTTATCACGATTGACTTGATCGGTTGACTGGACTTAATCGGACACGTTCGACTCAGAATCCCTATCCGATCACTCGCTCCATCTCCTCGACCACTTGCCTTGACCCATTGGTCACAATCTCTGCAGTCCAATCTTTTTTTGCTCGCCAAATCTCTCATGTGGTCACAATTAAATCCAATCCGTCAGACATTCACATCACTGCGCCCATCAGATATGAGACCTGATGCGGAGCTATGACGGTGAGGGAACATTCCATCCGTAATGATCACGGATGATCATGACCAGATATTTTCCATACCCTGACAAGATATCCCATCTGACAATATAATTTTCTCCTTAATAACAAAATCTAATGCGTAGATATATTTTTCTTAATTAACAAAAAGACAAACAGATATAATTCTCTATCATTTCCGTCTATATAACTCCTAATATTGTATGCAGGTACGCAATACTACAATCACTCACTTCCTTTATCTGTTGTTTTCTTCTTCTTCCTTCCAGTAACTGACTTGGGCATCGAAGTTGTCGAGCCAGAGACACCCCTAACCTTCTTTCTCACGGTGTTGGTGTTCATAGGTCCCAGAGCTCATCATCTTATTCCTCCTCGCGACGTCCATCGTGGTGTTGCATGGCGGGTGACGCGTCTACATGCGATCTCAACAGGAACACATTATATGGGCATACAAAAATGGATAGAATTAGAAATAAAAATATTAGAGAAATAGTTAGGATTGCATACAAAAATTTAAAAAAAAAACACATTTAAGAGGGTAGAGATTTGATTAATAATAATAAAAATAAGATAAAAATTTACGCTCCAACGCTGTTTAGCAGACTTTTTATTTTCTCTCCACTGACGTGGAGGAGTGAACACATGAACGCGTTCAATAGTTTGAACGCGTTCATGTGATAGAGGTGGGCCCCATTTACTTTTTTATTATTTTTAAGTGTTATAACGTTTGCACCATTGCAGATGCTCTTATGTCAAGGTGCAGAGTTTTATACTTCATCAGCCTTGAAATTCAACCTCTTAGTCATTATCTAATTATACCATCTATTTACCATCTAAGCTAAGCCCGTGGGAAAGGATTGATTGTTGTTGTAATACTTATTTTATGTTTAGTTATATAAAAAATATAAAATTATTAATTTTTTCTTAAATAGGACAGAAATAAAATAAATACATATTTTATAAGTACAAATAAAGAAGACACGTTGAGTCGATATAAAAAATAAATAGATGAATAAAATAAAATAAAAAGATTTTTTAAAAAAAATTCCTCTTATTTTATTCCATTCTCTACCATTACTTCCCCAAATCCCCAACCAAGAGTAGGATTGATTTATTTTATTTCTCCGCGTGGGAGGACTTAATTTACACGCCTCCTAACTTTTTTGGACAATTTCAACGTAACCCTCAACCTTTAATAAATTTTAAAAATCTATTTATGTTTTATTAAAATAAAAAAATATTTAGATAAAAATTAAAATAATGTCCATTATAATTTTAATATTTTTTTAATATGAGACACACTTTATAATAATAATGGAAAATAAAGTGTGTCTTTTTAGTTGTGGCTGAAATATATTTTATATTTAACCCTCAAATGATAAATTATTTTGTCTAACCAATGCAATAAAGATAAAATAAAAAAATTGAGGGGTGTTTTTTTTTTTAACATTTAATGAAATTTTGGGGGTGTTTTGGACAGTTTCCTTTTAACTTTTTAATTCGTCTTCATTCCCGGCCCCAATCTGACTCCTCAAGCCGTGCACGACCAGCCGCTCTCCGGCGAACTCCCAATCCTTCGCTTTCACTCTTCAAGCCTCGCCGGAGCATATATCTCACCGCAGCGGCTACGAGGAGGGGGAGGAGGAAGAGGAGTTGGAACCTGTCGGGATGCCGAGAGCTCGAGCGCAACGCAGAGACCGCAACCAGATCGAGAAGATGAAGAAGGTGATGACGATGGACCCTTCGATTTGGGGGCGCCTCCCCGACGAGATCCTCGACCGCATCATCGCCTTCCTCCCTCTCAGCACCATTCTCGCCCTCCGCCCCACCTGCCGCCGCTTCCGCTCCTTCCTCTCCTCCCCCGCCTTCCTCTCCCTCCTCCACGCTCAGTGCACACCTTCCTACCTCCTCCTCTCCCACCCCCAGTTCTCCGACCGCTGCCTCCCCATCTACGACCCCGTCGCCGACCAGTGGCGCTCCGTCTCCCTCCCGTCTTCGTTCGCCGATGCTTGCTCCCCCTCCTCCGTCCTCCTCTCCTCCGCTTCCGGTCTACTCTGCTTCTCCCTCGGTCGCTCCGCCCTCCTGGTCGCCAACCTCCTCACCAGCTCCTCAAAGGTCCTGCCTTTGCCAGTCTACTCCGCCTCCTCCCCCTCCGCTGTCACTCTCGTCTCCTTCCCCTCCCCTTCCAACTCCAAACGTGGGTACAAGATCTTCCTCCCTTCCGACTCTGCGGACGCCGTCTTCATCTACGACTCTGCTTCCCTCGCCTGGACCCGCTTCCCGGGCTTCGAGTCCGTCCTCCACCGCAGCAATCCCCGACAAGCCGGCGCCTTCTTCGAGGCCTCGCTCTATTTCACCACCCCCGAGCCCTTCTCCGTGGTGGGATTCGACCTCCGCAGCGGCTCTTGGGATATCGGAGCGGCGCCCGCCCTGCCCGAGCACATGGCGTTCGTCCGGCTAGTGGGCGGCGGCGGCCGGCTCTACCTCGTCGGCGGGGTCGGAAGGGATGGAATCTCAAGGAGCTTGAAGATATGGGAGCTGGTGGGGAGGGCTTGGGAGGAGCTGGGGCGGCTGCCGGAGATGATGTGCCGGAAGTTTGTGTCGGTGTGCTACCACAACTATTCCCACGTGCAGTGTCTGTGGCACGAGGGCCTGGTGTGCGTCTGCTGCACCACCTGGCCGGAGGTGCTGTTCTACAGGGTGGCGAGGGGGACATGGCATTGGCTGCCAAGGTGCCCCATGCTGCAGAATAAGTGGAGCTGCGGCTTCCATTGGTTCTCCTTCTCTCCTGACCTCTTTGCTCTGGTTTGACTCCTACGCTTTCGATTAGGCTTTTTCTTTACTGCAAGAACCAAATGCTTGATGAAACTGACTAAACAGATTGAAAATTTCTTCTCATCTTTGTTCTTTTGCATGTACAGTTACAGCTTCTCCTATTCTACACTTGTATGAGACTTCAATTTTATACATCTTCTTGAATCTCAGTCACCTGGTTTTCTTCACTAGATTAGTTTGTGTCGAAACTTGTCGATATTGTGCAAATTCAAATATGTTCCCATGCTTAATAAGGTTGATAAATGTAACAGTTTTCTTTTTTCAGTTAAAAGTTTTCATCTTCTATATCATGCATCAGATTTCTAGTTTCGTTTGAGTAGAAACTTATCGACATTATTCAAGTTTATATTGTGAGACTTCACAAAACCTCTGGTCAGGTTCTTTGTATCGAAGCAATTCTACCTATAATTCTTTGGAGTTCTTACTGAAACAAATTCAAGCTTCTAGAACTACATAGTCATATTTCTTATCAGATTCAATGATCCTTCAGAAGGCGACTAGTACCTGAGTAACCTACATAGCACATTGTTTCTTTAAAGAACCAGAGAACACTCACCAGATAGAAAAGTTCAAAGTCAAACAGAAAGTAAACGCTTATAACGTGTATGAAAAGTTCATACAAGTTAAAAACTTTATATTCTTTGCCTGGGTCTCCTTTGAACTTTCCAACTGATGGTTTTGAGTTTTGACTTTTTGATGGCCTTGTTGGATTTCTTCAGAACTCTCATTTCTTGGATCACTTAAATTAGACTGTTTCTGATTAGGTTCTATCTCATTAGGTTTCAAGTGATATAACCAAAAAAAGGGAAACTGAAAAGAAAAATCAAAGATAGCTTATCTGAACTTTGACAAACAGAAATGACAAACCTGGTTTAGAAGATTCTGCATTGGCTTAACTTTTAGATCTGATATTTGTTATTAAAATATTATGACATGGTGATGGAGAAAAAGTGGGGATTGTTTAATGGCTGTAGGACCTGCTTCTAGAGCTTCACCTGCATGGTTTGACTAGAATATGAAAAGCTAATGGTTTCATTGAATCTTCCATGTTTGTTTGTTGCTTTTCTAAAGACCATAAGTAATTTCTAGTGAGATCATTTGATATGAATTTAGTTTGATATTTTAGAAGTGTTTGGGTGACGCTGGAAGTTCTTAAATTCGATTCGTCCCAGGAACTTATACATTGATATATATATATATATATATATAGGTGCCTCCAATAATACAAACAACATGCTTGCTTTTTTCTTCTAAAAAACTTCTCTTATAATTGAAGCTTTGAATGATTGAGATTGATGATCTTTTTTATTTATATTTGTGATGGCAAGGTGTAAGAGACAATTCATCATCAAGGATAAGAGTGATACATTTCATAAGAGCTGGTATAATTTAATTGTTATACACAATATTTAAATAAATATATATATATTAATTGAGAAAAATAATGATTAAATTTAATAAATTTATGACTTTATTTAAAACGAAAAAGATTAAAATAATTAACAATAAATATATAAGACTATACAACATTTTATTTGATTTTTCCAGAATTTAAAATAAATTTATAAATATTTTAAGGGGATAATTCAAAGTCATTATCCTAAATAGGAATTAAAATTAAAATCCGTAATTTCTAATTCGGCGCCGTCTTCCTCCTCTTCGCGCGTGTGCCTGTCTCGTGTCGCCGTCGCCGTCGCCGAACCCTCTGCCGTTTTCTCCGCCACTGCCCTTCGTCGTTCCCGCGCGCGCGCTGCGGGAGAAGCGGCCGCAAAACCGCCGCGCGCCAGCCTCTGCCACGAGCCTCTGCCGACGTCGTGTACGCCACCGTTGCCGCCCACCACCGACCCCCAGCTCCTGTTCCTGTCCCTGACAACGTGCCACCGCCGGCCACCGTACGCCGCCGCCGGTATTAGGGTAAGGGGTTTGACTAAACCTAATTATCATTTATTAAACTGTTAATTAATTAATCTCTGATTAATACATTAATGTAACTAGTTGATGATCACTTATAGGTTGGATGATCTATTCATTGTTTTAATTAGATTAATTGAATGTTGATTAAACACCGAATAATTAGAGATTAATTGAGTAATTAATTGAATAACGAAGAAGTACTAATTAGTTGATTGATTAATTGCTTAATTAGATTAGTTATTTGTTAGATTAAAGAATTAATAACAGATTTATTTAATTAATTGATTACTAGTGCCTTTTTTTACAATTCCAATAAAAGTTCACTTGTGATTTTCTCCCATTGGAATTTAAGTATTTATCTTGAACATAATAATATTTTCCCCATTTTTTAATAATTTTAAAATATCATTTTTAAAATTTTTTAATGAATTTGAATTATTTATGAGAGAAATTTTTATCATATAATATAATATCATCACGCTGGATTGGGCCTGTGCGTTGTAGGTCTTTGTCAGACCGGAGCCTATTTATGGGTTGGGCCACAGGCCGGCCCGGCCCTCTTAAACACACTTTCTAAAGCTGGGTTTTTTTTTTATATGCGATTAAATTGCTGCAAATAAAGAATTTTAAATTTGATTTTTGACAGTTTTAACCGGTCCAATGGACCGGCGGTTAGGATTATTCTTTTCCCATCTCCCCGGTTCAGCCTCAGCTAGGCTGATCTTCTCTCCTTCCATCCCGATTCGGCGCGACGCACACCCAGCCACGACGTAAACCCAGCGGAGCCTTCCGCCCGTGCTCGCTCGTCGTCGCCCACGTTTGTCGGTGCTCGCGATCTCCGCCGCTCGCGCCGGCCTCCTGTAGCATCGCCCCTTCCGTGCCCAGGCACCCACTTTTCTTCCTCCCTCCGAGAAGCAGCCTCCTCCTTCTCCTTCCCTCCTCTTTTTTCGCAGACAGAAACGCCGGCATCTCGAGTTCCCTCGTCTCGACGCGCGCAGTGGTGAGTCATTGCACCCGTCTTTCTTTTTTGGATTTTTATTGCGTTGTCGTATAAAAGAGAACGTTGATTGCTCGCTGTTTCTGACTGCAAAAGGCTCCTGGGTGAGCGAGGAAGGAGGTGTTTACATAGGTTTCTCCTATTTGTTCCTCGAACCGGGTGAGGCTGTAAGAAGAGATGACATCAGGTAGAAAAATGAGCAGGAAAATTGAGCAGCTAATTCAATTTTGGGATGCCAGTTGTTGAGGGGTGATTTTGCATCAAGGGTTAAGGGATTGATAGATGTTTTGGCTAATGTTTGTTCCTTGGGAGTTGGAGTCAAATCTTAAGAAAAGTGTTGCTGTTTATCTTTTTTCATGGGATTTTTCAAAGTTTATGTAAATTATCAAGGTTTTCTTCACAAAAACATCATCTGGGTGTGAGCTTATTCTTGGCCTTATTCTGTTTTGAGGTTATGTTATAATTGTTTTTCCCCCTTGTCCTTCATGCAGTGACCATGTTCGATGATTCAGATACCATTGATGATTTTCTTTCTCCCACTGAGACTACCACAGGTATATCTTAAGAAAAGTGTTGCTGTTTATCTACTTGGTTTTTCTTCCTCATTTTTCAAAGTTATCACAGGACGACAGTTGGGCAAGTTTCGTCCTAAAGCTCGTGCTAAAGCAGTCAAGGTTGTCTCTGCTTCTACCAAAACTTCAGATGCTGCCCAAGATGCATCTGCTTCTTTGGAGCCAGTGGCTCTTGATTCTCATTCTGAGCTTGAGACAGAGCAAGCCCATCTCCAGCTTTGCACTCCAGCAGAAACTGTACCACAACCTAAGGTCACACAGACAGAATCTGGAGCATCCCAAGGTAAACATGCGGATAATTTTCAGCTGCATAAAGAAAATTTGTCCCAGGTAAGATGATCTTTTTTCTCAAATAATCAATTTTATAAGAGAAAACATACTATGTAAGTTAACTTCTTTCAGGATGAAAGTACAAGCATAAATTTGAACACATCCATTGATGATCCCCTGAAGCTTACAGGTAAATTTATTGGATTTATTACTTTGATTTTCATCTAGTGATTAACAGATATATTCCTATCTATCTGAACTTTCATGCCCTTAGCACCTAATGAAGTAATGAGGTCATTCTTTTTCAATGCAAACAACACGTAAAGGAGTTCAAATACTAGAGGTCTATTTGATTCCATGCACATAAATCCATTTTTTATGACTAATATCTATGGTAAAACTTCTTTTATTAATCAAATATCAAGGAGTTCTCAACTAATTGGACATGTTGAAGAATCCAGTGTGAAAAGGAAGTCCATCAAATCTTTTTGAGAGAAAAGTACCAGCATGTATGAAATGGCCAAATCAACTGAATTAATGCTAGATGTTATGGTCAAATTGTAAAAAATGTTGAAACCTGCTGACACATGGCCAACACAAGTCTGATATAGTGTCTGATCAGAGAAAACACACAAGAATTTGACTGAATTAACTTGAACTAGATCAAATAAGATAAAACTCACAATCCTCTCCTTTACTCATCCGAGGTGTGGATGTTTGACTGAGATGACTACTGATTGCTAAAGAATTCAGTCGAAGTGCCACTAAACCTCTGCAGTTTCAAAGTTGATTCATGAGGTCTGAGGTTGAGTTCGTGAAACCTAAAGTTGAGTCAGTGCAACCCGAGTGAAGAAGATCCCCGCATGTGTCACCCTGGGCGCTATTTATTTCCTCTTGAATGGATGCTTCACCTACCAGATGGGTGTTATATTAGGGATGTGTCCTAAGGCAATCGTATGATTGTATTATTTATTGAATAAATAGAAATTCACTGTTTAAGTGCATATTTTATATGTTTGATTAGATCTTAAACTTGTCCACTGAATGTCCACAATACATTTCATAGCATGAGAGAATTTGTGATTGGATCACAAATTGTGAGTCTCTCTACATGTGCAATTATGAAAGTATTAAAATTATCTCTAGTCGATGAATTGATGAAAACGGACGTCATCAATTCTGTTGAGATTAGCACGTTTATACTCTTTGGTTTATCAGACAGTAGTTTTTACTAGCTGGAGACACTGGATGTTGAGAGATAAATATGGATGCTAGTTAAAGGTAACTAGTTCATTGGAGTGACCTGCCGTGAGACTTCATATGGTTTTTTCTGTATGTCAATGAAGATCTCATTACAGCTTAAGTACGAGTTTTCTTAAACTTGCAGTATTCAAGTCACCTTGATCGCAGAAGCTTATACTTTGACATTTTAAGCAAATATCTCTAAGGAAGTGTGAATCCGAGATGATTGGTATAAGTTGAAGTACCCGAAGGTGTTTGAATAACCCATAGAGGATTCACCGCTCTTTGTAAAGGAGATATATACCCTATGGCCACTTATTTGGATTGTTACTGAAAGTCTTTGACCAAAGCAACACATGTCAAGAACGTGGTATTCTTGGACACGTGTACGAGCTCGAATCCGCAGAATAAGGAAACAAACTTGGGCTAGGTGTGACGTAGTCAGCTTGGAGATGACTGACACACACAGATTATGTCCTGAACCAAGCGGGTATAAGACGGTGAAAGGAACGATGCACGTTTCATTATAGCTGCTGAAGGATTTAGAAATTGTTCTGAAATCAGTTGTTAATTTTTCGATCAATTGGGGATCATGATGTACTACTAGGTGCCACTCATGATTGATCCAAAATTAAGGATTAATTACGGACGACTAACATAATCGGAAACTTATTGGGTCACACGTACTATAAGTTTTTGGAAGGACTTAAAACAAATGTGAAAATTGAATTCTCAGAACAAGAGAATTTCGATTAGACTAGACAAAGACAAAATGATGGGTCTTGTCTTATGAAGATGGAATAAATAAAATCGGAAATGTTTTGGTTATCGAACCAGACAAATCGATTTTGAATCAAAGATTGAATCAACTTGGTTTGGTTTGTGATGGAAAATATTTTGGCAAAATGGAAGGTATGACAGGCTTCGTCTTGAGAAGACGAAACAAACGAAATTTGTTTAGGTTAAATCGGAATTCGTTTGGTTGCTTAATTAAACAGATTTGATTATGAACCAAATCGAACCGGACTTGACCCGGTTCAAGCTGAACCAGGTTCAAGCTGAACCAGATTCAAACCCGGTTCAAGGGGAAAACTTAAACCGGATTCACCGGTTCCAGTGTGCTCCTTCTCAAAAACGCGCGATCGCGTTTTTTCATCCCGTCGCGTGATTAAGGAAGTGAGTCACGGTTGTCTTCATCCTCTCGGCTGGTTCTTGAGCAAACTAGGAAGGGAATCCCGGTTGGTCTTCTCTGATCGGGCGGTGAAGAAGGAAGGGCCGGGGCTAGGGTTTGGCTTCATCTTCCTTAAAAGGGGAGGTTGCCGGCTGTGGTTAGTGTGTCAGAAACCCTAGTCTTCTTCCTTCTTCCTTGTTCTCTGATTCGGCTGCCCCTCTGCCCGATCTCCCCTGATCAGGACAGGCCGCCGCCGTCCCTCCGATTCCGGTCGCCGGAGCTTGCCAAGCCAACCAAGATTCCTTCTATTGGTTCACCACCAGCCGTCGGCCAGGGAGTTGCTGCCGTGTTCATTGTTTGCTGCTACTTTCTGTTGCTTGCTGCCGGAGTCCAAAGTTTTGGAAGTCTCCATCATCATCGGAAAAGTTCCGGCATTGTGCCTGAGAGATTACCAGAAATCAGATTACCGGCGATTGTTAGAAAACCCGGAAATGAACGCAACGTGTGTTGTTGCACATTTCCGATATTAGAGTAATCTTTTATATCGACCTTTGCTCTGATTGACGGCTAGTACCGCGATCAGCAACACAACTCGTGATTGAGAACCTATCCCAACAAAACTTGACGTGGATCACTGATAGAGGCAGACTTTGAGAAAGCTGTTAAGTTTAGGTATACGTAGAATAAATTTGTTATTCTGAAAATTTTATTTTCTCAGCTATTCCACAAACTGTGTTTTATCTTGCATGCATGGTTGTGAGTGTTGTAATAATTTAGATTATTATTTGTTTTTCTTCCGCTTTGTACGTTTTTGAAATGCATAAACACGCGCAACGTACCGGGCCGATCCCTACAATGGGCACACAGTTCTTATATCACTGGTGCCAGCTTCTAATTTGTTATGGTTGAAGTGCCTTGGTCTGAATTTGGCCCTCCTGACACGTGTCTGTTTACTCCCAACAATATGTGGGTAATTTTACCCACATCAGTGGAGGATTCCACTTATGCACACAATAACCTTATTGTTCCCACACATCCAAAGAAGATTTGCTGCTCCTTCAAACTTGCTTTCATCACAGTAGAAATCTCCGAACAGCATTTTCATTTCACCAACTAGGTATATTAAGGGTTATGTTACATAGGTTGGAG
This sequence comes from Curcuma longa, assembly GCF_044706935.1. NCBI lineage: Eukaryota > Viridiplantae > Streptophyta > Magnoliopsida > Zingiberales > Zingiberaceae > Curcuma > Curcuma longa. The sequence goes on from NC_133871.1 coordinate 8,614,680, forward strand.
AGTGAAGTGTTGGTCCTTAAATCAGAAAATCTTTGGAAGATAATGTTGTGCTAAGGCATGGTGACAGCATCGCATATCTGATAAAGATGGTAAGAGTGTTGACAGTGAGTGCTTGGAGTAGAGTGGGCAGCTAATCTTACAACCGTCTGCATATCCAACCTGCTGACAAACTATCCCTGTTTCCACTTTCCTCCACTCCTCACTTCCTGGCCACTGCATCAGGAGCAGGTGATTGAGAGTTTGTGTGCAAAGACAGACCATAAGCTTATGATAGGTGGAGGTGAGCTAGGTTGAACAGTGGAGACAACTGAGTGTTGTTTTGCGAAATCTATAGTTATCTATGATTTAGTTTTCTGAATTTTCTCATTAGCTTTTTCTTCCAATTGTTTTCCTTGAGGTTCATCAGTACCTTGATTTTTGATATTCTAATCTATGTTTCCTTGCTGTTTTTCTTGGCTGTAGTTCTCTTTCCTGGTTACATTGCTCTGGAAATTATCATCGTTTTGTTTTCTAGTAAATAATCTGCGTGTCTTTGTTTTCAATATTGTTAAAAAAAAAAAATCTTCACCCACACAAGTTGCTTATGTGGCTACATAAGCTTATGTAGTCAGGAGGGTATGCCATCAACATATGGCCATATAAGGATACTATGGGCTATACCATTGAACTAACTCCTACACCTGCTATATTGTTTGCAACAATTGGTTATCATATATGGCAATAATGCTATGTGTTTTTAATTGTACATATTACTTAGATTGATATGCAAAATATTGATTTGAAATTACTGATTGATCACACTTATTAATTCTATCATTAAGCGATTGTTAATATGGATTGCTTAGGTTGACTAATTTGATGTATTTTCTTGTGTAAACTCATTTTGACACGTGTTATATATTATCTTCAATATGTTGAATAATCTTATTTGAAAAATATGAACCTCATATGCATCCGCATATGCATTTGTGTGCTGTTTATGCATTATGAAGTGGCTTACTTGCATACTTCCTGCATATGGTCTGAAATCTTTATTTTCATTAGCTTCATATTCATCATTTATTCATGTTAGTTAACTTTATAGGGTTGAGATTAGCAATTTAATATATATTTAATGATTCTCCTCCATTTGTTGCATATCCAACAACTAGTAGATTTAGAGGATTTTAGTTTTCCTCAATTCCAATTCTCTTTGTAAAAATTTAAAAAAAAAATCATAGAGGATCTGAGATTGATATCTTTTTTAATGTTTGACAATTAGTAATTTTCACTTGTCCTTTGCACAGAGGTCATGTTCAATGATTTGGATTCTGTTGATGATTTTCTTTGTCCAATGGAGACGATCAAAGGTACCTTTAAGGAAAAATGTTTGGGTGTTTATTTACTTGTTTTTTTAAAAAAAATAATATCTTATTAGACTATGTCATTAGCTACCATTTTTACACTCACAGAACAACAATTGGGCAAGTTTCGTCCTAAAGTTCGTGCTAAAACCGCTAAAGTTGTTTCTGCTTCTACCAAAACTTCTGATGGTGCCCAACATGTGTCAGCTCCTTTAGAGTCTATTGCTTATGATGCTCCTTCTGAGCTTCACAACGATAAAACCTGTTTCCAGTCTTGCATGTCCAGTTCCTCTACAGTTTCGTGTCAGCACGGATCCATGCTAGAATCAGTACAGCAACCAGAGGTCACGCAGACAGAGCTTGTAGCCTCCCAAGGTAAACATGCAGATAATTTTCAGATGAATGAGGGAAATTTGTGCCAGGTAAGATGATCTTTTCTCAAGTAATCAATTTTATGTGAGACAACATTTTATATCAGTTAACTTATTTCAGGATGAAAACACAAGCTTAACTTTGAACGCTTCAGATGATGTTCCCCTAGAGACTGCAGGTAAATCTGGAAGTCTTTCAAATTAGATTTTTCACTTATTTTCATCTAATGACTACAGATATATTCTTATTGGTCTGAACTTTTGTTTTAAGGCCCAATGGAATAATGGTGGTAGTTATTTCTTAATACAAGCACACATAAAACTCATATATTCAACTTAACAAATGTTTGATAGAGTGTCCTAGATTAGCCAAGTTGACTTTAAGTCTATGTCATTATAGTTTCTATGCATATAAATCCATCTGTTTATATATGGTAAATATCCATGACAACAGTTTTTTATTAATCAAACACCTAGGAATTCAGATTTTCTTGTCTAAGTGGATGAGTAGAAGAGCCCCATGTGAAAATTTAAGTCCATCCAACCACCTTGAGAGAAACATATGAGTGAGTACAAAATGGTCAAATAAACTGATTGTAAATGGTGGATGATTTTGCTTATGCACACAAAAACCATGCTAATCCCATGCCTATCCATCAGAAGACATACTACTCCAAACTCCTTTTCATCACAGCAGTCATCTCTGAAAAACATTCACATTCCACTAACCACCTATTAACTGAGCTATTGTCAAATAGGAGGGTTAGCCAAGGTCAATGTTGGTCCTTAAATCAGAAGAATAAATATATTGAGATAATGCATTTGTATTGCATCATAGGATAACTGTTCTTTTATATCAGATAGGATGGAAAGACTGTTGAAAAAGAGAACTAGGAGTAGGGTGGGCATCCAAAACAAAAATCCAAAATACCAAATTAGATCAAACTCAAACCACAAGCCACAAACTAATAATGTATGCATTAGGAATTTCAGTTAAGTTTGGGAGCTTATATGTTTTGGTTTGTGTATGAAAACTTGCAGTTATTTCAGTTTAGTTAGATTTGAAATTTTATAATCAAACCATAAATCACCCTTGGCTAGTAAATATTATCTGGAAAGTTAATTACTTTTCCCCTCTTTCTGAAAGCCAGCATTAGGAATTTCAAAAATGAAATAATGACTATTACTGTTGATATTGAAATTACACTTTTACAATGAAGAAGACGTGATGATCTTGAGTCTTGGAACATGCCGCATATCAGATGAGAGGATGGCTAGAAGTATGGAATTTTTCAAAGCCAAAAAGAGCTAGAGATATACTTGAACAAAAGCCAATTCCAAACAAGTTGTATTCAAGCAACCTAATCATTAAATACCAATTAAAGGGTAGCAGCTCACAGAATCCGATATTATTAGAAAAGATCTTAAAATTTGAGAATTGAACCAATAATTATACTTTTGTGTGCATTTTCTATTGCCTTTTTTTTCCTGTTATAGTGTCAACCTTTAACACAGGATTTGCAATGTGCTAGGAAATTGGTCACATTGTTACATTGTTGTTCTTTAGGTATTGAGGAAATTACTGACAACATAGGCCACGGAACAACTGTATCTGAACAAAGTATTATGTCAGATGCTATGCTAAGACCGCTTGAAGTTTTGATGTCTGATGATGATCTACATCCTTCTTCAAGTGATCCGCAAGAGGCGGTACAAAATTTATCTTCTTCACCATGTAATTCATGATTCATTTTGTTCTGTTAGTTCCGTAGCTTGTTTTTTTTTTTATTTCCTTTGCTTTCTCGTAGGAGATAGAAGCGCTTTGTGGCCTTGAATCACTTGACAACTTATCTGTTCAGCATGGTAGCAAAATGGGTAAGGAGGCAACCAAAATGGTTTGGAAATATTAAAACAAATGAGATTATTTCATTCTTGCATGATCCTGTTTAAGTATTTTCATAGTACTGAAATTTCTACTTGTTTTCTTTTGTAATAGGCTTTTGGATATCTTTTTTGATTTTAATTCTTTTTTTTAGAAGTTGGAAAAGTAAGCAAATTCAAACCCAAAGTGACCAAGCTACCTTCGAAAAAGGCAACAGTAAAATCTGTTTCTTTTATCCTTCCTGATGCTTCCTGTTCTGCTATTCCTGTGGAATCAAGTTCTGCTATGGACACTTCCTCCATACAAGCAACAATCCATAGCCCTGCAGATAACCCTTTGCACACTTCAGATCCAGCATCAGATTGGAATGGAGAACATCAAGTAGATTATGCAAGGATAGGAGAAGAGGTTATTTCCTAAAAAAATAATCTTGATTAACTGTCATTATATGCGCTATCTCTTATTACATCTGAAGATAGTGATTTACGGTGTTTAAGCCATTTTGGTCTTTTGATGTCAAATCTATAATTACATTGATATGTTTCTGCAATTTTGGTATAGCGAGGCATAATTAATTGATCTAAATTAAGAAACGAGCACATTGATGAATGTGTAAAGGAGTATGCTAGTTTTTGTAATTATAGATATCGGTTCTAAAGTTTAGGCAAACATGCAAATTGGTGGAAAGAAGATGGTTTCTTGCTCTTATGGCAGTTGACAGTTTAAATGCACAATTAACTTGCTGGATGTCAAACAAATGTGAGGATCTTACATCTACACTCTCACGTTCTCAAGACTTGTCCAGCATTTGCCTGAACCAAGTATCCTCCTGGGTACTGCCAAGTGCCAAGTGCCAAGTGCCAAGTGCTGTCCATCAGTATAAAACCTTAGAACAGCATACAAACTAAATCCATTACTAACAAAAAAGAAAAATACAAATTAAATCAGTTTTTTACTTGGATGTTTCACTTTCACCTATAGTAGATTTTGTAACTTGAGCTGCCTTTTATAAACTCTACCTCTTGTTTCTTGCAGAATAATGGAGAAAATGAGCTTCAAAGAGTTCCTGAGGGCATTGATGTGATGTCTGAATTTCAATTTATTGAGGAACCTAAGCACCAGAACCTGGAGAGAACTACTTCAGAAAATGACACTAATGCCAGTGCTACAATATCTACTAGAAAACTGAGAAAAAGGACGGTCAAAGGCATGGCTGGCAACCTTGAAGGAAGAAATGATGGTGATTGTGGTGCTGAAGTCGATGAAAGTCAAAGTCATGATGGACAAGAGGATGAGAATATGCCAAAGCCAAAGAGGGCTGGCAGAAAAAGGAAAGGACAGACAACTGAAGACCCAAAACCAGCTAAGAAGGGCAAGAAAGTCTCTTCAATAGCTGATTCTTCTGTTGAGGAATCATCCAAAAAGAAGTTCCCTCATGCTACAAGGCGAAAGAGAAGACAAGGTAATTACGCTTCTTGTTCTACTGAGTGTTTTTTGCTGCATTCTGGTAGGAAGTCAGGGAAACCTGGTACAATCATATCTTTGTATCTCTAGTGAACAAGACTTTGCTTCAAACACCTGAAGAGGAGATTGACCGAAGACAGATTTGCATAAAGGACCTAATAATGCTCGCAGAAGCTAAGGAGCGTATATCTGTACGTCATCGACTTGATTCTTTGAAATTTATCATTGTCAGTGGTATTTCATTTATATTGTTTGTGATGTATTATGCAGACAAAGGAACCGACTGCAACGGGTAATTTATTCTCGAATAAGAGGTATGAAAAAATGTTACATACTATAGAAAACCAGAGTTCTTTTCTGTGCATTTTTTTCATTATTGGTATATACACATTTCATGCCATAAAACATTAAGTCTGCTACTTAATGTTAATGCTGATGTCATGTTTGCCTGAAATCCATCCTGGGAACATATTTTATTTGTATATGTGGTTAAGTTTATTCTGTAAAGCGCCAGCTCTAACAAACTCGTACCATGTATTATTACCTTATCTAGCTTGAGGAGTGTTATGGTGTGCATTTCTGACACAGAATGCATCTATGCTGTAGAGGGGCAGACTGAAACTAAGTTGCATAGCGTGCAGCATAACTACAAAGGGAAGGATATGACACTAAATGTTACTGTTTATGGAAATAGAATAGAGCATAAATTGGATATTACTAAATAAATAATTGTGCATGTTACTTTGCATAAGTTCGTGTATGAGATGAATTTATTTCCTCCCTCGTAGTGGTCAACTACAGCTTTCCAATTTACCTCCTCACAGATGGTTGTGGAATCAACCGTGTGGGGCCACTGGGGTGGCGGATTCTACCTTTTGCTGAAGTGTATGAGATGAATTTATTTTAAACGTGCAGACACGGGGGAAGCTATTCCTCTTTGCATTTGTAAAGAGTTAGTTAGAGTTTTCTGAAGATATCTGTTTGGCAAACATACTGGAAGATAAATAATAGACATAGAGCTATTGATAAATGACCGGGAATTGCAATATCATGAAACCACAAACTCTAAAATAATTTTCACAGACATGGTTCCTCTTGGCAGTCATTTCTTTGATCCTCCGGCATGGATTTAATCAAAAGTTGATGTTTTTTTGCCCCCACGGGTGTGATAAAGTGGTAAAACATTCAGAGAAATAATTAAGCGGACTAGGATTTAAATCTCACTAAGGACGAATATTCTGGAGATCGGCTTCTGAGTACGCATAAGCTATAAGTTGTGTTCCGGATTTACTCGGTAGGTAAGTTAGGGGGGAAGGCTGTCTATCTAATAAAGGGCAACTTGGTGTATGAACGACTTGAACCTGTGGCCACAAGACTGTCTATCTAATATAAAAAAAACATTGATGTTTTTTTCTTTCATTTTTGTGACAACTGTGCCACATCATGTCATAATTAGGCTGTTTTATACCATTATTTCATGTGGCTTCTGTAAACATCTTGCTTTGCTCACCATTTTTTAGAAAAATGTGTTGCATAAAGTTGTAATCGAACTGATTGATCATAATTTTATGCGTTACTAGTTCCTTGGATGACGATGGCCTTTTTGGTGAGGATGAACAAACAAACCGTTGTGGTGGTGGCACAAGTTACCCCAATCAGCCAACTACAAAGAAATTGAACTATCATTCATACTCAAATAGGCTTCCAACTGTCAGATGGTCAAAATCAGAAACACAGTTGCTTTATGAGGTAACTTGTTCTTTCCAATTTTCCATTGTCACATGAATTTGTCATAACTAGCTGATCTAATGATATGGCCTAGTCTGTCCCTTAATCCATTTTGTTTGTATAGTTAATTCCTGTATTGTTCTCATGTACTTCACATATTCTCATTCTGTTATACATATTAACATGCAACTCAACTGGAGGCTTAGATATCCAAAAAGCCTTGTTCGAGCCAAATTACATGGTTTCTGACTTATACATATACATATAGAGAGAGATCTGCTGGATTTAAGTGGTTCTTGATAACTCTATCCATTTCATTGGTTTATGTTTGATTTATCCCAAGGATGGTTTGATTTCCATACCATGTGTGCATGGCTGCATGCCTTGATATGCCAATGTCAGTGCTTTGCAAGGTAAAATGTAAATGAGGTTTTTTTTCTCTGCACACTCCAGTTATTTCATCAAGTGATGCTAATAACTTTGAATATTATATGATACAGCATCGTCATGACCTTAGGTGCAAAATTCTTTCTTGACAATCTGTGAGTATCTGGAAATTATCAAAAGATCTTTCCTTGGTAGATGGGTAGATTGAAACATGTAGGTGAAGTTAAAAATGGTAAAATATTTAGTATTCTTCTTAATGAAGATTGAATATTGGTGTTGAATGTGTAGAATACTAGTTAGTTGTTTAGCAGAAAAAATGGTGGAAATTATATAATGATGGAAACCCTTTTTGTGACTAGAATAGTGAAAGAAGCATAATGATATGTAAGTATCCATAGTGATAAATTCCAAGTCAACCACTACAATGTAAATGAAAACTCTTCAAAATTCTGAAGCTCGACTTACACTTTGAAGAGATGGGTGACAGGATGAATCATAATAAACCTTGAAGGTAGACTTACATCTTCAAGAGATTTGTAGCTTGAAAAGTCATAAGATGATGTGAACATTAAGAGGTGTATAGTTGCTAAAATTACTGGCAGAGAAGCAAAGAAAAGTTATCTAATAGAAAGTATATGATACTTTGAACTTTGCAGTTTGCATTGCACATTAGGCAGCAAGTTTTAAGAATGGAGAAAAAGATATTTATCAAATTCGTTTTGCTAGGAGAAAGGGACTAAAACTGAAGTTATATTTAGTATATTAAATATCTGATTAGTGGGTGGTACCAGTGGTGTGTACCAATCTGATGTACCTGATCACCCAACCACAAAATATTAAGCGATTAGACATATAGGAGCTATATGAATAGATTATCTCAACCCTTATGCTCTTTCAAGTTATACCCTTGATTTTCTGTAAAGTTTCTACATTCACATGATACTAAAAACCATAAATGTTGAGATTTTCTATGGATGGAGCAACACTCCACTGTTAGTATATCAATTATGCATGTATTGCTCTCCATGGTGGAATTGTGTTGGAAGCAACATCTAGTTGGTAGGAGACTTGATTGTAAGACTAATTGCTGAATAATAGATCCATTTAGCACAAGAAGCGATAAAGATGAAACTTGTTTGATGAAAGCAAACAAACATTTACACTTTCTATGCTTGAACCCAACTTAGTTCACATGCTTCACTTCATGGTTGACATTCCTCCATTCATGCTCTCCCTCTTATTAGGATTCTTTTTATGATATCAAATGGTTTGCGTTATCTTGACTAGAACTTCTCAAATGTATCTCTTTCAGATTAAGATGCAATTTAATAATTTACTCCTCTGACTTATAATATTGTGAGATGATAAAACTCTTACTAAACCAGGCCCTCGATTGATTTAATTTGAATGCAAATATATGAACATATCTATCCACTGGGTAACTCAACTGTTAATTAATGCCAAATATTTAATGGCTTCCACTGTCTGCCATTTATTTGTTTCCAGTTGGCATGTTTATTCTTTTTTGATCAGTAAACTAAATGCTTATAGTGGAATACAATTAAGCCTTGTCCAAATAGAAACATTCTTCATCCATGATACTCAAATCAAACATGAAGCACTCAAAATTATAGCTGACTAATGTTCAATAATCTTGTCTTCCCTATTTGAATAATTATCGGGGAAAAAAATATGATGTGTCGTATTTATGATGTTCTGATGGATTTTCGATAGGCTATTCGGCAATTTGGATCGGATTTTGAAATGATACAACAGTTATTCCCTAATCGCACACGACATCAAATAAAGCTAAAATTTAAAATTGAAGAGAGGAAACATCCTTTGCAAGTCCGCGATGCTTTATTTCATCGTTCTGAAGGTATGTGAGTGGATTTGGCTATTTTCGACCATATATTATCTGAGCTGTGTTATTATCTGATTCCTTAAATTTATGTATTGCCATATTTGAGACCAATTTTATACAGAAAGTAATAGATTGCGGGAAATGAAACCTTATCCTACATTGAGGTTTGCTGTATTTTTTTTTCCCTGCAAGTTGCTTTTCCCCTTTAGCATCGTAATTGATAGTATGCCATTATCTAGAAGAGTAAAGTTATGCATAATCAATCAGTGTTTCAAAAGGTGTCGCCCTATGTGTTAAAGTAGGAAGTGCTACATCTTAGCAACTTAGTAGTTGAGGCAAGAAGAATATTATCTAGGCCTAAGGAACAAAAATGGGATGCCTAATATTGCATATTACCTCCCTATATCTTTTGACCTTCCATATTCATCTTTTGGTACCTGATTGTACCTCGATTTACCTCCTTGATTGCAAGGCAAAAGTGAAAAAGAGAAATAGGAATGCCCAAGGATAGCATGAACAACAGTGTTTCCTCCTTTTTATCTTTTTATTTGCAGTCTTGCAGACAATAGGCAAAATCAGTGACATCGATAGTCCAAAACATGTGGTTCTTTTCTCCTCTCACTCTTCCCCTCAATAGTGTGATACAACCTTTATGGTACATTTTGGTTTGCATTCTTCCCCTCGCTCTTCTCCATAATGATCCATGCACCTAACTTCACAAAGAAATTATGGTTCTTTCCAAATCATGAATCAACAGATGTTACCTATACTTGTTTCATGAAAGATATTGCAGGAATTGGAAAGAAATTCAGTTGCCTAGTCCATCCAAAGTTGTTAGTCAACTTAGTGACAAAGGTAACAACCAAGTCCAGTGTATCGCTGGTGTAGCTAACTTAGCTGAAGTGATGCAAGTTATTATATTGCTGGATGGGACAGCAAATGCAACTTGCTGATATAAAGGGAATTAATTCATTTTAAAATTAAAACAAGAAAGTACTGCTGATGCTGCATCAAGTGGTATTAGTAAACATCTAATTGCTCTGTAGCCTTGTTCTCTACCAGTTTTTTTTCTGTGCTAAGAACAAAACAAATGATTGGGGGTAGCTTTGAAGTTCAAGTCCTATATATTTTATGCTTATGTTTAATCCAGGGAGCAGCTTCCCATGAATTATTTAGTGACGCGGCTATTACACTACTACCTGTTCTTCAATTAATTCAAAGCATGTTAAATTTAAAAACAGAATTAGATATACATTTTATTTAGTAATCATTGTTGATAGCCCCTTTTGCAAAATAACCTTGCACACCCCCTTTCACCTGCAATCTGATTGATATATTAGTTTTATTTTACAGATTTTTCACACGTTATGCAAGTAATTAAGATGGTCCGAGAAAAGGCCGAGACATCAGCAAAAGAAGAGACAAATGATGATCAGGAAAATGCGTCACAATGTAACGTTGATACAAATGAGGTATATTTTTAACGTCTCTTTTGAAGATCTATATTTTCTTGATTGGCTCGGCTTCTCCTTGATATGCGGCTTATATATCATCTATGCAGAAAGAAGCAGAAGGCATTGCTGATGAAGGAGATGGTTATGGAGGTAGAGATGAAGATACTAGCTATCCAGATTTTGATGAGCATGAGTGGGATAGCTGTACTTACCGTCGTGATAAGGAAGAAGATTCGATATGGGATTTCTGAATGTCGTGATCACTTTTCTATCAAGTATGGATTGAAGTTAAATCCATCTCTAACCTCCGTTGTTTGACAATCTCTTTGACACAAACACTACTAACATTTTACTTTATCAATTTTTGCTGATCGTTCGCAACTGGCCTTGTGTTAAAGTTGTCAGTCTTCCCCCCTTGTCTACAATAACATCCATACAAATTGTGTGAATTCCTCGAGAGCAAGAATTCATATTCTCTGTAGTCACGATCTTGAAATTTGTGCTCTATGCCAAGTAAATGCACTTCAGATTTCAACTTGTATTTTGCCATCATAAGCAGTTTTGTTTAAATTGTCTTTTTACTGCTTGTTGGGTTTGTAATTTTTGCATGTATGTTGAATTTTGATTGAATAATTATATTATGTTGGTTTGCAGAATGGACATAAAATGCAAACTTGAATAATTATTTCTGTTTAATTTACTTAATTGATATTATGGATATTATCGATTGTCTATCATTCGCTTAATTTTGTGAAATCACTAAAGATTATTGAAATCAAGCAATTTTTTTAATCTTTATGTATAAATTATGAAACAATTTCTACTTTTTGTTATTACTAACTGTTGCATTTTGTGGTTAGTTATCTAAATTTGATCTCTTTATTATAATGTGTTCAGAATAAGCTCCACTGTTTTTGGGTGACTTACGAATAAAAAATAAATAGACTAAAAATTAATACGGAGTCCTATCTCGTTTTTATATATTTTATTTTTAAAATTATATTTATTCTACTATATAATTGTAGCATTTATTACAATTATATAGTTTTAACAGTGATCATCCATGTAACTGATTATAATATAATATTGATTAGTATTATTTAGAAATAAATTGTTGGTGGCAAATATGATTATTAGCTATTATAAAATGATGTTGATCTGTATTCATTAATGTTAATCAAAGATGAAATACCTATATTATAATATATATGAATTATAATTATTATAACGCAATATTAATTAATATTGGTTAGAGTTCAAATTTTATTATAATATAATATTGATTTGATTAAAATAAAGTGTTTTTATTATATCTATGATTCATAAGTATTAAAATATAATTTATTAATATTGATTAAAGTTGAAATATCTATTATAGTTATGTTATAATATAATATATTTATATTAAGTAAAATTGAAGTGTCAATTAAAAATCTATTATAAATAAAGATAATTTTCGAAATAAAAATATACATCAAGAGGTTTTTGATAATAAATAAAAAAATATTCCTTTCACGATTTTAATAAAAAAATGCTTTTTCATTTTTGCCCAAATAAATATCTCATTTTTTATTTAAAGAAGGGTATGATTTTATTGTATCATGTTTTAATAAATTACTCGATGTCAATAAAAATATCTTTTTAAAAGTATTTTAAAAAATATGTATTAAATTAAATAGGGATTTTAATAAATAACTCGACGTGATGGTTTCAACTTTATTGCAATTATTAGCGAACTTTGGCGCACAGATATTATAGTCCAAATGATGCTTCCCGCATAGGCCAAATGATGCTTTATTATAGTCGCGAAACGCATCGTGATCTTCTAGGGATGGACGTTCGATTTGACTTCCTTTCCTCATTCGCTGATCGACGATCTTCTTTGTTTCTCAAGCGGATTCAAGTTCGATTTATGCTTGCAACAGGATTCTTCTAATGTCGAAATTCATGATCTCCGATCTCGATATGGGCACGGGCTGCTGCGGCTGCCTCGGATTCCTCAAAAAGCCTGAACGAGTTGTGGATTTTGAGAAATTTCGCATGCTCAATCGGGATCGATTTCGAAAGGTTGCGACCTTGATGCCGGGAAAGGATCGACCGATCTGCAGGGGAATGCCTGTGAAGGAAACGAAGCTTTTGACACTGGGCCAGGTACCGTGCGATGATATCGTACTAATGGGGTTTTTTGGTTCTTGTTACGATCAAATATGATGTCGTTGAATTCGTTTTGTGATTTTAAAAATGGTAGATTCTTTAGTTGTTTTTTAACTGATTGCCTCTAGACGTCAACGCCATATTGCACCATCTGAAGAACAAGTGAAAATGTGGATGTTGATAGGAAATGACTAAATAATACGTATTCCAAGTATGTTGGAATGCTTGTGATTGTTCTCATTGCGTGTGAAGTTCTGCAGATGATAGTATATTTTGTTCTAGTTACATTCTTCATTCCTAATCTGATATCTATTATCAGAATGGCTTGTTTTAACACATAATTTGTATTCTTTGATGTGCTTTTTCCTAGAATACTTGGATGCCAAACCCACATTCATCATGCAATGAAACAGATCCAGCCTCGAGTTTTGTTGGGTTTGGCATATGTTTAGACTGCTAAATACCAGTATGATATTGTACAGACTGGTACGGCTGGGAAATTTATTTGAAATTTTGCATAAGTTTCTTAATATATATTATTGCTGCATACAAAATTTTAGAATTTTTGGATAAGTTTGTGGATACATGCTACTGCTGCATAAGTTTCCTAGGGCCCTTACGAACTTAGCTAGTTGGCACCCTCAAAATCTTAACATGATTATCTGCAATTTATAGTATTGATGAATGTGATGTAGTCTTTATATTCAACATGAAAAACATCTTATAAGTATTGTAAATGTATCTATGCAGGATGATTTTGGCCAAAAAATGATAAATGAATTTGCCCGCATACGTACAATAGGTCGAGGAAGCTATGGAAAAGTGGTATTTATGTTACTTGATTTTAGAACTTAGTTTATACTGAAATAATCTTTGAAGAAGTTGTTTTGAACTTGAGATGATCTGTCTGACTTTAAATATGACACAGATATTGTATCAGAATACTATCGATGGCAAACAGTATGCATTTAAGGTATGCTTCTTGTTTAGCCCTCAGTTTTTTCCTGTTGCATTGTTAAGGAAATATTCATGCTGTCACTGACAAGTCTACTCATTGCTGAAGGTTATATTGTAAAGTCTTTTTCCTAAGAGCTTTCTTGCATTATAGGTGTTCTCCTACATTGTTCTATATATAATTTCTTGATACTCCCTTCACTATATGCTACTCTGAGTTATAGTTATTGCTTCATAGATTATATATTACATTCTGGGTTTTCACATATCCTGTCACTTCTATATCAAATCAAGATTAACCACATGACTTGCACAGAAACACTTGTCTCCTTTTCATAATTTTTCAACATAGCCAAAAGTTGTTTGAGACAGTTAATAAGTGATCTCATGTTGGAAAATCTTTCCAGTGCAGGTATTTTACAAGTCTCGTCTGTCTAGGTGCCAAGTTACATCCACTGAAACAGCGATGACAGATGTTCTCAGGGAGGTAGGTCTTCTCTTCATCTTAATTATGCCTTGGCGCCTATTGAATTTTGTATATTATGGATAATTGGAAAGGATATTATATCAAACATTCCTGAGTGGAAAGAAAGATTGGCTCATTGCCTCATTCTAACATGGTGCTATGGTGTTGTATCAAACATTCTTGAGTGGGTCACGATTATGCTTAGGGAGGCAGTTTTTTGTTCATTCTAGTCATCCATCTGCTCAGATGTCTTATGGCAATGGTCATTATTATGTCAAGCTATGCTCCTTATAAGAGTTATATATATCTGTGTTTGTGTATGTATATTTCAGAAACTTCATGGTTTCGGATCATTTGTTATTTTAGTTTGATGTTTTGACCTCACTTGACTAGGCTAAGGCGTTGCCAGTTTCTCCTATGGTTTGTTATGAGAGAAATTTTTTTATAAAATATGTATTCATTGGAAACGTCAAAGTATCTTTCTGGATGTCAAATTCCAAGTAAAAGGTCTAGTTAGGATTTCATTGATTCTGATCGACCTGTTTCTAATATTTTATATTTTGGATTAAACCTACCTTTTACCATGCTGATTTCTAGGGAGATAAGTTCCTTAGTTGATTTCTATCTTCCTACATCTTTTTCCATAGAATTACTTACTAAATTGAAATTAACAACTGATAATGGTTGCTTTGCCAATATAATCTCCATCATCGCTTATGTGGTCCCATCTATGAAGTTTCATAGATATTTCATCAATTGATTTCCTTCAATGCATTCATACCTCATGTCTTCACTCTTATTCTCTGGAAGAATCTTCTTTTGTTCTAAGAAAAATGTGCTTTATTATTAGATATTAATATTGTTTGATTAGTAATATGCTAATATGAAAAAGAACCTTGGCGCAACAGTAAAGTTATTGTTGTGTGACCATGTGGTCACGGATTCAAATCGCAAAAACAATCTCTTAAATATAGGGTAAGGCTATGTACGATAGATCCAGTATGGTCCGACCTTCCTTGGGATCCTACATTGGCAAAAGTTTTGTGCACCGGACTACCCTTTAAAATAATATGCTAATGTGTTATACTAAAAGTGGTTTCAGATAGAAATTTGAGCATGCGACCATTGGCTTGTTGAATTGTTTTGTTTCTCAGTTTATACGATTAGGTTGCATGATTGCTTCAAATTCTAATTTATTACTAGTACAGAGTTTCTTAGGAGGCATTTTTGTTTATCACATGTTACATATAGTTAGGAAAGTACACCAACTGATGTTACTTTTTAAATTTATTTTTCAGTATTGTGTTATCTATATCAAGTTATCTTACTATATCCGCTCGATTGCAACCTCAGTCAATACATGAATTTCATGTACTATCCAGTGTCCATGTGAGTTATGATTTGAAAATCTAAAGAAAAAAATGAATTGCCACAATGTTGAATGGGTATATCTGTTAGGCTACCATCTTGTAGCGGTTGGCAAAAACTGACATACTCGATCCAACCCAAAACCAGAAAAACTATGAAGACCCCTCAATCTGAAAAACCCAAATCTGACCTGACCTTACCTGGAAAAAAAATTGCCTTTGAATATTTTATACATCTTTGGCTTCCAGATTTGTGTTCAATTTTTTTTTAAATGCCCCTACTTGATTAATTTCATATAAATATACTTTTCATTTAAACTAAATTATATTTTTACTTGACACTCTTGAGGTAAGAGTTATTTCTATTTTTCCTTTTAATCACCAAGTTAGTTCTATTTCATATGGAAATAGTGTCAATGGACAGTATTTTTTGCTAGCCATTCCTTGTATCCTCTAAACATATATTATCTTGTGAACAGCGATGTGATATTGAAGATGCACAATACATGTCTTGCCAGTTGCCACATTAATCAATTGTGTTATGATTTTGGAAGATGCAACATATTTGTCTTTGGAAAATTACATCCAAGAACAACTAACAAACTAAATTAAAGGTTCCTGGCTAAGAAGTTCAGAACTATGAGAGCAGGCAGTTGCATGCTTTCTGACCTTCATTTTTTTTGTATTTTATTAGTTTATCTTGAAATCATCACTCTATATAGTAGAAGAATATTCTTTCTAATTATTAACCTTTTCTTTTCTATATGATTAAGCATCATAGTGAAGTGGAAGATTATTAAGTTCTCAATATTTTTTGGTAGGTGCTAATAATGAAGACAATAGAGCATCCAAATATAATCAATCTCATTGAGGTGATTGATGACCCTGATTCAGCTAATTTATACTTAGGTAACATTGGACGTTCTGTCAATCCTTTCTTTGCATGTGTTATTTATAATCGTGATGTCATTATGTAAGATGCTTCCTATTGCAGTATTAGAATATGTCGAGGGTCAGCAAGTCTGTGCTTCTTCTGGTACATTCGGAGGAATAGGAGAAGTTACCACTAGGCGATACTTGCGAGACATAGTTTCTGGGCTAATGTATCTTCATGAACATGTATTTTCCTTTCTTTTTCGTTTTTTTACAAGAGTTCTAAACAGAAGAAGAAAGCTATTAAGTTTTTGTCAGCCTTAAAATTATTATTCAAGTTTAATCATTTCAAGTTTTTCTAAATGTCAGCCATAATAAGAGCATATGGTTGTTAATAAATATAACTAGTGGGAATTTTTACATTTATGATTTTAATATGACAAATATTTTGATGGTCTGCTTGCATACTACTGTAAACTTCTGTTAACACATTATATGCTTTTAGGATATTGTTCATGGAGATATAAAGCCTGATAATCTGTTGGTAACAAGAGAAGGATCAGTAAAAATTGGTGATTTCAGCGTCAGCCATATTTTTGAGGTAATATTTTCTCCCATTCTAGTCTATCTGATTCTTCGCCATGGATGAATTTCTGCATGAATCTGTGTTTTATACAACAAAGTAAAATTAGAATATGATAGTAAAATTTCACATTGTGACCATGCCACCTTAATTTTGTAGTTTCTAATCAACTACAAAATTCGAGCCTGACTGGATTCATTATTTTGTAGCATGGTAATGACGAGCTTTGCAGGTCACCTGGAACCCCCGTTTTTACTGCACCAGAATGTTGTTTAGGTAGTCACTCGTCTCAACCACCATAACTGTATCAATGAAGTTCCAACTTTGTCGATTTGCAGCTTTTAATCTTTGATGTGTTTGAACAGGTTCAAGTTACCATGGTAAAGTTGCCGATATCTGGGCTGTTGGTGTTACACTGTACTGTATGATACTAGGTCGCTGCCCTTTTATCGGAGACACTTTCCAAGACACTTACGACAAGGTAAACTTTAGCTGCTGCCATTAATCAGTTAAAAATTGTAGAACACATTAAATCAGTTACCATGTGTTTCATCTCAGATAGTTCATAGTCCTCTGAATCTACCTTCTGAAATTGATCCTGACCTTCAGAATTTACTACGAGGACTTCTATGTAAAGGTTAGCATTGCTTATATTTTCTCTGTTATTTTGCTAGCCATCTTTCGAATCAAGCTAACATTTCTGATCAAGGAATTGTAAATCTCCAACTAGTTGCAAGATAAAAGATCAGAATTCCATATCTAAATTATATCACAAACTCTTTTTTGCAGATCCTTCACAGAGGATGACACTAGATGCGGTAGCTAACCATCCCTGGGTCACCAGGGACTGCGAACCGATCTCTCGAACACCATGCAGATGCAAAAGTGTTAGCTTAGACAAGGAAATTAAGGGGAGATGATACACTTCAGAAAATTTCAGAATGCCTTGCGTGAAGCTGTGTGTGTGTAGAAAAGTATCCATCCAAGGACTTCCATTGTGATCATTAAAATGCTCATCACTGCTAGTCACTTGTTTGTTAATTGCCATGATGTGGTCTATGTGAGTTTATCGTATAGGTTTAGAATTTGGATTGATGCAGTGGTTTTCATTGTGGAGATCTTGTGTCTATGTAATAATCATCCAAAAGATCTGACATAGAAATCGGGTCAGACAATATGATAAAGGCTCGACTCGCAGGTCAGGTTGAGCACAACTCGCATTTAGGTAGAATTGGACCGAGTATGACATGAACCTGAGTTGGACGCGAGCCGCGGATGGTGCTAGATAGAGGTCAGTATGGATCTGGGCTGGGCATGACCCGTATGCTAGTACATGGGTGCCTACGCTTAGAAATGCTTGAAATAATTAAAATATACCTGATTTAAAAAAAAAAGGCAAATCTAGTGTATTCAAACTATGTTTAAAATTATAAAATCGACCTAAAAATTATATTTTGTAGTCGAGTACAACATCACAGGCTATATATGTGACAGTTTGTTCGACACAACTTAGTGAAGAATCATATCGTGCTCAACTTAACATAAATAAAATTAGCTGATAAAGCTCGTGTTGTGTTAGTTCAGGCCTATTGATAATGCACCGTCTTCAAGATTTAAATTAGATATTAATCTCTATACTAATAATCTTTATAATTTATCATCTCAAAGAAAATAAGTATATTTTGACAATTATTTAAGAATAATATTTTTTTTACATAATTTCATATTAAAATTACATTATTTTCAAGAATACTTATGGTAAAATTTTATATTAATTAGATATCAAATAATTTTGTTCCCTAATCTTCTTTGTATATCAAATAATTATTTAATAACCAAATTATGAAATAACCATAGTAATTTTGTTACATAATTATAATTTTATCATCTCAAACTGGAATAACCATATTATATAATTATTTAATAAAAAATAAAATAAATAATTATAAAAGTCTGAATATGATTTATTATACTAATTTAGAAATTTTTCACAATAGCAATTGTTAAAAACATCCTGATAAGTCTCCCATGTCTCATCAGTTGGCCCCACCACTTTTTGGTCCAAAAAAATGATTCAGGCTTGAAAAAAAAGGTCAAACAGATACGACAATAGGTCTTCAGATTGAAGAAATGGGCAACTTGAGATTAAAAGTCAACAAGATCTTGCTCAAGATCTAGCTGATCCACCACTGTGAATGATTCTGAACATGCCCATCCAACCAAGCAATTAAAGGAGATGAGAAAACTGACACGCTTTCTCATATGACAAAACAATTAGTACATCCAAATATATTACAGAAATAATAGTACACATAAAGTTTAATAAAAAAACAGTTCGGATGCACGAAACCCATCAGTGCAAGTCCGGGGGAAAGTCTGACCACATTATAATGCAGAAAAGAAAATATAAATAGTCAACTGATCATAATGGTGTTCAGAGTTCAACAATGATGCAATGAAATGAATGAAATATGATAAAGTGCAAGCTGGAAAAGTAGGAAACTTTTTTAATCCTTTTGTTTTTCAGAGCTTGCGCCTATTGTTGTACAGCCCTTCTTTTGGTCAGTAAGATAAGAAGGTGTAATGGCCTCAATCATTACTGAGCAATATGACAAGTAATTGTTTGCATTTCGTGTTCTAGGTTATGTTCAGTTTCTGTGAATGTGTTGGGAAACTTTGCTCCAATGAAAGTTGTTTCAGATTGACCGATCAAAGAGATCTATCAATAGCATGGTGATCTAGAATTCTAGTTTGTTCTTGGTTGAATTGATGCCCAAGCAGTCATTTTGGAATTGAATCAGATGAAGAAGTGAGAGGACACGGATGAGTCAATTAGCATTTGCTCAGAACAACTTTTGAACACATGGAGGAACAATAATGCAAAATGAGATGCCTTTTAGACCTGAAAATGACCTAAGATATGAACTGAGTTTTCAAGACGGTCTCTGATCGATACCTTCAAAATCTTTGTAGATCGATCTTGCTAGGGTCAAGATGTAATCACGAATAAGTTGAAGATTCTAAGATACAACTAAAGCAAGGCATTTACAGAGATTTGTATAATCTTAGAATCTTCGCTTTGTCCCCACTATCATTGATCTCCAGAAAGCTAAAAGTTCAATCTAAATCTATATATTTTCACTAAAAGCTTTCGTTTCTAGCCACTTAATAAATTCTTGGTGCTCCATGTCTTGTCTGAAAAAAATGATTCCGTCTTGAAGGTCATTGGATGAGACATGATATGCTGACTTCTACTCTACACCACACTTCTTATTTGGGGACCTTTGGCAATGAAATGGTCTATTCACCAGCAGAATCTCAAAAATGCTACACTGATCATGAAACTATACATTTGTAACATTACTACTGTTTTCCTTAACACTTTTCTCAAAAAGTATAGTCTTATATTTAGCACAGCATGTAAACCATAACTGAAAATTTCATCGATAAACTTATAGGTAGTATGGCTTTGTACCTTTGTTTCCTCTTTCTTTCACAATTGTTGCATATTTTTTGGTGTTGTCAATCCCCAAATGCTCGATTCTCTCCATTGAGAAGCCCAACAAATTCAAGTCAATTTGCTACCAGATGAGAGTCCAACCACACTAATGTCCAATCCAACTCTCTTTCCCATCTCTTTCAGCATTTTCTGACTTTTCTTGCCTACAGTTTAAAATGGTCCATGCATTTCCAGGAATCCTGATCCAAGATCAACTTATTTAGTAACGAGAAAGCAGTAAGAGTTCTCCCGAATACTTCAAGAAACCATGAGTTCTCGCAAAGAATCTGAGACACTAATGCTAGTGTTGAATTCTTCAGAGCCACCTTCTCTGTGGCATGAACTCTCAGGGTCAATAAGAAGCTCAATTTTACCCACAAGAAACAGACCTTCTTCACTGACCCAATGGATTGTATCAGTGATCTATGGCCTCTTCCCCATACTTCATTGGGCAAGGAATTATAATCTCAAGTCTTTTAGGAGTGACCTTATTGCCGGATTGACTCTTGCAAGCCTCGGTATCCCACAGGTGATTGATTGCATGATGTATCATAACGTGCTGCATAGTTTTTTTTTTCCACTAGCTCAATTGCTACATTCGCTTAAGGTCATTTGATCTTTCACAGAGCATTGGGTATGCTAATTTAGCTAAACTCGATCCTCAATATGGCCTCTGTAAGTTGCCTTTCCTTTCTCAGATCAACTGTTAATTTTTTTCCAAATGAGCTAACAAAATTTCATTCACTGTGGTAGATACGAGTTTCGTGCCACCTTTGATATATGCCGTAATGGGTTCTTCACGAGAAATAGCAATTGGTCCAGTTGCTGTAGTTTCACTTTTTCTATCCTCAATGACTCAGAAAATAGTGGATCCTTCGGCTGATCCAACTGCTTACAGGAAACTGGTGCTCACATCAACCTTCTTTGCTGGAATTTTCCAAGTTTCATTTGGATTCTTTCGGTCTGTGCTTCTTTCATTCTCTTAATATTCATTACTTGGAACGTTTATTTCTCTGTCTCATCCAATGTATGTGATGCTGTCTAGATTGGGCTTCATAGTGGACTTCCTTTCACATGCCACAATTGTGGGGTTCATGGGAGGAGCAGCAATTGTAATAGGACTTCAGCAACTAAAAGCTCTTTTTGGGATCAGTCACTTCACTCATAATACTGATATTGTTTCAGTAATCAGGGCTGTTTGGGTTGCACTTCACCACACTGTAAGTAATTGAAATTCACAGATCCTCACTACACTTGTATTGTTTCTTGCAGTTGACCCAAAGTTATACTTTCTCAACAACAGTGGCACCCTGATAATTTTCTCATCGGATGCTCATTCCTCATATTCATCCTTTTTGTGAGATTCATTGTAAGTGTCTCAAAAATTTACTTTGCACTCACTTCTTTAATATTTGCAAGCTAAATATCAAAAGTTCCAACATTAGGGTATGCGGAAAAGAAAACTCTTCTGGTTGGCTGCCATCAATCCTTTGCTTTCAGTCATTCTGTCGACACTTGTAGTGTACCTGACGAGAGCAGATAAGCATGGTGTCAAAATTATTCAGCACGTAAAAGAAGGTTTGAATCCTAGTTCTGTCAAGCAAATTCAACTAACCGGGTCACATGTTGGTGAAGCAGCAAAGATTGGTCTCATTTGTGCAATCATAGCTCTTACTGTATGCCTTCATGAACTTGATCAATCCATGATATCTGCATTCTTTGTTTCATTTTTTCCAAATGAAAGCAGAAATAACTAGTTTGCGACACATCCTCAGGAGGCTATTGCTGTTGGCAGATCATTTGCTGCAGTTAAAGGCTATCAACTTGATGGTAACAAGGAAATGGTGGCAATGGGCTTCATGAACATTGCTGGATCTTTGTCTTCTTGTTATGTTGCAACAGGTAAATATTACTGCTAAAAGAGTTTGTATCAGTAATGATAAAAAAACTACAGAAAGATTCACTGCATAGCATCATTTGCAGGATCGTTCTCTCGGACTGCAGTAAATGTGAGTGCAGGCTGTGTTACAGCAGTATCAAATATTGTAATGGCTATAACTGTACTTATATCCTTGGAAGTGCTAATGAAGCTCTTGTACTACACACCTATTGCAATATTGGCATCGATCATCCTTTCAGCTCTACCTGGTCTCATCAACTTCAAAGAGGCTTACATGATCTGGAAAATCGACAAGATGGATTTCCTGGCTTGCTTTGGAGCATTTGCTGGTGTCTTATTTGGATCAGTGGAAATTGGTCTCTTGACTTCAGTAAGTAGCCTAAATTTCAGTCAATTTTCTTGAGATGAGCACTAATTTTTTCTGAGATCTTTGATGGTGGCAATCATAGGTGACCATCTCCTTTGCAAGGATAATTATAAGAGCAGTAAGGCCAAACCTTGAAATGCTGGGAAGTATCGAAGGGACCAACATATATTGCAGCATGAAGCAGTATCCCTCTGCCATTCCAACGCCAAACTTGCTAATAATTCGCATTGATTCACCGTTCCTTTGCTTCATAAATGCCAATTTCATAAGAGAAAGGTAAAATTCTCCTAGCTACAAAAAAAATACTCTCTAGAATATCTATCAGCACTCAATTTTCACATTGTTGCTCCAGAATCATCACATGGGTAACTGAAGGACATGATGCCATAAAGGAGAAAACAGGAATTGAAGTTACTTCAGTGATCATTGACATGTCCAGTTATTAGTCCATCAACTCAAAACCATTCCATCAGTTCTTCATTCTTCTTCATGTCATCATTTGAAACTCCCTCATTGATTTGCAGATGTTCTAAACATCGACACATCAGGCATCTCAGCTATTGAAGAACTCCACAAAAAGCTGGTCTCTGCTTGTGTACAGGTAAGCCAAACAATTCTAGAAGTAAAAGTGAATGCGATTTGATTTATTTTCTAATCTGATCTCTATATGGTTTCACTGACAAATGCATTTGGGTTTGGTATGAAGGTGGCTGTAGTAAACCCTGGTTGGCAAGTGATTCACAAGATGAAGTTGTCAAGGCTTGTCGACAAGATAGGAGCACAGATATTCCTCACTGTAAATGAGGCTGTGGAAGCAGTTGCTAGTAGTGCCACGAAACAAGAGAACTCTGATATTGTTTGATAAATACCAATTTTGTAGCTGTGGTTGTGGTTTTGTTACTTGGATATCATGGTGTAACTGAAGGGTTGAGGTTTTATTGTTTAGCAACAGGAGAAAAGCCTTTTGCATTTCTAAAATAAGAATACCTACAGTTAAAATGTATGATTTGAGGATATGAAAATGTTAGTCTGTCATATACTATGGTAACTCTTAGATTTCGGGATAATATAACAATGACATTGCTTCAATTTGTTTCATGTTTTGATTTACAAGACAAAAGAAACGATTAACTCTAGACATAAACTCAATCAATCAGTATACTGAACCAACTAAGTATCAACCTTGCAAATTCTCATTCTGCATGAGCAAATATATGTATATATAAACAGATTTACTAGCGAGATACTCACAGAATTTAGACTTGATCAAATACCACTATTCACAAGAAATCCAAGGAAAACACAAACAAATCAGCATTCAACAAAAATTTTTTGGTTCTAGTATTGTTGCAATCCTTACTACTACTACTACTACTACCTACGTACCATAACATAGTGACTTTCAAATGCTTAAACTTCACTTGGTTTCATTAAATTATAAAGCCTCCATGCTGATCCCAATTACTTTCAGGTGTTGCTTTCACTCCTTTCTTCCTCCACATGCCTGCACAAAATACACACAATTGTAATGACAAGCAAAGATACTTAGAATTAGAAATGTGCAGATGGCCTCCGATTGCCTAGACTGTCAACTTTCTGTAACTAATGCAATAAATTGTATGAGAGAGAAAAAAAAAAAGATGACTTATGGAAGACTTCAGAGACAAATACAAGAGAACAGAGATGAAATAAAGGAACTCACTCTATGCAGAATTGAGTGAAGACTGGAAGTCTTGACCTCTGGTTAAGGCCATACAGAATATGAGTTATCTGAGCATCCTCGATTTCTGTAAGGAGCAACTGAAATGATGACTTTAGCGACATTGGTGAAGCAAGAGGTTCCACCAGCTTCATGTTACACGCTTCAGTTCGATCCGTGATCAGATGAGAAAGATCACTAATGGTCCCCCCTTCAGCTAATAATTCTGGTTTGCCCAGGTTCGAGTGAGGATCAACTGATCTTTGTGGAGAAAGGCAATAAATCTTCAGTTTGCTGCAGTTTGTCTCGGCATTCAAGAGAGTAGTAGGAGAAGCTGAAGCGACATTTTTTGTAAACTCTCCTGCAGCAAAAACATCTGTGGCTGACGGAAGAGAGTGATTACTGCACCAGCCAAATCGCCTAGCTGATAACTGAAACGTGAGACAGTTTTTACCACTGATGGCATACTAGATTCCAAATAAGACAAAGATGACAGGAAGCCCCAAAAAATGTATGCTCCCTGGCATGCATCTACTGCTTGGTTTAGCTTTTCCTAGAATGCGGTTTCTGGTTTTGACTTGCATGGATGAATTTAATTCACTCTCATTATGTTCTATGATTATGTAAACATCAAGTTTTTGCGTAATCTTCGAATTTTTAATTCATATGCACATTAAACTGTAATGATGGTAAACCAATGAACACAACATATACTGGAGCATGACTAACTGTAAATTTTAGAGAAACAAGTGTATAGGTCCCTGAGCCTCCTCCTTTGCTTGTAGAAAAACATTTACTTCCTAGACTCTCCCTACTTATTACTAGTTGCACCATGATAAGTTTCATCTCACACAAAAGCATGCCATACAAATCAAACTTCTGATAAGACTATCTACACTTCTCCAGGGGCGAAACTATAAGTTATTAGAACTTACTTTTGTTTATTTAAAATGTCATTGGTGGATCAGAAATTAGAACTCCATTTTCCTTTTAAAAATGCTGATTTATGAAGATTGAATTCATCCTTCATTCTCAATTCATATTTTGATTAATGTGAACGTCATGGAAGGATCAATATCAAATGGTTCGATTGTTTTCACACAGTAATAAACTGTCAATAAGCAAAGGGAAGAAAAACATGATTTGTGAAAAGTGCAAAACAGTAACATTGTCTTGCAGAACCATCTACTAATGTCCATGCCTACCTCAGAGTTTTGCTTCACATCAGGGACACTATGAAGCTTCTCTTTCCAATGAGCAAACTGCAGAATTGGAAATCATTAGAACAGAATATGGGTTCTATTCAAACTTGAAGATGAAAATCTATAAACTTATACAATATCAAAAAATTCTACATACTTATAGTATGTTTGGTTCATAGAAGAAGCTATTCAATTCCCAATGAATTTTGGTAGAATAGGTTTCCCTGAATTTGATTGCAGAGCCAAGAATACTCTCTGACACAATTATTATTCTCTCAATCCCTCTCGGTTATTCCTTGAATGGAACACACAAATTCTTGTTCTAATATGTTTGCCTTGTTATTCCATTAACTGTACTAATGAATATATATTCCTATTCCATTCACTTGATTTCATATTTTCATTGGCTAAAAATAAGTACTTTATTCTTTGTCAATTGCATTCCGTGAACCAAACTTACTGGATTCTCCCTCAAACTGAAGATGTTAGTGGCAGAAATCATGGAACTTGAATTAGATGAAGGGAGCAGAGAAGTAAGTGGCATAGTGTTGATATGAATGGGAAATTTTCTTGTGCCAAAATGGATGTTGGATCTATGTTCTTCTTCATCTATGTCAAAAAAATTTAGGCTTAGAATATAGAATCCTTAGTTCCCTTCCTCTATACAGATCTATCTGAGGGCTTGGAATATGGATTTGTGTGAAGATGTTAGTGGAAGAAATCATGGAACTTGAATTAGACGAAGGGAGCATAGGAGTTCAAGTGAAATAGTGTTGATATGCAATTGCAAATCTTCTTATGCTACAAATGGATGCTGGATCTATGTTCTTCTTCATCTATGTCAAAAGTTGTGCACATTGGTGTAGTTATGCTTGAAGATATAGGAAAAAAATCAATATTTTCAATGAGAAGACAGTAATGCCAAAGATGCCATGAAAAAGAACAAATAAAGTAGAATATCTCTAGTGCTATGTGAAATTGTGAAGCTATAGCAATAAAATCAATAATAAGGCAAGTATGATTAATAAACTAGTAAGAAATCGTCAGAAAATTGAATCATTGATTGACCACGCATTTGGAACCATTGCGGCAGATGCCATTCTCATCCAGGGCGCCGCACGCATCTCTTTCAATATCACTCCGTCCGTTTCCATGTCCGGCGTCGCTCACAAGCACCCCGTCCATGACCACCATGTCCTCCCCCACCTCCACCTTCACAGGCGTCACGTACTTCGTGGCCCTCATCGGCAGGAGGTTGTCGATCGGAGACAGCGGCGAGATGAAAGTGCGCCCCCCTATCTCCGAGGCAGGCGGAGGGGAATCCAAAGAGGACCAGAGCTTGAGATGGCCGCGAAGGCGCCGCGTGGTGGAAGAAGACAGATCGAACGAATCGGAGGGATAAAGGTGCATCCCCGAGCGAGTGTAGCGGAGGAGGGAGGCATCGATGTCGAGGGAATCGCTGCTGGAGGAAGAGTGAGGGGTGGCGGCGACGCAGGCGTCGAAGGCCGGGGCGAGGAAGGCGCTGGGAGGGGGAGAAGAGAGCCACCCCCTTCGGATCGAGGAAGGAGAGTCCATCCAGGACTCCGGCGGGCCGCTCCGCTCCATCAGATCGTCGCCGGCGGGCCGAGCTTCTCCATTGGGTTTTAATGACCTCGTCCACGAAAAGGAATATGCCTTGTACAAAGACCAAATTGCCCCTGCAACTTAACGGCGAAGGCAGCGCGGCGCGCTCCTCGATTTCAAATTTAATCAAAAATTAATAAATGATATCGATGGCTATTTTTTTAATTGATAAATAATTTGGATAGTAATTTTTTTAAATAATAAAATAGATAAGATATTTTAAGATTAAAAAAATGTTACACAGTATTTAAAAAATAATAATGGTTAGGAAAACAATTTTAAAAATTATCCAAATTTAGAACATAAAAGGTGTTTTTCAAAATATAGTAAACTTAATGGATTGAAATAACTTATTTTTTTCCAACTCCATAAACCTTAAATAAGGGAATTTTAGGGTTCAAACTTGAATATTTTATAAAAGATGTTATATTGTAATTCGAAAATATTATTAAAATCATAAATAAAATACTCCTTTATTAAAAAAATGTTACAATCATTAGATTAAAATAGTTGCTATAGTGCTTTAAAAATAAATCAATTTTAATTTGTATCAATTTGTTTACTAAATTAATTAGAATTATATAAATTATATCAAAATAATTTTAAAATTATTGTAGCACTTTGTAACATCTATTAAATAGTTGTTATAATTTAAAGTATTTTTAAAATAATTTTAATAAAATTTAAATAATTTTAATCAAATTAATTAAAAAAATCTATATAAAAGTATTTTATATACAATACGTTTAATAAATTAAATTAAAAAATTATTTTAATATATTATTATTATTATTCTTAATTATTTTTCTTAATTATTTACTCCCTTCAATAAAACATAAAATCTGTCACTCCAACAGCTCCTACTGCACCACACTAGCTTAAGAAAATTTGAAATTTATTATTTCAACAAATCTATTCTGTCACAATCGAACTCAACTATGATGAAAGAGAACATTGCTTCCACCAGTAAATCTTTTGACGGATTTATAAAATACCACAGTTCAAAATTCAACTAAGGCAAAGGTGGATTTTCGATTATGGAGTTTATTATCATGAATATTTTTAGATTTATGTCTATTTCTAGAATTAATTGGATTCGGATAAAAATATAGATTATAAAACAAATAAAAAAATCTGGTGGTCAGGAATTTTTGTATTTAATTATTTCAATGGAAAGATATGCAAATTTAACCTTAACAAAATATTCTATTTCTATACAATCTCTTCTCTGTTTTGAATGAATCTATGCACCTACAAGTAAATATTTGCAAACTCAAGCCACACACATCAAAGAGAACTTGCCAATTGTAGAAATGTGATCGTTGGAGAATCACACCATTGATGGTCGATCCGTGGAGTAAGCACCTACGACCGCGCGACCATCTTCAGACCATCTTGCAGTTTCTCAAGGGAGGCCAGGACCTGAGACATGGAAGGGCGCTTCTTCGGTTCATCTCCGATGCATTGCTGAGCGAGGAGGCTGAGCTCGAGCGCCCCCTTCTTCGGATACTCGCCGCCGAGCTTCGGGTCGGCGATCCGCCTCAGCTTGTGCTTGTTGCCCAATTGAGGCATCGCCCAGTCCACAAGCTTCTGCTCTACGCCGACTCTTTCTCTGTTGAAAGCTCGTCGCCCCGTGAGAATCTCCAGCAGCACAACCCCGAAGCTGTACACATCGGCCTTCACCGAAAGCCTGCCTGAGACACACAACGGAGATCGCTCAAGCAACAGTTTAGTACAGATCATGGATCAGGGATAGATGATCACCTGTGGCGATGTACTCTGGAGCTGCATATCCATAGGTCCCCATGATGCGAGTCGATACGTGAGTGTCGTCGCCGGTCGGTCCGTCTTTAGCCAAGCCGAAGTCGGAAAGTTTCGCGTTGAACTCCTGCATCGATCGGAACAGGGCGAAACCGGCTGTGAGATTCATGAAACTCTCGCTTGCAGGATCGAATGTCTGATACTCACTAAGTCGAGAAGTATGTTCGACGACTTCACGTCTCGGTAGATGATCTGGCACTCGTCGTTCAGATACGATAGGCCTCTGGCAGCTTGAACTGCAACTTTGATCCTGGTTTCCCAAGGCAGAGGTTCAGCAGCTCCTGCAGAGAGAGCAGAAGATTTTATTGCTCGATCGATCTGTGATGAGAGATTTGAACTTTGTTGCTCACTTCTGTTGAGGTGGTTCTCCAAGCTTCCTCTCGGCATGAACTCGTAGACCAGGAGCCGGTTGTCGCCCTCCGAGCAGTAGCCGATCAGCTTGACCAGGTTCGGGTGGTGGAGTTGACCCAGATAGTTGACTTCTGTCTGCAAAGAATCGCTACAGTTACAGTCAACGACGTTCAGAGAGCAGGAAGAACTAAGCAGCCTGTTGGATAGCGTTGTCGATCGTACCAGCCATTCATTGTGGCCCTGAATTACATCAGGTTTAAGTTTCTTCACAGCGACAACCATGGCCGACGACGGCTCACCGATCCAACCTTTGTACACGTGACCAAAGCCGCCTTCCCCGACGAGATTCTCGGGGCGAAAGTTCTTGGTGGCGTTTTTTAGATCGTTGAGACTGAAGTCCATCAGATTGGAAGACAGAATTTCCCCTTCGGGTTCCGGCGCCGGAAGAGCTCCGCCGGCGAAGGTTCCGTTGTAGGAAATCGAGTAAAGATTCGACGAGATCGAAGATGTCAGTGTCGAAGGAAGAGAAGAAGCTGCGTTGGTTCTGCTGGTTATGGCTCTTGTAACATCTGTATATGAACAGGATTGGATTCTTAGAATCAAGCTGAAAGATGGCAACTTTAAGCAGTAAGATCAACGAAACTAACAGATCAAGAACAGATATTTCATGAATCATGAACTACCCGAAAAGGAGTTCAAAGACAAAAACAAAGCTCGTCCAAGCTGCAAGATAGCAGCTTTAAGAAGGAAAAAGATAAAACTAAGCGATTGAAGACTCACAAGTAGGATTTTGCGTGGTGTGAGAGTTGTCCGCCCTAGCGAACCAGCTGAAGCAGTTTCCCATGAACTCTGTCGACGAGATTGTGAAGGAGAAGAGATTAGAAATTCATGGAAATGAGAGAGCGAAAAAAAACGAAGGTTTAGGAGGTGTATAAAGGTTCTAAGGGACTTTGCTTGGTGAAAGAACAGATGGAGGGGAAGGGAAATGCCGAGGAATGAAGGAAGGAAGAAGTCCGGCCTTATGATCTGATTGGATTCAGGAAGCTAATTAAATTTGAAGAATTTTCTCACATCATATAGTTCAGATTGACCATTCCGAATGCTGAAGTCAAGATGTGTGTGAACATCAAAGTCTCTTTCACTAATCTTTCCATGAAGGATCTGAACATGAAGGTTCTTAGAGTCGTGAGGCGGAAGAAATTAAACAAAGCAGTTCATACACTGGCGCAGGCTCCGGGTTGGACAATTGGCTGAACGAGAATTTGGCTCTTCTTTGTCTTGACTTTCCCATTAATGTGGCGGATCTTGATTAATTTTACATGGCAGAGAAGTAAAAGAACGAGTCTATAGGTTAAATCAAAAGTCAATAGTCAATCTTATATGGACTAGCGCCATTTGTATCATCTTGGTCTCTCAACTATTCCGATTTCGATCATCTAAATTTTTGGACTATTTTGCATCGACCGCTTGTATCATCTCAGTCTCTCAATTATCTCAGCCACAATCATCTTAGTCTCTCGGTGACCATCTCAGTCTATCGGTCATCTCGGCTTTAATCATCTTGGTCTCTCGATCTCCCTCTCGGTCGTCCCAGCCTCGACCATCTCAGCCTCTTAGTCTCTCGGTCATCTCAACCTCGACGATCTCGGTCTCTCAGCCTTCCCGATCTTGATCATCTCGGTCTCTCGGCTATCTCAATCTCGACCATCTCGATCTCTCGGCCACCTCGACCTTAACTATCTCGGTCTCTTGGTCTCTCTCTGGTCTCTTGATCTCTTTCTCTTGAATCGGCCATCCTGACCTCGACCATTTCGGTCTCCCTTTCAGCCAACCTGACCTAGAAGCTGCCAAATTTCTCAAGCATGCAAACCCTGCCAAAAGATC
Organism: Curcuma longa; assembly: GCF_044706935.1. NCBI lineage: Eukaryota > Viridiplantae > Streptophyta > Magnoliopsida > Zingiberales > Zingiberaceae > Curcuma > Curcuma longa. The sequence continues at coordinate 8,645,916 of NC_133871.1, forward strand.
AGAACGGTTACGAGGTTGTCAGATCCGATTCTATGGATCTTTTTATGTCTGCGCCTATAACCAAAAGGCAAGAATAATCAACATTGTCGAGTCACAGGACAGTTACGAGGTTAACAAACTTAGTCCCTCAGATGCCTCATGTTGAGGCCACTTGATGACCATCGTCAGAACTTGTCCCCTTGCCTTTGACAGAGATCTATTCCCAGACCAACGTGAATATTCTTTCTCATAAGTATATAAACTCTATCGTAGATATAAAAAGCTCTCCTTCTCAACCTCACACACACTTATTTTGATTCTGCTATCGATATTAATTTGAGCGTCGAAATAGACTGTCGGAAATCTCCGACATCCTACTAATCTATTTGTTCAGTTTCTCTTCAGATCTTTACGTCGGTAGGAGCAACGGTGCTTGAGTTGAAGATTTGTTGATTGGTGGTTTGATCATCCACGATATCCAACCGGAACACCCATGAAGTGGAAGAAGAACAGCCTTCTGAGCAAAAGAGTAGCCATGGAGCTTCCTCAAAGTGGAACATGAAGATGATAATTCTGTTGCAATTTATTTTTTCATTTGGTGTACTTACATATTAAGAATATAACACACTTCCACCCTAATGTCATTTGTCATGAACGGTAATGCTAAAAATTTGATCTGGCATTGGGAAGAACAAGCACACACAGGATGTTGGGGATTCAGAGGCATCAGTATCGACCAAGTTCATGTAATTCTCTATAGAAGTCCATTGATCTCCTTGTTTTTTCTTCAAATTGATGTGACGGGAAGGGAATCGGTGAGTTGGATGAACAATGCTCTGTGCCTGTGAGTGCTTTGGCCCACCCTCTGTCGTTTTGCCTTTTGAGCTGTGATATCGAGTGCCCTTCTTCATTGACTTTGCAGGACCGACTTTTTTAATACTTATAATCTAATTAACTCACAGGAGGAATCCTTGTGTGCGCCATTGTTTGCGTGATCGTCCCGTTATATTTTGGGAAACAGAGGATCAGCATGATCTCGAAGCATAGTTCATTTTGATAAATAAGTCTGATTTTATGAGTTTTTTAAAGAGTTAGTTCAGAGTAAAATTACAAAAATCCATGAACAGAATTCTGCTGCAGTTGAAGAACTTGCAGAGTAGAAAGTGACAGTGAATCCCATGCTTCTCTCCTCCCTTTCCCCATTTGTACTCCTCCAATTTCCTAAGATAAGCGTTCTTGATGTCACTGAAGAACGCAATCTTTCTAACTATGATCCGAGTTTGAAACCAATATATATGTAAGCAAGTAGAATTCAAGCACTGCTAATTATTGATACATCAATGGAAGCTGTGGTGGTCTGGCCATGGCCAGAAGGAAGCAGAGTGGTGGTCTTCCATGCTGCACAGCAAGTTGCTGAAGCTTCCCTCTGCGCCGCCGCCGTGCTCGGCCTTGGGGCACTGCGCCCCCATCTCCGCCGGCCTAATCGACGCCAAGAAAGGTAGGACCTGGTGAGGATGCAAGGAGGCGCTCGCCATGTCCAAGTTGATCTCGGAGCTGTTCTCGCTACATGATCCTTCTGTTTCTTTGTTGAGGTTGATCAGCTCCGACGTCTCTCTCCCTCTGAGAGCCATGATCTGCATGAACTTTGTGTTCGATTAAGGATCCTTGATCAGATCGTGTTCGGAATCGATGAGCAGTCGTCTGTACCTCAGTTTGGAGCTTGTCGTTGTGCGCCTGCAGGGTCTCGTTCTCGGATTTCACGGCCTCGAGCTGTCGCTTGAGCGCGTCGTAGTCTTTCTCCAATTGCTTGGTCTTCCACCGGGCTCGCCGGTTCTGGAACCAGATGGCCACCTGCCTCGGCTGCAGCCCCAGCGCCACCGCCAGCTGCATTTTCCTCTCGGGCTCCAACTTGTTCCCCTGCTCAAAGTACTTCTCCAGCGTCCTCACCTGCTCCACGTTCAGCCTCCTCTTCTTCTCCGCCGGCGGCATCCCGTCCTCCTCCGACAACTCCTCGTAGTCGGCGGCGGCTTTCGCCATCTCTCCGATCCTCGAAAACGGCACCACTGCACCACCCAACGACCTTCACCGCACGGATCAAATGATGCGCAGGTAGCAAATCAAAGAACTCACCTCCGAGATCACTGCACGGGGCAGCCTGCGCCAGCGCTTGCGACGGCTGCTGCTTCTGCACATGCAGCACGTAGTCCGGGGAGAAGAAGGAACTGAAGGATGACGATGAAGCCATACCCCAATTTGCAGCAAATGAAAGCCGAGGTGTGGAAATATATCATAAAAAATTCAATAATGTTAAAAAAATCTTATTTTTTACCAACTGCACTACTGTAACTTGATTTAGTACCATCGCCAGCAACAGAAGAAGGTTCAGGTTTAGGTTAAGCAGTGTGCTTAATACCATAAACATGTTCGACATCTTCTCTGGAGTGGGGCTGAGATTGCTCCATATCTTTTGTTTTCTTCTTCCTCCTCCCAATGGGCTGTGGACAGCAAATTAATACTCCAAATTGTTTGCTGTCTGAATTCCGCTGCGTGGAGGTGAAACAGAAATAATGCTGAAAACGGACAGTGTGTGTGCAGGTGGTAACTGGTAAGCTAAACTCAGATTAGCTACGGAGGTTAGTAAGAAAGGAGAGGAGGAGGAGGAGGAGGAGGAGGAGGGTGGTGAGTGGCGCTGAGATTCTTGGACAGACAGCGACAAAATAAGTTTTTAAGAGAGATGGCCCTCGAAGAGAAAGGAAGGGGGAGGAGGAATCTGGGGATGGGGCCCATCGGCTGCTGGGACTGCTACCTAACACGTATACAGCTATTGTGAGCCTTGTTCTATCTCACTCGTCAGCAGTCCTTTGTTTAGTACACACTTGATTATTATTAGCAGAGTCATATTGAATGAAATATTTACAAATAAATTTAATATTTACTTTGATAAAAATTTATTTATATTTATTTAAAATTAATGAATCATGTCTTTTAAATTCAAATAATTATTTTTATTGTATACAACCACTGGCATTAAGATAATTTTGTAGGATTTTTTTTCTTTTTCATTTTCCGCGCGAAGGACACCAAAAGCAATGGAATCCCGAGATCGACGATCTATCTTACGTGTCGTAATCTCAACCGTCCAATATGTCGGCATCATTTCTCTCAAGCTCATGATCCGGCGACCGTCGACCCTTTTTCTCGCCAGTTCCCAATTCACGCTGGATCCGCAGATCTCCGACGATCTCCGCCTGCTGCTGGACGAGGTACTAATCGCGGTCAGCACCCCCTCCATGGGACTGAGCGGATTCTGGAGGCGAGGAGAAGGGTGCTAGCAACGAATAGGAGGATCGATCAGACAGCAATTTCGAGGTGAGCTGGTAGGAAACCTCCCAATCTTGTACCTCTTTCCATCCTATGAAGTGATTCTTCTTTTCTTTTCTTCTTCTTCTTCATTCGGGAGGATCATGGAGGTTCTACTGAGCTTGGTGCTATCATGGTGTTGTTCTTGGTGATCTAGTGACTTCAGGCCTCGTGTATGGGTTTCTAGATTGCCGATTAGGTTCTTTGCGTATTTTTCTTCGGCGGATCTATGATTCATTGCTTAGGTTTGGTGGAACTAGATATACACTTCCAACATTGGTTATACGGTTGTTTAGGTTTGAGAAAGGATTTGACTTAGTCATCTCTGTTCATTTTTTGTCCAGGGATTGATTGCTCTGTTTTTTTTTTCCTCTTACAATTTCAATACTTAACGAGATTCTCCACAACATCTCAAATTTACTGTCGTAAGAACTGCAATATAATCATTCTCAATTTGCTCATATTCATGCTTTCTTCATCAGAAATCTCTGCCACATTTGCACAATGGCTTTTACAGCAGCAGCTAATGGTGTTGACTTAATTGGCCTGCGCCAACATGGTATAAAGTTCTGTTCCAGTTCCCAACTGGGAAACTCCCGATGTGCAAGGATCAGAATGTTTACTAGAGTGATTAAAGATGAATCTCAAATCATAAATTCTAGACCATCTGTTGTGAAACCACAAAATTGATTTTAGTGATCCTGATTGGAAAAAGAGATTCCAGAAGGATTTTGATAAACGATTTAGTTTACCACATTTGAGGGATATTCTTGACATTAAGCCAAGACCACATTCTCACACAAAAGCAGGTGATCCATTGTTTGCGCAACAAGCCTTTTCCATTAAGAAAATTACCTTTCATTTATAGTTATTAAATTGATTTTCCTTAATAGCAAATATTTTGCCATGCCCAGATATTTATCAAGAAATTGTTGTTTGATTTCTGCAGGATCCCTTTAGTTGATGGTAATGGGGCAGCCAGTGACATATGGAATGGCTACGTGAATGATGATGACAGAGCATTACCCAAGGTGTGTACTGCTGGACAGAAACATTTGGTTATTCTTCTTATCAAATACAGTTTTCTATAGCTCTCAAGTACCGAATGACTTGGTCTTGCAATCAAAACGTATATTCACACAATTTCTTCCATGTACTAACACTGATAGCATGTACTGAAGAGCTTGTTTTCATGATAAGAGATTATTTTTCTCTTCCAAAGGACACTCTTATCCTACTGTATTGCCTCTTAATTCATTGCTGTTCAATTCGTGTTTGATATGGAGAGAAGTGGAAACTGGTTTCAGAAACCAAATTTATGTTGCATTATGCTGCTTTAGCCCCATGAAATACATGCCTAAGGAGTGAGAGTGAGTTAACTCACTTATGTAAGTGTTGATAGTTGCAGTTCAATCTCTAAAGAAATTGATAAAAAGAGAAAACTGTTTCTAGAGCCAAACATATGTTATGTTATACTGGCTTATGCCCATTGCAATTTCACTGAAGAGGAAGAGTGAATTAACTGATTTGTTGAAGTGTTTATTGCCATCAACAAGTTAGAACTTCATCTATCTGAGTCACGTAGTAATTGAGAGGTCAATACACTTTTTTTTACACTTATTTATTGTTCACTCACCATACCTGATGTATCTTATTGTTTTTATCCATCTTCCAGCTGGAAAGATGGAAACAGTTGATAATCACCAAGATTAAGAGATTGACCCTGAATGCCATAAACATTAAGCAGCAGGTGATGTATCATAATAACATCTACTTCACTTTTGTTGCAAAAGGAGAAAAATGTACATGTACTTTGGATTCTTTGCAATAACAGATGGGCAAATGCTGTTTTTTTTTTTTGCCAAAGCTTAAAAATTTTAGACCTTTCTCACACTAATAGACATCACAAATTCAGAAGGCTGCTAGTAGCCACCAGTTAATATCGCTTGGTTGTGCTGATAAATAGGCGTCGTCAAACTTTGACATATTTCAGAAATAAACTCTGAATGTCTCAGTAATGAATATGGTTAGTTGAGGGTAATGCGTTTGTATCTTTGCTTATGTAGACTGGAATCATTCTTAATGTTTCTTCCTTTTTCATTTAGTGAAATTTTTAGTATCTATCCAAATTTTCAATTGGTGTTTCTCAATAATATCTATTTGTCACTGGATGTGACATATTTACTAAGAATTTATTCTATCTGCTTAAGTTAAGTGTTTGCTCATAATTGAAACAATGAACTCCCAAGGAATTAATGAGGCAAGAAATGTTTTTTGCACTTATGATTTCTCCTTTAACCTCCTCGTCTTCTTTTATTGTTTATCTCTCAGTCTCTAAATATGAATTCTTTGCATACATACACTTTGCCGTTGTAGCTAACTGCAAAACATTGCCTTTTTAATTCCAAGTTTGGGTTATGCAAATTTGTACCCGTACAGTTGATTTATACTTTGTTTATACTGAGCAGCTTTTTGTAATGACATGCCATTTTTTCACAGATCAAAAGTCATTTCAAGAATATTGATATTCCGGCTGATCTGAAGCACATTGACCCAACCTATATGATCTGAGTGATCCGTGCAAATGCATCAGATGCAATTCTTTGCACTTTACTAGACCAGAATGCTGTAAGAATCTCTGTTTTGCTGCACATCTAATAGAAATATTTTTTGTTAATTATTTGTTCTCCGAATGTATGTTCTTGAAAAATAAACTTTGTTTTACACTAGCACCTTGTTTCAATAGTTTTTGTCGATTTCAATATCTGCTCGTCATCCAGTATGTTCAGTGTTTTCACTAGTGTGGAGATGAGGCTGGAGGAGGTAATGGAATTTGCCATAGGTCTAAAAACTTATTGAACTGGCCGCACAGTGTGTTCTCGTGTATTTTCTTGAATTTCGTTAGTTTGCTCTGCGTTTTCTTGCAAACGAACTCTTCAACTTATTGAACCTGAAGCTTTATTTTTCTAAGATGAGTTGAATAGTTGATTTATCATTTCTTCAAGCAATAACTGTCTTCGAAAAATTCACTACATTCAAATTCGCCAATTTAATCTGTTGTAAACTATTTTAACATTTTTGCGATGGACTCGTAACTACTACATCAACAGAGTACTCACAACCTACTTTGCTTTTACTTTATGATAGCAGTTCACCTATCTGGCTACGACTCACGAATATTATGTATGACATGTTTTCCCCTCTTATAGAGGCTGCTCTCTTTTTATGTTTCAGGTACATGGTGCATTCGCTGGGTTCAGTGGCATTACGACTGGGATATGCAACACACACAATGTATATTTCCCAATTACTGAAGTCATAGCATCGGCCAGGCATGTCGATCCAAACAGTAGGATGTGGCACCGATGTCTTACCTCAACTGGCCAACCTGATTTCAACTAAGGTATACCGACTGACAACATGAATGTGTCGACATGGATGAGTTTGGCATCTCTACTAGCTTTTGATTCGATAAGTTCGACGAGAGGTACTCACTGATTGGCTCATCGGTTGAAGCTGCCACATTTTGTTACCTGCATCTTCACAAATCATATTGTTTGTGAGCAAAATAAGAGTTGGGTAGCATCGCGTCACAAGAACCATTCCATTGCCGAAAGATTGATTTCTTTGGTTCTCATGATTTTTCAGGTTTGTCAACATACTTTTAGTGACTCTTAATAAGATCTGCATGAGGTTGTACCATTTCTTGTGTGCACACAGCTGCTGTACAAGTCATTGGGATTATAATGAGATGGTAAGAGATAAGATGAGTTCCTTAAGCGTAGAGAGTTCAAATTTTATTTATGATATATTATATTTTAGGAGTTCGGAAAAAAATTTATAATGTTTGATCATTTGTCAGGATTTATTTGCAATTTTAATTTATTTTGATAGTTGATGAAATTTTTTTTATCAAATGGAATTGATTACTTTCAAGATTAGTCTAGTCGATTTTATTAAAAATTTGCTTTGTTGTTTATCAAATTATATATTTTTTTAAAAAAAATAATTTTAGACGATCATGATTGATTGAAATTTCTAAAAGAAAAAAAAAATCAAACTACATGAAATTAAAATAAAACTATTAAAATTGGGCTCGTTTATTACCATCTAAAATCGCCTAGTCTTTTAATATCCTGTAACACGATCGCTCGCTTGCTGGTTGTGGTGTGAGGTTCGAACAAAACTCTAATTTATAAAAACATGTTATATATTAAGAACGACGTCAAAATGCAAAGGGCATTTGGTCTAGTGGTATGATTCTCGCTTAGGGTGCGAGAGGTCCCGAGTTCAATTCTCGGAATGCCCCATTTTTGTTTTATTTTCCAAAATTTTTGATAAAATTAATTGTTCATATTAAATTTCGCAATTTCAGTCATTTTAGTAGTTAATTTTTAAAATATAAAGTGTCAAGTACTTTAGGATATTTATAATGTTTTAAGAATATGCAGTAATTAATTTTTAAAATATAAAATATCAAGTAGTTTAGGATATAGATATTTTGGTGAATCAAAATTTATTAGCGTCATCACTCGATTTAAAAACCCAACAATTCCAAAAAAAAATAATGTTTTCTGAAGACATGGTGAATAATTGATCTGATTCATATTAGTTTCATTGATAACTATAGACCTTATATTTATAATTAAATATATATGAAAAAAATGTTCAGAAATTAAAATTATTATTTGAAATTTTTGAGAAAGGCATCTTTTTATCTGTATATGTAAATATCCAAATGAATAAACCTATCTAACCATAATAAATTATCTGTATAGTTTTTTTAATCGGCCAATAATTTATTACATACAATGGATATTTTATATTTTAAAGTATATTATCTTTCATACAATAACTTGTTCAATTTTTTTAAAATTGTAATATCTAGTTTTAAATTATTTTTTCCACTCATTGTTTTGCATTAGTAATAATGAATATATAACCATAAAAATTAGAATAGGTAGACGATTTCCCTTGATTCACCTTATTAAATAAAACACAACTTATGCACATTAAAAAAATTAGCCTTTAAAACATTCATCTTTAGTAGGATTCAGACTCTGATATTTTTAGTTGCTCTCTTGAATGTACGATCCAATTAATTTTAGAAGTGATCGAATCGATCCTACATAAATTTTTCATAGAATTTTCAAATTCTCCAAATGTAATGTCTTAAATATCGTTACTTAGAAGTCCGTCCCACCTTTTATCAATAAAAAAAAATGATAATTAGACATCATCGTTACTTAGACCATAGCATCCGGGAGCTATTTGTTGATGTTTTATTAGTATTTATTTTTATTTTTTAGTTAACATTATATATTCAACCTTTCGGCTCGATGAATTATGGTTATGGAGTGATCAGTCCGGCTTTATAAAAATTTCATTAATCATCAGAGTAAATCAAGAAGCCCTCGAGGCATAGCTGAGTTGGTTACAACAAAGCAGACTTGCAGAAGAAGACAAGGGTTCGAATCTCGACGAAGCCAAGACAATACCTTCCTCCATCGTGACCAACTGCAATTTTTTTTTTACCATGTGGGGCCGCTAGGGTGGCGGATTCTACATTTTTGCAGAAGAGTAAATCAAAAACATTTACAATGAATACGCCACAACTGAAACTCCTTAAATGTCTCAAAGACTACGTAGGTGTCCTACTGTTACATGATAGCCCCACAGGCCTACGTAGGTAAATCGAGGCAATTGATTACGGAAAAGGGTATTGCTCGGTTTTGTCGAGATTCAAATCCTTGTCCTCTTCTGCAAGTCTGCTCCGTCGTAACCAACTCAGCTATGTCCCGAGGGTAATTATTGATGTTCTTGATCCTTAATGAAGTAACATTTATCAAGAAAGAATATGATAAAATACACATAAAAAACTGTTTTTCTAGAAATCAAGAAAATCCTCAAAAAAAAAAACATACAAATATTAAGCCAAGCAATCTGGAATGTGTGATCTGATAAAATACACAAAAAAAAACTGTTTTTCTAGAATATCAGAATCAACAGATCCACAGGCATATACTGCTAATCTGAAATTTTAAGGCAAGCAAATGTGGTTTCTGCTACATGAAGTCGAACTTTCAGTACAAGGTCTCAGACTTTTTACCTGGTCATGGATGCAGTAACTTGATCTCTGCACCCAAGAAGGTTGTTTGATTGTGTAGTAGTTCATCTGCATCTGTCTCTGGAAGTTAAAAGTCATGGCTGATTTTAAATATATCCTAAACTCTGGTGAATTTGCAAAGCAAATATTTTCAAGTACCTTGATCATCTAACAGAAGCACTCAGGTAATGTGTGATCTGATCACTCTCTGAGGTTCTTCTGGTCATGTTTATGAGCTTTGCAGCTCCTTGATCTTCTTCAGTCAAGCCATTGTAAGAAGAGAATCACAGTATACAGTATAACTTATAAATACACACTAAATGTGTGTCTATTTTGTATTAAAAGTATACAAATTTACAATGGGGCAAAGAATCCACAACTAATTTAGTTTTAATTGAATAATCTTTTATAATTTTATCCACACAACTAGATTAGTTAGGCATCATGCTGATGGATGTACCCTAAGGAAACCCCCCCCCCCCCCCCCCAATCAAACAAAGCACAAGTCAAGACTGTCTGACTTGGTGCCTACTTGCAAGTTTGCACTCCTTGTCGAGCCAGGCATGTATAGGATTATACTATGTCAGACATGGAAAGGGTTAGAGTATACCGAGGATGGTTTCGACCAATTGACTCAGCCCATTGCCACCTCTGGTACAGAAACTGGCACACAAAATGTGGTGTGGACCCTGGAAGGTTATAACACTTGCATCATTGTCTTCAAATGATCTATACAAGTGGTTCTAAACACTTGATCTGGCTGGAGCTGTGTACATTAAGTCATCAACAGCAATAATGAAAAGATAATAGCATGAACAATAAGATCAAAAGTATCAAATAATATCAGTGCAACTACTTTGCTCGAGCATAGAATATCAGGGAAAAAAAAAAAAGACATTGAAGCATATCTTACAAGTTTCTTTACTAATTCTCAACTCCCTTTAGGTATGCAAAACTGACTGACTCTTCAAACAATGCGCAGAATATTCAAAGATCTGCATTGCAGAGACATCACCAATTAATTATACCAATTGTGCATTTTGTTCAGAATCACACTCATATATGTCATTGAGAAGCTGCAGTCCCAGTATCGAATCATTCGTTGCTTATTCAGTGCAACATTTGAGTTTTTTCTTCTTCTCATCAGGTTCCAATCTCTCCGATGCACATAGCTTCCTTTCCATTGCATACCTGCACAAACCTGTGTAGAAGGTTCGCTTGTATTAAATACAAAAATTGTTTTTAGACTTTTGAAGAACATCAAATTTGCAGTGTCATCTTTTGCAAGCTTACCAAGTTCATCTTCAAGAATCAGTTGCTAGATTTCGAGAACAATAACTGGAGGTAAGGTAAACACAATCAATCCATGAATGCACTCTGAAAAATTAAAACAAGAGGAAAACATTGTAGCAGTGATGGTCGAACTAACACTCTGAATCTGTTTTGACCCATTTTGATTTAGCTTTCTTCCTACACTCCTCTTCCTCTTTGTGTACTTGCTCTTTTTGTTTATTCTTTAGATATTTCTTTGATGAAATTGGAGCAGAACAGTGCTGGCAAATTGTCTTTGAGAGAATTCCTCTTAAGATCTATTCATTCAATTTGTGGTTAGTTGTCTCGATCAAAAACAAGCAAAAAAAAGCAAAAGAAAAACAAAGAAATAGCGATGCATGAAAACATACCTTGTCCATCCTTGACTCAATTATGGGATCTCTTAAGCTTGGAGCTGGTGTAAAGCCACTGCCACACATAAACATCTTCTTCAGAAGAAAGGGAATAGATTTTTTCTTAATGGCATTGTGGTTACCCAACAACACATCTTTCAGTTTGTATAGTATGAGCTTGGTGATTGGTGACAGATCACCACTGTTTTCACTCTCCAATGACTCGAATTTTGCACTAACAGTCCTGTCAACCTCCAAGCTCGACGGACAATTTAGGAATCTGTTCAATGGCAAATTGGCTCTATCTTCTTCGGTCATCCCCAATCCAACACTAGCCTTGGACTTGGACTTGTGTGAGAATAGCTTTTTTAATTCTTTTTGTAATTTGTTAGCGTCTTCAATGGTGAAATTAGATAATTTGTCTAAGGAATCCAGGTTCTGAGGCTGGTCATCTTGCTGAGGTTCTTCCTTTAACTCATTATCCCCAAATGTGCCAATTGCTAGCAATGCATGTGGTATGCCATTCTGTTCTTTTAGATCATCAGGCATAGAATTATCTGAAGAACATGTTAGTGGATATGAATTTTCTCTCAACAATGCAATGAGATGTTTGATTGATGTTTTACTACATCTTCAACTAAAATTTCTCAGGAAAACATTACAAAAGACAAATCCCTCATTTGGGCATCTTTAACAGTTAATTGACTGTTTAAATTATGTTCACCTAATACAAGCCATAGAAGTTGAGTTTTGGCTCATCATGCTGTTGTTCTTTGATTATTTAATCACTCAGTAATGATCCATTTGTGCAACATCAATGGTTGTCTTGCACTATCTTGTGGTTTGTTCACATTCATGCATGCCTAAATCAGCTTAATCATGAGGGATGTTATACCATAATACTATAAATTTAGTCATTTCCTAACATCTTAAGCCTTTAGGATAAGTGATAACAATTCAAATATTTAACAATGTTCAAGAATGCAGCATTTTCAAATTTGTGCTTCGCCCACTATTGTTGCAAATGAATATGAAAAACACATCTAAAGATTGAACTCCTACATATCAAAGCAACACATGTATTCTACATTTCACAATAATATAATTAAAAGGAAAATGAAAGATTTGGGTAGCCAATAGAAGAAAATTAAGTAGCACATTTTTCCTGAGAGAGGTAATCATCACTTACAATGGGCTGAGCACGTTCCTGCATCAAATCTCTTCTCCCGCCTCCCATTGAACTTGTTTTGCACCCAGTTGAATATCTAAATCCAAGAAATAACATCAAAACCAGGATTCCTGCAGGGGAACTCAAAAGCTAGTTCAAGTGTTTTCTGTTCCTTACTCCCATGGTTCTAATCTAACCAAACACAAAGAACCCCTTGTGGATGCCTTAGCCAATGAAATTCGACTCAAAAGCCTGCCTTGTTCTTGTCCAAGAATGTGAAACTACGAGTGCACCGCCCTTCAGTGGATAAAATGGAAGAAAAGAAAGTCAGTTCTCAGAAATATGGATTTGAGCTAATAGGCAGTGAGGATGGTTAAATAGAGTAGTAAAAGAATTATATAGTAGCAGATGGCAACTCCCCATTTATTATTAGGAATAGTTTAAGGTCCGATTCCCTAGAGTGAATACTTCAGCCCCTGAAGCTACTTTTTAGCCATCTAGGTTGCTGCACCCTTCTCTCAGAAGTCAAATAACCATAAAAACAAAAATTCCCTGCAGATATATCTTATCTCTAAGCAATAAATCCAAATTGTCCATTTGGGTTCTAAACAATCAATTGTGTTTCTAGTATTCTGGAAATTTTCATCCATTATCGAAAATGGATTAAAAAAACATTCCTAAATTTGCTATCATACTAGCAACAATAAAATGAAAAAAGAAATGATGGAAGCATTTTGATTTGAGCAGAAATAACTTGGAGTGCATGCCAAAGATTTTAATCATTGTGAAGTACTCTAAACGGATTTTTACCTCAACAATTGATCAATATGTTGATAATTGATATAAGTCAGCTCTAATGCTGTGCATCTCATGCTTGAGGCCAAAACTGGTACCGAAACTTTAGTCCTTGGTTGCAACCACCCACCAATACCTGAAATTATTGGTGAAATGAAATGAGTGTGATTGTATTTTTTCCTAAGAATCTGAACTTAAGCTCAATTTAAATATCTGAAAAAAAACATCTTATTTTTCACAGTTCTCAAAAAATGGTTTTAAAAAGTGTATGCAATCAGTATACATTCAGGTGCATAGCATTTAAGAAAATACATATGAGCCCCTTGTTATATATATATATATATAACAAAATTAAAATCAGAAATTATAGCTACTAGTTATAGATTAACAATGTGCAAGCAACCTGTGTCTGAATGCTTGAGAAGATCCAAACTATACAATACACAAAAAATTTATGTAAACTAATAAATATAATGTCTTTTATAAGTATAGTTTTCCCTATTAATCCTTTATTTGTTCATCTGTCATATTGAAATTATATTAAACAATATTTATAATCTTATTCTCATCTAGTTCATTCATAAATATATTAATTTGGTTAAATTAAAAATCAATATCATTAGGGCAAGTCAATTGAAGATTTAGGCTGTGTTTACTTGGATGGAAATTCAAAAGGGGGGAAGAAAGGCTCACAAAATTACATATGAAGCTCCATCATTATGTACATTATTATATCACTTTTCTTTTCCCTCTCGTGTCTTACATCCAAGTAAACTGACCCTGGAGAAATATGTAACATTTATATATGTTATGTGGTGAATCTCATGAATATGCATAGACATTCTATTATCTGATGCATAAATCGGTTCAAGACAATGTTCAGTAGAATGTAGAAATAATAATCTTATTTCATAGGTATCTGTACTCTTATTTTGCTTCTTACTGCACAAAACCTGCCAATATCATGCCAAGGAAACCAATATAGCACACGAAGATTTCAAACAATTACACTTCTCGCATCTGAAATCCCTGTATGTTACACATTTCTTTAATTTGTAAACTACCTCAACACTTTTAACTCTTCTAAACCTGCTCCTATCTTGGCTATTACAATTTCATAGCTAACATCAACGATTTTGCATATGCATGTAATTAGGTTCTAAGCCACTGATAATTGTGCTAGGCTTCTAAACAATGGTTTAGTGATTTTAGACTTCCCAAGATATCATTCAACAAGCTCATTCAATTACAGGAATCATAAGGACCAAATTGCAGCTTAAAAATCAATTTTATTATGAATACCTACAGCAAATTTGTCATGTCAAGTCAAACTTGTCTGTGACACTAGATCTTAACAAATGTACCATTTCTAGATATACAACAAACTGCACGTTTCTAAACCAGTAGATCCAGTATTAAGTTCCCTAAACCTTATAAGCCTATAAGAATTTGGATATCAATTTATAGAAATAATTGACTTGGATAGAGGCCACCATGGACTCAGTACTAGTCAGTTTGATCACACCACTTAGTAAAGTAGAATCAACCTAAATTTAAGTTTTCCTTTTTTATTATAAACTATAAAAAAATATATAAAATTGACCTATGGGGTCAATAAATGACTCAATGGTGCAGTTGGATTGAGCTTTGATAGTATATAGCTGTATAACTACTTCTTAGATCTACCAGATTAAGATATATTATTGTTCCCCAGCTCTATAAGCATGTGGCCAGGACAACACTAGCTTATATTTGTCACTCCGATACTGATGCTATCAGACAATATGAAATTTTATCCTTCTTTTTGAGTCCACGTAAGTCCATCCATATTAATCAGTGCTTATATTAATCAATACACTTTACAGAGGACAGAATACATAATAAAAATAATATTACTTTAGGATTAATGCTTAATCACGAGGTTAGCACTATCCAGATGCTTGTTCTAACACGTTAATGATGTTTAGGCCACAGAAGGGGTCCAGTTGCAGAAGTCTATTTCACCTGCAGCCTTAAAAGGTGCATAAAAAATGAACAAGCATGATCAGTTGACTAAGAGTTTGAACAGGGCCACTTTAAAAATCTATGCGTTGCTAATTAGTTGCAGGGATTACGAGGATTAATTAAGGAAACAATACTCGAAGGTTCTGAGGTTTAGAAAAGTAAACACGCAAGAATGACTAAGAGTTTGAACAGGACCACTTTAAAAATCTATGCGTTGTTAATTAGTTGCAGGAATTACGAGGATTAATTAAGGAAACAATACTCGAAGGTTCTGAGGTTTAGAAAAGTAAACACGCAAGAATTGCAAATGGTAAAAAAAAAACAAAAACAGTTCTCGAGCAAAAAAAAGTCTTGCCTAGTGTTCTTGAGATGTTCATAACAACCAAGCGTCAATCTTTTGAATATTTAGCTATAGATAAGAAGGTAGATTCCCAAAGAAGACTTATAAATTATTTGTACAATAATAATCACCAATCTGAATATCTAGATTGACCTCTTCTAAATTCGTTTGGATGATTAATCATCAAGTGGAAATAATCAAATCTTGAGAACACAAGTCAAGAATATAAGTACGATGAAATTCGAGAAAAGTCCAAGTGAAGAAACAAATAGATTATTAGAGCACTGATCGAAGGGTACCTGTTTTGGGGGTAGGAGAGAAGGAACTGCTCTCCCATGTGGTTCAAAAGGGGATCAATATCCTGCAGTCAGGGCTTCTCATCCATTTTCTCGAGATGCATGATGTTGAATGAAGAATGAGATGGAGAATGCCACAGGCTGAGTCTTGCTCGCCATGAGTTTTAGGGTGCAGGAAAAGAAAAGCCATGTGACACTGCAGCTTGCTCTCCATGAGTTTTCGGGTTCCAGCATACCTGCTTTGAGAATGAAGAAGACACTTCTCCAAAATGGAAAGGTTGCAATTGGGATTCGCACACACACCATCTAATTTTTATATTTATAAATATTGAAGAGCACAAATAGAACGAGCTAAGCAGTGACATCATTTGCAAAAGGTTGAGTGACTGCTGCTGGTGGATCCCATGCAAGTTGAGTTGCATTTCTCTTATTTTATGATTCTTATTTGATCTGGAATCTACAGCCCAGAAAACAAATAAAATCAGTTGGTGTCACTTCTTTGTGACTCGAGTCAGATGATAACAATGACAAATGGAACAATAAATACAAACGGCGTTATATGATACAACTCACTCATTTGAGTAACATCAGTTTGCAACTGGAAAAGGAAAATAAACAGCATATGCATACACACTAATTGATACAAGATACAAAAACACAACATGAGAGAAATATAACTAGTTGCCGCATAACTCACTGCAGCATTCTAAGCAGGCAAGGCATGATAGAGCTGCACAGAGCTGTGTTAAAACAATCATAAGTTGATCGTTTATCCTACTGCATCTGTTTATGCAGCAGGGGCAGCAGCAGCAGTAGGCTATCTTGCTACAGCAGCCAATGGTCTTGTTGTAGACAGCGAGGATCTCAGGCTTCTTCAGTTCCCCAAATTGGCGATTTTCTTTGGTTGCAGTTGGATCGCCGAAGCCAATAGTCACTCCATGCACCACGGTTGGATAATTGTATCCTTGGCCTGCTTGGTTTACAGATGTTTTCTTCTTGACCTAAAAAGTTTATCCACCAGCTTGAGGTTTGATAAAAGAAAAAAAGGTGCTGAACTCCAAGGTTCTAAGTGTGTTAGGCGTAGGCAATGCAGACAGATAACAAATAGTTTATGCCTACAAGACAAAAACAAGATGCTTAAAATCTTCATGGCATTTACTAGATAAGATCTAAGTTTCCACCATAGCTGGAGGATCATTAAGAACTGATTATATCCTTCATGTACATTATGTAATAAAGGGCAGCCCGGGCACAAAGCTGCCAATGCGGGTAGGATTTATTGTACGTAACTTTACCTTGCTTTGCAAGAAACGGTCTTTGAGACTCAAACCTATGACCTCCATGTACATTATGTAATAATACTCACAATTATCACCCTGTAATCCTCTTTTCATTTGAATCAAGTTATGATTCATTGACTTCTCAAGGCTGAAATAACTCATTAGCACACAACTTTTGCTACAAAAAATCTTCAGATTAAGCTTGATTGGCGTGATCTCTTTTATCTAAACCATCAACTAAACAAAAGATAAACAACTAAATTTATTTGAGAAGACCAACTGGGACCAAAGCAATCTATGACTGCAAATATAAATGTGAGCATATCTGATGCAATAGAGCACACATTTTTCAAACATTAAGCACAACTTTTAAAAACAATCCTTACATCTCAATTTCTTTTCTGATCCTGGTAGTTCACAAAACCAAATTAAAGCACAGGTGTTGGTAAATCCCTACTCCATAGCTAAAACATGTCATATCATTATTTTTTTAATGCAAGTTGTTAGCTATTACTGATGCAACATAAATTGGGAGATGTTCTAGGAAAAGATAATAAAGATGAGAATTTATAATCTCGCTCCTAAAATGTTCCCTTCATAGGATATTTCTCTTTTTGTTTGAGAACAGATGAATTATTTCCAGAAAACTTGATATTTGCAATGGCTACAATGGCACAAATATGAAAATCTCACATTACGTGTGGTATAAATGCAGTTGCACATCATCTGTACCTGTTTTACAGCCTCCTTTACAGTGTCATTTTGAAGTAAAACCATACATGTATACTCTGAAGGAGTGCTATTGTGTATGCTTAATTTAGCCACCTGAAAATTAAAAAAAATAGAAAAAGTACAAGTGTCACTCATCTACTTCTTATCAACATTATGGTAGATATTAACATTATCATGAATACAATACTAATTACTAAAGTCAGGTACATGACAAAGAAGCGACATGTCTTATTACAGAGAAATCTATCTCATTATTAAAAAAGTTGATCATATTTTCATTTCAAAATACCAGACAGATTTTTTACTCTGTTAGAACATTAAGTTATTGACCATATCTTACATAAGGAACAAATACTTGAAACCTCTCTCAACAAATGCATAACTTCAAAATTTAAGAGGAAACAACACAAAAGAGAGAAGAAATTTTGAGAGGAAACACTGAAAACAAAACTGATGGAATATGCTCAATACATGAAGTTTGCAAATAGAATATAATGATACTGCTCCTCAACTCTACATGCATAGGAGCAACCTCATTGCAGAGTCAAAGATGGATATCAGTTTCCTTACCTTTCTGTTTTGAGACTGTTTTGCAAGAAAGTTAGATTGGACTGCTTTAGGAAACTTAGGTCCATTTGTTTTGGAAAATATTTTTGATTCTTTCAGTTTTTGTCGCATTAAAAAATCTTGGTCAATAGAAAATATGGAGCATTTTGAGAAAAATAATTTTTACTTGAAATAAGCAGAAGTCATTTTCTTCCATTAAAGAGTATGCTCCTCTTTCTCTTACCTACACCAATCCATGAAGTCCATCAGCTATTGACCCTACCAGCAAGTAGCTCGATTAGCAAATGGCAACAACCATTGAATGACCTTGTCGACTGAACATCCCCACTGATCAGTACCACAGATTTATCAACCATACCCAGTAGTTGACTAACTACCACTCACTGTTATAGTTAGTCAATCAACAAATTGACAATCGTTGACTGTCCCACCAAGTCAATAACTATCTACTGGTCGCATTGACTATCCCACCCAGTCAATAACTATCTAATGGTTAACAAACAATGACTCTCCCTCCACCCCCAAACCTAGGTCAGACAACCATCCTTGTTGATCGACCGTTGACAGCGAATCAACCCTGTTGGTGGGTTGTCAATCACTGATCAATTGACAACCACCAACTAGCTCAACCAATCAATGATTGTTGCCATCATCTATTCCTGCAGGAAGGACAGAAAGAGAAGATATTTTTCTTGTATCATTCCCCAAAAAGGGAAGATAATTAATTTTCCTAGAAAAATTTTCATGGTAAAATATTTTACATATATAATTTATTTACCATAAAAAGCAGGCCCTTATAGTGATATTTCTAAGGTGTTCTATTTTTTAATCAGTTTGCTTTTACTGAATATATATGTGGTTCAAAATGATTCTGATTGGTTAAAAGCAGACAACTGTTAATGGATGTAGAATCAAAGATTGTTCATGTCTCATAAGAGATCTTTCATGGTCATGCATGTTTTCTTGAAGAGGCTTGCTGCTTGAAAGTTGAAAGAAAAAAGGAAGCATATCCTATGCAAGCGAAATTCTTAAAAACAATGTAGGTAGTAGGATTTAAAATAAATGGATGTATTGACAAAACAAAAAAAATACTCATTATGTTTATGCAGAGATCATACTAATTATGCATTGAATTTTAGATCTACAGAGTTCCAGCAGGTCTGAGATTATTAGTTAATCAGAAACGTAGTAAATTGATATGAAGGATTTACCACTAAAGTTAATAAGCAAACAATTACTGCATTTAATTGGGGTGTAAAACCACCATAAAGCATGATTTATTTCAAGTAAGTGCAGATCAGTATTTATGTATAGGATTTTATTGAGTGTTAGCTTAATTCATAGAAAAATTTGAAGTTGGGAAATACACTTTACCAGATTTCAGTATTGCACCTGACTGAATAGCAGCATCAGTTCTTCAAACTATCAGAGAATTTTAAGAACAGTTCCCACGCTCGAGGAATTGCATAGTCAATTACAGTTTGATTTGCCACAAGAGCAACCAAACATATTATCTAGGGGATGTGAGGATAATAATAACCAAAAGAAATAGTTACAGCTAACAGTGCTATATCTGAAACAATGACTCTAACACAGTAAGGTAAGAGTATGCATGAAGGAATAGAACAAGATTACTAGGACAAGAAAAGCTTGGTACAGAAGAGAAGTTATGCAAATAAATTTTCATTACTTAGATCGCAAATATAGTGTAATGCTAAGTATAGTCGCACAAAACCTTTTCCTCAAGTCGTTTACTCTCAGTAAACCATGCCTGAGCTGTAAGAAGATCAATATGCTGCTTGACCAAAGCCTGTGAGTACATTCAATAAAAACACTTTTATCTAGTCGTCTGCAGAAAGCAGTTCCAATTTGATACAGCAAATACATAGGCAAAAATATAGAGAGAGGGATAAAAGATCTTGATGCCATGCAATTATTATAGTACTCAATAATCACAGGAACACCATGTTTCAGATAACAAAACTCAGTTGCAAGTCAAATAGTAAGTTCATGTGACTCTAAAATATCGGACCTTGATTACAATTCGAGCCTCCAATAGGATCTGACTTTTTCCCTAGCAGTTTTTCACATTCCTAAGTCTGCATGGTTCATCTGCAATATGTTTTTGCTCTATAGCATGTACAACTTAGATCGCTAATGATTTTTCTCAAACCTCTAATAGAATCTAGCTCTTTTGTTATGGGTTTTCCCAATATTATTAAGCTTCATCTTTGAGTCTGCAATCTGTCAATATCAGATTCTTGCTTGCGAACAAGCATCCAAGCATAATATCTGACAGGAAGGGACATCTGCATTAATAAGTCCAAAAATATAGTGTCCAGGCAAACAAGAAACTAGCATAGATACATGGGTCGAATACATCTCTTTTATGACTAAGGAGTTTAAAGGCAATAACATCAAAAACTCCATAAAAGGTTCTTTCTCAAGACTGAGTTCTTTAATATCAGATCTTTATAACTCTTATTTTTTTATTGTTAAATTTCAGATTCAAACAAATAAGAAGTTAAATAGGAACCAGCCTCTTGTTTCCAAAAACTGCTACTACTGGCTGATTGATGCAAACATTTAGTCAACATGCACAATGGTTATTGTTTCTGTAACTAGCATTTGACTAACATGTCAAAAGACACATCATGACCAGTACAGGCCAAGGCCACTTTTACCAGATGATATCACACAGCCAAAATTGTGGAGATTGATATTTGACAAGAAATTTATGTCACAATTGCTAAGGATCTTCAGATGAAAATATTCAGCCATAGGCTCATTTCATAGAAAACAAAGGAAATGCTACTCAACTGTGTGTTTCTTACTTTCTCAAGAGGAAAATCTTTTGTGTTGTGCACCTTCAAGTTGATAACAATATCAGACATGTCAGCCAAGATTCCCTTAGCTTGAAGAGTCTCTGGAAATTTTCCATAGCATCGGCCTGATATTATCAGTGGACATTGAGCTGAAAGATCTGGAATATTAATAGAGTAGACCTGAAAGGAAAGGTAGCAGGTTTTAGTTTGTTTTTATCAGAGAAATGTAATGCTAGATAATGAGGTAAAAGCTAGATGAATTTGATCAGTATTTTTTTCATAAATTTTGACACTAACCTGCATAAATTGGATTATCCATTATTGAGTTTAAAAGGTCCAAACTACTGGTTCATTGTTTGGTTCATTTGGCACCCAAAGAAAATTGCAATGAATCCTTCAATTTTAATATGCTGAATGAGGAAAAACCTAGAATCTTCAATTTTGTTAGTAACATGAATGAATTGGATTATCCATGATTTAGTTGATACAAAGTGATTTAAGCTGAGACAATTATAAGGTCCAAAT
Source organism: Curcuma longa (assembly GCF_044706935.1). Taxonomy (NCBI): domain Eukaryota; kingdom Viridiplantae; phylum Streptophyta; class Magnoliopsida; order Zingiberales; family Zingiberaceae; genus Curcuma; species Curcuma longa. Next base: position 8,667,557 of record NC_133871.1, read on the forward strand.
ATCTGATTCAGTAGGGGCCTGTCTAATTACAGTTAAATGCCCCATTTTAGCAGAGCGGAAGACCAAGCTCACGGTATGTAAATCCCCTTCCGCTGCTTCATTCTAAGCAACAGTGGAAGATAAGATAATTGCCATCTATTGAAGAAAAACACCAGAAGGTTGTCCATTCAGCCAGGCAGAAACAGTGGCAATGAACAAGTTAAATGTGTAATGTCAACATTACCCTGCCAACTTCTCCAAAACATTTGAACCCAAGCATAGGCATCATCCACACTGGTTGATGCCTAATGTAGTTGCCCACCATGAGAAAATCCTCCCATTATGATGATTTAAGGTCCTCTACAACTCCCTGGATGATGCCTAATGTAGTTGCCCACCATGAGAAAATCTTCCCATTATGATGATTTGAGGTCATCCTCTACAACTCCCTTGCCTTCCAACACAGCAGCAAGAGGAATGCCTCATGAACAAGTCCCTTTGCAAGCTTGGCGACGCCAACTCGTGCCTTGCCATCCTCAACTCCATGTTTGTCTCCAAGTTTGATTCCAAGTTCAACATTGACTAGTCCCCCGACTCCAAGCACTCTATAGCACTAACTGTGTCCTCCCTCACATCCTGAAAATCCGTCCAACATCCTCAGTGAAAGGCTCCTTGCTGCTGCTATTTTAAACCATGACTAAAACTTAGGCCAACTAACATTAGCGATAGCTGTTAGGAAAAATGCCACAAGTTATAAAATGAACCGCCACATTTATCCATATCGGACCGATGAGCATTGAGCATCTTAGAATTTGGTCACTCATGCTCATCTTGAGACTATTTTTTTTTCTTTTTTGACACAAGTAGGATTCGAACTATGTACCTCCTGCTCTTGCTCTTAAGCCATATCAAAGTTCATTGGCAAGGGACTGGTTTCAAAAACTCAAATTGATAGAAAAAAGTACCACAATTTATATAATGGACCGTCAAACTTATTCGTATGAGAGCAATAAGCATGCCGCATCCTAGCATCAACATAACTAATTAACTATTACATAAAGTAATCAATGCAAAAACCATCCTAGTATAGTAGAGACTTACTAAGAAGACATTGTTGGAAGTGCTCTTCCTAAGTACACTATGCTCCAAGTTAAAATGTTTGTTATAATTTTTGAGTTGTGACAAAATATAAGTTCAATTAAATACAAGACAATTAATAGTTTTGTTTTCAAAAACAAACAAACTATAGGGGTTGATCAAAATTATAGGTTCAGTTCAGAACCATGTCAACACTGTCCAAACTGTGCTGATCTTTGAATTGGTATCTTTCTGGACTTATATTGAATCTGACATCAATACAGTACGTTTTATCTTGTTTTCTTATACATTCAAGTTTCAAATTTCATTCATGATTTGGAAGATATTAAAGAAGATAGTATGGACATCACCTGAATCAGCAGAACATACCTCAAATTCATCAAGATCAGTGAAGCTGTCAACTTTCAGGTTTGCAACTATGGTTGATGAAGCTCTACAAAACCATTTCTGAATATGTGTTCCTATTGAATCTATATAAAAGCATGGAACAATTAATATGAAACATAATGAAGATGGACATAAATCTTAGGACAGAGATCATGGCTCATAAGGAAATTTTAAGCAAATATACAACTGATGTATACAAAATTACAAATGGATAAAAGCCTGGCCTTCAAATCCAAATCTATTCTTGGCTGTATGTGTAGATTAAAGCATCCTAGTAGCAGTTTAAGCGGTAGACAATAATTGTTGATTGATCTTGCACAATTTTAAAATGTGAAGCTTTAAATTTCTAAATAAATAGTCTGCCTTAACATACATAGAAAATGAACATTTTAATTGTACAGTTTGTCAACCTTGAGAACAATGTCTCCAAGAAGTAAGCTAAAAATATAACTATCTGGTTTTCCTATGCATAAGACAAGACATTTCAAGTACAGCTACCAAATAGGCAGTTGGTCGTTTAAGTTGTAAACAACAAAGGGAAGTGGAATTATACAAGCTCAGAAGCTACTTTTGATCAACTTTCCTTTTCCATAAACAGAATTTTGCAGAAGCAAATTTTATTCATTCCTCTCACCATGTTTCTAAAAAAAAGATACTAGATATAACAATGTGGGCTAAGAAAGCATATTGCCTGGTTCATTATTAACCGATCGATTAAGATTTTAAATCATTGGATGAGAGGACCGACTGTGAAAAGTTTTGCCAAACCAAAACCCGAATCATACAGCCAACCATAAAATTGGGCTATTTATAGATAGTTTTAACTTTTAATTGTGTTTTAAAAAGGAATCATTTAATAACCTAAAATCATTTGACCAAAACACCACTATTTCATCATCAGCAACATTATCAAGGCTTGTTAGTCTCAACTATTTAAGATCAGCTGGCTGCAGGAATCTTATCCCTACTTTGAACTATTTGGAGTACGCTATATCTCTTAAATCACATTTAATGGAGAAAAACAGAGTTCTCTTTGATCTACCTTCTATACCTACGACTGACCAATATAGCTTGTCAAATTATAGAATCAATTGGCCTTTTGACATGTCTTCATCTCAACCTACTGTCTCTCCTTTTATAATTTTTTGGAGTAGCATCTAATTGCCCTCAGATATACAGTATTTTGACTTATTTGATCTGAAATGAAAATTGAAATGGTTGCTACACACAACCACTGTAGCAATAACTCCTAAGTTGACGAGCTTAAACCAAATTAAGGATGCCTGAAGAACTTTGATAAAATTGGAATTGTGAGACCTGGATCATATGCAGCATCATATTGCCCCCTCCCGATAGAAGCCAGCATCTTCAAGAAGTAATGATTGCAATAAGAACCTAAAACATGTTTTCAGTATAACAGGAAAAGATTAGCCTAAATTAATACAGAACAAAGCCCTGATAGGGGCTTCAAAAGTCACAGAAAACAATATATAAAGCATAGTCTTCCAAGGTAGCAACAATCAAGTGGGAAGAGATTTCATAGAAACCTCGATAATAAACTTAGAACTATAGCTGAGGTTCAGATAAACAAGGATTGCATATTCTACAATTTCATGATAAGCTGAGAATAATTGAATCTTACATGATAATAAAAAAATCAAAATAAAGACAATTCATCTATTAGCAACACCCAGTACTAAAAAATGTTGTCATGAAGTTGCAAATTAACGTTTCAGAGATTATTGATAATCCCTTCTTGGCTTCCTGGTTGCGTAAAACGGCTAGGAGACAGGAACAAGAGAGATTATGTATATATGTCAGAGAAAAAGAATCAATTTACTATTTCATATTGTCATTTGCAGTCAGTCTCAAGATTAAGTTTATGTTGATAATCATTTTAACTGTCACCCCAAATACATAAAGCACAAGCTGATAGAAAATGTAAACAGATGGAACCTATCAAAAAAAACTTATTACAAACACTTCCTGATTTAGTTTTAGTGCTTCAGATTGTGGGACAATCACTCAAAGTACTGGAATGGTGCAGTTTCCACAAAATCATGTAACTTAATAATATGCCATTGATCTATATACTTACCAATGCCAAATGTTGAAATCCGAGGAGATACAGATCCAATGTTTGCCAGAAGAGTTTTAATGGTATTACAGATGTTGCGTTCATCTTCAACAGCTCCATCAGTTATGAGAAAAATTTGTGGAATTGAACTGTTTGTACTTGATAATAAACCAATTGCCTATAAGATAAGAAACAATAACAGAACAATCCTTTTTTTTTCACTGCATTCATCAAAAGGCAAAAAACAAAGTCTAGAGATACAATTGAAATTCATCCAGCAGAGGTTGGTAGGAATTTGAAATTTTGAACAAATAGGGAACAAAAAGCTACCTCCATCAAGGGGTGCATTATATCTGTTCCACCCTCTGCAATAAAATCCTTATTCATCCACTGGATAGCATTTTCTATCATTTCTTCAGTAGCATGCTCTAAACACGGTGAAAACAAGTGAAGCTCATCATTGAAAGCTATGATATCAAACAAATCTCCTGGCCTGAGCTCTAACAGTGACACAGCTAATGAGCTCTTAACATTCTCAATAAACTTTCCACGCATGCTTCCGCTTACATCGACAACAAAGACAATCTCATTTTTGAAAGCCTATTGCAATAGAAAAAAAATCCAAATAAAAAATTTATACACTGACTTGGAACTTGGAAGAAACATTTTCAAGGAAAATAAACAATTACAAGTAACCTAATATTAAAGACGTTCCCTGGCTACTGAATTGTGTGCTTCCTTTAAAATGTTTAGCTCATTCTACGCATGCATCAGAGTTATACATGGAAACCCCGAAAAAGGAAATCAAAGTACAACAAATGAGGTTGTAAATGTCATGTCACGAAGAAAGAACAGACTAGAAGCTTAAATCACACTAACAAGTCAATTGATGATATAAAAATTAAATGTTCTAAGTAAACCATTTGAAAAATCTATTAAGATCCATGGTAATGGTAATTGTTTTCCTATGTTGAAATTGCATTTCATGCCTGATGGCATAGTCAAAATTTACCATCATTGTAAATTATAGAAACTGATATTGGTTGGCATAGATAGTCTCTAACTGCATTGCTCCTGTCAAAGAGTAATAAACCGTGCTAATATTTTGCTTCAGTATAAGTCAAATCTTGTCAAGCTGAATTTGGATGAATTCAACTAATGATATCTCAACTAATGTTTGTTGTATTTTTGCAAACTATTTCTCTAAAAATTTAATTTGATCCATTATAGTTGTTATATTATTATTTTTGGAAGTAAACAAATTGAGTGAAAAGAGATTAAAGAAATAAATGTCATTCAAATTCATCTTGGCACACTTCAATGTTTGTCAAAGCATGCAGTGTTGACTCGGTATTGTTCAATAAGGTTTTAATTAAATTGACTATCTAGGCCTTATTTTTAGAAAATGAAAAGCTAGGTGGAAGAGCATTAGAGGAGTAAAACTCATCTTGACACAAGTGAAGCATGTCAAGTATTGGCATGTTATATTATAATAAAAACAATAGTCAATTGAGTATCTGATAGTTAGTCAGTTGAGTATCTGATAGTTAGTCAGTTGACTATCTGATAGTTAGCCTTATTTATAGAAGTAATAAACTAAGTGGAGGGGGATGAAAAGAGTTAAAAACCACCTAAATTAATCTGAACATACTCTATAGGTACCAAGAGTTAGCATGCGTCATCAAGGTACTAAAATTGTTCTCGGACTGGGGACAAAACCCCTATCACAGGCTGATACTTTATATCTTGTTCCAACTGTTGTCAACTCAAGTTTCAATATGTAGGTACAGTGATGCGATATCCTCAGGAAAAGCATGTGTATTATGGCACAAATGAAAAGAATAGTAACACATTCTCATGCACATGAGCCATAATAAACTCAGAACTCAGAAGTTCCCATTTATGTGCATGTCCAAAAAGTTGGATACATTGAAAACTATATATACAAAGAATTTAGAGAACCACAACACAAAAACAACATCAGTCAAATTAAGATGCAGGATGACCACAATTTCAATAGAAACTAACTTCCCTTGGCACATCATGTACAAATATTTATCATGTCTTTCCAAGATATCTGACCTCTTAGTGTTATTAGTCATCATACACTAAATCCCTCTGTTAATCACTCTGCAAAGTCCTCAGTTGGAAATATAAAGTCACATGTCATGTTGGTAGGTGTTGCAAACAAAAAAGTTAGCTACTTTCTGAGTTGGGCACAAGATGCATTGTTGAGATGCAGAAAGACTGACCTTTCTTCTCTGATTACTTCCTGGAAAAAGATAAAAACAGAACATATCTCGCTGATCACCATCAAGTGTTGTTGGAGACTTTAAGAGTATACCACCAGACAAGTCATCTGAATAAAGCTGTTGAAGACAATAAGACAAAAAAAAAGATGTAATGGTGCACTACATTTCCTAAAACAGCACAAAAGTTATTTTTTATTCCCTTACCTGAATTGTCAAATGGGAGACAAAATTAATTGCACCAAACATTGAGTTGCTTTATTATGCATATTCAAATTTAAAAAGTAACTGACAATAGTTAAAAGCAGCTTTTTCTGTATTCAAAAATCCATCATGCAGATCCTTTTTTTCTATAATTGAAAGAAGTTTCATTCATGTATTGTAGCAATATTATTATTGACCACAGTTCAAATAAACAAATGTTAACTCAACGACAACATAATCATTGGTGTGATTGACCTCTAGCTAATGAAATTTAGTCGAGTCAATTATACTCCTTATGTAAAATTAGTTAAGCATTTACTAGCTCTATGATTTACTTGCTTGTCTACTACACAAGTTCATGTGATCTTGAATTGATCTAAGCATGAAGCAAGATTCCATTTATTATTCCGCTAATTTTTTTTCAAAAAAAAAAGAGAACATATCATATGCAGTAGGCAGAACTAGTTTAAAGCTCCAGGTAAGTTTACATGGCATGTCAGCAAGGAAATTGACAAATTTATTTAGCACAGAGATCTACAGTTTCAGCCCTTCAGTGTAACTCAATCTTATTACGATTCGAAGCTATCACTTGGAATAAAAGTTAACCACCATGCACCAAGTCACAATTGCATTTGACAATGTAGTTGCCACGGTCATGTTTTACTACAAGTTAGCAGATAATGAAAATTAATGAAGCAAGACTTGGCATGGTTTCAAATGTTGTTCCTGCTTGTCCACATGCACGAACCACTTTATTCTGCCCAAGGACCGAAATGGAAACAATACATTCATGAGCAAACTTACTCATTAACATATGTCATTTGAAACCAATTACTATAGATGCCATTGTTCATGTCAGCATTAGAAGATACAAACTGCCAACTGTGGCAAGGAAAGATGAGTGACCTACCAAAATTTCTTCTTTTATGCTTTTATTCTCCTTCCCTTCCTCCTCTTCTACTAATCATCCTCTAACCTAGTCGATTTCTTATTGCTCCTTGTCATATCTCCCACAGTCTCCCAGCACACTTGTGCCAAGTGCAAGTCACCTAGGCAATGTGATTGATCTCTCTCCATCTCATGTAAATGCAAAGAATAAGATGAGGAATAAATAAGTTAATAGTATCCTCACCCATCCTATTTTTACCTAGATCAATATTAATTTGTTGACAATTGAATTCAGTACAATTCAAAATAATTCAACTGAAAATCAAAGTCTAAATTAAGCCCAGAGTTAAGTCCAAGCCAAACTAATCGATAAAAATTCAATTCCACCAATGGAGCTCATCTCAAACCCCATTTGATATAGATCTGATTTCCAAGAATATTTCAATTAAACAATTAAATATAGCAACAACTATGTAAATAAATTAAGATGCAACTATTTATGAGTACTACACTTGAGTAATATATATCATTTCAAGTTGTTTCTACATAATATTAAATAAATTATATATGAAATTGATATGTTTTTATTTAAAAATAAATAGGCAAGTGCAAGGAAATCAGAAACGTGAAGCCAGTCTAAAACTAAGTTTCCTTGAACTAACAGCACAAACAAGCAGCCTATGCTAAAAAGGGTCAGTGCACCATCTCAGCTACAGATCAAATCAATAATGATTCTGAGATGTTAAACCTTGAGGCTTGACTAATCTCATAATCATAGGTTTGTTATGAAGACGACAAACTTTATAAGAAAAAAAAATCGATATTATATAAAATTCGAACTTACACTATATGAGAATTCAAAATCTTTATTCGACCAACTGTCAACATCTGCTTCATACAAAAAATTTAACTTTCCTGCTTGGCGATTTTGTTCCTGGAAAAGGAATGAGAAATGCCACTAGCAGATCCAACTAAGTCAATGTGTTCCAAATGTTCAATAATAAACCACAATCATCACCTTCAAATGGTGGCTTGTCTTCTGGATCAGAAGCTCCTTTCCAAAACCACTATTGAGGTTTAACTGAATCTTTTCCCTTTTTGCAACAATTTTTGAGAAAGGAGAGACATATTCTGGAAAATTGAATGGTATGCTAACCAAGAACTGATCATAATTATATGTCAACTTTTGTGACCATCTTGCATTGATAGAAATGTCTGATCCTCCATTGACCTTGGCAAAACAGAAAATATAAAAACTACTTATATAGGTAGTTCAAACTTCAGGAGCATGTGACCCATAAGAGAAATTTTTATGGCTGAATCACCTGAGGAATTGTTAAGTAAAATATCTGTCGTTTTAGGAAGCCACTGCCTTCGTTTTCAGCACTATTTCCAATGTTATGTTCTTCTTCAATCACCTGGGTATGGTATGCTTTTCCACCAACCGCAATCTCAACACCTAGAACCGAACCCTGTTAGCGACACCATTCTTAGTTTATATGAATAAATGCAAAGGCTATGAAGATTGCAAAAGAAAAGACAGCCATGAAAACCTGCCAGAATGCATAAATTCCAGATGATTATTATATTCACATTTTATTACACGATTATTTGGCTTAGAAGTTTACCAGGAAATAAAATAAGTTGTATATCCCCTTTATATTGAAGATACAAAAAAAAAACCTAATGAGGAAAATTATACATATATTTTATAAATGGTTGTGTATACAAAATAAGTTGTATATCCCCTTTATATATTGAAGATATAAAAACCTAGGGAGAAATTTTTTCTAAACGGTTAATTATGTACATTTCTCACGTGACTAATTCAGAAGTTACTGAATACTATATTTATGTTTTAACAATCTCCAGTCCATTATCAACATCAAGCAAATTGGAGAAAACAAACCTTAAAGAAAATCTCTGCAAATCATAGCCTATAAAAGTGCACTTCATTCATTAGTGTGAAATACTGAAATCACAAACTGACTCTAAGATCTGGTAGAAGTTAGGAACTAGAAAGATTCCCTATAAAATATATTTCTTTTAAAACAAAATACAGATTACAAGCATTATTTCAATTTGTTTTTCCACGATGATCAATATTATTAGTCCCAATATACAAAGGGAAGTCCTTGTAATTCCATATTAAGTCATTGTATACTTAGCATTATTGCACATCATCTAATTTTCTATCGTTTCATAAGGCCACCTAACACCAAATATTTTTGTCTTTCTTTCATAAGGCCACCTAACACCAAATGTTTTTGTCTTTCTTTCACTTTGCCTGGAAATTGGTAGCACTTGGAGCTTCAATATTTCAAACAAGATGATATCAGAGCAATCAACATGCTAAATTGCTCATCAATGATATTAAATGATAGCTTAGTGGTAATCCTGGCTACTGGAAAAGCAAACGCCAAAAAAAATTGTGAAAAAACGGGACCGAGTTTGCTTCACCTGTTCACCCATAGGGACAGCCAGTCGGCAGTTGCAGCTCTTATTCCGCATCACGCAATGGACCCGCCACCGGCCGCGGACAGAAACGAAGGTCGAATCGAGGAGGCAGTCAACCTCCATCGCGATGTCTACCATATGGAGAGGGATCAAGGCCGGGGGCTCGCACTTCCCGTACACGTACGGCTGGTAGCTGGGGACATCCGGATTGTCGACGATCCGGGGGTCGGATATCACCGCGTACACCATCGGCGCCGAAGGAAGGAACAAGTCCTCCTTACGATCCATCCCCGCCACCGGATTCGGAGGCGCCAAGATCTGCCGGTCCTTTCCAGCATACACACGCTTCGCCAGCTTCAGCCCGCCCTCGACGGCCCTCGCGAACTCCTCTTCCTCCGCCATGCCCGTACGATCTCGACTCAACGCGTCGGATTCCGCAAGAAAGTCACGGCCGGAGGGGAGCGAGAGAGACGACGAGAATTGATACCGCAAGGGAATCACCGTCGGCACTTCACAGCAGCAGACGAGTTTTCTAGTAAGCAGAAGGGCGTTTTAGTAATTAAACGATAAAAACGACAAGGGTGACGGATAAGGAGAAGATCTGGCCGTCGATGATAACAATAACCGAGAGTTCACACCGTTAGATCTGTTGACCATTTGGTTTCCCTCGACGCGCTTCGTCTACTCCGCATTTTGTCCTCTCCCGTAAACAAATCCTTGTGTTAAATGATACTCATTCGAGTAAATCCCACAGACAAGTAGACGAGTAAAAAGTGGGCCCCGCGAGGTCGATCGTAACGTGAAGCTGGTAGACAAGCAGGACTGACGCCCCAATTACGGAATGACGCTTTCAATGCTTGTCGGAGTTGGTATTCAAGGGTATATTTGTAAATTAAGATCCTAAGTGGTTTAAATTGTTTTATTTATTTTGAATTAATAGATAATCGTCGATTTTTATTTTCTTAAAAGATCTTTATTAGGAGTTTATATATTGTTAATGTAATTAATTTTTGATATAATAATTCATATTTTTATTATAATTTTTATGAAAAATTTGAGGGATAATAAATGTATAAAATATTTAATTTTAATTCTGAATGTAAAATAATTTTAAAAAAAAGATAGAGTTGAAATATATAAAATAGACTACTTTAATATAATATATGTACTTAATTATTACTGTATTACTAACAATTAATAGAGAGTTGTATTAAAATAATAATTCAAAATTAATAATAAAAAAATTGAAGATGGAAATAAAAAATTATCTTTTTTGAAAAAAAAAATAATGTAAATGGCCTTCATTCAATTGTCACTCTTTCTTAACTTATTATAATTTTGTATTAGTTTTCGCGAGTAATTTTGAAATAAAGAAGATTTAAAAGTTGTTTAACAACAAAAAGATGACTTTAATTAGTGTAATGAGATATATAGTTTGTGCATGATAGAATTATCGTGCAAGTCCACACACAATTAATCTTGATATAATTAATATGTGTGTAAATTTTTAAGTGTACTTATTTTAATATTACTATTTGGTATTATACCATCTATGATATATAGATCTATATTGTTCTTAATAAGGTCTGTACTATCGACAAGTTCAGTCATTATAGATTTTTGTTTTGTGAGTTTGACCGATAAACATTTAACATTACCGATCAAAATGAATCCGAACTAAAAAGCCCATGTACCAAAAAAGAATGACCCGCTATATCTTTCATGATACTAAATCTTGATAAATTTAGATATACTATTAATCTCTGTTTATTATTTTCCATGTAAACACTTCGTTCGGTCCCACAGAAGTTTTATTATTTTCCATGTACTAAATAAGAAAATTCACTGATTTAATTAAGCATACGTGGACGATTCAAGACACATATCAATCATGGCTACAGTAAAAAAAGATCGAAGATAAATTAAAAAATTATAATTGATCATTATAAAAACCATTGCATCCAATTGCAAAATCATATTAAATGTGAGCCCTATCGTAATCAACGACACAGAAAATGACAAAAGTAATCAAAATTCCTGTAAATATGAATATTGAATTTTTAATTTAAGGAGTGATTCAATGATCTCACACGGGGATTAGGTTCGGATTTAAATCAGATCGAAATAAAACCATCCAAACCTAAATCAATTTAAAAATTATAAATCTAAATTTAAATAGTTTGACCTCCGGAGACATGAATTTATGATATAAGAGATGGACGATTCAATCGACACATCAATCAATCATGCTCAATTTTGGTACAGTAAAAAAAATTCCAAAATAAATTAAAAAATTATAATTCATCATTATAAAAGCATTGCATCATGCCCAATTTCAAAATCATATTAAATGTGCGCCAGCTATCGTAATCAACGACACAGAAAATGACAAATATTGTAATCAAATTTTGGCATTCACTTAACCATTTATTACATATATTCCAATTTTGAATATTTTTAAATTTATTTTTTATTATTACATATGCGTGAATATTTTAAATTTATATTTTACCATGGATAAATTAATTATAATTATAATTGTTTTTTAAAATTATTTCTTTTTCTGTATGATTGGATTTTGTGTCTCTATTACTGTATTACATTAACTTTGAAAGAAAATTAAGAATGGAACCTTTGTAATTTTTTCCTCCTCAACTAACATATATCAAACCGGTATATGAATTTAACGTCCACGTTGCAAATGGCCGTTATCTGCTGCTCTTGCTGTTCTCGGGGCGATGAGGCGCTGCCACATTTCGTTCCTCTATAAATAGTAAACATGGCAGTGATCCGCGAAGCCGGCAGGAAGTGGCAGTCTGTCGTAACCGCCTCTCGAACCGTCCGCCACACAACGCCTCTCCTCCTCCCTTCCTCTCCCCCAAAACCTAAACCCATTCCCATCCATCTCGATCTCGATGGCGTCCACGAAATCCTTTCGCCACCTGCTCCTGCTGCTCGCCGTCGCCCTCCTCTCACTCTTCCGCCGCGTCGTCGCCGCCCGACGCCTGCTCTCCTTCGTCTCCCTGCGTGAGTTATTGCTCCATCTCTCCTTCCTCCGATGCGGTCTCCGACCCGTCACGCTCGACCTCGGCCACGCGTCGCTGCACATCTGGGGCCCCACCCCCCGCCGATCCGGCCGGAAGCCTGCCCTCCTCCTCATTCACGGCTTCGGCGGCAACTCAAAGTGGCAATGGGAGCGCCAGATCGGGGTCCTATCCCGTTCCTTCGATCTCTATATCCCTGACCTCGTCTTCTTCGGCAGATCCCGTTCCTCCTGCGCCGACCGTTCCGTGGGCTACCAGGCGCGGTGCGTCGCGGAGGCGATGCGCCTCCTCGGGGCCGCCCGGTACTCCGTGATGGGGATCAGCTACGGCGGGTTCGTGGCGTTCCGCCTGGCAGAGATGGAGGCGGAGTCGGTGGAGCGCGTGGCGATTCTCACCGCTGGAATCTGCATGACGCCGGAGCAGTTGAGGGAGATGTCTGGAAAAGAGAAGAGAGACGTGTGCGAGATGCTGCTGCCGCAGAAGGCGGACGATCTGAGGACCCTCGTCAACCGGTCCATGTACCGTCCCCCCAAGTGGATCCCCTCGTTCTTTCTCCAAGATTTCGTCGAGGTCGGTAATCTTACATCTTTTTCGCCCTTTTCCTCGTCTCCGTATAAATTACATTAAATGTATGATAAAAAGTAAGAATGTGCCCTTTATGCCGTTAATAACAAAAACTGAGAGGGTAGGGAATTAATCATCTATGTGGAAAGGATCGCCGTACGCGTGTCAAATCATGCTTCACATAGAGTGTGGGTATCAACGAATTCTTCAAGGCAGTTAATTATTAGTTTATACCTGATCTATCTTTTCGTGTTTTTTTTTCTGGTCAGAGTCATCTTCTGTCGTTTTGATCAGCTATTATTCTGATCTTCCTTCACTTTATTATTTAACTTGGACTAAAGATTCAATAATCCATCAAATAAGTCACCTCATCGGCCTGCTAAAGTGATCGCGGTCCTACCGCTGCCTGCAATATGATACAGCAGTGGGGCAGATTGGGGGCAGCGTTAAATTCATGTGTTTATAGTGTCCTATTTCTATGATTTGGTTGGGGAGATGAATTTATAGTGTTGATTTGGATTGCCCATAACTAGTTTTCGTATTGTTATGCACGAAAAGAGTAGGATGGGGTCGATTAGAGTTTCACATACACCATTTATTAAATTTATTAGGATTGAAGTGCTTCAGTTTTCAACGATATATTGAAGCTGCTTTAGTATCACTCACTGAAATCATCAATCTCTCTAGAAATTATCCGTTCGAGAAATTCAAGTATTCAATAGAGATTCTAATATGTCACTTTAAGCCACCTAAATGCGAGTCGATTCCATTATGAAGAGTTGGGGATAAAGGCTGATAAATCTTTATCTCCCATATTATAAGCAATATAATACATTAAGTATCTTATGAATAATTGGGGATAAATTTTTTATCAGGATCACCAATGCCTCTAATATTATTAGATAAGGTTGGGGACCACTTTATCACCACTTGCCAAGATAAATGAATACGAAATAACTTTTACCCCTAGAGCAAATCTAAGTTTATATGAAAGCATAATAATAATCAAACAAATTTGCAATTCTAACCTTGTAAAGAGACAATGAAATTCTTTTATATGTTTTCAATACCGATAGAGGAAAAGGTTGAACACTTCACATCTAGGTCTCCTACAATACCAAAGAACTCCCCCGATAAAAAAATTTCTACTTTATAAACCTTTGATCATCTCCCACATTCTTTTCACGTACCCCATAATGTTTTCTAGGCTCTAGAATGCTCCAACAATGAGAAAATTTACAGTCACAATTGTCCCAATCATTACAATATTAAAATTATATAAAAAAAAATCTTAAAACCCTATGCTATATAGTTTCTTTGACACTATTAGGTAAACTAGTCCCCTCTTGGGTTGTTAGTCATGTATCGATAAGCTAATAATTTCTTCCTCTTTATCGCATCTAGTACTCTAAGACAATCAATCCTCTATAGTGGCCGTGCTCCTCTTAGCTTGCTTGCTCCATAACTTAATGCATCTAAGTCATCTAATCCACATCTGTTAGCTACCTCACCCAAGTTCATGTATAAATTATTCAGTCAGTGGTGCTGCTTGCTATAAAGGGAGACCCCTTAGTTTGTTTTCACCTATAGACAATCAACAAATCTTCTCTTTTGCCCATATGACTTATTCACCTTAACACTTTGCATGGACTAAGCATCTTGTGTCCTATATATGACTCCAAACATTACAAGTCTTTCTACAGGCGTTTTGTCTTTGGATCCATCTACCATGAATCACCCTTAGAACTCTACTAGCTACCATATAATGGTGCATCTCCAAGACTCTTTGATTCTTTGGATCTCCACGTCTTAATCATCTCTTAAACTCTTGGTTTTGGTCGCATAAATGTATTAAACAACTTTCACCTGGTGCAAATGTGTATCGCACCAAACAATTGTTGAAGGTGGATACTTTTCTACTGAGATTACAAGAGTAACAACGTCCTCACCTTCAACTACATGCACTTTACCTTTAGTCTCTACCCTTTTTCAGGATAATTCATTCCAGTATGACTATATGTCTTGCATTTGAATTACTGAATATCCTTTGAAGATTTTAGATTTGAATTTATATCAGTACTTAAGATCCTTATTCCATTATTTAGCCCTTACTTTGACTACTATTTGTCTCATTTGAATTTAAAATAATAATTTTATCTTTCCTTCAAACAAAATATGCGAACTTCACTTTTTGTCTCCCTTGTATATTTTGTCAATTAGAATAGTCTCCTTAAAAAGAAGTAAACTAATCAACCATTATAATGATTATTTGAGGCATGTCATCATATGAAATCTTCTTCCCAACCTTAGTCAAGTCATCCATTAAGCTTTGAAAACGTGCTTAAATGCACTATTAAGTCTAGCTTTGAAAATGTGTTTAGATGCTCTATTAAGTCTCCTTTATATGTCATATACTCATATGTAACCTGATCGACCTTCTTTTGAAATGGATCTAGTCATTGTTACCATTTACCATATATGTCGTAGTCTCAGTGACCACCATATAAACACTAGTTTTTCCTCCACCATCTCCCAATCATGTTGTTTAATGTATGAAATCTTGCCCTTCTCTTTACCAAGTATCCCAAAGAGCCAGATGCATCACTGTAAGATTTTGGCCCAGATATATCACTTGTTAGGATCACAAGTGTTTCTGGTATTACTTAACAAAGTTGAATCCTAGCTGCCCTAGAGTCGCATATTACAAAGTTGTCCGTCCTGAAGCACGAAAGGTTTTTCTGCTAAGGTCAATATACCAAACGTCAAATAGTTTGCCACTGCATGGTTTACGTGCAAGCTACTTACTATTAAGTCAGTCCAGCACGATTCTCTTCTGTTAGTCTTATATCCGAGTCAATAACTTCAACTTTGGAACACTGCAGTGGCAATATTATCATACAAATGGTTAGGCGGCTCAATTATGACCACTAATTAATTTGGCAAATTGATCCTTTTGTATGTTATTGCTTCCTTCAATTAATTAAGCTACATTTTAATTCCCATAGATCGGTTTGGATGGTATAGTCCAGTTTTAGTTCATCTGCTTTACATGTTATTCTGCAGGTGATGTACAGAGATCAAAGGAAGGAAAGGGTTGAACTGTTGACGAAACTTCTTGATAATGGGATTGACCAGGACCCTGTTCCAGTTCTTACTCAGGTAGTTTAGTTATATAATTCCTGACTTCACTATAACAGTTAATGTCGGAGATGACCTCTGCTATTTTTTTTCCTCACTAGGACACTTTGATACTTTGGGGCGACAAGGATGCCATTTTCCCACTGCAACTCGCTCATCAATTACAAAGGTATTTGCAATATCAATTACACTAACAAATGGCCAATAATTTTCTTCTTTAGATTAGTACAGTCTTGTTAATAAAACAATATTTACGTAACGATCATGAAGATAGCAAGTTATGGTTCGGTAACCAATATTAAGACTTTGAGAAGCAAAGTTGAAGTTGTATTCTTCATATTATTGCGTATATTAGACTTATTGAAGATGGGGGACCATACTAGAAGTAGTGTTTGAGCCGTGTATAAATAAATTATTGACATGCAAGAGGCAAACCTCATCCATCCCACGGCCCTAAGGTGCAGTCATGATCCCTGTCATTGACCTGATGGGTTGATAGTGGCGTGAAAGTTAATGCTATCATCTTATTTTTCAGGATTAGCAATAGCAGACAAGATCTAGTGTATAATTCAGTTTAGAGGGCAGGAGAATGCGAGATGAGGTGTCAATTTGATCCCATAACCTAGGAATAGAGGCTTGATGGCATAATAATACTGACAACTGTTGAGTCAAAACTTGAAAGTGTTGGGGAGAAGGGAAAGCTGTCGTGCCATCGCTCAACTTGATGTTGATTGAGAGTTAACCGCACAAGATTTGGGTTGAGAAATAGATGGGTAAACTCCATAAACTTAGAGCATGGAAATTTTGATAACAAGAAAATTCCGAATTTTGCAATGATATATAATAGATGGATAATTGAATCAATAGAAGGCAGAGTCTCTTTGATGAACGCACTAAAGTTAAGTTCTTTTAAATGTTTATATAGATAAGATTCATTTAAAAATAAATAGAAACTTTGACATAAATTTGAAGGGATTAAGGACAGCACATAATCAAAAAGTTATCTTTCTAACCTTTCTAAATTAGCTAAAATTTAATCAATTAAATAACACCTATGGTATTTATTTATTTTCACACATATTATGAATGTTAAAAATAGCTGAGTTAACTAGCTAACAAGCTTATAGTTGAGCCTTCGACAAGTTTAAAAGTTTGTTCGTGAACTATATATGAGTTTGTTTAGGAATATTGATGAGTGTTAATTGTTTGCTTTGTCAAACGATGCTAGATCTTGTTTATTTTCATTTCTTATATATTGAACAATTATAAACAAGCTCTCACTGAGCTTGATATCAAGCTTATTCACTAACATTATGTTCACTTACAAAACTAGATTTATATTTTTGTTCTTTAACTTTTGTTCAACGTCAATTATAATATGTTTAGTTCATGAAATGGAATTGATTAGGCATAAAATAACTATTCCTTGTTCTTGTTTAGTATATTTGGTCCATTACTTATTGATCTATTCAGCTTGATCTACCTATCTAACTCAGTAAGTTTGATAGATTTACATGGTTAAGCTACCCAACCTAAATTTGCCCCATTCATTCCTTTCATCTATTTGATCTTAGGCTTTGCGCCTAATTTAGAATCTTAACTCGAGATACACTAAGTTCCATTGTTTACTATAAAACTCTACGTGATAATCCCATTCATTTGACGGTTCTACACGCCTTCACATAACAAGGTAATGTAATTACAACAAATTCCAACCAGTACGTATATAACTAATTTATGTGACTTATTCAGTAAATATTATGTTTATGGTTAGATTATAGCATGACCAATATTTAACAACTTTTTTTTTAATTATGAAATAGGCATTTGGGAGAGAAGGCGAAGTTGGAAGTGATCAAGGACGCCGGGCATGCGCTACAACTGGAAAAGGCCGAAAAGGTGAATTATTTCATTGAGAAATTTCTCATGTCTGAGCCAGCAAAAAAACATTGCAGTTTTTCATAATAATGTAGTGCGACATTTATGTGCGTTAGGTCATGCAAGAAATTTCCGATTCGGCCTCTCAAATAAGATTTCTTTTAATAAATCCCAATGTGAAGACATTATATATATTTTTTGAATAATTAAGATTCGTATCTTTTGTGTTATGGAATATTGTGTTCTTCTTATCCGATAGTTACATTATGGTGGCGATTTGGCTTTTGGAGAATAGTGTCACACAGGCTTATTTGTCTCTGTGTTGGCGTTTTTAATTGCGAAAAAAGTGCTCGATCTGCAATGACAAGAAGGTTTCTATAATACAATGTGTTTAACTGATTTGAATCCTGGTTGAGTTCATTTATTTTTTTACCATCACATCATGACCCGGATAATGTATAGTGCTTGTGATCAATATTCACAAGGAATTATCTTAATATTTTTAACGAAGACAAAATTGTTTCATATCTTTTGAAGACAACTACAGGTTAAAAAAACATTTCAAGTCTAATATGAAAGAAATCCTCGCACTGCTTCATCACATCTAATGATATAATCTTTTACGGTAGATGGATGTCAATCAAAGATACTTATGTAGTCTTATCTATTACATTGTAAGAAGTTATTTTTGTAATTTAAATCTATAACCATAAGGCCACACAATATCAAGTGAAAATTTCGTAACTAAATCTTCATTACTAGTATTTCGACTATCTTCCTAAGACTCAATCTTGAATGAAAATTTCATATGAAATTGAATGGTCTCAACAATAATTAGTAAACATGATTTTAATATCACAACCACAACAACATTATCTTTATGATGACCACATAACGGATCAGGGAGGCGTGAAATAAAATATATCTGAAATGTCTGGAGTAAACTATAAGAAAGCGACGTAAAATATTTTTAGGGTGAAAATGAAATTTTAATTAATTAAGGTGGATTGGAGTACAAAACAGAGCCACCGCCGAGGCGACACGGCACGGCAATTTCGAAGCCCTCATCGGGCGTTGCCGTCCAAGACTCGTCAGTCCTCCTCAAGATCCGTCGCCATGGAAGGCTCCATTCCCCCCGATCCCCTCACCGCTCGCCAGGCGCCAGCCGACGACGATCACTTCCGCGTCAAGCGACGGGCCCTTGAGGCTGTGCTCGAAAATTGCAGGAGGGCCCTCGAATTGCTCGAGAACTCCGATCTGGACCCAGGCCCCTCAGCCCCGGTGGATCATGGAGAGCGCTCGCAATCTGCCACGGATTCTGGGGCCGATGAGGTATGCGAGAGATCAGTTTGGAAAATTTTAATAATCCCGAAACTAAGATGATTGAACAATGAACGCTCATGAATGTTTTTCTGGTTTTGTTGGAAGTTTTGCTTTATGGTACACAATTATCTTTAGGCTTTTGACTAACTTATTGTCTTCATTGGCTAGTACTACAGTCGAGAACTAGATTGTGTGACCTTTGATGCAATTTTTTCTGATTGAACACCTATCAAGGATGGATTCGTTTGGAAATTCCTGTAATGTTTATAATCATTGTCTTGGAATTTTGTTCAACTCTCCAACAAAAATATATAGCAATAATGGCCATTCTATTTGCCGTTGAGAGAAGAAATGTATGCTTCAGACTGCTTACCTATTGCTGATATACTTCTTTGCTACTATTATGCCAAATCAATGTAAATCATTTCATGGTATAGAAGCATCACTTGTTTCTATTATAAATCCTTGACTTTTTGTTTAGCACATACAAATGGATAAATGTGTATAGATATTTGCAAGGTGGAGCACTTTTACAAAGTTCATCAAGGGATTTTTTTTTCCTTTTGAGAACAACGGTTTGTTCTGTCTATTTGTTTTATGTAAATGTCATTCTTGCCTGTATGTATGTATTCCTTAATGTAGTGCTTTTATTTTTACATCCTTAGACTGCCTTTTTTTCATAGCTTATCTCCATTGTAGTTTATTTTATAGTCTTTGGTGTCTGTTCTTTGTGCAGCTATGTTCCCTTCTCAAATCAAAGGTAGAATCACCGAACTTCCTAGAAAAGCTTGGAAATATCAGATCTTCAGTATCTCAAAATATTCAAGGTATGCTAGTTTATATGAATGTTGCATCATGGAGAAGCAACTATTGCAGTAGATAATCTCATGGTTAAAAGATTTTAAGGTTTTGTGTTGTAAACATTTGTTATAAGCCCATTATTATGGTTTTACAAGGCATTATAAAACCGTGTAAAGTTAGATCATATTTTAAGAGAACTAGTTTTTTTTTTAAAAAAAAAAAAATGGGGCTCTCAACTTCTCATGTAATTTTTTCTCCAATTTTAACAAAATTTCCTCTTTGTGAGATTCTCTAGGGTAGATTTGTTCCTAGGGCTACATCAAGTGGTATTAGACATTCTCATAGTGTCTCTCGACCATGGTAGTCTGACTTATATAATCTTGATTGGATTTGAATTATACTAGGATTTACGAACTTGTAATCCAATCCTATGTTTATTCACATATGGTTGACATAGCACAACTTATTGTTATTGAATCTCATTAACACCTATCCTCATGCTTTGAAAAAATTCCCTTGCTCATGAAATGAATAGAATAAGTGCTCTCCTTTGTTCCTCACAGAGATATCCCTTTGTTTCTGAGTTTGCACATTCTTCTGTTTGGTGATTTCAAAGTAGTTTAGAAAATGAATACTGCTTTACTTTATACCCATGTCCATGAAGGACTCAACTCATATGTTTTATTGGAAGCAGATGATAATGCATCTTGGAACATTATAAATGCCGCAGACTCATGGGAAGATAAACATATTGACGGGGAGAATGGCTCAGATGAAGATTATGTTCTTGTTAACCAAGAGGATGTTGTGGACAGCATAGCAAATTTCATGGCAGCTTACCTATTATCTCTGAAGAAAACTAAAGTATGTCTAATCTCTTACAAAAATTAGTGTGAAAACTAAAGTATTGTTAATGCTTGCTCCTTTTTCCATCTGCGCATCTGTTTCTCTGAGTGTGATTTGGTTCATCAGTTACAGTCAGTGCAGTAATAGATTATCAAGAAGCTAGTGCTGTTTCTTCATTCCTTTCTATCCTATCTTCATCTGGTTTTCCCTTTATTCTTGGCTATTTGTCTATAAATTCAATCTTATTGTCTTATTCTGCAGGAATTAACTCCCGATCAACTTCAAGAAGGTGAGATATTAAAGTTCCCATGGCATCATAAGAACTAATGGAGTGGTAAATTGCTTATGATTCTTTTTTTTTCTTGTTGTCCAGTTCTTTGCAAAGCATTTTCCGTAAAGAAAAGAAAGAGCAGACTCCGGAAGGCATGGCAGGGAAGCCAAATTATTTACAATGTTGCCTCCTGGGGCGCCACTGCCATAGGGTAGATATCTCCTAAACTAAACACTCTAGTTTTTTCGTCTCAGTGGTCATTCCTTTTCAACCATGGTACAATGCACCTGAGTTATATGCTGCCATTTTTCATCACTTTGCAGAAAAGTTTTCCTAAAAGAATAGTCCATTGTTTGGTAACATTTGTTGTGTTTGGACGTATCATTATTGAACACTAATATGCTGGGTATTTTCAATTGTTATCTTTCAGTTTCTAGGAACATTTACATAGTTTGATGTCTCCTGAGGCCGAATTATACCTTCTCTTGAATCCAACTAACATAGGCGATCTTTTAGATGTTATGGTTGGCAATTATATTGTTTGAATGACCTTTATGAAACTGGGCTGCATCAATTACATGTTTCTTCTTTCCCTTAATTTACGAAGTCAAAAATCGGTTTGCATTATGTGATTGCCATTTATCGTTTTGATCTTCAGGATTTACCAGAATCCAGCAATACTTGAGTCAGCCACTGTTGCCGTCTGGTCTTCTTGCAATGCTATATCAAAGTTATTTTGAGGCAAATCTGGAGCATGCATAAGTTGGAATTTGACACGATAACAACACCTATAAACACTCAAAATGCCCCGAAAGAACAACGGGTAATTCTTCTTCCCCCGGTTTGCATCTAAATCGACCGTCTGCTTATTGTTTGTTGAATGTACAGAATCAGATGCTGGTCTCATTTGCTTTTCTTCTTCATAAAATATTTTGTTCCAAATGCAAATATGTCTTATAACACTTGCAGTAAATATGGTTGTAACTTAATGGCTTCGGCATTTCCTGCCCCTCTCTAGATATTAAGATGTCAAATGGTTAGTCATGTTGGTTGCTATTAGAAACTGCCCATTTCCCTTTGTCAATCTCCAAATGATAAATCATGAAGAATACTTCATTTTTACTTAGTTTTTCTTCGAATATATCAATCTCACAATAACAAATCATGAAGAATACTTAAATGAAAAGTTTTCGGGAATCTTACAAAGCACTAACACATTTCACTTTACCACTAAGTAAAGTAAAAAAATCAATATCAAATGTTATGAAGACTAGGGAACAAAGAAAGCGGGGAAGAAGGCTCGAGCAAATGTGATATCTTAATGAATAAGAAAGACACATTTATATAGTTCAATATGTAGCTGTGTCTGTGGTCTCCATGGGAGTGCCTTGTTGGCTAAAGGGTGGCAGACTTATTAATGGAGTAAGGCAATCAACTTCAGATGGGTGTATGCTTTTGGAGAAAAAAATTCCTCCCACTTCTTAGTCATTTGGCTATCACCTGTTTTTGCTTTCAAAAATTCACACTTGATGCAATCTTTTTAATCATACACATGATGTTGATAGCATAATATTTCACATTGCCATTCATTCAAACCTTACAAGGTGAAGCATGAACTGCGAGGTTTAATGTGAGTAAAAGCTGTAGAACAACTGTTAATTATTATGATAATGAAGATAGTTAACATTAGAGATTGGATTACAGGAGAAATGGCTTGCGGTACACATCGAACGTATCTGAAGAAGACAGCTGAGGCTCCTGCAACCCAAATGAAACTTAAGTTAGACGAAGCAAACCGAGTGTTGAACCATATATATATATACGAAGAGTTGATGAAGTACGTAGCAGAGAGCGAAAGATGCCTTTCGAGTCAAGAAGCATAACCTGTGTTAGACCAGGATTGAACACTCGCCTCATGAGGGCAGCGATCGGGCCACTGAGACTCATGCCCGTGCCGTTGGTTCTACGGATCACTGAGCGCATGTTCATCAACAAGCGGCCGTAGGTAGGGCTCGGTTCGCTTTCGATGGCCTGAATGAAGCTGTAAGTCATGGCACCTGTCGACGTTGAGCCCGCGAAAGCCTGCACACGATCGAGCTCAAGGAAGAGTGTCATCAGATGAGATGATGATACCTCCTCTGTGTTTGAAGATCGATAGAACTTCATACTCACTGAGGTATCTGCAGAGGTCTGATGGTCGTCACAACCACTGATCAAAATGGCCAACCCTCCGCTCGTGCCTTTGTATGCACCTGACGGCGCCGTGTGATTCTCCCATTGCCAAGATCCTACTCTGCATTTCAAAATAATTGATAGATTTGCTGCATGTGTTATATGAACTGAAAGTTTTCTACGTACCTGGAGAAGCGGCAGAGGTAAGGGAGGTCGAGGATGGTGCCGCTGTGGCAGGCGTCGACGAGGGCGTGCAGCTTGGCGCCGCGGGGCAGCGGGCGGACGAGCGTCTCGTTGACCTCGTCGTCCACGATGGTGCCCTTCGACTTGAAGTCCACCGGGCAGAGCGCCTCGTCGAAGCCGTCCACCTCGTCGCCGCTCGGGTCCAGCTTCTGCACCCCGTGGCCGGAGAAGTGGAACACCAGCGAGTCCCCCGCCTCGCATCCCTGCACCAGCCACCGCATCGCCGCCCTCAGGTTCTCCTTCGTCGGGATCCGCTTCGGGTCGCTCTCCTCATCTGCAAGTATTGCAATTGAGAAGCGGAGAGATCATGATCAGCTCGCGCACTGGATCGATCGAATTCGACGCACGGTGGCGCTCGATCGATAATTTCCTCACCGGTGAGCACGACGACGCACGCCGCGGGGTAGCCGAACTTCTCGGTGAGCAGGTACCTGACGCAACTGACGTCGTTCACCGTCCCTTTCAGCTCCCACCGCTGGCCGGCGTAGCTTATCCCGACGAGCAGAGCCCTCTTCTTCCCGTGCGCGAGGGGGAAGTTCGACGGCATCTGGCCCTCCGTCGGGCGGCCGTAGTAGTAGGAGTAGGAATTCGATCCGCCGGTCCCGTTGGAGATGTTCCTGACGATGGACCTGAGGAACCCCACCGCCTGCCTGACCGGGTCCTGGCAGTCCCTGACGCCGGTGACGGCGTGGCACACGGCGCAGCGAATGGACTTCGCATGCGGCGGCACGTCTAGCAAGCTGTCACAGGCGCTGCACCTGATCGTGCCATTTCTTCTCCGGCGCATGAACATGGTCCTTAATTCCCTTCCCTTCCCTTCTCTTTCGTCCTTCCGCTGTCTGCGAGGAGAGCCATCAGGCGTCGGCCATGGCTTCTGGCTAGTTCTAGTTCTTCTTCACCTGCCGCCTGCCGCTTGATTGATTCCGTGCTTTCTGACTTTGCCATGGCATTGATTCTCTAAAATTTACAAAGAAGTGAGAAGGGAATCACATTCTTGCTTCCTACTTTTTCCACCGCACCGTACTACTTTCAAACCTCCAGACTCCTTACTTTATACCGTCCGTGCCGAATCAAACGGATGGAATTTGCCACTTTAACTGTCTTTCAGCAAAATTCGGGAGGTTAGTCGTTTAAGTAATACAAACTTACAATTAATGTAAATATAAAATTATTTATTTTTGAGAACTATATCTTTTCATTAGTATTATACCTAAAATCTAATGTAATAATATCGGAGCGATATCTTGCTCAATTCTATTTTTTTATACTCACATAAGACATGTAGAAATTAATTTTTTATTTTATTCAAGAATATATGACTATCCAACAGCTATTAGCAAGGGCAGAGCCATGCTTCTTTATGCCCGGGCTGTAGCCCGGGGGTCTGACGACGGCGACGAAAAAAAAAACCTTGAATTTAGAGAGGGAAAAAAAATTAAGAACTAATCCGGGGCATATCATCGGCGTAGCCCAAGAGTTTAAATCAGCTCGGATAAATCATCCAGGCTGGCTCCGCCATTAGCTATTAGGTCATCCCTAACGCACGTGTTATAACGCCCCACGCCAATGTGGGGCGTTAAAACACTTTAACACGTTCAATACTTTGAACGCGTTAAAGTGCTGCGGGGTGGGCCAGCCTGGCCCACCCTGCATGCTTTTTTTTATTTATTTTTAAATATATTTATTAAATAGTTAGTTTTAACGACTATTAACGGTTAGTTTTACTTTTTATTAAAAAATTAAAAATTTTAAAATTAAAAATTAAATAAAACGGTTAGTTTTTTAACGGTTAGTTTTTTAACGGTTATTTTTTAATAGCTAGTTCAAAATTTCGTCTATAAATATCTACCAATGTGTACACATTTTTTCATTTTAACTCACTATACTCTCCAATTCTACTCTCTAAATATTCTCCCCATCTATTTTTTAAAGTCCCTACAATCTTATTTTCTATTCGAAATAGATGAAAATAATATGACTTTTTTATAAATTTCTTGTGTAAGACCCGGCCCGTCCGCCCGAGGGAATTCTAATTATCCCGACCACGGGCCACCTGTGAGAATTCTACTTATCCTGACTCCTATTTTTCCGTGGGTCATGGGCCGTCGACCATCGACCGTGCCGTTACCTATTAGGACTTTCCACCCCTACCCAGTGGATTTTTGCTTTCCCCAGATTCGAACTCTAGACTTGTAGGCTAAAGTACTAAAGTTCCTTGAATCTGATAACCAAGTGGGTCATGGGCCGTCGACCATCGATCGTGCCGTTACCTACTAGGACTTTCCACCCCTAACCAGTGGATTTTTGCTTTCCCCAGATTCGAACTCTAGATTTGTAGGCTAAAGTACTAAAGTTCCTTGAATCTGATATAATCAAGTGAGCCTCACTTGGTTATCAGATTCAAGAAACTTTAGTACTTTAGCCTACAAGTCTAGAGTTCAAATCTGGGGAAAGCAAAAATCCACTGGGTAGGGGTGGAAAGTCCTAGTAGGTAACGGCACGGTCGATGGTCGACGGCCCATGACCCACGGAAAAATAGGAGTCGGGATAAGTAGAATTCCCACGGGCGGACGGGCCGGGTCGTTACATCTTGAATTCTACAAACAGCCCGCAAGAATATTCATCTTACCAAAATCCATAAATTTCACCAAATTATCAATACGCATATTCATTTCCAAATATGTTGTTTCCTCTACAAAATCTTCAAAATTTCTAAGATTTTGGAAATTCTTTGAATCATCCGAATTATGCCCCTCGAAGTCCATATCAATCGCTTCTAGCCGAATATTGGCAAAATATGAGCCATTTGTATTTCACGTCGTCGATTATTCATGGATATGGTACCCCACACACTACTGGTATGTCTTTTACTCCTCCAATGTCGAATGAACCTGCAACTCCAACTTTTGTCTCGGAGACTCAACTTTCTGACTGAGAATCCCCAATTGATGTGGTCAATTTTGAAAAAGTGATTTCAAATGCTGAGGGTATAAGAAAACGTTTAAGTTGGATAAAGGTTGAAGACGAGGTCTTAGCGAGAAGTTTTGTCACTATCATTGATGATCCAATAATCGGCAATGATCAAAAGGCGGATGCTTTTGGGGGACGTGTTGCAAGCTACTATAATGAGAATCGTCCCTCAGGTTCAAAGACCAGAAGTGCAAATGTTATACGACCACATTGGTACAATACAATCCAAAAGAAGGTATATCGATTCAATATAAATTATAATAGTGTTTACAGTTCATATCGAAGTGGTCACAGTGATGAAGATATATTGAGGTTTGCATACGAAAAATATCAATCCGAAAATAATGGCGTTGCATTCAATCTTGAGCATGTGTGGAGAATTGCTAAAGACCGTCCAATGTTTACTCCACAGTCTGCTGATCACTTTGTGGCCACAAAGAAGATGAGGACCTCAGAGTCAGGAGCAAGCAACACCTCTTTCAACCAAAATGTGAGTATAGACCTGGATGATGAAGATACTCGTCCAATGGGACAGAAGGCAGCAAAAAGAAAGGGAAAAAAGAAAGTAAAATCGACCATGGAGGATCTGGCAATAAACTACAATAATATTTTCGCAAAGTTCATTGAGTACACAAGCATGAAGAAGTCTGAAGTCGATATGAAGCAAAAACAACTCGAAGTAGAAGAGATTAAGGCAAAAGCTGCATTATCCACATCTGAATCTAAGAATCGTCATTTGAAGTTGAAGGAGTACAAAATATTGAACAAAGACACATCGCAAATGACAAAGGAGTAGTTTATCATACATGAATGTCCATGCCAAGATATTAGGTCAAGATGGAATATCTAAATTGTTTGCTCAATATTCATTTTCTAGTATTATTGTATTTTTGAGTGATTGTAATTTTTAATTATTGTATTTCTTATTTTGATTAATGTGATTTTTAATTATTATAATTTTGCAAAATAGTCATTGTAAACTAGCCATTGGAAACTAGCTGTTGCAACTAACCATTACAAACTAAACGTTACAAATTAGCCGTTGTAAACTAACCATTGAAACTAGTCGTTCCAACTAGCCGTTGCATGAGGAAAACAATATATATAGACACATTGTGCTACGAGATTTTCATTCGACTATCATACCATTTCTCAAACACATATACTAAAACGTGTTTCTTTCAAAAATGTCTCATTCTACAGGTAGCTCTAGCTCAAGTTCCAGCTCGACAAGCGAAGACGAAGTCTATGTTGAAATCGATGAGCAAGTTTATGATCCGGGTGAAGAACTGATGTTATTGGTTCTTCAACAACACCAACAACTTATGGAAGCATATCAAAGGAGGGGCGCATGTAAAAGAAGGTTCATCCAAAGAAATCGTGAAGCCGGGCATGAGAGGTTCGTCAATGATTATTTCTCTATAAACCCGGTGTATCACGATGAAATATTTTGAAGACGATTTCGAATGCAAAGAGAGTTATTCCTCCGCATAGTGAATGCATTAGAGAACCATTCAGCATTTTTTCAACATAGGGACGATGCTGATTGTCATCACTATAAAAATGCACCGCTGCGATTTGTCAACTGGCTTATGGAGTCCCCGCCGACCATCTTGATGAGTACCTACGTATGAGTGAATCAACTGCCATCAGGTGTCTTTTCGAGTTTTGCAAATATGTGGTTGAAATATTTGGTGATAGATACTTGAGAAGGTCAAATGCTGATGATGTTCAACGTCTTCTTCAAATGCAAGATGAGAGACACGGCTTCCCTGGCATGTTGGGTAGCCTTGATTGCATGCACTGAAAATGGGAAAATTGTCCAGTTGCTTGGAAAACTCAATTTATAAAGAGACATGGGTCACCAACAATCGTACTTGAAGTGGTTGCATCTCATGACTTGTGGATATGATATGCATTCTTTGGAGTCGTTGATTCACGTAACGATATTAATGTGTTATATGAATCTCCCATATTCAACAATGTCTTGCAAGAAAATACTTCGAAGATTAATTTCACGGTGAACGACACTGCATATACGAAGGGTTTTATCTAATAGATGGAATATATCCAGAATGGGCTACTTTCGTTAAAGCTTTTCCATGCCTGGAGGATCCTAAGAAGAAGTTGTTTAAGGAAAGACAAGAGACTGTAAGAAAAGATGTCGAACGGGCATTTGGGGTGCTCCAATCTTGATGGGCGATTGTCAGAGGTCTAGCTCGTTATTGGCCGGTATAGAAAAAAGTTAAAACAAATCATGTTAGCATGCATTATTTTATATAACATGATTGTTGAGGATGAGGGAGCTTACGTGACAAATTGGTACAATGATAAAGGTGACGAACCCGCATAACCTATCCATGGCTCAAATCAAGGATTTCAAGATTATCTTCGGACAAATTCTGAGCTACGTGACACTCAAGTTCATCACCAACTTCGCGCCGACTTAGTTGAGCATATTTGGGGGCGGTACAATAATAATTCGTGAATTAGTATTTCATATGTTATTTTTAATTTTATCACAGTGTGGTTTATTCTAAGTTATTGTTGTATTTCAATTTTATAATTACATGCCAATTTTAAATAAATTTTATTTTCCCAACTTTGTAATTTTAACCGTTTATTAATTATCATAAGACATGCACACTTTTTAATATTATTTTTTAAAAATAGTAAAATTATTATTTTAAAAGTAAGATTATTATTAAAAAAATAATAATAATTTTTATATTTTAAAATATTTTTAAAATATATTTATTTAATATATATAATTTTAAGATAATTGAGTGGATGATGTGACCCATAAATAATGAGTATTAGGGGCTGCTTGGTAGACGGGTTTAAGAGGTTGGAATCGGAATGAAATTAGTTTCATTCCCATACCTAATGCTTGGTAGATGAGAATCGGAATTAAGGTATGATTTTGATTCCCTTATTTTGATAACCTACTCACCCCTCGGTTATCACTAAACCCATACCCCCTCTTCATTTTTTTTCGTCGCAAACCACAAAGCCCTCGCCGCATCGCGTCGTCTCACCTCCCCCTCGCTCGTCTCCCCTCCTCCTCTAGGCGGTGCCGCGCTTCTCCCCGCCGTCTCCTTCTCCAGGCGCCGCCTCCTTCTCCAAGCGAAGCCTCCCCCCTCCTCACCTCGCGTCGCTCCTCGTCCTCACACGCTAGGGCCTCGTCGGCCAATCGAGCCCACTCCTCGAAGTCCCGGGCGCAGAGGTTCTTGGAGACCCACTGGAGGTCGGAGGAAGGAAGGGAACCGAGCATCCTGCCCTTGTGCTTGCCGAAGCCTATGACTCTATCCCTCGCCGGAAGGCTGCGGGAGCTGGATAGCTTCGAGCAGAGTGCAGCCGAAGGCCGGAGGTGAAGCCTTATAGAGCCATTGCGGCAAAAGCGATTAGTCGAGGGCGTAACCTCTATCAATAGCGAGAATTCTCACGTGACATCCATGTGACCATTCTAACTCTACACCTTAGTTATTTTGGCATAAGTTCCTGTGGCTCCGATGCCGATTTCATGATAAATTTTTAATAGAAATCTTCAATGAACTGAAGATGAAGAACAGCATATGCAGCAGCATGGAATTAAGATTCATTGAGAAAGAAAACACAGAGAACATACATAGAAAATGCTTATTCGATGCCAAGATGATTAAGCTGTTGTATGCTTGTTTATGCTACAGTGTGTAAAATAATGACATGGGTAAGCATTTATCTTTGGTTTTTTACTGCGTGTATGGCTGAAACGCTGGAAATGTCCAGATCAATTGCAAATTTACATTTTCAGATCAATTGTCATTATCTCAAAAATTATTTTTTCCAACATGCTCAACTCCAATGTGTTCATCTTTCTTGCAAAAGATGTTCCAATTCAATTCATAATATTGAATAAATTTTTTCATGTATTTAATTAGTAAGGATAAAATTGTAAATTTTTTCTGATTCCCATTACTTTCTTATTCATACTAATTAGCATCAATGGTAATTATACTCATTTTAGTATATATACTAAGCACCATCAATCCAGTAATCATTCCTATTGCCATTAACCCCTCAATGAAAACTCATTATCATTCCCATTACCGAATATATACCAAGCACCCCCTTAATGTTAATAGGAATATGGGTAAAAAAGTTATGGTGTTATAATGAGTATGTGACAGTGAATCCTATGCTCTTTAATAAGTTATACTAAGCACCATCAATCCAGTAATCATTCCTATTGTCATTAACCTCTCAATGAAAACTCATTATCATTCCCATTACCGAATATATACCAAGCACCCCCTTAATGTTAATAAGAATATGGGTAAAAAAGTTGATATATAACCTTGGTTATGTGATTACCAGGTAATCACATAACCAAGGTTATGGGGCATAAAACATAATCTAATATTGTTTGGTTTACTTTATTTATTTGGAGGGAATAAAACATAACCAGTTTTATATTTACTATATTACCCTTTATTCAATTATATTTTAATATAATTCATTAAATTAATAAGTATAATTTGTTAATTTTATTTTAATAAAATAATTATTTTAATAAAAAAATTCATTAAAATAATAAATATAATTTGTTAATTTTATTTTTAAATTTTAAAATAAATAAATAAATATATATATATATTAATAAAATAATTTATTAAAATAATTATTTTAATAAAATAATTCATTAAATTAATAAATATAATTCCTTAATTTTATATTTTTAAATTTAAAATAAAATTATATTTCTTTTAATAAAATAATTTATTAAAATGATTATTTTAATAAAATAATTTATTAAAATGATTATTTTAATAAAATAATTTATTAAATTAATAAAGATAATATGATAATTTTATTTTAATAAAATAATTCATTAAAAATAATTATTTAATAAAATAATTTATTAAAATAATCAAACCCCACTATTCAAGTCCTTGAATTGGTCATAGATATGCGGTATCCCATATGGATTAGCATAACACGTGTAGAGCTGTCAAACGGGCCAACCCATAACAGGGTGAGCCAACCCATAGCGGGTTCATTATATGACGGGGGCGGGGCGAGCCGACCCACCAACTTGGCGGGTTGGAAAATCTCCAACCCAACCCAACTCAAGGCAGATCGCAGGTTAGGCGGGCCAATCCACGGGCCTGTTAAAAAATAAAAAAATATTAAAAATTTTAAGTTTGAATTATAATTTAAATTTATTAAGTTGAAATTTTTAAATTTGAATTATAATTTTTAAGCTTGAGTAATTTAAATAGATTAACCCCACTAATTTATTAAATTTTTTACTTTAATTTTAAATTTTAAAATATATAAATAAACTTTCTCAATCCCGCAGACCAATCCAAGCCCGCCGTGGGCCAACCCATGCGGGTCGTGGGCCTAGGCGGGCCAGCCCATCTGAACCCATCTGGTTGATTAAATTTTGACTTAATCCGTTTAAATTATTTGATGGAACGAACTAATCCGGCGGGTCTAACCCAACTTGACGGCTATAAACACGTGGAACAACAAAGTCTTTATAGCGTGATCTCACCTGATCTTCCCAAGCTAAAACGTGGGTGATTTGATTTGAAGATATGCCAATGTAATGTTTAACTTTTTGCAATAAGACGATCCATTACGGAAGCTAATTAATAGGTATTATTTTTGATGCTATAAAGGAGTCTGCTGTTGAGATAAAGACAAGTTAATGAACTTCATTATCAAACCTCAATATTTCGCATGATGATAAAAATAACAATTCAAAATAATAATTACAAATTAATTTCAATCAATAACAATATCATTACATACTTACTACTAAACAATCACAATAATTATTATATTTATCATATTTGATTTTCGTATATCAGTCAGATAATTTATATAATATATATCCGAATAAAGTAGTCAGAGCAAATCGACGAAGCAATTATTTTTTTTATTTTTATTTTTCTCTATTTCTATATGGTAGGCCCCACCTCTTGCCGACACTAGTGTGTGAGTTGTGTTACACGTGTCAAGAAATCAAACTCAAAAGTCAAAAGTTGATGACCGAGAAGTCAACAAAATGACAAGGAAGTTCAGCATGATGATGAAATTTGAGTGTTCCTTTTCTTCTGCAAAAGAAAAGGAACACTCAAATTTGCTTGTTCCTAACTAACTGTTCCACACGTGTAAATCGATCCAACAGTGTATCTCGCACGATTGCAATGATATAAATTTGGTGGCGAGGAGCAGCAATTTGTTCGTATCATTTTGATTGGAATAATCCGGCGATCTATTGCCGGAGGCAGCAGCCGGCAGCCGGCAGGCGGCAGCATGTTTTATCAATCTTCTCTTGTGCTTGTTGCCTCGTGGTTTCTCTTCTTCGTGTTCTGCATCCGGTGGACACGGTCCAAGAAATCACCGGTCGGTCATCCCCCTGCGGTGCCTGGTCTCCCTGTCTTTGGGAACCTCCACCAGCTCGGCTCCCTCCCGCACCGCTCCCTGCGAGCTCTCGCCGAGAAGCATGGCCCCGTCATGGTCCTCCGCTTGGGCCGCGTCCACACCGTCGTCGTCTCCTCGCCGGCGGCCGCCCAAGAGGTCTTGAAGACCCGCGACCTCGCCTTCGCGAGCCGCCCGGACTCGAGCCTCGCCGACCGACTCTTCTACCGCTCGCAGGAGATGGTCTTCAGCAAGTACGGCGAGCCGTGGCGCCAAATGCGGCGCATCTGCGTCCTCCACCTCCTCGGCCAGAAGCAGGTGCACTCTTTCCGCAAGGTCCGCGAGGAGGAGGCCGCCGCCCTCGTCGCCAGGATCCGCGCCGCCTCCGGCCCGGTGAACTTGAGCGACCTGATCATCGACTTCACGAACGACCTCACCTGCAGGGTGGCGCTCGGGCGGACCTACGCCGACGCGAAGGGCAGCGGCAGCCAGCTCCGGGCTCTCTTCGGGGAGTTCACGGAGCTCATGGGCTTGTTCCCGGTGCGCGACCACATCCCCTGGTTGGCCTGGATCGATTGGCTGAGTGGCCTGGACGGCAGAGCGAGGAAGATCAGGCTGGAGCTCGACGCTCTGCTCGATAAAGTCATAGCTGAGCATCGCCGGAGGAAGCTCACCGCCAAAATCGACGCTGACGACATGGATCTGGTCGACATCTTGCTCTCTTTGGGCGATAAAGACGGCGACGACGACGCTTCTTCCTCCACTAACATTTCGCTAACCATGGACAACATCAAAGGCCTCATTTGGGTACTCTCTCTCTCTCTCTCTCTCTCTCTCTCTCTTCGAACCAAATAAAAATTAATTTTTCGTCATTATATATCTAGACATCTATATCTTCCTTTTGCAGGACATGGTTCTTGGAGGAACTGACACGACGAGAGCAACACTGGAATGGGCAATGGCGGAGCTAATCCGGCACCCCGAAGAAATGGCAAAAGTGCAAGAGGAGATCCGGCGAGTCATCGGACCCAGAGGAGAAGAAATAAGAGAAGAGGCCTTAGAAGGGATGGAGCGATTGAAGGCAGTGTTCAAGGAGACGCTCCGTTTGCACCCACCAGGTCCTCTGTTGCTCCCTCGAGAATCCACGAAGACCACCGAGCTCCAGGGCTACCACGTCCCCAAGGGCACGAGGGTGGCCGTCAATGTCTGGGCGATCGCAAGAGATCCTACTTTGTGGGACAAGGCTGAGGAGTTCCAGCCGGAGAGGTTCCTGGGAGATTCCGGTGATGATGCTGGTACTGCACTCGACTTCAAGGGGAGCGACTTCAGGTACCTGCCGTTCGGAGCAGGGCGGAGAGGCTGCCCAGGCATCGGATTCGCCACGGTCGCCGTGGAGGTTGCCCTCGCGAGCTTGCTGTACTATTTTGACTGGGAGATGCCCGACGGGATGAGCTCCGAGGAGATGGACATGGACGAGGTGTTTGGGCTCATCATGCAAAAGAAATCCAGCGTGATTCTACAAGGAAGGCCCTTTAAAGCTTAAGCATAATATAATTATAATTATGATGTGGATGCAATATCGAATATGGTGTACTGTAATAATTATCAACTTATATTTCTATTTTTGTTTTTATTAGATGGATTATTGTTGTGGACACTAGTAGGACGCGACGCCCTCGTATATAAGGGCATCCATAATTTCATCAAATATTTCATCCAAATATTTGTGGTCCCCACATCCACATCATCAATCAAATATCTCCTTCCTCAAATATCCCAACTTTTACAATCAAATATACCACAAATCAAATATTTATGGATCCCACCTATTATCACTATCTCTTTCATCAATAAAACCATTTAAAATCATTAAAACCATTTATTTTAATAATTTTTATAAAAAAAAAAAAGGAAATCATCGGGCAAAACTCTTTGCCTGATGATTTCTATTCACCCCTCAAATATCCCCCTCCAATAGGGGATATTTGATACATGGGGATATTTCTTCAAATATCCTCTCAAATATCCCCTATTGGAGATGCCCTAAAAAGAAAGTCAAATGTTCCACTAAAATGGAAGTTAACGTCGAGTTAAAAAGATTGGTACTACTTGACATTTAGTCGGTCCTTCCGATGCAACCCTTAGCCCGATTGGGTTATGTTTTATTTCGTATTCCCAAGTGGTTAAAATTTATATGCTATTGATGTCGAGGTAAATAAAGGTCCACATAGTGAGTCTTTAACTCGATTAACATAGATTTCACAGGGCATATTAATTGTCAAGCTGACTCAACTAGTAGAGTTGTCGACCTCTCCCGATAAATTTTTTTGACAAAGATCGATATGTCAATCGGCTTAGCCCTACCGAATAGACACTCTTACTCGTCTCATCTCACCCCCGCCGAATTGACACTCTTATCCAGTTGACTCAATTCCACTGATCCGATGCCTCTCCGCTTAACATGTCAAACCCTCTACTCAAGTCCTTGAATTGGTCATACTCATAGATACACGGTATCACACATGGATTATCATAACACGTGGAACAACAAAGTCTCTATAATGTGATCCTACGCAATTTTCCACAAGCTAAAACGTGGGTGATTTGACTTGAAGATATAATAATCTTTACCTTGTTGCAATAGGACGATCCATTATGGAAGCTAAAGAATATTATTTTTTATGCTATAAAGGAGTCTATTGTTGAGATAAAGATAGGTTAATCAAATACACATTCATCAACTATCCATCCAAAAATTAATTTTTACTGTTTTCCTTCTCCATTTATCTGTTGAAAACTTGACTTGAATAGCGGAGTAGTTAAGCCTATCTTATATTTGATCCTTACCTAATACAACAAATTTATCTCATAATAATCTACTTAGCTATGCCCTAAGAACACTTATCCAAAATCATCTCTCTGCTAAAATTGACTTCCAAATGCTAATTACCAGTTACTAGCATCAAACTTCATTATCAAACCTCAATATTTCGCATGACGATAAAAATAACAATTCAAAAGAATAATTACAAATTAATTTCAATCAATAAAAATATGATTATATGCTTACTACTAAACAATCATGATGACAATTATCATATTTGATTTTCGTATACGAGTCTGATAATTTATATAATATCCGAATAATTAAAGTAGTCAGAGCAAATCAACGAAGCAATTTTTTTTTAGTTTTTCTCTATTTCAATATGGTGGGCCCCACCTCTTGCGGACATTAGTGTTTGAGTTGTGTTACACATGTCAAACTCAAAAATTAATACATGATGACCGACAAAGCATGATGAAATTGACTGTTCCTAACTGTTCCATACGTCTAAATCGATCCAGATCCAATAGTGAGCGTGCTAGAAATGATAGAATCCATTCACTCAACAGTCTTACCAGATCGGCTCTATTATTATATATATGAAAAAATAAATTAAAAAATTATAATTAATTATTAATACGGTGAATCTTTTAGGGTTTAACGTGGACACAAGGTAGTCAATGAACCATCCTATCTGGCAAATCAAGGATCAAAGCCAGCAGCCAAAGGTCAATGGTCATACTCTATATGATTGGTCCTGTCTCGAAGTTCGTATGGCATGGATCGCTGGGCTATCTCCGCCTCTCTTCTGCTCGGCTACCTCTGCCTCCCTACTGCTTGGCTACCTCTGCCTTTGTGTGACCAGGCCACCTCGGTCTCCCTGCTGCTCGGCTACCTCTACCTCCCTGCTGCTCGGTTACCTTTGCCTCCGTGTTACCAGGTCACCTCGGCCTCCCCGCCGCTCGGCTATCTCTGCCTCCGTGTTACCAAGCCACCTTGGCCTCCCTACCACTCGACTACCTCTGCCTCCGTGTTACCAAGCCACCTCGACCTCCCTGCTACCCAGTCGCTCTGGCCTTTGTGTCGATTGATCATCTTAGTCTCCCTACTGCTTGTGGCCGAGCCCTCTACGCTGCTCCACCACCATTTTTGTCCTTTCCCTACTAAAAGGCAGTTTGATGACGTCTAACTACAAGACACTCACACATGAGAGCTATATCATAAGGAGGAGACGGTTGCTAAACTGTCAGGCTTTCACTTGCTTGGATTTCTATTCTTGGTTAAAGGATAAGAGCGGTTTACACGCTCAAGCCTCCTAGCAGTTACTAGGCCTGTAGGTCCTGTCTCCTAGATGCTTACATACTAGCAAACTTGTTAGAAATGTGGAGAACTTGTCCCCCCGGATACCTTACTTCACTGTCGTTCATCTCTGTCGGTATATATATACTTCGGCGCAGGTATGAGAGGGCTCTGGAATCTTCAGCCTTTTCAAGCTTTACTGTTTCTTCTTTCTTTTGATTTTAGTATTGACTTGAGCGTCGGAGTAGCCCCGCCAGAATATCCAACGACCAACTAATCCTCTTTTGTATAGTGTCTTTCTCTTCCAGGTTCTCCTGATCTGCAAGGTTTGTCATGGTCTGCATGGCATAATTTTTGACGGGTGGATCTCCGATATTTAACTGGAACAATTATGATAGAAAAAAAATTATTTAACTTTATCAAGATTTGATTTTTTTATCCTTTTCTATAAATATGTTTCATCATAATTTATTTATTTATATTTTGAAAATAAATTATATTAAATAAATTTTTTTATAGTGAGATCTCACTGTTCAAATGACCCATATTAAAAAATCTCGTCTGAAATTTTTTAGAGTAAGAAACCACTGTTGATCCTACTGTCGCTACAGTTGAGGGCGTGTATCTCGCACGATCGCAATAGATAAATTTGGTGGCGAGGAGCATCAATTTGTTCGTATCATTTAATCCAGCGATCTATTGCCGGAGGCGGCGGCATCATGCAATGTTGACTATAATATGGTGTACTGAAATAAAACGTGGATGATTTGATTTGAAGATACCAAGATGCGACGTTTATCTGACGACTCATTATTAAAGCTAAAGGGTATTACTTTTGTCTGTTGTTGAGATAAAGGTTGATTAATCCAATACATATTCAATCATTATCCATCTAAAAATTAATTTTTATTGTTCTTTTTTATTTCTCTATTGAAGATTTAATTTGAATATCGGAATGATTGACCCAGCACACTTTTATCATATATTTTAACTCTCTTTCTCTTTTAAATTTTACATACTCCAATCACGACCGCTGCTGCGATGCAAAAAAAAAAAATGATAAATTTTAATCAATTTCATAGACTCAATCCCTGGGGTGATCGGTCCGGTCCTACAGAAGTTTTCCACCGACCACTAGGGTAAATCAGGAAAGCGCATACGGTGGCCAATCCAGATGCCCAACATCCTTTGATTGCGTTCTCCATTTGGAAGAGTAGGACAAAGAAAGAAAGTCATTGTCTCATAATTATATATGAAAAAGTAAATTAAAAAAAATATAATTGATCATTAAAGAAAAAAATATTATCTCAACTTGATCGAAACATTTATCCATTTAACTCACCCAAAACCATCTATTTGCTCTAATTGACTTCAAAATGCTAATTACTATTTATTAGCACCAAATATCAAATCGTGGAATACTCAATATCTAATTTATGAATATGTAAAAGTCTATATTTCGTTAAGAGACCGATGATCTGGTTCCGTTTGAAATTTCTGTTTTACAGAAAATAATATTTATTAAATGAATCCAATCAATGAACTATCCATACAGATACGTTACCTATTAGATTAGGTCAAGCATCCGATCAATGTACTGCCCATCACATGGTCTCGTCGATTTTGATTGGTCAGAAATTGCAGACAAGCTTACTCCTATTTGAGCAATCATACATTATATAAAAAATGTAGTAAAAATTTAACAAAAGGCACTCCTATTTATTATGATGATGTCATAAAGAAGAAATTCCTTCCTTTTTATAAAGCGTTAATTATAAGAAGAAACACTTTATTATTATTATTATTATTTAAAAATAATAATTTTATAATTATAATTTTTTATTTTTATTTAACAAATAAAATTAATAAAATAGAAAAGTAAATCGTTGTTCAACAATACAAAATTAGTCGTTCAACGATTTCTTATTAAAAAAAATATATTTTTAATCAACTTGTTACTTTCATTCGAGATGAATAAAAATTTTAAAACTATTTTATAAATCTTTTAAATTATTCAAATATGAAAAAAAATAAATACTTACATTCATCTAAATATCGAATATTTTACTCTCGCACACGTACCATATGCTTAAAAAATTTAAAAATATTTCATATGTTCTATTATATTCTCTAAATTTCTAAAAATTTTAAAAACATTGATAAATTCGAGTAATATTGCCGCAGCTCCATTTGGTATGTATTCATCTCAAGATTGGTTCGTTGTTTATGGCTAATTTAGGATGACATCTCTATTGTACGTATTTTCTTCTCTTTAACCATTAGTTATGTCTTCCAATGAATCAAAAAGGACAGGTGTCGATGAATCTATCAATGATAAAGAACCCATAATACAATCTTCTGTTATAGGAATTCAATGACCACCACACTCATCACACATACAGTACAAATATGAACCGGGAGATAGACGACTTGAAATGAATAGTTTGATCTATCGATGAAGGTGTGATCTTTACAAAGTCATGGATCACTATCAATACCGATGCAGTCATTGATAATGTCTAAAAAACTCAAATTTTTTTGAAATGTATCACGGATTATTATAACAAGTATTGGTCCACTTAAATTGTGTCGAGAATTTAGAAACAGTTAAAATCATATTTCTATAAATTCACGCCGATGGCAAATAAATTTTCTATAAACTATAATAATTTTTATACTCATTAGTAAAGTAAAGCGATTGAAGTGATAAAAATATATTAGAGAATACACTGAATATGTGGAAAGCCAATAACAATAACAAAAACTTAGAGCATATGCATGTATAGAGGGTTCTTAAAGGAGAGTATGCGAAATAAGAATCACAATTAATTAGTCATCACTCTAGTAAAAAGGTAAGAATATCATACACTTCCAAATCAAAATCTATCTGAATACGAGTATTGACGTGGACAAATGTAAAGCTCTCATTCGTCTAATAGGGCAAAAAATAATGAACAAGAAGGGCAAATTCAAAATTAGAAGGAATAAACCATTAGATCGATAAAATATTTAAAAATATCAAATGTAAAAAATAATTTGACAGGAAACCAAAGTTCTTCACAAGAAGTATATATGAAAATACTAATGAGATAACATTGGGGATTATAAAATTCTTATAAAAAATACCAGTAGGATAACAATGGAAGAACTTTATATTATATGAGAAAATAATTTTTAAAAATTAAACAGAGACGTGACCTATAACATTTAATATTATTATAATTTATATTTTCTATAAACCTATAATATTTAATATTGTTATAGTTTATGTCTTTTATCATCTATCTAACTGTAGCATAGTATTGATGTAAGTAATCATATGGATTTAAATTTTATAAAATTTTGATTTTATTTTATCAATTATTATTTATACAAAAAATTCTATATAAATTTAAATAATATTATATATATATCTGATCTCCTGCGCTAGGTCCGCGATAAAAAATTTTAAATGGCCAAAATAGAAATAGTAATATTTATTATTATTATTTTACTTACAGTTAAATTATTTAAGATTTTTTTTTTAAGATCTAAGAGTTGAATTATAGTATTAAATATAAATAAATTTTTAAAGTGAAAAAAATTTAAGTGCTCACGAGATATATCAGATTGTTATCTCGCACTTCTCATCCCGTATATCCGGTGAGTAATTAATTTTTTATTTAATATTATAATTTAATTTTTAAAATTTAATAGGAAAATTTAAAATGATTCATGATCATAAGTAAAAATAAATAAAAAATAATTATAAAATGATACTGTTTACGTCGAAAATATTTACGGGCACCTGATATCTTCGTATCAGATTATATATATATATATATTTTAACGAGGCAAGAGACTATGTGAGATGTCTTACTAATGCATGCTAGAAATTGTAGAAACGATAACGATATTTAATTGTTAGATCCGATAGAATCCACATATATCTCTAAAACGGTACGATATTGTCCACTTTGAACTCACACCCTTCATCTTATAACCCCATGATGTTTTTCATGTATTTCTAATGTTGGACTTTTAATTTGATTGTACCCCAACAATTTACCCCTCAAACAAATGACTACTACGCGCCCCCCTTAACGGTCCCAACAGAAGCCCCCCTTAACGGTCCCAACAGACCCCTTACTGGTCCGAATCCCAACGGATTCACCCTCTTAATGGTTCTAATAGACCCCTTACTAGTAGCCCTCTAATCATTCTTTTGTAAGGGTCTCCACATGACACCATATAGATATGCTTTGATACCATTGTTAGATTCGATGAAATCCACATATATCTATAAAATGGTATGATATTATTCACTTTGGGCCCACGCACTCATGATTTTATTTTTGAACTTTACCTAAAAAGTCTCATACCAATATAGATATCTCCATCTTATAACTTTAGCATCTTTTTCATGTATTTCTAATGTGAGACTTTTGATTGTATCACAATATTAATTTGACAAGCACGATCACGATGGTATAAATTTGGTGACCAAAAGCAGTTTGTTCCCACGTACCATTTTGATCAGAATAATCCGATGATCTATTGCTGCAAGCGGCATGCGGCAGGCGGTGGCATGTTCTATCAATCTTCTCATTTGCTTGTTGCCTCGTGGCTTCTCTTCTTCGTGTTCTGT
Organism: Curcuma longa; assembly: GCF_044706935.1. Classification (NCBI taxonomy): domain Eukaryota; kingdom Viridiplantae; phylum Streptophyta; class Magnoliopsida; order Zingiberales; family Zingiberaceae; genus Curcuma; species Curcuma longa. The sequence continues at coordinate 8,709,307 of NC_133871.1, forward strand.
CTCCGGTGGACACTGTCCAAGAAATTATCGATCGGCTATCCGCCTACGGTGTCGGGTCTCCTTGTCTTTGGGAACCTCCACCAGCTCGGCTCCCTCCCGCATTGCTCCTTGCGAGCGCTCGCCCAGAAGCATGGCCTCGTCATGGTCCTTCGCTTGGGTCGCGTCCAGACCGTCGTCGTCTCCTCGCCAGTGGGTGCTCAGGTCTTGAAGACCCGCGACCTCGCCTTCGAGAGCCGCTCGAAATCGAGCCTCGCCGACCGACTCTTCTAATGTTCGCAAGACCTGGCTTTCAGCAAGTACGACCAGCCATGGTGCCAAATGCGACACATCGGCTTCCTCCACCTCCTCAACAAGAAGCAGGTGTTCTCCTTCCGCAAGGTCTGTTGGAAAAATAAAAGATGTTTGTAGAAGCAAGATCTCACTTACGTGGAAGAGGAACAATAAGGAAATACTAAACTCTATTTTTTTTTTATCTGCATTCTTTACAAACAATTGACATATTTATAGGCTACTTAACATAACTTATGTAAACCCACTAACTTCAAGATTTTATCCCACTTGCTCCATTAATGCAACATAACCATCACTACTCGCCACCTCATCAACACACTAGCTCCATATACCATATTATCACAAAATTAAATTTAATTTTCAACACCCCCTCTTAAACTTAATTTTGCGACTCCAAGCAAACTTTACATTTTGATAAAGTTTTCAAATTTGAGCGATTTGGTGAAGATATCAGCAGCTTGATCTTGAAATTTTGTGTATTCCACTTGCACTTCTTTTCTTATGATGCACTCTCTGATATAGTGATAGCAACATATCAATATGCTTACTTCTATCATGGAAGACTGGATTCTCTGCTAGTGCTATTGTAGACTTGTTGTCAACTCGAATCTTGGTTGTGTTTTCTTGTAGTAAATTTAGCTCCTTTAATAAATTTCTGAGCCAAATAGTATAACAAACACATAAAGTTTAGCCACGTTCTCCTTCACAAGTAGAAAGTGTGACAATAGGTTATTTTTTTGACATTCAAGTGAATGTTGTATCTCTTATATAGAACACAAATTCGGTAGTACTTTTTCTATCATCCATATCTCCACCCCAAGCACTATCACTATATCTTTCAAGTTTAAAATTATTAGATGACGAATAAAGCAATCCAAAATCTGTCGTACCTTTGATATAGCCTAAAATTTTTGTAGCGATTTTAAAATGGGTGATAGTTGGAATCTCCATGTAGCGCCTAACAAGTCCAACGACATAAAGAATATTAGGCCGTGTGCATGTCAAATATCGTAAACTTACAACCAAGCTCTTGAAAAATGTTGGGTCAACACTTTCTCTTTCATCATGCTTTGACAGTTTGACTCCATATTCTATTGGGGTGTTTATAGGCTTGTTGTTATCCATCTTGAACTTCTTTAATATTTCTTTTGCATAATCTTCTTAAGAGATGAAGATTGTGTCTTCCCTTTGCTTTACTTCGATGCCCAGATAATATGTCATGAGCCGAATATCTGTCATCTCAAACTCCTTAGTCATTATTTTTTAGAATTTTTCAAACATACTTGGATTGCTTCCAGTAAAGATCAAGTCATCGACATATAAGCAGACGATCAGAATATCTACATCCGTATTCTGAATATAAAGTGCATGCTCATAAGGACATTTGATGAAGTCTTTCTCTTGCAAGTACCTGCCTATCCGGTTATTCCATGCCCTTGGTGCTTGCTTTAGCCCATAGAGAGTCTTCCTCAATTTTAGAACTTTATCTTCTTGCCCTTTGACTTTATAACCTGATGGTTGTTGAATATAGACTTCTTCTTCTAGAATTCCATTAAAGAAAACAGATTTTACATCCATTTGATGTATTCTCCACTTATTTTGAGCTGCTAAAGAGATGATTAGTCTAACAATTTTTAATCGAACAACGAGAGCAAATACCTCATTATAGTCAATGCCAATTTTTTGACTATAGCCTTTTGTTACCTACTTTGTATCTTTCAACTTCCTCCTCTGACATTCTTCTTTGTTTTGTACACCCACTTCACATCAATTGTCTTGTGTCCTTCAGAAAGTGAAGTTATATCCCATGTGTCATTCTTCTCAATTGCCTTGATTTCTTGATCAATTGCATCTTTCCACTTTTTGCTCTTTATAGCTTCTTGTAAATCCATAGGCTCGCAATTGGCAAAGAGATAAAATAGAGTAAGATTATCTTGATTCTCTGTTAACTCATAAATATCTTGTAAACTCCGGATATGTTGTACTCTTTCACTTGAAGTTGATGCAAATGAATTTCCTTCAGTACTTGAAGTTGATGTTACTAGTGGAGTAATATGCTCCTCTCTTGTTTGCTTCATCCTTGATTGCTCTTTATCTTCTTCTTCAAAGTATGGGAAGAAGTTGTAGCCTTCATTTTGAGATTCTCAATTCCATTCTTCTTCTTTAGCAAATATGACATCATGATTGATGATTATCTTTCCAGTATCTGGATTATATAGCTTATATGCTTTTGAGTTGGTGTTGTTGGATCGATGTGGATTGGCAAGAGGGGGTGAATTACTCTTGTAAATAAAACTGGATCTCTTACATAACTTTACAAGGATAAATGTTAGTTTCAACAATTAAATAAACCCAACATAAATTAAATTAAATAAACTTAGTAAAAGGCGAATACAAACAGATGTACTTGGTTACAACCTAAGTGGTTGTAAGCCAAGGCGGTTGAAGCTTACTATCAAAAACTCCTTGTAGGGGGAGAAGCCTCTTATAGACGTTTGTAGCATAAGACGGAAGCTAAGAAAAATATTACAATTGAAGTCTATTTTTCTCTTTAGCTTCTAAGCCTATTTATGACCTACGCAAACTAATCTTGATCGTTGATTGTAGATAGGATTTGATCTTGATTGTTTATCTTTGATAAAGGATAAATATTATCCTTTAAAAAATAAACGTTTATCAACGTTTGAATCATCCTTGATTAAGGATAATCTCTATCCTTAATTTCACCGATGATTAAAAGCTGGAGCGCACGTTGAAGCCACTTCAAATTTTGACTTGGTCAAAGTCAACAGAGTTAACTCTTTTAGAAACATCGTTTGGGTGATTTTTGATCAACCAGAGTTAGGCTCACCTGAACCCGACTCTGGCCTTTCGCCCCTAGAGCGTCCTTCCTCTCGGCTTCTCGTTCCTCGGACGCCGCGCACGTCCTTCTCGCTCCACTGGTGTACTCTTCCACAACTTTCGCGTCCCTCAGATGCATCGAGCCCGTCGCGCGGCTCACTCCCCTGTGTCATCCTTCTTGACCGCTGCGTCTTCCGCTCGACTTTCTTTCCTCCTAAGCTCCTGCACACTTAGACAGATGGATCAGACCACAACAGGACCTAACCTAACTTAGCTGATCATATCAAAATCAACCAGGGCACCAACAAGTGTCGTAGCTAATAAAAATGAACTTCTTGTTCTTATCATCTAACTTGCTTCTTGATTCGTCAGGCACATTAACATGGGCTATACTTCCAAAAACTTTTAGATGAGAGATCTCAGGTTTCCTTCCGCTCCATGCTTCTTATGGTGTCTTGCCCCACACACTCCTTGTTGGTGACCGATTGGCTAAAGTATACTGCACATGCAATCGCTTCTGTCCAAAATTCCTTTGGCAACCTATTGCTTTTGAGCATGCTCCTTAGTTTGCTATGTCAAAGATGATTCTATTTTTTCTTTTCACCACTCCATTTTGTTGAGGTGATTTTGGAACTGTTAAAGATCATCGAATTCCATTTGCTTCACAGAATTCTTAAAATTCTATTGAAGCAAATTCTCCTCCTTGATTAGATCGCATGATTTTTATCTCAAAGCCGCTCTCCTTTTCCACCATAGCCTTGAATTTCTTTAATACGTCGAAGATCTCCGATTTTTGCTTCAAGAAATACATCCAAGTTTTTTGAAAAAAATCATCTATGACGAGAAGGAAATATTTACTATTATCAAGTGAACTTGGCTTTATTGGACCACAAACATCTATGTGTATGAGCTCAAGCTTGCGGCTTTTCGGCTCTTGACTCTTTCATAAAGTTTTTCTGAAATGTTTCTCAACTAGACATGCATGTTTCATATAATTGATCAGGATGTTTGATGCAAGGTAGTCCTCTCACCATCTTCTTCGTTGAGAATAATTCTAGTCCACTAAAATTGAGATACCCTAACCAAGTAGTATATTTGTAGCAAGCATTTAGACATTTGGCAATATCAAACTCAAAAGTCAAAAGTCGATGACCGAGGAGGCAACAAAATGACATGCATGATCAACATGGTAAAATTTGAGTGTTCCTACTGTTTCCAGACGTCTAAATCGATCCAACAGTGGGCGTGTATCTTGCACGATTGCAATGATATAAATCATCTATGAAGAGAAGGAAATATTTACTCTTATTAAGTGAACTTGGCTTTATTGGACCACAAACATCCATGTGTATGAGCTCAAGCGGCTTTCGGCTCTTGACTCTTTTATAATATTTTTTTTGAAATGTTTCTCAACTAGACATACATGTTTCACATAATTGATCAGGATGTTTGATGCAAGGTGGTCCTCTCACCATTTCCTTCGTTGAGAATAATTCTAGTCCACTAAAATTGAGATACCCTATCTAAGTAGTATATTTGTAACAATCATTTAGACACTTGGCAATATCAAACTCAAAAGTCAAAAGTCAATGACCGAGAAGGTAACAAAATGACATGCATGATCAGCAGGGTGAAATTTGAGTGTTACTACTGTTTCCAGACGTCTAAATCGATCCAACAGTGGGCGTGTATCTCGCACGATCGCAATGATATAAATTTGGTGGCGAGGAGCAGCAATTTGTTCGTATCATTTTGATTGGAATAATCCGGCGATCTATTGCCGGAGGCGGCGGCATGTTTTATCAATCTTCTCTTGTGCTTGTTGCCTCGTGGTTTCTCTTCTTCGTGTTCTGCATCCGGTGGACACTGTCCAAGAAATCACTGGTCGGTCATCCCCCTGCGGTGCCTGGTCTCCCTGTCTTTGGGAACCTCCACCAGCTCGGCTCCCTCCCGCACCGCTCCCTGCGAGCTCTCGCCGAGAAGCATGGCCCCGTCATGGTCCTCCGCTTGGGCCGCGTCCACACCGTCGTCGTCTCCTCGCCGGCGGCCGCCCAAGAGGTCTTGAAGACCCGCGACCTCGCCTTCGCGAGCCGCCCGGACTCGAGCCTCGCCGACCGACTCTTCTACCGCTCGCAGGAGATGGCCTTCGGCAAGTACGGCGAGCCGTGGCGCCAAATGCGGCGCATCTGCGTCCTCCACCTCCTCAGCCAGAAGCAGGTGCACTCCTTCCGGAAGGTCCGCGAGGAGGAGGCCGCCACCCTCGTCGCCAGGATCCGCGCGGCCTCCGGCCCGGTGAACTTGAGCGACCTGATCATCGACTTCACGAACGACCTCATCTGCAGGGTGGCGCTCGGGCGGACGTACGCCGACGCGAAGGGCAGCGGCAGCCAGCTCCGGGCTCTCTTCGGGGAGTTCACGGAGCTCATGGGCCTGTTCCCGGTGCGCGACCACATCCCCTGGTTGGCCTGGATCGATTGGCTGAGTGGCCTGGACGGCAGAGTGAGGAAGATCAGGCTGGAGCTCGACGCTCTGCTCGAGAAAGTCATAGCTGAGCATCGCCGGAGGAAGCTCACTGCCAAAATCGACGCTGACGACATGGATCTGGTCGACATCTTGCTCTCTTTCGGCGATAGAAACGACGACGAGGACGACGCCTCTTCTTCCTCCACCAACATTTCGCTAACCATGGACAACATCAAAGGCCTCATTTGGGTAATCTCTCTCTCGCTCTCTCTCTCTCTCTCTCTCTCTCTCTCTCTCTCTCTGCTTTCGAACAAAATAAAATTTAATTTTTCGATCTTCTTCCTCTGCTTGACATCGATCTATATCTTCCTTTTGCAGGACATGGTTGTTGCAGGAACTGACACGACGAGAGCAACGCTGGAATGGGCAATGGCGGAGCTAATCCGGCACCCCGAAGAAATGGCAAAAGTGCAAGAGGAGATCCGGCGAGTCGTCGGACCCGGAGGAGAAGAAATAAGAGAAGAGGCCTTCAAAGGGATGGAGCGATTGAAGGCGGTGCTCAAGGAGACACTCCGTTTGCACCCACCAGGTCCTCTGTTGCTCCCTCGTGAATCCACGAAGACCACCGAGCTCCAGGGCTACCACGTCCCCAAGGGCACGAGGGTGGCCGTCAATGTCTGGGCGATCGCAAGAGATCCTACTTTGTGGGACAAGGCTGAGGAGTTCCAGCCGGATAGGTTCCTGCTGGGAGATTCCGGTAATGATGCTGGTACTGCACTCGACTTCAAGAGGAGCGACTTCAGGTACCTGCCGTTCGGAGCAGGGCGGAGAGGCTGCCCAGGCATCGGATTCGCCACGGTCACCGTGGAGGTTGCCCTCGCGAGCTTGCTGTACTATTTCGACTGGGAGATGCCCGACGGGATGAGCTCCGAGGAGATGGACATGGACGAGGTGTTTGGGCTCGTCGTGCAAAAGAAATCGAGCGTCATTCTACAAGGAAGGCCTTTCAAAGCTTAAGCATAATAATAATAATTATGATGTGAATGCAATATTGAATATGGTCTACTGAAATAATTAACAACTTATATTTCTATTTTTGTTTTTATTAGATGGATTATTGTTGTGGACACTAGTAGGACGCGACGCCCTCATCTATAATAAGAAAGTCAAATGTTCCACTAAAATGGAAGTTAATGTCGAGTTAAAAAGTTTGGTATACTACTTGACACTTAGTCGGTCCTTCCGTTGCAACCCTAATTAGCTCGATTGACCTAGGGTCATGTGACTCGGCTCGATCTCCATGGACTTTGGATTGTGTTTTATTTCGTATCCCCACATGGTTAAAATTTATAGGCTATTGATGCCGAGATAGATAAAGGTCTACATGGTACATGGTGAGTCTTTACTCGATCAACATAAATTTTTCATAGGATATATTAAGTCGAGCCGACTCAACTAGTACAATTGTCGACCTCCTTCGATAAGTCTTTTCGATAAAGATCGATATCTCAATCAGCTTAGCCCTACCAAATCGACACTTTTGCTCGTCTCATCTCACCCCCGCTAAACCAACACTCTTACGCAGTTGACTCAGTTCCACTGATCCGATGCCTCTCCGTTTAACATGTCAAATCTCTTACTCGAGCCCTTGAATTGGTCATAGATACACGGTATCACACATGGATTATCATAAACACGTGAAACAACAAAGCCTCTAATCCTATGCGATCTTCCACAAGCTAAAACGTGAGTGATTTGACTTGAAGATATGATGATGTAACGTTTACCTTATTGCAATAGGACGATCCATTACGGAAGCTAAAGGGTATTATTTTTGTTGTTATAAAAGAGTCTGCTGTTGAGATAAAGGTAGGTTGATCGAATACACATTTATCAATTATCCATCTAAAGATTAATTTTTACTATTTGCCTTCTCCATTTATCTGTTGAAAACTTGACTTGAGCAGCGGAATAATTAAGCCAGCATGCTCCTATCTTATATTTGATCCTTGTCCAGTATAACAAATTTATCTCATAATAATCAACTTAGCTATGCCCTAAAAACACTCATCCAAAATCATCTCTCTGTTAAAATTGACTTCCAAATGCTAATTACAGGTTACTAGTATCAGGACCCGCGGTTCGATCCCCAGCTACGGCATATTTGCAAGAATTTTCTTCCAAATGGGGAAAGGTTACTAGCATCAAACTTCATTATCAAACCTCAATATTTCGCATGACGATAAAAATAACAATTCAAAAGAATAATTACAAATTAATTTCAATCAATAAAAATATCATTATATAATTACTACTAAACAATCATAATGACAATTATTATATTTATCATATTTGATTTTCGTATATGAGTCTGATAATTTAAATAATATCCGAATAAAGTAGTCAGAGCCTCAGAGGCAGAGCAAATCAACGAAGCAATTATTATTATTATTTTTATTTTAATTTTTCTCTATTTCAATATGGTAGGCCCCACCTCTTCCGGACATTAGTGTGTGAGTTGTTACACATGTCAGTAGTCAAACTCAATAATTAATATATGATGACCGACAAGGCGACAAAATGACATGGATGAACAGCATGATGAAATTTGAGTTCCAGACGTGTAAATCGATCCAACAGTGGGCGTGTATGTCGCACGATCGCAATGAGATAAATTTGGTGGCGAGGAGCAGCAATTTGCTCGTATCATTTTGATTGGAATAATCCGGTGATCTATTGCCGGAGGCGGCGGCATGTTGTATCAATCTTCTCTTGTGCTTGTTGCCTCGTGGTTTCTCTTCTTCGTGTTCTGCATCTGGTGGACACTGTCCAAGAAATCACCGGTCCGTCATCCCCCTGCGGTGCCCTGGTCTCCCTGTCTTTGGGAGCCTCCTCCAGCTCGACTCCCTCCCGCACCGCTCCCTGCGAGCTCTCGCCGAGAAGCATGGCCCCGTCATGGTCCTCCGCTTGGGCCGCGTCCCCACCGTCGTCGTCTCCTCGCCGGCGGCCGCCCAAGAGGTCTTGAAGACCCGCGACCTCGCCTTCGCGAGCCGCCCGGACTCGAGCCTCGCCGACCGACTCTTCTACCGCTCGCAGGAGATGGCCTTCAGCAAGTACGGCGAGCAGTGGCGCCAAATGCGGCGCATCGGCGTCCTCCACCTCCTCAGCCAGAAGCAGGTGCACTCCTTCCGCAAGGTCCGCAAGGAGGAGGCCGCCGCCCTCGTCGCCAAGATCTGCGCCGCCTCCGGCCCGGTGAACTTGAGCGACCTGATCATCGACTTCACGAGCGACCTCATCTGCAGGGTGGCGCTCGGGCGGACGTACGCCGACGCGAAGGGCAGCGGCAGCCAGCTCCGGGCTCTCTCCGGGGAGTTCACGGAGCTCATGGGCCTGTTCCCGGTGCGCGACTACATCCCCTGGTTGGCCTGGATCGATTGGCTGAGTGGCCTGGACGGCAGAGCGAGGAAGATCGGGCTGGAGCTCGACGCTCTGCTCGAGAAAGTCATAGCTGAGCATCGCCGGAGGAAGCTCACCGCCAAAATCGACGCTGACGACATGGATCTGGTCGACATCTTGCTCTCTTTGGGCGATAGCAACGACGACGACGCCGCTTCTTCCTCCACTAACATTTCGCTCACCATGGACAACATCAAAGGCACCATTATGGTAAACTGTCTCTCTCTCTCTTTTCGAACAAAATAAAAACTAATTTTTATATATTTTATATAAATTGAATTTACAAAAAGATATGGACTGTTATTTTTTCGTCATTATATATCTAGATCTTCTTCCTCTGCTTGATATCGATCTATATCTTCCTTTTGCAGGACATTATTGTTGCAGGAACTGACACGACGAGAGCAACGCTGGAATGGGCAATGGCGGAGCTAATCCGGCACCCCGAAGAAATGGCAAAAGTGCAAGAGGAGATCCGGCGAGTCGTCGGACCCAGACTCAGAGGAGAAGAAATAAGAGAAGAGGCGTTAGAAGGGATGGAGCGATTGAAGGCGGTGCTCAAGGAGACATTCCGTTTGCACCCACCAGGTCCTCTGTTGCTTCCTCGAGAATCCATGAAGACCACCGAGCTCCAGGGCTACCACGTCCCCAAGGGCACGAGGGTGTTCGTCAACGTCTGGGCGATCGCAAGAGATCCTACTTTGTGGGACAAGGCTGAGGAGTTCCTGCCGGAGAGGTTCCTGGGAGATTCCGGTGATGATGCTGGCGCCCTGGACTTCAAGGGGAGCGACTTCAGGTACCTGCCGTTCGGAGCAGGGCGGAGAGGCTGTCCAGGCATCGGATTCGCCACGGTCGCTCTGGAGGTTGTCTTCGCGAGCTTGCTGTACTATTTCGACTGGGAGATGCCCGACGGGATGAGCTCCGAGGAGATGGACATGGAGGAGGTGTTTGGGCTCGCCGTGCGAAAGAAATCGAGCGTGATTCTTCAAGGAATTCCCATCAAAGCTTAAGCATAATAATATAATAATAATAATTATTATGATGTGGATGACATGTTGAATATGGTGTACTCAAATAAAACGTGGATGCTTTGATTTGAAGATACGAAGATGCAACGTTTATCTGACGACTCATTATTAGATGAAGGTAGATTAATGGAATACATATTCAATCAATTATCTATCTAAAGATTAATTTATATTTCTCCATTGAAAATTTAATTTGAGTATCAGAGTGATTGAGCCACACATTCCTATCCTATATTCTAACTCTCTTTCTCCCTTAAATTTTATATACTCTTCATTAATATAAAAGACAGTTGGTTGGTTGTTCATCCTAACAAGTGATCTCAAGTAGGAATACATCCTATAGGTAGAAGATCTTGTAGAAAAAAATATATTCCAAAGTAAATTTGTGGAACAGTGATTGGAGAGCCGGCTGTTGGCAAGACTAGCTTCGGCCAACAGACTCCAACGACGACCGCTGCTGCGATGCAAAGATAGCTTGCAAGGAAGAGTAGGAGAAAGCAAGAAGGTCATTGTCCCACAACTATATGTGAAGAGGTAAATCGAAAAGTTATAATTGATCATTAAAGAAGAGGATATTATCTCGACTTCATCAAAATTCGATCCTTGTTTATTACAATAAATCTGTTTGTAATAAAACTCAATTATGCCCTAAGATCCTCTTCCATTTAACTCACCCAAAGTCATTTCTTTGCTAAATTAACTTCAAAATGCTAATTACTATTTACTAGCACCAAACCTCAGATCGTGGAATACTCGATATCTAATTTATGAATATGTAAAAGTCTATATTTCGTTAAGAGACCGATTATCTGGTACCGTTTGAAATTTCTTTTTACAGAAAATAATATTTATTAAATGAATCCAATCAACGAACTATCCGGACAGATATGGTACCTATTAGATTAGGTCAAGCATCCGATCAATCCTCCACTGTCCATCACATGATCTCGTGGATTTTGATTGGTCAGAAATTGCAGACAAGCTTAACATGAACTCTTATTTATTATGATGATGTCACAAATAAAAGAGCTCTCTAATAACAAGAAGAAACTCCTTCCTTTTTTATAAACTTCTAGAGAGAAGTTAATTATGAGAAGAAACGCTTTATTATTATTATTATTATTTAAAAATTATAATTTTATAATTATAATTTTTTACTTTTTATTTAACAAATAAAATTAATAAAATAGGAAAATAAATCGTTGTTCAACAATACAAAATATTTAGTCGTTCAACGATTTCTTATTAAAAAATATATTTTTAATATTTATTTATTTAATCATCTGGTTACTTTCATTGGAGATCAATAAAAATTTTAAAATTATTTTATATATCTTTAAATTATCCAAATGTGAAAAAATAAATACTTACATTCATCTAAATATCTAATATTTTCTTCTCACGTACCATAAGCTTCAAAAAATTTAAAATATTTCATATGTTCAATAATATCCTCTAAATTTCTAAAAAAAATTTAAAAAATTGATAAATCTAAGTGACATTGCCTCAGCTCCATTTGGTACGTATTCATCTCAAGATTGATTCGTTGTTGATAGCTAATTTAGGATGACATCTCTATTGTACGTATTTTCTTCTCTTTAACCATTAGTTATGTCTTCAAACAAATCAAGAAGAATGAATCAAGAAGGACAGGTGTCGATGAATCTATCAACAACAAAGAACTCATAATATATATCATCTTTTGTTTAAGGAATTCAATGACCACCACACTCATCGCACATATAGTACGAATATGAACTGGGAGATAAATGACTTGAAATGAATAGTTTGATCTATCGATGAAGGTGTCATCTTTACAAAGTCATGGACCACTATCAGTACCGATGCAGTCATTGATAATGACTAAAAGAATCAAGATTTTTGAAATGTATTACGGATTATTATAACAAGCATTGGTCTGTTGAAATTGTGTCGAGAATTTAGAAAGTTAAAATCACATTTTTATAAATTTGTGTGGATGGCAAATAAATTTTTTATAAACTATAATAATTTTTATACTAATCGGTAAAGCGATTGAAGTGATAAAATTATATTAGAGAATACACTAAATATGTGGAAAGTCGATAACAATAATAAAAGCTTAGAACATATGCATGCATAGAGGATTTTTAGAGAGGAGAGTATGCGAAATAAAAATCACAATTAATTAGTCATCACTCTAGTGAAAAGGTAAGGATATCATACACTTCCATATCAAATCTGAATACGAGTATTGACGTGGACAAATGTAAAGCTCTCATTCGTCCAATAGGGCAAAAAATAATGAACAACAAGGGCAAATTCAAAATTAGAGGGAATAAAGCATTAGATCGATAAAATCTTTAAAAATATCAAATGTAAAAAATAATTTGACAGGAAGCCAAAGTTCTTCACAAGAATTATGAAAACACTAATGAGATATATAATATTGGGGATTATAAAATTCTTATAAAAGACATCAGTAGGATAACATTGGAAGAACTTTATATTATATGAGAAAATAATTTTAAAAAAATTAAATAGAGACGTGACCTATAATATTTAATATTATTATAATTTATGTCTTCTATAGACCTATAATATTTAATATTGTTATAGTTTATGTCTTCTATCATCTAACTGTAGCGTAGTATTGATGCAAGTAATGAGATGGATTTAAATTTTATAAAATTTTGATTTTATTTTATCAATTATTATTTATATAAAAAATTCCGTGAGTAATTATTATTTTTACTTAATATTATAATTTAATTTTTAAATTAAAAAAAATTAAAATGATTCATCGTAAATCAAAATAAATAAAAAATAATTATAAAATGATACTGTTGGCGTCGAAAATATTTACCAGCACCTGAGATCTTCGTATCAGATTATATATATATATATATATATATATATATATATATATATATATATATATATATATATATATATATATATTAATTTTAACGTGGTAGGGGACTATATTTGAGATGTCTTACTAATGCATGCTAGAAATTGTAGAAACGATAATGATATTTAATTGTTAGATTTTTTCCATGTATTTTCAATGTAAGATTTTTGATTGTATCTCAAAAATCAATCCTTCAAACAAATGACCACTACGAGTACCCTTTAACGGTCCCAACGGACGGTCCCAACAGACCCCTTACTGGTTCGGTCCCAACGGACCCGTCTCTTTAACAGTCCCAACGGATTCCTTACTAGGAGCCCCAATCATTCCTTTGTGAATGTCCCCACGTGGCATGATATAAACTTGCTCTGATACCATTGTTAGATCTGATGCAATCCACATATATCTCTAAAATGATATAATATTATCCACTTTGTGTTCACATCCTTATGGTTTTGTTTTTGAGTTGTACCTAAAAGATCTCATACTAATATAGATATCTCCATCTTATAACTCTAGCATATTTTTTAAATATTTCCAATGTGAGACTTTTGATTGTATCTCAACATTAATTTGACAAGCACGATCGCAATGGTATAAATTTGGTGACCAAAAGCAGTTTGTTCCCACGTACCATTTTGATCGGAATAATCCGGTGATCTATTGCCGTAGGTGGCAGGTGGCGGCATGTTCTATCAATCTTCTCATTTGCTTGTTGCCTCGTGCATGGTTTCTCTTCTTCGTGTTCTGTCTCCGGTGGACACGGTCCAAGAAATTACCGGTCGGCTATCCGCCTATGGTGCCGAGTCTCCCTGTCTTTGGGAACCTCCACCAGCTCGGCTCCCTCCCGCATTGCTCCCTGCGAGCGCTCGCCCAGAAGCATGGCCTTGTCATGGTCCTTCACCAGGGGCCGCGTTCACACCGTCATCGTCTCCTCGCTGGTGGGCGCTCAAGAGGCCTTGAAGACCCGCGACCTCGCCTTCGCGAGCCGCTCGGACTCGAGCCTCGCCGACCGACGCTTCTACTGCTCGCAGGACCTGGCTTTCAGCAAATACGACCAGCCGTGGTGCCAAATGCGACGCATCGGCTTCCTCCACCTCCTCAGCAAGAAGCAGGTGCTCTCCTTCCGCGAGGTCTGTTAGAAAAATAATAAAAGATGTTTGTAGAAGCAAGATCTCACTTATGTGGAAGAGGAACAATAAGGAAATACTAAACTCTAATTTTTTTTTTATCTGCATTCTTTACAAACAATTGACATATTTATAGGATACTTAACATAACCTATGTAAACCCACTAACTTCATGATTTTATCCCACTCGCTCCATTAATGCAACATAACCATCACAACTCCCCACCTCATCAACACACTAGCTCCACATACCATATTATCACAAAATTAAATTTAATTTTCAACACCCCCTCTTAAATTTAATTTTGTGACTCCAAGCAAACTTTGCATTTTGATAAAGTCTTCAAATTTGAGCAATTTGGTGAAGATATCAGCAGCTTGATCTTGAAACTTTGTGTATTCCACTTGCACTTCTTTTCTTATGATGCACTCTCTGATATAGTGATAGCAACATATCAATATGCTTACTTCTATCATGGAAGACTGGATTCTCTGCTAGTGCTATTGTAGACTTGTTGTCAACTCGAATCTTGGTTGCGTTTTCTTGTAGTAAATTTAGCTCCTTTAATAAATTTCTGAGCCAAATAGTATAACAAACACATAAAGTTTAGCCACGTTCTCCTTCACAAGTAGAAAGTGTGACAATAGGTTATTTTTTTGACATTCAAGTGAATGTTGTATCTCTTATATAGAACACAAATTCGGTAGTACTTTTTCTATCATCCATATCTCCACCCCAAGCACTATCACTATATCTTTCAAGTTTAAAATTATTAGATGACGAATAAAGCAATCCAAAATCTGTCGTACCTTTGATATAGCCTAAAATTTTCGTAGCGATTTTAAAATGGGTGATAGTTGGAATCTCCATGTAGCGCCTAACAAGTCCAACGACATAAAGAATATTAGGCCGTGTGCATGTCAAATATCGTAAGCTTACAACCAAGCTCTTGAAAAATGTTGGGTCAACACTTTCTCTTTCGTCATGCTTTGACAGTTTGACTCCATATTCTATTGGGGTGTTTATAGGCTTGCTGTTATCCATCTTGAACTTCTTTAATATTTCTTTTGCATAATCTTCTTAAGAGATGAAGATTGTGTCTTCCCTTTGCTTTACTTCGATGCCCAGATAATATGTCATGAGCCGAATATCTGTCATCTCAAACTCCTTAGTCATTATTTTTTAGAATTTTTCAAACATACTTGGATTGCTTCCAGTAAAGATCAAGTCATCGACATATAAGCAGACGATCAGAATATCTACATCCGTATTCTGAATATAAAGTGCATGCTCATAAGGACATTTGATGAAGTCTTTCTCTTGCAAGTACCTGCCTATCCGGTTATTCCATGCCCTTGGTGCTTGCTTTAGCCCATAGAGAGTCTTCCTCAATTTTAGAACTTTATCTTCTTGCCCTTTGACTTTATAACCTGATGGTTGTTGAATATAGACTTCTTCTTCTAGAATTCCATTAAAGAAAACAGATTTTACATCCATTTGATGTATTCTCCACTTATTTTGAGCTGCTAAAGAGATGATTAGTCTAACAATTTTTAATCGAACAACGAGAGCAAATACCTCATTATAGTCAATGCCAATTTTTTGACTATAGCCTTTTGTTACCTACTTTGTATCTTTCAACTTCCTCCTCTGACATTCTTCTTTGTTTTGTACACCCACTTCACATCAATTGTCTTGTGTCCTTCAGAAAGTGAAGTTATATCCCATGTGTCATTCTTCTCAATTGCCTTGATTTCTTGATCAATTGCATCTTTCCACTTTTTGCTCTTTATAGCTTCTTGTAAATCCATAGGCTCGCAATTGGCAAAGAGATAAAATAGAGTAAGATTATCTTGATTCTCTGTTAACTCATAAATATCTTGTAAACTCCGGATATGTTGTACTCTTTCACTTGAAGTTGATGCAGATGAATTTCCTTCAGTACTTGAAGTTGATGTTACTAGTGGAGTAATATGCTCCTCTCTTGTTTGCTTCATCCTTGATTGCTCTTTATCTTCTTCTTCAAAGTATGGGAAGAAGTTGTAGCCTTCATTTTGAGATTCTCAATTCCATTCTTCTTCTTTAGCAAATATGACATCATGATTGATGATTATCTTTCCAGTATCTGGATTATATAGCTTATATGCTTTTGAGTTGGTGTTGTTGGATCGATGTGGATTGGCAAGAGGGGGTGAATTACTCTTGTAAATAAAACTGGATCTCTTACATAACTTTACAAGGATAAATGTTAGTTTCAACAATTAAATAAATCCAACATAAATTAAATTAAATAAACCTAGTAAAAGGCGAATACAAACAGATGTACTTGGTTACAACCTAAGTGGTTGTAAGCCAAGGCGGTTGAAGCTTACTATCAAAAACTCCTTGTAGGGGGAGAAGCCTCTTATAGACGTTTGTAGCATAAGACGGAAGCTAAGAAAAATATTACAATTGAAGTCTATTTTTCTCTTTAGCTTCTAAGCCTATTTATGACCTACGCAAACTAATCTTGATCGTTGATTGTAGATAGGATTTGATCTTGATTGTTTATCTTTGATAAAGGATAAATATTATCCTTTAAAAAATAAACATTTATCAACGTTTGAATCATCCTTGATTAAGGATAATCTCTATCCTTAATTTCACCGATGATTAAAAGCTGGAGTGCACGTTGAAGCCACTTCAAATTTTGAGTTGGTCAAAGTCAACCGAGTTAACTCTTTTAGAAACATAGTTTGGGTGATTTTTGATCAACCAGAGTTAGGCTCACCTGAACCCGACTCTGGCCTTTCGCCCCTCGAGCGTCCTTCCTCTCGGCTTCTCGTTCCTCGGACGCCGCGCACGTCCTTCTCGCTCCACCGGTGTACTCTTCCACAACTTTCGCGTCCCTCGGATGCATCGAGCCCGTCGCGCGGCTCACTCCCCTGTGTCATCCTTCTCGACCGCTGCGTCTTCCGCTCGACTTTCTTTCCTCCTAAGCTCCTCCACACTTAGACAGATGGATCAGACCACAACAGGACCTAACCTAACTTAGTTGATCACATCAAAATCAACCAGGGCACCAACAAGTGTCGTAGCTAATAAAAATGAACTTCTTGTTCTTATCATCTAACTTGCTTCTTGATTCGTCAGGCACATTAACATGGGCTATACTTCCAAAAACTTTTAGATGAGAGATCCCAGGCTTCCTTCCGCTCCATGCTTCTTGTAGTGTCTTGCCCCACACACTCCTTGTTGGTGACCGATTGGCTAAGTATACTGCACATGCAATCGCTTCTGTCCAAAATTCCTTTGGCAACCTATTGCTTTTGAGCATGCTCCTTAGTTTGCTATGTCAAAGATGATTCTATTTTTTCTTTTCACCACTCCATTTTGTTGAGGTGATTTTGGAACTGTTAAAGATCATCGAATTCCATTTGCTTCACAGAATTCTTAAAATTCTATTGAAGCAAATTCTCCTCCTTGATTAGATCGCATGATTTTTATCTCAAAGCCGCTCTCCTTTTCCACCATAGCCTTGAATTTCTTTAATACGTCGAAGATCTCTGATTTTTGCTTCAAGAAATACATCCAAGTTTTTCGAAAAAAATCATCTATGACGAGAAGGAAATATTTACTATTATCAAGTGAACTTGGCTTTATTGGACCACAAACATCTATGTGTATGAGCTCAAGCGGCTTTCAGGCTCTTGACTCTTTCATAAAGTTTTTCTGAAATGTTTCTCAACTAGACATGCATGTTTCATATAATTGATCAGGATGTTTGATGCAAGGTAGTCCTCTCACCATCTTCTTCGTTGAGAATAATTCTAGTCCACTAAAATTGAGATACCCTAACCAAGTAGTATATTTGTAGCAAGCATTTAGACATTTGGCAATATCAAACTCAAAAGTCAAAAGTCGATGATCGAGGAGGCAACAAAATGACATGCATGATCAACATGGTAAAATTTGAGTGTCCTACTGTTTCCAGACGTCTAAATCGATCCAACAGTGGGCGTGTATCTCACACGATCGCAATGATATAAATCATATATGAAGAGAAGGAAATATTTACTCTTATTAAGTGAACTTGGCTTTATTGGACCACAAACATCTATATGTATGAGCTCCAGTGGCCTTCGGCTCTTGACTCTTTCATAAAGTTTTTTCTGAAATGTTTCTCAACTAGACATGCATGTTTCATATAATTGATCAGGATGTTTGATGCAAGGTAGTCCTCTCACCATCTTCTTCGTTGAGAATAATTCTAGTCCACCAAAATTGAGATATCCTAACCAAGTAGTATATTTGTAGCAAGCAATTAGACATTTGGCAATATCAAACTCAAAAGTCAAAAGTCGATGATCGAGGAGGCAACAAAATGACATGCATGATCAGCATGGTAAAATTTGAGTGTTCCTACTATTTCCAGACGTCTAAATCGATCCAACAGTGGGCGTGTATCTCGCACGATCGCAATGATATAAATTTGGTGGCGAGGAGCAGCAATTTGTTCGTATCATTTTGATTGGAATAATCCGGCGATCTATTGCCGGAGGCGGCGGCATGTTTTATCAATCTTCTCTTGTGCTTGTTGCCTCGTGGTTTCTCTTCTTCGTGTTCTGCATCCGGTGGACACGGTCCAAGAAATCACCGGTCGGTCATCCCCCTGCGGTGCCTGGTCTCCCTGTCTTTGGGAACCTCCACCAGCTCGGCTCCCACCCGCACCGCTCCCTGCGAGCTCTCGCCGAGAAGCATGGCCCCGTCATGGCCCTCCGCTTGGGCCGCGTCCACACCGTCGTCGTCTCCTCGCCGGCGGCCGCACAAGAGGTCTTGGAGACCCGCGACCTCGCCTTCGCGAGCCGCCCGGACTCGAGCCTCGCCGACCGACTCTTCTACCGCTCGCAGGAGATGGCCTTCGGCAAGTACGGCGAGCCGTGGCGCCAAATGCGGCGCATCGGCGTCCTCCACCTCCTCAGCCAGAAGCAGGTGCACTCCTTCCGCAAGGTCCGCGAGGAGGAGGCCGCCGCGCTCGTCGCCAGGATCCGCGCCGCCTCCGGCCCGGTGAACTTGAGCGAGCTGATCATCGACTTCGCGAGCGACCTCATCTGCAGGGTGGCGCTCGGGCGGACGTACGCCGACGCGAAGGGCAGCGGCAGCCAGCTCCGGGCTCTCTTCGGGGACTTAACGGAGCTCATGGGTCAGTTCCCGGTGCGCGACTACATCCCCTGGCTGGCCTGGATCGATTGGCTGAGTGGCCTGGACGGCAGAGCGAGGAAGATCGGGCTGCAGCTCGACGCTATGCTCGAGAAAGTCATAGCTGAGCATCGCCGGAGGAAGCTCACCGCCAAAATCGACGCTGACGACATGGATCTGGTCGACATCTTGCTCTCTTTGGGCGATAGCGACGACGACGACGCCGCTTCTTCCTCCACTAACATTTCGCTCACCATGGACAACATCAAAGGCCTCATTATGGTAAACTTTCTCTGTCTCTCCTCTCGAACAAAATAAAAATTAATTTTTATATATTTTATATAAATTGAAGTTACAAGAAGATATGGACTGTTATTTTTTCGTCATTATTTAGATCTTCTTCCTCTGCTTGACATCGATCTATATCTTCCTTTTGTAGGACATGGTTGTTGCAGGAACTGACACGATGAGAGCAACGCTGGAATGGGCAATGGCGGAGCTAATCCGGCACCCCGAAGAAATGGCAAAAGTGCAAGAGGAACTCCGGCGAGTCGTCGGACCCAGAGGAGAAGAAATAAGAGAAGAGGCCTTAGAAGGGATGGAGCGATTGAAGGCGGTGCTCAAGGAGACACTCCGTTTGCACCCACCAGGCCCTCTGTTGCTCCCTCGAGAATCCACGAAGCCCACCGAGCTCCAGGGCTACCACGTCCCCAAGGGCACGAGGGTGGCCGTCAATGTCTGGGCGATCGCAAGAGATCCTACTTTGTGGGACAAGGCTGAGGAGTTCCTGCCGGAGAGGTTCCTGGGAGATTCCGGTGATGATGCTGGCGCACTCGACTTCAAGAGGAGCGACTTCACGTACCTGCCGTTCGGAGCAGGGCGGAGAGGCTGCCCAGGCGTCGGATTCGGCACGGTCGCTGTGGAGGTTGCCCTCGCGAACTTGCTGTACTATTTCGACTGGGAGATGCCGTCGCCCGACGGGATGAGCTCCGAGGACATGGACACGGACGAGGTGCATGGGCTCGCCGTGCTAAAGAAATCATGCATCATTCTACAAGGAAGGCCCTTCAAAGCTTAAGCATAATAATTATTATAATTATGATATGGATGCAATGTTGAATATGGTGTACTGAAATAAATTTATGATTATCATCTTATATTTCTATTTTAATTTTTATCCTTCGACAAATTCAACATGTATAAAACGTTGAGTTTGATTATTGTTGTGGACACTGCTAAACACCCTCCAGAAAGTCAAATGTTCAACTAAGATGAAAGTCAATGTCAAATTAAAATGATTGAAAGTCTACTTCATCGTAACTAACTCAGTTATATCCTAAAAGCAAAATTATATTGGGCAAATTTTTTATAATGATCGACTCCACCGTCGAAACAACCCTATATCAGAAAACCCCTTAAGGAATTTTTTAGAGGCACGGTATCACTATGTTGATAAGAGTTTACTGCCGAAATAACATCTTAGCCAACACATACATTTTGCTAACATGACTCGAATCGAAATAGCACCTCAGTCTACAAATACATGTTACTAAGATGACTCAAATCCGGAATCTTTAGGCAACACACGTCTCCATCATAATTAGAAAGCAACACCCAGATTCGAAGACAACAAAGAAATCCAACCTAATCAACATAAATCTCAGCTCTTACCTATTGGAATCACACCCGAGCCGATCGCCCCTCTCCTCTTGCTCACGTCGCTCGCCGTCGTCAACCGACTCAAGCCACCCCCCGGCGAGCACATCTGATCCACCGGCCGAAACTCTTGGTCGCTGGCAGTCACGGCGGCGCCTTCTCCAGTTTCCAGCGAATGCATTAGTCGATCGGAAGAGGAAGAGGAGAAACAGGGATCGCGATTTGGGAACTACAGTAACCAGGTTTTAGAGTTTCTTAACGGGTCAGGTTTAATCCCTAATCCAATAACCCAAAATCCTATATCAATAACCCTAACTCCATTATCTATTTAATTGGGCTAAACTCATTGGGCTAAAATTGGGCTCTTAAATTGGGTTTTAGGGACGTTCAATTTGGGTTGTTAAATGGGTTAAAGGGATTAATTTAATTAGAGTGCATGCTTATAAGGACATTTGATGAAGTCTTTCTCTTGTAAGTACCTGTCTATCCGGCTATTCCATGCCCTTGGTGCTTGCTTTAGCCCGTAGAGAGTCTTCCTCAATTTTAGAACTTTATCTTCTTGCCCTTTAACTTTATAACCTGATGGTTACGGAATATAGACTTCTTCTTCTAGAATTCTATTTAAGAAAGTAGATTTTACATCTATTTGATGTATGCTCCACTTATTTTGAGTTGCTAAAGAGATGATTAGTTTAACAGTTTTTAATCAAACAACGGGAGCAAATACCTCATTATAGTCAATGCCAATTTTTTTATCATAGCCTTTTGTCACCAATCTTGCTTTGTATCTTTCAACTTCCTCCTTTGGCATTTTTCTTTGTTTGGTACACCCACTTCATATCAATTGTCTTATGTCCTTCAGGAAGTGAAGTTATCTCCCATGTGTCATTTTCTCAATCGCCTTGATTTCTTCATCAATTGCATCTTTCCACTTTTTGCTCTTTATAGCTTCTTGGAAATTCATAGGCTCACAATCGGCAAAGAGACAAAATAGAGTAATATTATCTTGATTCTCAGTTAACTCATAAATGTCTCGTAAACTCCTGATATGTTGTACTCTTTTACTTGAAGTTGATGCAGATGAATTTCCTTAGTTGCTTCTCTCTTGTTTGCTCCATCCTTAGTTGTTCTGTATCTTCTTCTTCAAAGTATGGGAAGAAGTTGTAGTCTTCATTTTGAGATTCCCAATTTCATTCTTCTTCTTCAGCAAATATGACATCACGACTAATGATTATTTTTCCAGTATCTAGATTATATAGCTTATACCCTTTTGAGTTGGTGTTGTTGGATCGATGTTGGCCTGCAAGAGGGGGGTGAATTGTCCCTGTAAATAAAACTGGATCTCTTGCACAACTTTACAAGACTAAATATTAGTTTCAACAATTAAATAAACCCAACATAAATTAAATGAAATAAACCTAGTAAGAGGTGAATACAAACAGATGTACTTGGTTACAACCTAGGTGGTTGTAAGCCAAGACGGTTCAAGCTTACTATCAAAATCTCTTTGTAGGCAGAGACGCCTCTTACAGACGTTTGTAGCACAAAACGGAAGTTAAGAAAAATATTACAATTGAAGTCTGTTTTTCTCTTTAGCTTCTAAGCCTATTTATAACCTATGCAAATTAATCTTGACCGTTGATCGTAGATAGGATTTAATCTTGATCATTGATTTTTGATAAAGGATAAATATTATCCTTTAAAAAATAAATGTTTATCAACATTTGAATCATCCTTGATTAAGGATAATCTCTATCCTTAATTTGACGGATGATTAAATTAAGGCTGGAGCGCACGTTGAAGCCACACCAAATTTTGACTTGTTCAATGTCAACAGAGTTGATTTTTTTAGAAACATCGTTTGGGTGATTTCTGATCAACCAGAGTTAGGCTCACCCGACTCCGACTCTGGCCTTTCATCCCTCGAGCGTCCTTCCTCCTGACTTGTTTCTCGGACGTCGCGCATGTCCTTCTCCATCCACCGGTGCACTCCTCCACAGCTTTCGCGTCCCTCAGATGCACCGAGCCCGTCGGCTCACTCTCCACTGCGTCTTCCGCTCGACTTCCTCTATTCCTAAGCTTCTGCACACTTAGAGATATCAGACCACAACAGCATCTAACTTAGTTGATCACATCAAAATCAACTGGGGCACCAACAAGTGTTATAAGCAATAAAGTTAAACTTATTGCTTTTATCATCTAACTTGCTTCTTGATTCGTCAGGCATATGAACATGGGCTATACTTCCAAAAACTTTTAGATGAGAGATCTCAGGCTTCCTTCCACTCCAGTCTTCTTGTGGTGTCTTGCCCCACACACTCCTTGTCGGTGACCGGTTGGCTAAGTATACTGTACATGCAACCGCCATGTCCAAAATTCCTTTGGCAACCTCTTGCTTTTGAGTATGCTCCTTGCTATGTCAAGGAAGGTTCCATTCTTTATTTTCGCCACTCCATTTTGTTGAGGGATCTTGGAACAATTAAAGATCATCGTATTCCATTTGCTTCACAGAAATCTTGAAATTCTATTGAAGTAATTCTTCTCCTCATTAGATCGTATGGTTTTTATCTCAAAGCTGCTCTCCTTTTCCACCATAGTCTTGAATTTCTTGAATACGTCGAAGACCTCCAATTTTTGCTTAAAGAAATACATCCAAGTTTTCCGAGAAAAATCATCTATGAAGGGAAGGAAATATTTATTCTTATTAAGTGAACTTGGCTTTATTGGGCCACAAACATCTGTGTGTATGATACTTTTTTGGAAAGTTTTTTCTAAAATATTTCTCAACTAGACATGTTTCACATAATTGATTAGGATGTTTGATGTAAGGTAGTTCTCGTTGAGAACAATTCTAGTCCATTAAAATTGAGATACCCTAATCAAGTAGTGTATTTGTAGCTAGCATTTAGACACTTGGCAATATCAAACTCAAAATTCAAAAGTCGATAACCGAGAAGGCAACAAACACTACAAGGAAATCATGAAATAGCGACAAAATTTTTTTCTATCGCTATTTAACGACGGATATATTCATATCCGTCGCTAACAAATAATTTAGCGACAGAATATTTACTTCCGTCGCTAAATAGCGATGGGCATAAATTTCCGTCGTTATATAGCTACGGAAATAAATATTCCGTCGTTATTTAAGGACGAAACTAATAATCCGTCGTTAAATAATTCACGGAATTATTTAGAAATCAACATGAATATAGTTTAGCGACGGAATATTTATTTTTGTCGCTATTTCAGCAATGAAAATAACCCCTGAATAGTGAAGATCAGAGTTTACCGACGGCTTTCTGACGGAATATTCAATTCCGTCGCTATTTAGCGACGGAATTGAATATTCCGTCGCTAATTAGCGATGGATTGAATATTCCGTCGCTAATGTCACGATTTAGGGCTATTGCAGAACCCTTTTCTTCCTCCGTGCGTGTTTCCTGTGATCCCGGCGATTTCTCTCCCATTCTCTCCTTCGGCGTTTTCTCTCCCATTTTCTCTCGCGTTCTCCCTCTCGTTCTCTCCTCCGGTGAAAGCTACTCACGCAGCGCTCTCCTCCGGCACTCTCTCGCGGCGATTTCTCCTCACAGCGATTTCTCCTCGAGGCTCTGGAATTGATGCTTCTTGCCACACAGCATGCAAATTACTAACAGCACACGAGCAACAAGAATCATAGAAGAACATACATCGATCAGAATATATGAGTGATAATAGATAGGATTTTGAAAATATAGCTCAGCTATGATCTCATTTGAGAGGAGATTTAGTTATTAGGAAATA
Organism: Curcuma longa; assembly: GCF_044706935.1. Classification (NCBI taxonomy): domain Eukaryota; kingdom Viridiplantae; phylum Streptophyta; class Magnoliopsida; order Zingiberales; family Zingiberaceae; genus Curcuma; species Curcuma longa. Next base: position 8,734,027 of record NC_133871.1, read on the forward strand.
ACTAATAAATTCACCATTTTTCTTCAGTTTTTTTAATAACAGTTTTAGTTATTGTTAGTCTACTTTTAATTAGTTACGTAGCTCAGGCTGCAATTAATATATATATCTAACAAAAGGATAACCAATCCTTTTATTTGAAAAAAAAAAAAAGGTAAACAAAATCAAATATTGTCTTAATCATATTTATCAAACTGAGTTGTCACAACTCTTTTCATTTTCAATTTGTATGTAAGAACTATATTGTTTTATATGCGAGTTGCATTGTATTGTATGATAGGAATTAAGTGAGTCATATATAGTTGGAGCTTTGGTATATTGTTTTTTTGAATGGTATATGCTTATGACATGATATGCTCTATAGTGTCCTGTAATATATTCTTACACTAAACTTTTAGTGTTCAGCAACCTGTCTGGTATTAATGAACTTGAATGAGGTCACTTGTTTCTTTTAGTAATAAATAACCTTGAATGAGGTCAAGTACCTTATGAACTTTTTATTGCATTGTTATACATCAAACTTGCTGTTGGTTCATTCCATTCCTCTATAGCTGAAATTTAGCTGGAAAAGTAAATGAAGTAGATACAGATATTTCTTTTCTCTCCTTCATTTATGATTTTGCAGATACAGATATGTCTGATCAGGCAGCAGCACCAGGTGGTCGGATTGTGTTGAGAGTTGTTGGCGGGTGGTAAGTATTGGTGTTATTAGTAATTTTTAATTTATAAATAATTGCATGTCATATGTCTAACATTTATATGTTTTATAATGCAGTTTTACGCCTGATGGTCACAAAGTTGCGACATACATTTCTAGTAAATTTCACGAGCGAGTATGTCGTTCAGGAGGCATGTCGACTAGGGCATACGAAGCTTCTACTATGATGAGTTTGTGGTAAGTCATTTTAATCACCAATGAAGTTATTTTTTGTTTCTACTAATTGATTTTTTTTACTTGCAGAAAAAATATACTTGTGAGCCAGGGCACGAGCAGGAGTTTAAAGACACCTGGAATGCTGCTTGTGTCAAATTATACAAAGATCTGCTCTATAAATGCAGAAGAAAGGGCACCAGACCATCTTTCATCCCAGAGGACATTTGGGCTGCATGGCAAGTCATCTGGCAAGCAGAAAGATGGCAGACAAATTCAGCGACAGCTCGATCCAATAGAAACACCGAGCTGGCTGGCCCTAGCACTGGATCCACAAAGCATACAGCTGGATTCCGTTCCATTGTTGAGCATACCTTGGACTTGGTAAGTTTACAATTAATATATTTGTATTAGAATTATTTAATTAATAATAATTTGATTTTTATTTAATTGTATTTTTATATTTTCAGAAGCACGAGTTATAGCGCCCTCCTACTTGTTGGGAGATTTTTACGTAGACACACAAGTCCAAGGATGACACATTTATCGATCTTCGCTCGCAGGCATTAGACGTAAAAAAATAATTTTTAAATTTATTTCATATTTTAGTATTGTAATTATTTTTTATAATCTTAAATTTTATATTAATTTAATTTTAAACAGGCTAAAATGTCTACTAGAGTTGCACAGGCATTTGCGCCTGCTGTTGAGGGAGGGGAGAGGCAGGATCTCTCAACCGACCAGTTGAATGAGATATACTATGATGTGGTCTGTGGGAAGAAGAAGAGCTCCACCCTCTACGGTCTAGGGTCCCAAGCGAGAGTCGTATATGATCGTGTGATGACCCCTAGAGCTAGGGGTCGTCCCAACGGATCATCTTCTGCAATAGAAGCTCTACAACAAGAAAATCAAGAATTAAAGAATCGACTCTCCGCATTAGAGGCGCAGCAACGGAATTACAATCATCTTGTGCGGCAGATGACGACATTCGTGGATGTCATGGGCCCGACGCCACTCATGCCATGTTATCATGATCTGCAAGGTGCGGACACTCAGGACCCTAATGCTCCTGATCAGTAGCTGCCTGCGAGGTATGCTAACATTTCTATTACTTCTAATTTATTTAAGTTATTACTTGTAAACATGCATTTTTCAAATACTTTTTTATAATTAAGTTATTACTGACCTATCTTATTGTCTTTTTTGTAGGATCTTTTATTTTGGTTCAGTTCGTTTAGATATAATTCTGATCAGTTATTGTATTTTGACATTTGATATACAGTATCAATGTATCCATATATTTGTATTTATGTTATTGTATTCAGATTATATTGGAGGATATCAGATATTTTGGCATGTGTGTTAAATTCAGATATTATATTAGTGTTATATTTTACCATTGTTGGCTTATCAGTGTATTAGTATTATGTTATATTAGATTTATTGATATGTAAACAGGAAATTCCAAAAAATAAAAAAAATATTTAAAAAAATTAAATTATTATAATTCCGTCGCATGAATATTTTTTTTAAATTTAACGATGAAATGTTATTATTCCATAGCTATTTAGTGACGGAATAATAAAATTCCATCGCTATCTGCTTTCCATCCTCCACGTGCCCATATCGGGTTTTAGCGACGGAATTATTTTCTCCGTCGCTAACTAGCGATGGAAAAAATAATTTCCTCATTAATATTTATAACAGGAAAAAAAGTCGTCGCTAAATAATAGCCACGAAAATGATTCTCAGCGATTAAAAAATACACGACGGTATATTTACGTTGCTTAGAATAACGATCGATTAGCCGGAAATGGTCGGTCGCTTATTAATCATATTTTTGTAGTGAAAATGACATGGATGATCAGCATGATGAAATTTGAGTGCTCCTACTGTTTCCAAACGTCTAAATCTATCCAACAGTGGGCGTGTATCTCGCACGATCGCAATGAGATAAATTTGGTGGCGAGGAGCAGCAATTTGTTCGTATCATTTTGATTGGAATAATCCGGCGATCTATTACCGGAGGCGGCGGCATGTTTTATCAATCTTCTCTTGTGCTTGTTGCCTCGTGGTTTCTCTTCTTCGTGTTCTGCATCCGGTGGTGGACACGGTCCAAGAAATCACCGGTCGGTCATCCCCCTGTGGTGCCTGGTCTCCCTGTCTTTGGGAACCTCCATCAGCTCGGCTCCCTCCCGCACCGTTCCCTGCGAGCTCTCGCCGAGAAGCATGGCCCCATCATGGCCCTCCGCTTGGGCCGCGTCCACACCGTCGTCGTCTCCTCGCCGGCGGCCGCCCAAGAGGTCTTGGAGACCCGCGACCTCGCCTTCGCGAGCCGCCCGCACTCGAGCCTCGCCGACCGACTCTTCTACCGCTCGCAGGAGATGGCCTTCGGCAAGTACGGCGAGCCGTGGCGCCAAATGCGGCGCATCTGCGTCCTCCACCTCCTCAGCCAGAAGCAGGTGCACTCCTTCCGCAAGGTCCGCGAGGAGGAGGCCGCCGCCCTCGTCGCCAGGATCCGCGCCGCATCCGGCCCGGTGAACTTGAGCGAGCTGATCATCGACTTCGCGAGCGACCTCATCTGCAGGGTGGCGCTCGGGCGGACGTACGCCGAAGCGAAGGGCAGCGGCAGCCAGCTCCGGGCTCTCTTCGGGGACTTAACGGAGCTCATGGGTGAGTTCCCGGTGCGCGACTACATCCCCTGGCTGGCCTGGATCGATTGGCTGAGTGGCCTGGACGGCAGAGTTAGGAAGATCGGGCTGGAGCTCGACGCTCTGCTCGAGAAAGTCATAGCTGAGCATCGCCGGAGGAAGCTCACCGCCAAAATCGACCCTGACGACATGGATCTGGTCGACATCTTGCTCTCTTTGGGCGATAGCGACGACGACGACGCCGCTTCTTCCTCCACTAATATTTCGCTCACCATGGACAACATCAAAGGCCTCATTATGGTAATCTCTCTGTCTCTCTTTTCGAACAAAATAAAATAAAATTTAATTTTTATATATTTTATATAAATTGAATTTACAAGAAGATATGGACTGTTATTTTTTCGTCATTATATATCTAGATCTTCTTCCTCTGCTTGACATCGATCTATATCTTCCTTTTGCAGGACATGGTTGTTGCAGGAACTGACACGATGAGAGCAACGCTGGAATGGACAATGGCGGAGCTAATCCGGCACCCCGAAGAAATGGCAAAAGTGCAAGAGGAGATCCGGCGAGTCGTCGGACCCAGAGGAGAAGAAATAAGAGAAGAGGCCTTAGAAGGGATGGAGCGATTGAAGGCGGTGCTCAAGGAGACACTCCGTTTGCACCCACCAGGTCCTCTGTTGCTCCCTCGAGAATCCACGAAGCCCACCGAGCTCCAGGGCTACCACGTCCCCAAGGGCACGAGGGTGTCCGTCAATGTCTGGGCGATCGCAAGAGACCCTACTTTGTGGGACAAGGCTGAGGAGTTCCTGCCGGAGAGGTTCCTAGGAGATTCCGGTGATCATGCTGGTACTGCCCTCGACTTCAAGAGGAGCGACTTCAGGTACCTGCCGGTCGGAGCAGGGCGGAGAGGCTGCCCAGGCGTCGGATTCGGCACGGTCGCCGTGGAGGTTGCCCTCGCGAGCTTGCTGTACTATTTCGACTGGGAGATGCCCGACGGGATGAGCTCCGAGGACATGGACACGGACGAGGTGCATGGGCTCGCCTTGCTAAAGAAATCGTGCGTCGTTCTACAAGGAAGGCCCTTCAAAGCTTAAGCATAATATAATATAATAATAATTATGATGCGCATGCAATGTTGAATATGTACTCAAATAAATTTATGCTTATCATCTTATATTTATATTTTTGTTTTTATTATCATCCGACAAATTCAACGACACATGTAGAACGTGGGGTTTAATTATTGTTGTGGACGCTACTTGAACACCCTCATCTTAGTTAACTAAGATGAAAGTCAATGTCGCCTAGGATCATGTGACTCGGCTTGATGGATCTCCATGGACTTTGGATTGCCATGTGATATATTTCATTTCTTATTTCCACGTGGTTATAATTTATAGGCTATTGATGCGGACGTCAATAAAGGACCACGTGGTGAGTTTTTAACTCGGTCAACTTAGACTTTAGAGCATCTGCAATCAGAGGAGTTATAACGAGTAAAAATATATTTAGACCCACTTTTATCCTATTATAACGTCAAATAATAGAGGTTGGCCCACCACACTGCACATAAGGTTCAAAAGAATGAACGCGTTAACGTGCAGAATTAGCCACGTCATCATTAACACCGATTAACGCACCAATGCAGATGCCTTATAAGGCACATCAATTAGCCAACTCATCAACTAGTAGAATCATTGACCTCCTCCAATAAAGACAAAGATCGATATCTCAATCGGGTTAGCCCTGCCAAATCAACACTCTTGCTCATCTCATCTCAGTCCCCGAACCGACACTCTTATATACTCAATTGATTCAATTCCACTGATCCGACGCCTTTCCGCTTAACATGTCAACTCCTCGCTCAAGTCCCTCAATTAGTCATAGATACGCGGGATCGTAAATGGATTATCATAATATGTGGAACAATAAAGCCTCTATAGCGCGATCCTACGTGATCTTTCACAAGATAAAACGTGGGTGATTTGACTCGAAGATATGACGATGTAATATTTACCTTATTGCAATAGGACTACCCATTACGGAATCTAAAGGGTATTATTTTTGATGATATAAAGGAGTTTATTGTTAAGATAAAGGTAAGTTAATCGAATACACATTTATCGACTATCCATCCAAAGATTAGTTTTTACTATTCTCCTTCTCCATTTATCTGTTAAAAACTTGACTTGAGCATTGGAGTAGTTAAGCCAACATACTCGTGATACATTTCAAAAAATCATGATCCTTTTAGTCATTATCAATGACTGCATCGGTACTAATAGTGGTCTATGACTTTGTAAAGATCACACCTTCGTAGATCAAACTATTCATTTCAAGTCATCTATCTCCCGATGCATATTCGTACTTTATGTGTGATGAGTATGGTGGTCATTGAATTCTTATAATAAAAGATAGCGTTATGGGTTCTTTATCGTTAATACATTCATCGACACTTGCCCTTCTTGATTCTTTCTTCCTGATTTATCAAGTTCGAAGATATAATTGATGGTTAATAAGAAGAAAATGAGTATGATAGAGATATCATCCCAAATTAGTTGTCAACAACCAAACAATCTTGAGATAGATACATATCGAATGGAGTTGAGGCAGTGTTATTCGGATTTGTCAAATTTTTTTAAAAAAATTTAGAAATTTAGAGGATATTATTAAATATATGAAATATTTTAAAATTTTTGAAGCGTATAGTGTATGTGTGTGAGAGAAAAATATTAGATATTTAGATGAATGCAAGTATTTATTTATTTTTCACATTTGAATAATTTAAAAGGTTTATAAAATAATTTTAAAATTTTTATTCATCTCCAATGAAAGTGACAAGATGATTAAAAAATAAATATTAAAAATAAATATTTTTTATAAAAAAATCGTTGAACGACTGATTTTGTATGGTTGAACAACGATTTATTTTTCTATTTTTTGTTAAATAAAATAAAAAATTATAATTATAAAATTATTATTTTTAAATAATAATAATAATAATAATAATAATAATAATAATAATAATAAAAGCTTTCTTCTTGTTATTAGAGAGCTCTTTTATTTGTGACATCATAATAAATAGGAGTTCATGCTATGCTTCTCTGCAATTTCTGACCAATCAAAATCATTTTGCTCCGTGGGCACGAGAGATGGACAGTTCGTAGATAGGATGCTTTACCTAATCTAATAAAAAAAAGGATAATTCCAGTTAGTACTATCTCTAGAGGTGATCGTAGCAGTTAACTCAGATGCTCAATATCTTTTGATTACTATCCCCATTTAAAGGGAAATTCTTGTATATATGTCATAGTTGTGAACCGAATTGCGGGTGTCTGAGTGACGACTTAGATATCCTACAGCGGCACCATTGCCCCGGATACCATATCTATATCTGGACAATTCATTCATTAGATTCATTTAATAAATATTTTTTTTTCTAAAAAGATAAATGGTACCAGATCATCGGTCGGTCGCTTAACGAAAAATAGACTTTTACATATACATAAATTAGATATCCAGTATTCCACTATATAATTGTAAAACTCTCATTCGTCCAATAAGGCAAAAAAAAAATGAGGAAGAAGGGCAAATTCAAAATTAGAGTGATAAAATGGAATAAAGTTGACATACATTAATAAAATATTAAAAAATATCAAATGTAAAAAATGATTTTACAGGAAGTTCAAGTTCTTCACAAGAATATAATTATCAGGTACTAGTGAGATAACATCGGGGATTACAAAATTCTTATAAAAGATTGGGAGAACTTTATATTATAAGAGAAAATAATTTAAATATTATTTTTATATATATTTATATTAAAAAGTTATCCTGCACTAAATACAATAACAACAACAACAACAACAACAACCAAGCCTTATCCCACTAAGTGGGATCGACTATATGGATCCTTTTACGCCATTGAGCTCTATCTCATATTATATCATCATTTATATTTAAATAAATTTTATCTTATTTTATTATTATTAACCAAGTCTTTTTTGGTCTACCTCGCCCTCGTTTGATATGCGTATTTGTCATAATTTCATACCGCCTAACTGGAGCATTTATCGGTCGTCTAAGTACATGTCCGTACCACCTTAAACGTGTCTCACGGAGTTTTTCCTCAATAGATGCAACTCCAACTTTCTCTCTAATGCTCTCATTTCTTATTCTGTCCATCTTCGTATGTCCACACATCCATCTTAACATCCTCATCTCCGCAACTCTCATCTTTTGCTCATGTGCTCGAGTCATAGCCCAACATTCAGCGCCATATAACATGGCAGGTCTAACTGCCGTTTTATAGAACTTTCCTTTAAGTTTTAAAGGCACTTTACGATCACATAAAACATCTGATGCTCTCCTCCACTTCAACCATCCTGTTTGTATTCTATGTAAGACATCTCTCTCAATCCCTCCATCGGCTTGCAAAAATGATCCTAAATATTTAAAACTCTCAGTTCCAGACAACTCATCATCTCCTATTTTAATACTTGTCTCATTACGTTCAATATTGCTAAACTTAAATTCCATATATTCTGTCTTTATTCTATTAAGCCTAAAACCTTTCTCTTCTAGTGTTTCTCGCCAAGATTCTAATTTAGCATTTACTCCATCACGTGTCTCATCTACCAATACAATATCATCTGCAAACAACATGCACCATGGTACGGTATCTTGAATGTGTCCAGTAAGTTCATCTATGATTAGTGTAAAAAGATAAGGACTTAGAACTGACCCTTGATGTAACCCTATCTTTATTGGAAATGCTTTAGTTAATCCGCCTGAAGTCTTCACTCTAGTCGTTACTTTCTCATACATATCCTTAATTAGGTCAATATATACTACGCTAACACCCCTCTTTTCTAGAATCCTCCATATAATTTCCCTTGGGACTCTATCATAAACTTTTTCTAAATCAACAAATATCATATGTAGATCTTGCTTTTGCCCCCGATACTTTTCAATTAGTTGCTTGAGAAGATGTATAACTTCTATTGTCGACCTACCAGGCATAAACCCAAATTGATTTTCGGTGAACATAATATCTTTCCTTAATCGTTTTTCTATTACTCTTTCCCAAAGTTTCATGGTATGACTCATTAATTTAATGTCCTTATAATTTGCACAATTTTGTACATCCCCCTTATCCTGCACTAAATCGATAGAAAATTTTGAATGTCTGAAATAGAAATAATAATATTTATTATTATTATTTTTACATATAATTAAATTATTTAATTTTTTTTAGAATTTAACTGTTGGAATATAGTATTTAAGTATAATTTTTTTTTAAATGAAAAAATTTTAGTTGCACGAGATGTGTTAGATTGTTATTTCGTACGAGTAATTATTTTTTTTATATTTAATATTATAATTATAATATTTAATTTTAAAAAAAAAATCTAAAATGAGTTATATATAAGTTATATATGGAATGCTAGCCTCCTTTGACAAAGTCCTTATCCATTGCCTGTTTCTATTGGACTTGAAATGCAATTTGAACAAACATAAAGCCAGCAAAACATTTGAATTCAACCCAATCCTGGTGCACTTTTAGTACCGAACATTTTGAACTTTGGCTGTTTGATTACAACTGGTAATTTACTAGGTGCAAAGCTCCAAATCCAAGCATTATTTAACTTATGGTAATATCAGTCCCAGAAGTAGTTGAACTCCTAATCATCCATCATCTTCCTATTTTATTGGTCTGGTAGTTTGATTACAATTCATCTTTGATGCGATTGCAAAAAGAGTTCAGTGCAATCAATCAGAGGCTTTATAAATAGAAACTATAAACTGACGAGAAATAAATTTTTTAGAAATGATTTAATCAAACAGAAATGTAGTGTTGTAAATTCAAAATACCTGAATTGTTCAGCTAGGAAACATATGCTCAATGCCAAGGATTAAAATCTCAAGTTGTGCTAGAGTTTCGATCTTTCCATTGACAACAACATACCTAAGTTCACAAATTGTGTTCCAAGTATTTATGGTCAGCTACACGAATTACATCTCTCCATTGTTATGTATCTCTTCAATTATCGTCCCCGGGGCATGGTGCAACGGTAGGACATTCGAGTTATGACCCAGGGACCCGCGGTTCGATCCTCAGCTACGGCGTATTTGTAAGAATTTTCTTCCAAATGGGAAACACAATCAAAGGATGCTGGGCATCTGGATTGGCCGCCGTATGCGCTTCTCGATTTACCCTGGTGGTCAGTGAGAAACTTCCGTGGGACCGAGCCGACCACTCCCAGGGATTGAGTCCATGAGATTGACTCGGATTTATCATTTTTCATTAATTATCTCTCTCTCCTCTATCAAGTAAATACATTATTATTAGCTGTTAAGTACTACAAATATTTTTGAATTTAGAGCAATGATAAATTACATGAAAATACAACATAAAAATGTAACATGATATACTATAGACATGGATCCCACATCCATGCAATGGATCTCACATCTATGTTTAGTGTGTCATGATCCACTGCTAATGTAAGTGTCATGCTGCATTCATGACATTTTTTATGCTATGAATCATTACTCGTTGTATTTTCATGTAGTATATCATTTCTCATATTACAAATAAGTATATATTATGAAAGTTCATTTTATAATATTTTTTTAAAAATAACTTATTGTGTATCGTTTAAGTAATACAAAATTACAATTAATGTATAGTATAAAAATATTTTTTTAAGAACTATATCTTTTCGTTAGTATTATACCTAAAATCTAATGTAATAATATCGGAGCGATATCTTGCTCAATTCTATTTTTTTTATACTCAAACAAGACATGTAGAAATTAAATTTTATTTTATTCAAGAATATATGACTATCCAACAGCTATTAAGCTCACTACTGTACTCAATATTTCGCATGATAATAAAAATAACAAATCAAAATAAGGATTACAAATTAATTTCAATCAATAAAAATATCATTATATACTTACTACTAAAGAAGCACAATGACAACTATTTATCATATTTGATTTTCGTTGTTTGCAAGAGCGGATGAATCGTCTTCCTTAAGGCTTCTAGCAGATTGCTTGGAGAGGTTTGGGAAGGAGGCCGGTTTGAGAGCAAATCCACTAAAATCATAGCTCTATATCGCGGGGGTTGATGCAAATGCAAAAGCCGAATTGATGAGAATTTTGGACTTTCAAGAGGGGGTGTTTCCTTTTAAGTACTTGGATATTCCTTTAGCGGCGGGAAAACTACGAGTTGCAAATTATGGGCCTCTATTAGATGCGATCACAAGGAGGATGAGTAACTGGCCAAAACAATCTTTATCTTATGCGGGAAGGTTAGAGCTTGTCAAAATGGTCCTTCAAGGAATGGAATGTTATTGACTTTCAATGCTATCGATGGCGCCGGGAGGAGTAATTGACAAAATTAAAGCTACATGTCGGTTATTTGTGTGGGACTCAAAGTATTCTCCTATAGCTTCGGACACAATTTGTTTGCCAAAGGAGAATGGTGGTTATCATCTTCGGAACCTACTTGTGTGGAATGAAGCTAGCGTTGCTCACCAAATTCTTATGGGAGATACAATCAAGAACGGATATGCTATGAATAAAATGAGTTCATCATCATTATGTAAAGGGGGCTGATTTTTGGACATGGGAAGCAAAGGCCACAGACTCCCCTTTGATCAAAAGGTTGGTGGAAATTAAGGAGAAAATCAAGCAAAACTCAAGTGGAGTGGGTGAAGCAAACATGAAGATAATGGATCGGTTTGTCATGGAAAAGAAAGGGGTAGCAAAAGCATATCAGTTCTTTCAAGGTACCAATAAAAAACTTCCATGGGTGCCAACACTTTGGAGATTGGAGATTATGCCTAAGCACCGGTTCATCATGTGGCTTCTAACACAAAGAAAGCTTCGTACGGCGGATCGAATGTCATATGAGCCAAACAATGTATGCCCGGTATGTAGCCAAGAGGAGGAAACAATGGATCATCTTTTCTTCAAATGTTCCTTTGCTTGTGCGCTTTGGGGAAAGGTAAAGCAATAGCTTGACATCAATTTTCAGTTCAAAAATATTGAGGAGCTGTTGAATGGAGTAAGAAGGAAATATAAAGGAGCTGAAAACAAAGTCAAAGCAAGATTCCTTGGCATCTCAAGTGTTATATACTATGTATGGGCAGCCCGGAACAAATGCAAGTTTGAAGGGGTGTCATCTAGCTTTAAGGGATCATTTAGGAAAGTGCAAAATCATGTCCACATGTTTGTAGATCTCTTCGATCATGGATGACATGCTGCTGGGCGGACTGCAGCAACTGGCAGCGGATGGCAGCAAGCTGCTGTTGGATGGAGCTGAGGGGTGAAGCCAGTGTTGCTGCTCCTGTTTGTTAATTAAACCTTACACCTTCCAATAATATGATTAGAATCGGAGTTTAATTTCTTGTTTGGTTTGTTGGACTCTCTCCAAGATTAGTCTGAAATTAAACATGTTAGAACCATCGAGATATGATCTCACAATTATTTGGCTGACTTTAACTTGAAGCGTTGATTTGTTGGACTCTCTTCAAGGTCAACGTGGATAGAGGTGAAGTTGGGTTTATATATATGGTGTATACGTGTTAATGCGTTAACAACCCGATGTTTATGTGAATATTCAATTAGTTGATAACATAATGTGATAATTATGTATACGTGATACTTAATCGGTACTTGCTACCTACCATTATAGCTAAGAATGACTTGTTGGACTCTCTCCAAGGTTGCTCTTATCCACATGGGCTATACTTCCAAAAACTTTTTGATGAGAGATCTCAGGCTTCCTTCCGCTTCATGCTTCTTGTGGTGTCTTGCCCTACATACAACTTGTTGGTGACCGGTTGACTAAGTATATTGCACATACAACCGTTTCTGTCCAAAATTCCTTTGGCAACCTTTTGCTTTTGAGCATGCTCATTGCTATGTCAAGGATGGTTCTATTCTTTCTTTTGTCATTCTATTTTGTTGAGGGAATCTTAGAACTATTAAAAATCATCGTATTCCATTTGCTTCACAGAATTCTTAAAATTCTATTGAAACATAATTTTCCTCCTTGATTAGATCGCATGATTTTTATCTCAAAGTCGCTTTCCTTTTCCACCATAGCCTTGAATTTCTTTAATATGTCGAAGATCTCCGATTTTTGCTTCAAGAAATACATTAAAGTTTTTCGAAAAAAATCATGTTTGAAGAGAAGGAAATATCAAGTGAACTTGACTTTATTGGACCACAAACGTCTATGTGTACTAGCTCAAGCAGCTTTCAGGCTCTTGACTCTTAGCATAAAGTTTTTTCTGAAATGTTTCTCAACTAAACATGCATGTTTCACATAATTGATCAGGATGTTTGATACAAGGTAGTCCTCTCACCGGCCATCTCCTTCGTTGAGAATAATTGTAATCCACCAAAATTGAGATACCCTAGCTAAGTAGTATATTTGTAACAGGCATTTAGACACTTGGCAATATCAAACTCAAAAGTCAAAAGTCGATGACCGAGAAGGTAACAAAATGGCATGCATGACCAACATGGTGAAATTTGAGTGTTCCTACTGTTTTCAGACGTCTAAATCGACCCAACTGTGGGCGTGTATCTCGCACGATCGCAATGATATAAATTTGGTGGCGAGGAGCAGCAAGTTGTTCGTATCATTTTGATTGGAATAATCCGGCGATCTATTGCCGGAGGCGGCGGCATGTTTTATCAATCTTCTCTTGTGGTTGTTGCCTCGTGGTTTCTCTTCTTCGTGTTCTGCATCCGGTGGACACGGTCCAAGAAATCACCGGTCGGTCATCCCCCTGCGGTGCCTGGTCTCCCTGTCTTTGGGAACCTCCACCAGCTCGGTTCCCTCCCGCACCGCTCCCTGCGAGCTCTCGCCGAGAAGCATGGCCCCATCATGGCCCTCCGCTTGGGCCGCGTCCACACCGTCGTCGTCTCCTCGCCGGCGGCCGCCCAAGAGGTCTTGGAGACCCGCGACCTCGCCTTCGCGAGCCGCCCGCACTCGAGCCTCGCCGACCGACTCTTCTACCGCTCGCAGGAGATGGCCTTCGGCAAGTACGGCGAGCCGTGGCGCCAAATGCGGCGCATCTGCGTCCTCCACCTCCTCAGCCAGAAGCAGGTGCACTCCTTCCGCAAGATCCGCGAGGAGGAGGCCGCCGCCCTCGTCGCCAGGATCCGCGCCGCCTCCGGCCCGGTGAACTTGAGCGAGCTGATCATCGACTTCGCGAGCGACCTCATCTGCAGGGTGGCGCTCGGGCGGACGTACGCCGACGCGAAGGGCAGGGGCAGCCAGCTCCGGGCTCTCTTCGGGGACTTAACGGAGCTCATGGGTGAGTTCCCGGTGCGCGACTTACATCCCCTGGCTGGCCTGGATCGATTGGCTGAGTGGCCTGGACGGCAGAGCTAGAAAGATCGGGCTGGAGCTCGACGCTCTGCTCGAGAAAGTCATAGCTGAGCATCGCCGGAGGAAGCTCACCGCCAAAATCGACGCTGACGACATGGATCTGGTCGACATCTTGCTCTCTTTGGGCGATAGCGACGACGACGACGCCGCTTCTTCCTCCACTAACATTTCGCTAACCATGGACAACATCAAAGGCATCATTATGGTAAACTCTGTCTGACTCTCTTTTCGAACAAAATAAAAATTAATTTTTATATATTTTACATAAATTGAATTTACAAGAAGAAACGGACTGTTATTTTTTGGTCATTATATATCTAGATCTTCTTCCTCTGCTTGACATCGATCTATAATCTTCCTTTTGCAGGACATGGTTGTTGCAGGAACTGACACGATGAGAGCAACGCTGGAATGGGCAATGGCGGAGCTAATCCGGCACCCCGAAGAAATGGCAAAAGTGCAAGAGGAGATCCGGCGAGTCGTCGGACCCAGAGGAGAAGAAATAAGAGAAGAGGCCTTAGAAGGGATGAAGCGATTGAAGGCGGCGCTCAAGGAGACACTCCGTTTGCACCCACCAGGTCCTCTGTTGCTCCCTCGAGAATCCACGAAGCCCACCGAGCTCCAGGGCTACCACGTCCCCAAGGGCACGAGGGTGTCCGTCAATGTCTGGGCGATCGCAAGAGATCCTACTTTGTGGGACAAGGCTGAGGAGTTCCTGCCGGAGAGGTTCCTGGGAAATTCCGGTGATCATGCTGGTACTGCACTCGACTTCAAGAGGACGAGCGACTTCAGGTACCTGCCGTTCGGAGCAGGGCGGAGAGGCTGCCCAGGCGTCGGATTCGGCACGGTCGCCGTGGAGGTTGCCCTCGCGAGCTTGCTGTACTATTTCGACTGGGAGATGCCCGACGGGATGAGCTCCGAGGACATGGACACGGACGAGGTGCATGGGCTCGCCTTGCTAAAGAAATCGTGCGTCGTTCTACAAGGAAGGCCCTTCAAAGCTTAAGCATAATATAATAATAATTATGATGCGCATGCAATGTTGAATATGGTGTACTCAAATAAATTTATGCTTATCATCTTATATTTATATATTTGTTTTTATTATCATCCCACAAATTCAACGACACATGTAAAACGTGGGGTTTAATTATTGTTGTGGACACTACTAGAACACCCTCATCTGTAATAATTAAGAAAGTTATATGTTCAACTAACATGAAAGTCAATGTCGCGTAGGATCATGTGACTAGGCTTGATCTCCATGGACTTTGGATTGGTATTTGATATATTTCATTTCTTATTTCCACGTGGTTATAATATTTATAGGCTATTGATGCGGAGGTAAATAAAAGATCACATGATGGGTTTTTAACTCGATCAGCTTAGACTCCATAGGGCGCATCAATTACCGAGCCAACTCAACTAGTAGAATCGTCGACCTCCCCAGATAAGTCTTTTCGACAAAGATCGATATCTCAATTGGCTTAACCCTACCGAATCAACACTCCTGCTCATCTCATCTCAACCCCCCCCCCCCCCCCTCCGAACCGACACTCTTACTCAATTGATTAAATTACATTGATCCGATGCCTCTCCGCTTAACATGTCAAACCCCTCGCTCAAGTCCCTCAATTAGTCATAGATACACGGGATCATAAATGGATTATCATAATATGTGGAACAATAAAGCCTCTATAGCGCAATCCTACGTGATCTTTCACAAGCTAAAACGTGGGTGATTTGACTTGAAGATATGACGATGTAACATTTACCTTATTGCAATAGGACTACTCATTATGGAATCCAAAGGGTATTATTTTTGATGATATAAAGGAGTTTATTGTTGAGATAAAGGTAAGTTAATCGAATACACATTTATCGACTATCCATCCAAAGATTAGTTTTTACTATTCTCCAATTCTCCATTTATCTGTTAAAAACTTTACTTGAGCATCAGAGTAGTTGAGCTAGCATACTCCTATCCTATATTCGATCTTTATCCACTGGAACAAGTCTGTCCGATAATAACCAACTTAACTATATCCTAAGGACACTCATCCATTTAACTCACCCAAAGCCATCTTTTTGCTCAAATTGATTGCAAAATGCTAATTAGTATTTACTAGCATCAAACTTCGTCATCAAACCTCTTCAGCAAAAAGGTGAAATCCGCCATCCCAATGGCTCCACACAGTCGGCCCCACGATCATCTATGAAGGGGTAAGTCGAGAAGTTGCAATTAGTCATGACGGAGAAGGATATTGCCTCGGCTTCGTCAAGATTCGACCCTTGCTTATTTCAACAAGTCTGTTCCATCATAACAACTCTTCTACAACTTTACTCGATCCGTCGTAACCAACACCATCATAACAACTCAATTATGCCCCGAGGCATCATCAAACCTCAAATCATATTGTCTCATATTGAGATTTGATATGGAAGTGTATGATATCCTTAACTTTTTGTTAGAGTAATGACTAATTAGTTGTTGTTCATATTTTGCATACTTTCCGAGAACTCTCTATACATGCATATGCTCTAAGTTTTGTTATTGTTATAGACTTTCCACATATTCAGTGCATTCTCTAATATATTATTATCACTTCAATCGCTTTATCGATGAGTATAAAAATTATTATAATTTATAAAAGATTTATTTGTCATCCACGTGAATTTATCAGGGACGGATCAGGAAAAGGAGGTGGGCTGGACTTTAATTGGGTGTGGAAGGGGTGGGCTAAGTAAAAAATTTTTTACATAAAGAATCAATGTATAATAATCTAATAGTGAAATTTTTTTACAAAAACTTTTTTACAATAGATAAAAAAATCTTTGGGGTAGGTTAGAGCCTAGGATAACCCTTGAGAAGATCCGTCCCTGGAATTTATAGAAATGTGATTTTAACTGTTTCAAAATTCTCGACACAATTTCAGTGGACCAATGTTTGATATAATAATCCGTGATACATTTCAAAAAATCATGATCCTTTTAGTCATTATCAATGACTGCATCGGTACTAATAGTGGTCTATGACTTTGTAAAGATTACACCTTTGTAGATCAAACTATTCATTTCAAGTCATCTATCTCCCGGTGCATATTCGTACTTTATGTGTGATGAGTATGGTGGTCATTGAATTCTTATAATAAAAGATAGTCTTATGGGTTCTTTGTCGTTAATAGATTCATCGACACTTGCCCTTCTTGATTCTTTGTTCCTGGTTAGTTCAAAGATATAATTGATGGTTAATAAGAAGAAAATAAGTATGATAGAGATATCATCCCAATTTAGTTGTCAACAACCAAATAATCTTGAGATGGATACATACCGAATGGAGTTGAGGCAGTGTTATTCGGATCTGTCAAATTTTTTAAAAAAATTTAGAAATTTAGAGGATATTATTAAATATATGAAATATTTTAAAATTTTTGAAGCGTAGTGTATGTGTGTGAGAGAAAAATATTAGATATTTAGATGAATGCACGTATTTATTTATTTTTCACGTTTGAATAATTTAAAAGGTTTATAAAATAATTTTAAAATTTTTATTCATCTCGAATGAAAGTGACAAGATGATTAAAAAAATAAATATTAAAATATATTTTGCTCCGTGAGCACGAGATCACGTGATGGACAGTTCGTTGATACGATGCTTTACCTAATCTAATATGTATCCTATCTATATGTTTTGAACAATTCATTTATTATCCCCGGGGTATAACTGAGTTGGTTATGACGCAGCAGAGTTGGCAGTAGAAGAGAGGGCAAGGGTTCGAATCCTGACGAAATCAGACAATATCCTTCTGTGTCGTGACCAACTGCAGTTTCTAGATTTACTTCCTCACAAATTATCGTGGGACTGCTAAGCTGGCGGATTCTATTTTGTTTACAGAAGACAATTCATTTATTAGATTCATTTAATAAATATTTTTTTAAAAAAGATAAATGGTACCAGATCATCGGTCGCTTAACGAAATATAAACTTTTACATATACATAAATTAGATATCCAGTATTCCACTATATAATTGTAAAACTCTCATTCGTCCAATAAGGCAAAAAAAATAATGAAGAAGAAGGGCAAATTCAAAATTAGAGTGATAAAATGGAATAAAGTTGACATACATCATAAAATATTAAAAAAAATCAAATGTAAAAAATGATTTTACAGGAAGTTCAAGTTCTTCACAAGAATATAATTATCAGGTACTAGTGAGATAACATCGGGGATTACAAAATTCTTATAAAAGATTGGGAGAACTTTATATTATAAGAGAAAATAATTTAAATAATTTATATATATATATATATATATATATATATATATATATATATATATTAAAAAATTACCCTGCGCTAAATCGATAGAAAATTTTGAATGTCTGAAATAGAAATAATAATATTTATTATTACTATTTTTACATATAATTAAATTATTTAAATTTTTCTTAGAGTTTAACAGTTGGAATATAGTATTTAAGTATAAATTTTTTTTAAATAAAAAAAATTTAATTACTCACAAGATGTGTTAGATTGTTATTTCGTGCTTTTCATCTTATATATTCCACGAGTAATTAATATTTTTATAATTAATATTATAATTTAATTTTTAATTTTTTTTTAAAAAAAAAATCTAAAATAAGTTATAAGTTATATATGGAATGCTAGCCTCCTGATTGAACTCTTTGATAAAGTCCTTATCCATTGCCTGTTTCTCTTGGACTTGAAATGCAATTTGAACAAACATAAAGCCGGCAAAACATTTGAATTCAATCCAATCCTGGTGCACTTTTAGTACCGAACATTTTGAACTTTGGCTGTTTGATTACAACTCAGTCCCAGAAGTAGTTGAACTCCTGATCATCCATCATCTTCCTATTTAATTTTATTGGTCTGGTAGTTTGATTACAATTCATCTTTGATGCGATTGCAAAAGGAGCTCAGTGCAATCAATCAGAGGCTTTATAAATAGAAACTATAAACTGACGAGAAATAATTTTTTTAGAAATGATTTAATCAGACAGAAATGTGGTGTTGTAAATTCAAAAAACCTGAATTGTTCAGCTAGGAAGCATATGCTCAATGCCAAGGATTAAAATCTCAAGTTGTGCTAGAGTTTCTATCTTTCCATTGACAACAACATACCTAAGTTCACAAATTGTGTTCCAAGTATTTATTGTCAGCTACACGAATTACATCTCTCCATTGTTATGTAACTCTTCAATTATCTCCCTCTCCTCTATCAAGTAAATACATTATTACTAGCTGTTGAGCACTATGAATGTTTTGAATTTTTTTTATAAATAAATTAAGAAGAAGGATTTGGATATCCGAGGCGACTTGATTGAGTTTTATATATATATATATATATATATATATATATATATATATATATATATATATATATATATATATATATATAATATAATGAAGTCAGAGTAAATTATCTTCGGGATATAACTGAGTTAGTTACAATGGAGCAGCTTTGCAGAAGAGGACAAGGGTTTGAATCTCGACGAAATCGAACAATATCTTTCTCTATCGTGATCAATTGCAGCTGTAGTTTTTTGATTTATTTTTTCACAGATAGTTGAGAGATCGATCGTATGAAACTGCTGAGATAATGGATTCCAAAAGAAGAAGTCAGAGTAAATCAACAAAGTAATTTTTTTATTTTAAATTTTCTCTATTTCAATATGGTAGGCCCCATCTCTGAGTTGCGTTGCACATGTCAAGTAGTCAAACTCAAAAATAAAAAGTCAACTATCATGGCCGAGAAGGCAACAAAATGTCATGGATCAGAAATTTGAGTGTTCTACTTGTTTCCAGACGTCTAAATCGATCCTATCTCGAACGATTGCAATGAGATACATTTGGTGGCGAGGAGCAGCAATTTGTTCGTATCATTTTGATTGGAATAATCCGGCGATCTATTGCCGGCAGCCGGCAGGCGGCAGCATGTTTTATCAATCTTCTCTTGTGCTTGTTGCCTCGTGGTTTCTCTTCTTCGTGTTCTGCATCCGGTGGATACGGTCCAAGAAATCACCGGTCGGTCATCCCCCTGCGGTGCCTGGTCTCCCTGTCTTTGGGAACCTCCACCAGCTCGGTTCCCTCCCGCACCGCTCCCTGCGAGCTCTCGCCGAGAAGCATGGCCCCGTCATGGTCCTCCGCTTGGGCCGCGTCCACACCGTCGTCGTCTCCTCGCCGGCGGCCGCCCAAGAGGCCTTGAAGACCCGCGACCTCGCCTTCGCGAGCCGCCCGGACTCGAGCCTCGCCGACCGACTCTTCTACCGCTCGCAAGTCGCAGGAGATGGCCTTCAGCAAGTACGGCGAGCCGTGGCGTCAAATGCGGCGCATCGGCGTCCTCCACCTCCTCAGCCAGAAGCAGGTGCACTCCTTCCGCAAGGTCCGCGACGAGGAGGCCGCCGTGTTAAGAGAAGGAAAACCGAACTAGAGAAAAGAAAAAGTGGAAAGAAATAAAATTTCCTCATTGATAGTTTTCCCATAAGGGATACAATTTATAGGAATATTAAAGTGCTTGGTCAATTGACAGATTAATAAATAAACTGTCAATTGACATATTATAACAGAAAAGTTCTAATCTTAATAATAAATTTTTATCGACTAATTCTCTTTTAAAACTGATCCTCTTTTACCCCCCGACAAATTCAACGGGAGATCTTTGACGTTGAGTTTGCTTGCTAGTTTGGTGAAACGTTGTCTGGACAATGGCTTTGTAAAGATATCAGCAAGTTGATCTTCTGCAGAAATATAAGAGACAGATAACTGTCGAGTTGCCACACGTTCTCGAACAAAATGAAAATCAATTTCCACATGTTTTGTACGAGCATGAAATACTGGATTTGCTGTAAGATATGTCGCTCCAATATTATCACACCAAAGTTTTGGAGGGACATTTGATGCAAGATGAAGTTCTGAAAGAAGCGATTGAAGCCAAATAATTTCAGATGTTGCATTGGCTATAGCTTTATATTCTGCCTCAGTGCTTGAACGAGATACTGTAGGTT
Organism: Curcuma longa; assembly: GCF_044706935.1. Taxonomy (NCBI): domain Eukaryota; kingdom Viridiplantae; phylum Streptophyta; class Magnoliopsida; order Zingiberales; family Zingiberaceae; genus Curcuma; species Curcuma longa. Next base: position 8,755,002 of record NC_133871.1, read on the forward strand.
GCTTTTTCGAATTCCATGAGATAAGATTTCGTCCAAGAAATATTGCATATCCACTAGTAGAACGTCTATCTTCAGGAGAGCTTGCCCAGTCCGCATCGCTATAAGCATGTAAGTCTCTAGAAGAATGACGATATAGAAGAAGACCATGTAAAATAGTACCTTTGAGATAACGAAGTATTCTTTTTACATTATCCCAATTTTGTTCAGATGGAGCATGCATAAATTGACAAGCACGATTAACTGCAAAAGTAATATCAGGTCGTGTGATAGTGACATATTGTAAGGCTCCAACAATACTTCGATAGAGTTGAGGATCAGACATAGCTGGAGATGATGGAGGTGCAGATAAATTATTTATAGCAATTGGTGTGGAGACCGGGCGTGCACCATCCATTTTAGCTCTTTGAAGAAGTCCAGTAATGTATTTGCTCTGAGAGAGGAGACAACCCTCACCATGTGGAATGAGTTCAATACCAAGAAAGAAACGAGCATTACCCATATCTCGAATAGGAAATTCTTGATTGAGAAGATCAAGTATAGTTGTGATGCCCTTTTGATCATTGCCGGTTAATAAAATATCATCCACATAAATAAGAAAAAAGATCATAGATCCATCATTATGTTTGTAGAAGAGAGACGAGTCTGTTTTTGATCCAGAAAATCCTTGAGCTTGTAACCAAGTAGATAATCGATGAAACCATGCACGAGGAGCTTGTCGAAGGCCATATATGGATTTCTTGAGCTGACAAACATGAGATGGAAACTGTGGATGGATAAACCCAGGTGGTTGCTCCATAAATATAGTTTGCTCAAGATGACCATGAAGAAAAGCATTAGAAATATCCAATTGTCGTATAGGCCAAGTAGAACTGACAGCTATCGATAATAATAATCTGATAGATGTAATTTTGATAACGGGGCTAAAGGTGTCATGAAAGTCAATACCTGGTTCTTGATTAAATCCTTTTGCTACAAGACGAGCTTTGTACCTTTCAAGAGAACCATCAGCTCGATGCTTGAGACGGAATACCCATTTAGAGCCCACAACATTCATGGAGGGAGTGCGTGGAACTAGAGTCCATGTTCCATTGCGAAGAAGTGCATCAAATTCTGTAGACATTGCACAACGCCAATTTGGATCCTTGTTCGCTTGTGAAAAACAAGTCGGTTCAATAGATTTTGAAGATACCACTAAAGCTTGAGGAAGGGGATATCGGGTTGCCATTGGTGGGCAACGTGCATAGATGTCACTTAAAGGAAGCATACGACGAGAATCACTATCATTTGAATCACTTGTTGATGGCGATGAGGAAGTGGGCTGACAAGGTGAATTCGACGATGAACCTGTATTATTTGGGGAGTCAGAGCCAGAAGGCATATTATCTCTGGTTGGTGAGGCTTCCAAGATTGGACACGGAATAGGATCCAACATATTATTCCCTCTGATAGTGTTAGAGCGTCTTGCTCTTGTTGGAGCAGCAACTTGAGGTGATTCGGATGATATAAGATTGTTGTTAGAGAGCCCCGGAGCAGGACCTAGGATGCCATCACCTCCGGAAATGTTAGGTGTCATTAAGAAAGTGCCACTTGTATCTGGAGGAGAGACTGGAGAAGCTGTCGAAAAAGGGAATAAAGACTCGTCAAAAGTAACATGTCGTGAAGTATATATCCGTCCTGTAGGTATATGCAAGCAACGATACCCATGATGCAAATTACTATAACCAATGAAAACACATTGTAGTGAACGAGAATCAAGTTTATGTTTAGAATAGGGGCGTAACCATGGATAACATGCGCAACCAAAAATTCGAAGAAAAGTGTAGTCAGGAGTTTGATTATAAAGTTTTTCTAAAGGGCACTTTTGATTGAGCAATGGGGTAGGAAGTCGATTTATGAGATATGTTGCAGTACAGACAGCTTCATCCCAAAATTTACGTGGAACTGATGCATGATGGAGAAGAGCTAAGGCAGTTTCAACAATATGTCTGTGTTTTCTCTCAGCAGAGCCATTTTGTTCTGGAGTATGAGGGCAAGAAACTCGATGAACAATTCCACAAGAGACAAGATGACGATGGAGAGATTGATATTCGCCTCCCCAATCAGAATGAACTGAAAGTATTTTACGATTAAAATATCTTTCAATTTGTTTTTGAAAATTACAGAATATATCTGATAAATCAGATTTTCTTCTCATAGGAAAGAGCCAAGTATATTTACTAAAATGATCAATAAAGGTAACATAATAAAGATAACCGTGGTTAGACACAATAGGTGCAGGGCCCCAAACATCTGAATGAATTAATTCAAGTGGAAAATTAGAAACATGATCAGATGAAGAGAAAGGTAGTTTATGACTTTTAGATTCCATGCAGGCCCTACATGAATGAGATGGAGGGGAGGTGGAGGAAGTAGGTAAATCATGCCCATTGATGATCGATTGAACAATGCGAAGAGAAGGATGACCAAGTCGGGCATGCCAATTTGATTTATTTGTACGCTCACCAATGAAAGCCTTGATTGAAGAATTTTGAAGATAATAAAGGCCATGTTTGATTCCCCCAGAAAATAAGATAGTATTTGTCCCGCTAGATTTTATAAAATAATGATTACGATGAAATTCAAAAATGACATCGTTATCAAGACAAAATTGATGTACGGACAATAAATTTTTTGTAATGGATGGGACGTGAAAGATGTTGCGCATGCGAAAAGTACGATTAGATAAATGAATATATGTGTTTCCAAGGTTAGTAATTTGCAAACCTGAGCCATTGCCTACCTGCACCGTGTCTGAACCATAATATGGTGTTACTTCTGTGAAGATATTGTAATCTGATGTGACATGATGAGTTGCTCCGGTGTCAATATACCATTCAGTAGAAGAAAACTCTGGTGGTTTATCAAGAGTAGGCACGGATGAGAGCGCTTTAGGATGCATAGGTGGAATAGTTGATTGTCTTAAACCTTTAGGACCACCAATAAAATTTGTGTCATATCGTCTAGGACATTGAGTACCAATATGCCCAACTCTGAGACAAATTTGACATCTACTTCGAGTATTCGTCATTGAATGAAGAAAAAGAGAGAAGAGGAAAAACGACGATAAAGAAAGAGGAGAAAAATATGCGCGCTTGCGGCGGTGATAGAAGCAAAATTATAGAAAGACGAAAAAAAATAGAGAGATCATGGCTCTGATACCATGTTAAGAGAAGGAAAACCGAACTAGAGAAAAGAAAAAGTGGAAAGAAATAAAATTTCCTCATTGATAGTTTTCCCATAAGGGATACAATTTATAGGAATATTAAAGTGCTTGGTCAATTGACAGATTAATAAATAAACTGTCAATTGACATATTATAACAGAAAAATTCTAATCTTAATAATAAATTTTTATCGACTAATTCTCTTTTAAAACTGATCCTCTTTTGGGAGATTCCGGTGATGATGCTGGCGCACTGGACTTCAAGGGGAGCGACTTCAGGTACCTGCCGTTTGGAGCAGGGCGGAGAGGCTGCCCAGGCATCGGATTCGCCACGGTCGCCCTGGAGGTTGTCCTCGCGAGCTTGCTGTACTATTTCGACTGGGAGATGCCCGACGGGATGAGCTCCGAGGAGATGGACATGGACGAGGTGTTTGGGCTCATCGTGCAAAAGAAATCCAGCGTGATTCTACAAGGAAGGCCCTTTAAAGCTTAAGCATAATAATAATAATGATAATTATTATTATTATGATGTGGATGCAATGTTGAATGTGGTGTACTCAAATAAATTTATCATTATCATCTTATATTTCTATTTTTGTTTTTATTATTATGGACACGCCTTCATCTATAATAAGAAAGTCAAATGTTCTACTAAGATTGGTACTACTTGACACTCGAGTCAATCCTTCCGACTCAACACTTAGCTCGATTGACTTAGGGTCATGTGACTTGGCTCGATCTCCATGGACTTTGAGTTGCCATTTGGTAAGTTTCATTTCATATTCCCACATGGTTATACTTTATAGACTATTGATATAGAAGTAAATAAAGGTCCACATGGTAAGTCTTTAACTCGATCAACATAGATTCCATAGTACACATTAATTGCCGAGCCGCACTAAACTAGTGGAGTCGTCGACCTCCCTCGATAAATCTTTTCGGTAAAGATCGATATCTTAATCCACTTAGCCTTACCGAATCGATACTCTTGCTCATCTCATTTCAGCTCTGCCGAACCAACACTCTTAACGAGTTGACTCATCAATTCCATTGATCCAATGCCCTTTCGCTTAACATAACAAACCTCCTATTCAAGTCCTTGAATTGGTCATAGATATGCAGTATCACATATGGATTATCATAACACGTGTAGAGTTGTCAAACAGGCCAATCCATGACGGAGTGAGCCAACCCATAGCGGGCTCATTATATGGGGGGGGGGGGGGGGGGGGGGGCCGACCCACCAACTTGACGGGTTGGGAAATCTCCAACCCAACCCAACTCAAGGCAAATCGCGGGTTAGGCGAGCCAATTCACGAGCCTGTTAAAAAATAAAAAAATATTAAAAATTTTAAGTTTGAATTATAATTTAAATTTATTAAGTTGAAATTTTTAAGTTTGAATTATAATTTTTAAGCTTGAATTGTAATTTAAATGGATCAACTTCGCTAATTTATTAAGTTTTCTACTTTAATTTTAAAATTTAAAATAAATAAATAAACTTTCTCAACCCGCGGACCAACCCAAGTCCGCCGTGGGCCAACCCATGCGGGTCGTGGGCCTAGGCAGGTCAACCCATCTGAACCCATCTTAAAATGGATTGATAAAATTTCAACCCAATTCACCTAAATTATTTGACAGTGTGGGCTAATCCGGCTGGTCTAACCCAACTTGACGGCTATAAACACGTGGAATAACAAAGTCTTTATAGCGTGATCTCACCTGATCTTCCCGAAGCTAAAAAGTGGGTGATTTGATTTGAAGATATGTCAATGTAATGTATAACTTTTTGCAATAAGACGATCCATTACGGAAGCTAATTAATAGGTATTATTTTTGATGCTATAAAGGAGTCTACTGTTGAGATAAAGACAAGTTAATGAACTTCATTATCAAACCTCAATATTTCGCATGACGATAAAAATAACAATTCAAAAGAATAATTACAAATTAATTTCAATCAATAAAAATATCATTATATACTTACTACTAAACAATCATGATGACAATTATTATATTTATCATATTTGATTTTCGTATATATGAGTCTGATAATTTATATAATATCCGAATAAAGTAGCCAGAGCAAATCAACGAAGCAATTATTTTTTTATTTTAGTTTTCTCTATTTCAATATGGTAGGCCCCACCTCTTGCGGACATTAGTGTGCGAGTCGTGTTACACATGCCAAGTAGTCAAAATCAAAATTTTGTATACGATGGCCGACAAGGCAACAAAATGGCACGCAGCGTGATGAAATTTGAGTGTTCCCTACTGTTCCATACGTCTAATAAAAGATAAATCTCAATTAGTAGAATGATTAGTGTGCGAGTCGTGTTACACATGTGAAGTAGTCAAAATCAAAATTTTGTATATGATGGCCGACAAGGCAACAAAATGACACGCAGCGTGATGAAATTTGAGTGTTCCCTACTGTTTCATACGTCTAAGAGCATCCGCAATGCTCGTGGCGTTATAACGTCTTTAACAGAGATCGACTGGGTCCACCGCCACGTGATCGCCCAGTGGTGATCGACCAGTGGTCGACCACCATGTGGTGGTCGACCAGTGGTGGTGGTGGTCGACCACTGGTCGACCAGTGGTGGTGGTAAGACCAGAACTGAACTCTTTCCCCTTCTCTGTCCTATCTTTTCTCTCCATTCCACAGCACTTGCATCGAACATCTTCTTACCGAAGTTAGCCTTGTTCCACACTGACTTTGAGGGATAGTCGCTTTCCGCTTATGATAGATAGAAACGGAAAGCTATGGAGCCTCTGATTGTAGTATTCCAAGCTGCTTTGACAACACTATGGCTTCTCCTTCATCAATCCCTCATCGCTGCTTCTTCAGGACAGGAAGAGACCACCAATCCTATGGTAGTTACACCAAACATAACCCATCTTGTTTCCCTTAAACTTGACTCTACCAATTATCTTCTTTGGAAATCCCAATTCCTACATTAGAATCTGAAATTCTTTTCTGGGCTTTGTCGACGGAACGTTTCCCAGTCCTCCTACCTGGTCGACCACCACTCAGAATTCTGAACTGTCGAACGCGTTAACAAAAAAAAAAAAAAATAGGGGTCCCACCGATTAACGCGTTCAGAACTCTGAACGCGTTAAATACCTATATCCTCTTTCACTCCTCCCTCCCTCCTCCACATCGCTCCCTCCCTCCTGCACATCACCCTATTAACGCGCGTTGAACGCGCTTTGCGGATGCTCTAATAAAACATAAATCTCAATTAGTAGAATGATTACGTTCTTCGTCGAAAAAAAATTTCTACAAATATATTATAATTAGGGATTGAATCACAAATGTCTAAATGACAATCTAAATATCCTACCACGATATTCCAAGATAGACGATCAGACGTCTAAATCAATCTGGATCTCGCGCACGATCGCAATGAGATAAATTTGGCGGCGAGGAGCAGCAGCAATTTGTTCGTATCATTTTGATTGGAATAATCCGGCGATCTATCGCCGGAGGCGGCAGCCGGCAGGCGGCGGCATGTTTTATCAATCTTCTCTTGTGGTCGTTGCCTCGTGGTTTCTCTTCTTCGTGTTCTGCATCTGGTGGACACGATCCAAGAAATCACCGGTCGGCGCCCATCCCCCTGCGGTGCCTGGTCTCCCTGTCTTTGGGAACCTCCACCAGCTCGGTTCCCTCCCGCACCGCTCCCTGCGAGCTCTCGCCGAGAAGCATGGCCCCGTCATGGTCCTCCGCTTGGGCCGCGTCCACACCGTCGTCGTCTCCTCGCCGGCGGCCGCCCAAGAGGTCTTGAAGACCCGCGACCTCGCCTTCGCGAGCCGCCCGGACTCGAGCCTCGCCGACCGACTCTTCTACCGCTCGCAGGACATGGCCTTCGGCAAGTACGGCGAGCCGTGGCGCCAAATGCGGCGCATCTGCGTCCTCCACCTCCTCAGCCAGAAGCAGGTGCACTCCTTCCGCAAGGTCCGCAAGGAGGAGGCCGCCGCCCTCGTCGCCAGGATCCGCGCCGCCTCCGGCCCGGTGAACTTGAGCGAGCTGATCATCGACTTCTCGAGCGACCTCATCTGCAAGGCGGCGCTCGGGCGGACGTACGCCGACGCGAAGGGCAGCGGCAGCCAGCTCCGGGCTCTCTTCGGGGACTTAACGGAGCTCATGGGTCAGTTCCCGGTGCGCGACTACATCCCCTGGCTGGCCTGGATCGATTGGCTGAGTGGCCTGGACGGCAGAGCTAGGAAGATCGGGCTGGAGCTCGACGCTCTGCTCGAGAAAGTCATAGCTGAGCATCGCCGGAGGAAGCTCACCGTCAAAATCGACCCTGACGACATGGATCTGGTCGACATCTTGCTCTCTTTGGGCGATAGCGACGACGACGACGACGCCGCTTCTTCCTCCACTAACATTTCGCTCACCATGGACAACATCAAAGGCATCATTATGGTAAACTCTCTCTGTCTCTCTTTTCGAACAAAATAAAATAAAAATTAATTTTTATATATTTTATATAAATTGAATTTACAAGAAGATATGGATTTGCAGGACATGGTTGTTGCAGGAACTGACACGATGAGAGCAACGCTGGAATGGGCAATGGCGGAGCTAATCCGGCACCCCGAAGAAATGGCAAAAGTGCAAGAGGAGATCCGGCGAGTCGTCGGACCCAGAGGAGAAGAAATAAGAGGAGAGGCCTTAGAAGGGATGAAGCGATTGAAGGCGGTGCTCAAGGAGACACTCCGTTTGCACCCACCAGGTCCTCTGTTGCTCCCTCGAGAATCCACGAAGCCCACCGAGCTCCAGGGCTACCACGTCCCCAAGGGCACGAGGGTGGCCGTCAATGTCTGGGCGATCGCAAGAGATTCTACTTTGTGGGACAAGGCTGAGGAGTTCCTGCCGGAGAGGTTCCTAGGAGATTCCGGTGATGATGCTGGCGCACTCGACTTCAAGAGGAGCGACTTCACGTACCTGCCGTTCGGAGCAGGGCGGAGAGGCTGCCCAGGCGTCGGATTCGGCACGGTCGCCGTGGAGGTTGCCCTCGCGAGCTTGCTGTACTATTTCGACTGGGAGATGCCCGACGGGATGAGCTCCGAGGACATGGACACGGACGAGGTGCATGGGCTCGCCTTGCTAAAGAAATCGTGCATCATTCTACAAGGAAGGCCCTTAGAAGCTTAAGCATAATAATAATAATAATAATGATATGCATGCAATGTTGAATATGGTGTACTGAAATAAATTTATGCTTATCAATCTTATATTTCTATTTTTATTTTTATTTTTATTTTTATTCTTCGACAAATTCAACATGTATAAAACGTTGAGTTTGATTATTGTTGTGGACACTACTAAACATCCTCCAGAAAGTCAAATGCTCAACTAAGATAAAAGTCAATGTCAAATTAAAAAGATTGATACTATTTGATACTGAATTGGCCCTCCTCTAACTCAACACTTAGCTTGATTGACCTAAGGTCATGTGACTCGGCTCAATCTTGATGGACTTTGAGTTGCCATTTGGTATGTTTCATTTCATATTCCCACGTGTTTATAATTTATAAGCTATTAATGCTAAGGTAGATAAAGGTTCACGTGGTGAATCTTTAACTCAATCAACATAGACTTTATAAGACGTATCAATTGCCGAGCTAACTCGACTAGTAGAATCGTCGTCCTTCCTCGATAAGTCTTTTCGACAAAGATCAATATCTCAATCGGCTTAATTCTGTCGAATCAACACTCTTGTTCATTTCATCTCAGCTCCGTCGAATCAACACTCTTGCTCATTTCATCTCAGATCCGTCAAATCAACACTCTTACCTAGTTGACTTAGTTCTACTGATCCGACGCCTCTCCGTTTAACATGTCAAACCCCCTACTTAAGTCCTTGAATTGATCATAGATATGCGGGATCGCACGTGGGTTATCATAACTTGTGGAACAATAAAGCCTCTATAACGTGATCCTACGCGATCTTCCACATGCTAAAACATGGGTGATTTGATTCGAAGATATGACGAGGTAACGTTTACCTTATTGTAATAGGACAAACCATTACGAAAGCTAAAGGGTATTATTTTTGATGCTATAAAGGAGTCTGTTGCTGAGATAAAGGTAAGTTAATCGAATACGCATTCATCAACTATCTATCCAAATATTAGTTTTTACTGTTCTCCTTCTCCATTTACCCATTAAAAATTTAACTTCAGCATCAGAGTAGTTGAACCAGCACACTCCTATCCTATATTCGATCTTTGTCCACTGGAACTAAGTCTATCCCGTAATAACCAACTTGACTATGTGTTGGGGCACTCATCCATTTAACTCACCCAAAGCCATCTCTTTGCTCAAATTGACTTCAAAATGCTAATTACTATTTACTAGCATCAAACTTGGTCATCAAACCTCTTCAGTAAAAGGATAAAATCTGTTATCTCAGAGATCCCACACGATCGAACCCACGACCATTTATGAGAAGGTAAATTGATAACAATGGAAGAAGATATTGTCTCAGCTTTATCAAAATTCAATCTTTATTTATTTTAATAATTTATTTTATTATAATCAACTCAATTATGTTGAGGACGGCATCAAACCATTTGTCTTTTACAGAAAATAATATTTATTAAATGAATCCAATCAATTAACTGTCCAGACATAGATATGGTACCTAAGCATCCTATCAATGAACTGTCCAGACACAGACATAGATATGGTAAAGCATCGTATCCATGAACTGTCCATCACAGGATCTCGTGGCCACGAAGCAAAATGATTTTGATTGGTCAGAAATTGCAGACAAGTTTAGCATGAACTCCTATTATGATGATAATTTACATCAGATGAAAATCACTGTAATTTCTAGATTAGTTCCTCCCATATATGAGTTCGTGTGGAACAGTTAAAATGATAAATTTCACTTTTTATTGTAAAAGATGATGTCAGAGCTCTCTAATAATAAGAAGAAACTAACATTAACTATATTATTATTATTATTATTATTATTATTATTATTATTTAAAAATAATAAATATATAATTACAATTATTTGTTTTTATTTAAAAAATAAAATTAATAAAATTGAAAAATAAATCGTTGTTCAACAATACAAAATTAGTCGTTCAACAATTTTTTTTTTCAAATCTATTTTTAATATTTATTTTTTAATCATCTTGTCACTTTCATTTGATATGAATAAAAATTTTAAAATTATTTTATAAATCTTTTAAATTATTCAAATGCGAAAAAATAAATACTTATATTCATCTAAATATCTAATATTTTCCTCTCACACACATACGAGAGGCTCCAAAAATTTTAAAATATTTCATATATTCAATAATATTCTCTAAATTTTTAAATTTTTTTAAAAAATTTGACAAATCCAAGTAACACTGCCTCAGCTCCATTTGATATATTGATATGTATCCATCTCAAAATTGGTTCGTTGTTAAGGATAACATCTTTGTTGTATGTATTTTATTCTTATTAATCATCAATTATGTCTTCAAACTAATCAGGAAGAAAGAATATATCAAGAAGGCAAGTGTCGATGAATCTATAAACGACAAAGAATCCATAAGGTCATCTTCTGTTTAGGAATTCAATGACCACCACGCTCATCACTCATAGAGCACGAATATAAATAGGAGATGATGACTTGAGATGAATAGCTTGATCTACCGATGAAGATGTGATCTTTACAAAATCATGGGTCGCTATCAGCACCGATGCAATCATTGGTAATGGCTAAAAGGATCAAGATTTTTTTAAATGTATCACGGATTACTATAATAAGTATTGGTCCATTGAAATTATGTCGAGAATTTAAAAACAATTAAAATCACATTACTATAAATTCGCACGGATGACAAATGAATTTTCTATAAACTATAATAATTTTTATATTCATCGGTAAAGCGAATAAAATGATAAGAATATATTAGAGAATACACTGAATAGTGAAAAGTCAATAACAATAACAAAAGCTTTGAATATATGCATGCATAGAGAGTTGTTAAAGAGTATGAAAAATATGAACCACAATTAATTAGTCATCACTCTAAAAAAAAATGATAATCCCAGTAGTCACATCTTTGGGGGTGGTCGATCCGGTCCCACGGAAGTTTTCCACCTACCACCAGGGTAAATCGGGAAGCGCATCTCTGGGGGTGGTCGATCCGGTCCCACGGAAGTTTTCCATCTACCACCAGGGTAAATCGGGAAGCGCATACGGCGGCCAATCCGGATGCCCAACATCCTTTGATTGCGTTCCCCATTTGAAGGAAAATTCTTGCAAATACGCCGTAGCTGGGGATCGAACCGCGGGTCCCTGAGTTACAACCCAGATGTCCTACCGTTGCACCATTGCCTCGGGGACTAATTAGTCATCACTCTAACAAAAAGTTAAGGATGTCATATATTTCCATATTAAATTTGAATATGAGTGTTGATCTTGGACAATTGTAAAACTCTCATTCGTCCAATAAGGCAAAAAAAATAATATAATGAAGAAGAAGGGCAAATTCAAAATTAGATCAGTGATAAAATGGAATAAAGTTGACATACATTAATAAAATATTAAACAATATCAAATGCAAAAATTAATGATTTTACAGGAAGTTAAAGTTCTTCATAAGAATTATCAGGTACTAGTGAGATAACATCAGGGATTACATAATTCTTATAAAAGATTGAGAAAACGTTATATTATAAGAGAAAATAATTTAAATATTATATATATATATATTTATATTAAAAAATTATCCTATGCTAAATCGATAGAAAATTTTGAATGTCTGAAATAGAAACAATAATATTTATTATTATTATTTTTACATATAATTAAATTATTTAAATTTTTTTTAGAATTTAACCGTTGGAATATAGTATTTAAGTATAAATATTTTTTAAATAAAAAAAATTTAGTTGCTCACGAGATGTGTTAGATTGTTATTTCGTGCTTCTCATCTTATATATTCCATGAGTAATTAATTTTTTTATTTAATATTATAATTTAATTTTTAAATTTTTTTTAAAAAAATTGAAAACCAGTTATAAGTTAGAGAAATGATACTTACCATGAAATGATAGCATGAATTGTAGCATGACACTCACAATTGCATACGGTGGGTCCCACTGCATGTTAGTGGGACCCACTGCCAATGTGAGTGTCATGCTACAATTTCATGCTATGGTTTCATGCAGTGTATCACCACTCGTTTATATATGGAATGCCAGCCTCCTTATTGATGAACTCTTTGACAAAGTCCTTATCCATTGCCTGTTTCTCTTGGACTTGAAATGCAATTTGAACAACCCAATCCTGGTGCACTTTTAGTACCGAACATTTTGAACTTTGGCTGTTTGATTACAACTGGTAATTTACTTGGTGCAAAGCTCCAAATCCAAGCACTATTTAACTTATGGTAATATCAGTCCCAGAAGTAGTTGAACTCCTAATCATCCATCGTCTTCCTATTTTATTGGTCTGGTAGTTTGATTACAAATTTACAATTCATCTTTGATGCGATTGCAAAAGGAGCTCAGTGCAATCAATCAGAGGCTTTATAAATAGAAACTATAAACTGACGAGAAATAATTTTTTTAGAAATGATTTAATCAGACAGAAATGTAGTGTTGTAAATTCAAAATACCTGAATTGTTCAGCTAGGAAGCATATGCTCAATGCCAAGGATTAAAATCTCTCCCTCCTCTATCGAGTAAATACATTCTTACTAGCTGTTGAGTACACGAATGCTTTTGAATTTATTTGATAAATAAATTAAGAAGAAGGATTTGAATACCTAAATTATATAAAAAAAACTGATATTGGATGTCCGTAGCGATTCGATTGATCAGTTGACTCTAATTTAGTATATATTACAAATGAGTATATATTATGAAGTTCATTTTATAATTTTTTAAAAATAACTTATTGTGTATCGTTTAAGTAATACAAAATTACAATTAATGTATAGTATAAATATTTTTTTTAAAGAACTATATCTTTTCATTAGTATTAAACCTAAAATCTAATGTAATAATATCGGAGCGATATCTTGCTCAATTCTATTTAATTTTTTTATACTCAAACAAGACATGTAGAAATTAAATTTTATTTTATTCAAGAATATATGACTATCCAGCAGCTATTAAGCTCACTACTGTATTTCGCATGATGATAAAAATAACAATTCAAAATAATAATTACAAATTAATTTCAATCAATAAAAATACCATTATATACTTACTACTAAACAAGCACAATGACAACTATTTATCAAATTTGATTTTCGGATATCAGTCAGATAATTTGTAATTTGTATAATATCCGAATAAAGTAGTCAGAGTAAATCAACGAAGTAATTTTTTTTTTATTTTAAATTTTCTCTATTTCAATACGGTCAACAAAATGTCATGGATCAGAAATCTGAGTGCTCCTAACTGTTTCCAGACGTCTAAATCGATCATATCTCGGACGATTGCAATGAGATACGTATACAAATGGTGGCGAGGAGCAGCAATCTTTTCGTATCATTTTGATTGGAATAATCCGGCGATCTATTGCTGGAGGTGGCGGCATGTTTTATCAATCTTCTCAGCTTGTGCTTGTTGCCTCGTGGTTTCTCTCCTTCGTGTTCTGCATCCGGTGGATACGGTCCAAGAAATCACCGGTCCGTCATCCCCCTGCGGTGCCTGGTCTCCCTGTCTTTGGGAACCTCCACCAGCTCGGCTCCCTCCCGCACCGCTCCCTGCGAGCTCTCGCCGAGAAGCATGGCCCCGTCATGGTCCTCCGCTTGGGCCGCGTCCACACCGTCGTCGTCTCCTCGCCGGCGGCCGCCCAAGAGGCCTTGAAGACCCGCGACCTCGCCTTCGCGAGCCGCCCGGACTCGAGCCTCGCCGACCGACTCTTCTACCTCTCGCAGGAGATGGCCTTCAGCAAGTACGGCGAGCCGTGGCGTCAAATGCGGCGCATCGGCGTCCTCCACCTCCTCAGCCAGAAGCAGGTGCACTCCTTCCGCAAGGTCCGGGAGGAGGAGGCCGCCGCCCTCGTCGCCAGGATCCGCGCCGCCTCCGGCCCGGTGAACTTGAGCGACCTGATCATCGACTTCACGAACGACCTCATCTGCAGGGTGGCGCTCGGGCGGACGTACGCCGACGCGAAGGGCAGAGGAAGCCAGCTCGGGGCTCTCTTCGGGGAGTTCTCGGAGGTCATGGGCCTGTTCCCTGTGCGCGACTACATCCCGTGGTTGGCCTGGATCGATTGGCTGAGTGGCCTGGACGGCAGAGCGAGGAAGATCGGGCTGGAGCTCGACGCTCTGTTCGAGAAAGTCATAGCTGAGCATCGCCGGAGGAAGCTCACCGCCAAAATCAACGCTGACGACATGGATCTGGTCGACATCTTGCTCTCTTTGGGCGATAGCAACGACGACGACGACGCCGCTTCTTCCTCCGCTAACATTTCGCTCACCATGGACAACATCAAAGGCATCATTTTGGTAAACTGTCTCTGTCTCTCTCTTTCGAAAATTGAATTAATTACAAGAAGATATGGACTGTTATTTTGTCGTCATTATATATCTAGATCTTCTTCCTCTGCTTGACATCGATCTATATCTTCCTTTTTCAGGACATGGTTGTTGCAGGAACTGACACGACGAAAGCAACGCTGGAATGGGCATTGGCGGAGCTAATCCGGCACCCCGAAGAAATGGCAAAAGTGCAAGAGGAGATCCGGCGAGTCGTCGGACCCAGAGGAGAAGAAATAAGAGAAGAGGCCTTAGAAGGGATGGAGCGATTGAAGGCGGTGCTCAAGGAGACACTTCGTTTGCACCCACCAGGTCCTCTGTTGCTCCCTCGAGAATCCATGAAGACCACCGAGCTCCAGGGCTATCACGTCCCCAAGGGCACGAGGGTGTTCGTCAATGTCTGGGCGATCGCAAGAGATCCTACTTTGTGGGACAAGGCTGAGGAGTTCCAGCCGGAGAGGTTCCTGGGAGTGGGAGATTCCGGTGATGATGCTGGCGCACTGGACTTCAAGGGGAGCGACTTCAGGTACCTGCCGTTCGGAGCAGGGCGGAGAGGCTGCCCAGGCATCGGATTCGCCACGGTCGCCCTGGAGGTTGTCCTCGCGAGCTTGCTGTACTATTTCGACTGGGAGATGCCCGACGGGATGAGCTCCGAGGAGATGGACATGGACGAGGTGTTTGGGCTCATCGTGCAAAAGAAATCCAGCGTGATTCTACAAGGAAGGCCCTTTAAAGCTTAAGCATAATAATAATAATGATAATTATTATTATTATGATGTGGATGCAATGTTGAATGTGGTGTACTCAAATAAATTTATCATTATCATCTTATATTTCTATTTTTGTTTTTATTGTTATGGACACTATTAGGACGCCTTCATCTATAATAAGAAAGTCAAATGTTCTACTAAGATTGGTACTACTTGACACTCGAGTCAATCCTTCCGACTCAACACTTAGCTCGATTGACTTAGGGTCATGTGACTTGACTCGATCTCCATGGACTTTGAGTTGCCATTTGGTACGTTTCATTTCATATTCCCACATGGTTATACTTTATAGACTATTGATATAGAAGTAAATAAAGGTCCACGTGGTAAGTCTTTAATTCAATCAACGTAGATTCTATAGGACACATCAATTGCCGGGCTGACTCAATTAGTGGAGTCGTCAACCTCCCTCGATAAATCTTTTCGACAAGGATCGAAATCTCAATCCACTTAGCCTTACCGAATCAATACTCTTGCTCATCTCATTTCAACTCCGCAAAACTGACACTCTTAACTAGTCTACTCATCAATTCCATTGATCTGATGTCTTTTCGCTTAACATATCAAACTCCCTATTCAAGTCCTTGAATTGGTCATAGATATGCGGTATCACATATGGATTATCATAACACGTGTAGAGCTGTCAAACGGGCCAACCCATAACGGGATGAGCCAATCCATAGCGGGCTCATTATATGGTGGGGGCGGGGCGAGCCGACCCATCAACTTGGCGGGTTGGAAAATCTCCAACCCAACCCAACTCAAGGCAGATCGCGGGTTAGGCAGGCCAATTTACGGACCTGTTAAAAAATAAAAAATATTAAAAATTTTAAGTTTAATTATAATTTAAATTTATTAAGTTAAAATTTTTAAGTTTGAATTATAATTTTTAAACTTGAATTGTAATTTAAATGGATCAACTTCACTAATTTATTAAGTTTTCTACTTTAATTTTAAAATTTAAAATAAATAAATAAACTTTCGGACCAATCCAAACTTGTCACAGGCCAATCCATGCGAATCGCGGGCCTAGACGGGCCAACCTATCTGAACCATCTTAAAATGAGTTGATAAAATTTCAACTCAATCTGCCTAAATTATTTGATGAGGCGGACTAATCCGACGAGTCTAACCCAACTTGATAGCTATAAACACGTGGAATAACAAAGTCTTTATAGCGTGATCTCACCTGATCTTCCCCAAGCTAAAACGTGGATGATTTGATTTGAAGATATGCTAATGTAATGTTTAACTTTTTGCAATAAGACGATCCATTACGGAAGCTAATTAATAGGTATTATTTTTGATGCTATAAAGGAGTCTGCTGTTGAGATAAAGACAAGTTAATGAACTTCATTATCAAACCTCAATATTTCGCATGACGATAAAAATAACAATTCAAAAGAATAATTACAAATTAATTTCAATCAATAAAAATATCATTATATACTTACTACTAAACAATCATGATGACAATTATTATATTTATCATATTTGATTTTCGTATATGAGTCTGATAATTTATATAATATCCGAATAAAGTAGTCAGAGCAAATCAACGAAGCAATTATTTTTTTTATTTTAGTTTTCTCTATTTCAATATGGTAGGCCCCAGCTCTTGCGGACATTAGTGTGCGAGTCGTGTTACACATGTCAAGTAGTCAAAATCAAAATTTTGTATATGATGGCCGACAAGGCAACAAAATGACACGCAGCATGATGAAATTTGAGTGTTCCCTACTGTTCCATACGTCTAAAAAAAATAAATATCAGTTAGCCAAAAAAGATAAATTTCCGTTTGCCTGATTAACTATTCTTCTGACTAATTTGATTTCATAAAATTTTTTTATCGATCATCAGGAAAAATTAAAAAGTATACACAGTGACAATTTAGACATCCAGTATTCTTTGATTGTATTTTTTCTTTTGAAAAAAAATTTCTATAAATATGTTATAACTGAGATCGAATCACAAAATGACTGGATGACAAACTAAACATCCTATCATGACACTATTGCACCAGGACAATGATCAGACGTCTAAATCGATCTGCATCTCGCACGATCGCAATGAGATAAATTTGGCGGCCAGGAGCAGCAATTTGTTCGTATCATTTTGATTGGAATAATCCGGCGATCTATCGCCGGAGGCGGCAGCCGGCAGGCGGCGGCATGTTTTATCAATCTTCTCTTGTGGTCGTTGCTTCGTGGTTTCTCTTCTTCGTGTTCTGCATCTGGTGGACACGATCCAAGAAATCACCGGTCGGCGCCCATCCCCCTGCGGTGCCTGGTCTCCCTGTCTTTGGGAACCTCCACCAGCTCGGCTCCCTCCCGCACCGCTCCCTGCGAGCTCTCGCCGAGAAGCATGGCCCCGTCATGGTCCTCCGCTTGGGCCGCGTCCACACCGTCGTCGTCTCCTCGCCGGCGGCCGCCCAAGAGGTCTTGAAGACCCGCGACCTCGCCTTCGCGAGCCGCCCGGACTCGAGCCTCGCCGACCGACTCTTCTACCGCTCGCAGGACATGGCCTTCGGCAAGTACGGCGAACCGTGGCGCCAAATGCGGCGCATCTGCGTCCTCCACCTCCTCAGCCAGAAGCAGGTGCACTCCTTCCGCAAGGTCCGGGAGGAGGAGGCCGCCGCCCTCGTCGCCAGGATCCGCGCCGCCTCCGGCCCGGTGAACTTGAGCGAGCTGATCATCGACTTCTCGAGCGACCTCATCTGCAAGGCGGCGCTCGGCCGGACGTACGCCGACGCGAAGGGCAGCGGCAGCCAGCTCCGGGCTCTCTTCGGGGACTTAACGGAGCTCATGGGTCAGTTCCCGGTGCGCGACTACATCCCCTGGCTGGCCTGGATCGATTGGCTGAGTGGCCTGGACGGCAGAGCTAGGAAGATCGGGCTGGAGCTCGACGCTCTGCTCGAGAAAGTCATAGCTGAGCATCACCGGAGGAAGCTCACCGCCAAAATCGACCCTGACGACATGGATCTGGTCGACATCTTGCTCTCTTTGGGCGATAGCGACGACGACGACGCCGCTTCATCCTCCACTAACATTTCGCTCACCATGGACAACATCAAAGGCATCATTATGGTAAACTCTCTCTGTCTCTCTTTTCGAACAAATTAAAATAAAAATTAATTTTTATATATTTTATATAAATTGAATTTACAAGAAGATATGGATTTGCAGGACATGGTTGTTGCAGGAACTGACACGATGAGAGCAACGCTGGAATGGGTAATGGTGGAGCTAATCCGGCACCCCAAAGAAATGGCAAAAGTGCAAGAAGAGATCCGGCGAGTCGTCGGACCCAGAGGAGAAGAAATAAAAGAAGAGGCCTTAGAAGGGATGGATCGATTGAAGGCGGTGCTCAAGGAGACACTCCGTTTGCACCCACCAGGTCCTCTGTTGCTCCCTCGAGAATCCATGAAGACCACCGAGCTCCAGGGCTACCACGTCCCCAAGGGCACGAGGGTGGCCGTCAATGTCTGGGCGATCGCAAGAGATCCTACTTTGTGGGACAAGGCTGAGGAGTTCCTGCCGGAGAGGTTCCTAGGAGATTCCGGTGATGATGCTGGCGCACTCGACTTCAAGAGGAGCGACTTCACGTACCTGCCGTTCGGAGCAGGGCGGAGAGGCTGCCCAGGCGTCGGATTCGGCACGGTCGCCGTGGAGGTTGCCCTCGCGAGCTTGCTGTACTATTTCGACTGGGAGATGCCCGACGGGATGAGCTCCGAGGACATGGACACGGACGAGGTGCATGGGCTCGCCGTGCTAAAGAAATCGTGCATCATTCTACAAGGAAGGCCCTTCAAAGCTTAAGCATAATAATATAATAATAATTATGATGTGCATGCAATGTTGAATATGGTGTACTCAAATAAATTTATGCTTATCATCTTATTTTTCTATGTTGAATAAGATTAGCATCAATTGTCGAATCGACTCAACTAGTAGAGTCGTCGACCTCTCCTGTTAAGTCTTTCAATAAAGATCAATATTCCAATCGGATCAGCCCTGGCGAATCAACACTCTTACTCTTCTCATCTTAGTCCCACCGAATTGACACTCTTTCCCAGCTGACTCAATTTCACTGATCCGATGTCTCTCTACTTGATATGTCAAACTCTCGCTCAAATCCCTCAATTGATCATAAACACACGGGATCGCACATGAATTATCATAACACATGGAACAACAAAGCCCCAAAGATATAACAATGTAATGTTTACCTTATTGTAATAGGTTAATCGAGGATATGTTAAAACATTGATGATTTAAGTCGAATATATGATGATGTAACGTTTACCTTATTGCAATAGGGCGACCCATTAAGAAAGCTAAAGGGTATTAATTATTTCTGATGTTATAAAAAGAGTTTGCTGTTGAGATAAAGATAGGCTAACTAATCGAATATATATTCATCAATTATCCATTCAAAGACTAGTTTTTATTGTTCTCTTCCTACATTTCTCTATCAAAGATTTGATTTAGCATTGGAGTGATTGAGTCAGTCAGGACACTCCTATCCTATATTCTAACTCTGTTTCTCCCTTAAACTTTTCAAGCTCTTCGTTAATATAGAAGACAGTTGGTTGTTCATCGAACACATCCTATAGGGAGAAGATTCCACAGAAAAGAATATTCCAGAGCAAATTTATGGAACGATTTGTGTTGCGGATGGATTCCATATTTTGGAAGGGTGCCAACGGCTGTAAAAGGGCAGTAAGGTGTGGCTACTGTGGTTTTAAATGGAAGAGAAGAACTGCTGTTGTTGAAAACACAAGAGGAAATGAAAGGAGTGATGGTTGCTGGAAGAAAGGTGATCGGAGAGCATGCTGTTGGCAAGACTAGCTCCGGCTGGCGGACTCCGACGACGACCGCTGTTGCTATGCAAAGATAGCAAAGGAAGGGAAGGAAAAAGAAAAGGTAAAACAAAGGCGCGAGGAGGAGCAAGAGAAAGTAAGAAGGTCGTTGTTCCATGACAATCTATGATGAGGTAAAACGACTTCGACTTTATTTCGATTTTTGTCCATCACAATAAATCTATCCACAAAAACTAATTCAATCATGCCTATTCCGACTGCAGATTAAGATGTTGAGTGAATGCTTGTTGTTCTGGATTCAGTCTGCGGTTGACTCGGTCGTTCGGTTGCTTCGGCGATGGCTACCGAAGTAGCTACTCAAATTTAGGCGCGAGCCCAGGCCTAGCTAAGGCCTCTTAGCAATCATTGCCCCTCAGACGCATTTCCCCCTTCAGCCTCTCGGCCTCCATACTATAATAACGCAAACCGTACAAAAATTTCTTACCCATTAGGGATTACTCTTCACTAGAACTGAACTTGAACCTGACCAATCATATGAAATCGGACATAGCAGGGCGGAGCGGAGTTCCAATTCGTCACCAACCAACTAGTCGGCTCTTCAGAGCTCTGCCTCAAATGAAATGGATCTGACGTGAGGTGCAACCAGGTGCACGGGATGCTCAAGGTGCTGGTCCTCTAATTCTCTTCCTGGTTATATACCTCTTGCATTCAAGTCTCCAACTCCAGCAACCACTTATCTTAAGAGGATCGGGTCGGCTCCACGACCATATGTGAGGAGATAAATCGAGAAACTGTAGTTGATCACGACACAGGAGGGTATTGCCTGACTTCGTTAGAATTCGAACTCTTATCCTCTTTTACAACTCTGCTGCGTCGTAACCAACTCAGCTATACCTAAGAGGCAAAAGCCCTCTCTTTGCTGAATTGATTTCAAAATGCTAGTTATTATTCACCAGCATCAAACTTCATCATCAAATCTCAAATCATATTTACTAAATGAATCCAATCAATGAACTGTCCAGACAGATAGGGTAACTATTAGATTAGGTCAAGCATCCGATCAATGACATGTCCATCACATGATCTCGTGGATTTTGATTGGTCAGAAATTGCAGACAAGCTTAGCATGAACTCCTATTTATTATGATGATGTCACAAATAAAAGAGCTCCCTAATAACAAGAAGAAACTTCCAGAGAGACGTTAATTATAAGAAGATATGTTTATTATTATTATTATTATTTAAAAATAATAATTTTATAAGTATAATTATTATTTTTATTTAACAACTAAAATTAATAAAATAGAAAAATAAATCGTTGTTCAACAAGACATAATTAGTCGTTCGACGATTTTTTTAAAATATATTTTTAATATTTAATTTTTAATCATCTTAATGTCACTTTCATTTGATGAATAAAAATTTTAAAATTATTTTATAAACCTTTTAAATTATTCAAATGTGAAAAAAATAAATAATTGCATTCATCTAAATGTCTAATATTTTCCTCTCACACACACGACAATACGCTCCAAAAATTTTAAAATATTTCACATGTTAAATAATATTCTCTAAATTTTTAAATTTTTTTAAAAAAATTGATAGATCCAAGTAGCACTGCCTCAGCTCCATTTAGTATGTATCCATTAAGATTGATTTGTTTTTGAGAGCTAATTTGGGATGTCATCTTGATTGTACCTATTTTCTTCTCCTTAACCATCAGTTATATCTTCATGACGAATTAAGATGGGCAAGTGTAGATGAATCTATCCGACAAATAACCCATAACACCATCTTCCATTCTAGAAATTCAATGACCATCGCACTCATCACACATAGAGCACGAATATAAACCGGGAGATAGATGATTTCAAATAAATAGTTCGGTCTACCAATGAAGGTGTGGCCTTTACAAAATCATAGGCCGCTATCAACATAGATGCATTCATTAGTAATGACCAAAAAGATCAAGATTTTTTGAAATATATCACGAATTACTATAACAAACATTGGTCCACTATAATTATATCGAGAATTTAAAAATAACTAAAATCACATTATTATAAATTCGCACCAATGACAAATGAAATTTGTATAAACTATAATAATTTTTATACTCATCGATAAAGTGATTGAAGTGATAAGAATATATTAGAGAATGCATTGAATATGTGAAAAGTCAATAACAATAACAAAAGCTTTGAGTATATGTATGTATAAAAGGTTCTCGAAGAGTATATGAAATATAAATCACAATTAATTAGTCATCACTCTGGTAAAAAGGTAAGGATATCATACACTTCCATATCAAGTGTTGAGGTGGATAATTGAGTGTTGAGGTGGATAATTGTAAAGCCCTCGTTCGTCTAATAGAGCAAAAAACAATGAAGAAGGACAAATTCAAAATTAGAGCAATAAAATAGAATAAAGCATAGACATAGATTTTATTTATCAATTAATATTTATATAAAAAAATTCTATATAAATTTAAATAATATTATACATACATTTATATAAAATACAAATAATATATAAAATATATTATATATAATATAATATATAAATAAAGATTTTATAAAAAAACTATATATATATATATATATATATATATATAAATCTAATATGCTGTCTATAACAGAAAATTTCAAATGTCCAAAATATAAATAATAATATTTATTATTATTATTTATAATTAAATTATTTAAGATTTTTTTAAAATTTAAGAGTTGGATTATAATATTAAATATAAAAAGATTTAAAATAAAAAAAAATAGATGCTTATGATATTATTAGATTATTATCTCACACTTTTCATTCGGCGTACGTATTATCTCTTCGGGGAGTTCATGGAGCTCATGGGCCTGTTCCCGGTGCGCGACCACATCCCCTGGCTGGCCTGGATCGATTGGCAGAGTGGCCTGAACGGCAGAGCGAGGAAATCGGGCTGGAGATCGACGCTCTGCTAGAGAAGGTCATAGATGAGCATCGCCGGAGGAAGCTCACCGCCAAAATCGACACCAATGACATGGATCTGGTCGACATCTTGCTCTCTTTGGGCGATCGCAGCGACAACGACGACGCCGCTTCTTCCCCTGCTTTCCATTTATATGTTTTGTATATACGAATAAGGTGGTCATGTACATCGAGCTAGACGAACCAAGTGCATTCATTAGGTTAAGTGGTTTAGTCGAACCGGATAATTAAGTGGTAATTAACACAATAATTTAAGCCATAAAGTTAAAACCTTGCATGTGGTTAGATTAGGTCAAGCATCCTATCAACGAACTGGCGTCAATATCTCTTTGTCAAGCACAAAATGTCCTTATTAATGCATACAAAACTCGACCCTAAATTTTAGGCTAATGTCTCAATTTTAAAATTATTTATTAATTTTAAAATTCGACCGTAAATTATGGATGAAAATATAATCACGAATTTAAAGATAAAAATTAATTGCATTAATTTTCAGTGATTCTTCATTGTCTCCGGTGGGATCGCCTACAGGGTACCGATAGGCAGGAAGCCCCACCTTGACGCGCCAGCACGCGACACGTGGACAAGAGGAAAACGTGAGAGGGGCGTTCCACGTGCGGCACGAGGGCCGCGCCGAAGCCGCAACCCGACTCGCCCACGTGTGAATCCCGGGCGCCACGCGCACTGCGGGGCCGGCGCACGTGCTGTCTGCTCCGCTAGGAGCCCCCGACGACAAGCCGACGCTCATCGCCCGCCGAAACCAACGCCCCTCACTCACGTGTCAACATCCAATGGCATTTGAATCTTTTTCATTTCTTCCCCTTAACTTCACCATTTTCTCAATAAGCCATTGCCAGCTGACTAAAATGCAAACTGTTATTCGATCTCAGGGCGGTTTGGAAAAGTTGTTAAATGCCGAAGTGTTTTTTTAAAAATGATCCTGTTTTTTTGAGTGTGAGTCTTAATAATTGGAAAGAATTGGTCGTGTCAGCATTTATGGTGTGAAATAGTGTTTAATTTATCTCAATTATTTAGAGTCAATTAATAAATTAGTGTACTTTGAGGAAAATTGCACGCATGAAATTAAAATATTAAATGCCCATCTGCTTCGTATCCTTCCTCTGTCACATTTTAGTGCCTTTTTGACCAAAGTCCTTTACAATTATGAAGAACTGAGGGAAAAATAAAAATGATCAGAAACCTTTTGCCTCATATTTAATTTTAAAAAATATTTTTTAATTGTATAATTAAAAGAATGCCATAAATCTGGATTAACCGTACGACACGCCACGTCCGGTCGGGAACTTTGTTCCCAGCGGTCGATTTTGACCTCGAGATTCGTGCTGCCGAGGTATGTCCCCTGCGAGCGCGCTTACCGGGTACGGCCGCATAGAGCGTGGAGAAAAATGCTTCCAGGGTGTCGCAGTTCACCTTCTTTTAAATTGGTCCTCTTGTGGGACCCTCCACCTTATCAAAACCAATGATCCGATAGGTGGAGTTGTGGGTCTGGGTGTACAGTTGGGAGGGGCCCGATGGAGCCAGGCTTCGGGTTCAGTTCTTCAGTGGCTAGGCGCACTCTCGCTGCTCTTCCGTGAACCGAGCGCCGCAGCGGATCCGGAAACCGATCCTCCCTTTCATCCGCCAAAACCGTCGCCTCGCATGCGACGGGCCTCCATGGCTCCTCCGCCCTCGTTCTCCTCCTCCTCCTCCTCCTCCGTCGCCGTCCGCCGCGACCACCCCTACCGCTCCGCCTCCCTCTGGGCCTCGCTCTCGGTCGGCGACCGCGGACGTCCCAGTCGACGCCGCCGCTACTGTCAGTCGGAGCCCTCCTCCCCGTCCCGCCTCTTCCCCCGCGATGGACGCCTCCACGGCGACGTCAGACTCAATGACATCGTTGGAAACGGCGTCTCCGGCGTCCTTCATAAGTGGGTTAACTACGGCTGCGGCTGGCGCCCGCGGTGGTTCGTCCTACAGGACGACGTCCTGTCCTACTACAAGATTCACGGTCCCGACCGCATCGAGCTTGCTCCTGATGCTAAGGTGGCGTACAAGGTCATTGGAGGTGAATCCACTCGTCGGATCTTACACCCAAAGAATGGCCGCTCACATCTCCCCTGCAAGCCCGTCGGCGAAGTCCATCTCAAGGCAAGAATCACTCGCCCTTTCTCCTCCCGTTTCCGCCCAAGCTGTATCATTGCGCCATTTCATCCTTCTCTCGTTGTTGCTTTAGGTTTCCTCGATTAAGGAGAGTGGATCCGACAAGAAGAGATTCTCGATCTTCACGGGGACAAAAAGGCTACACTTGAGGGCGGCCACGAGAGAGGAACGTGAGGCATGGATGGAAGTGCTGCGAGCAGTGAAGAGCATGTTCCCCAGGGTATTGAATAGGGAGCTTATGGCGCCGACTGATATGGTGGTCGTCTCCACAGAAAAGCTGAGGCAGAGACTTCAGCAGGAGGGATTGAGAGAATCCGCAATACAAGACAGCGAGCAGATTATGCGGAGCGAGTTTGCTTCCTTGCAGAATCAGCTTCTTTTGTTTAAGCAGAAGCAAACTCTTCTCCTTGATACCATTCGCCAATTAGAGGTAAAAGATAATCCTTTTGCAACATGCGTTGCATTTTTTCTCTCAACAAAAATCCATTTCTGTAATCAGGAGCTTATAAGTTATATATGGAATGCTAGCCTCCTGATTGATGAACTCTTTGACAAAGTCCTTATCCATTGCCTGTTTCTCTTGGACTTGAAATGCAATTTGAACAAACATAAAGCCGGCAAAACATTTGAATACAACCCAATCCTGGTGCACTTTTAGTACCGAACATTTTGAACTTTGGCTGTTTGATTACAACTGGTAATTTACTAGGTGCAAAGCTCCAAATCCAAGCATTATTTAACTTATGGTAATATCAGTCCCAGAAGTAGTTGAACTCCTAATCGTCCATCTTCTTCTTATTTTAGTGGCCTGGTAGTTTGATTACAATTCATCTTTGATGCCATTGCAAAAGGAGCTCAGTACAATCAATCAGAGGCTTTATAAATAGAAACTATAAACTGATGAGAAATAATTTTTTTAGAAATGATTTAATCAGACAGAAATGTAGTGTTGTAAATTCAAAATACCTGAATTGTTCAGCTAGGAAACATATGCTCAATGCCAAGGATTAAAATCTCAAGTTGTGCTAGAGTTTCGATCTTTAACTTGAATGCGATATGGTATCCATACCATGTGGATGTTCCGACCTATGGTGCTAGTGGCGAAGTGGAAGGAGGAATGAAATAAAAAAAAAGATGACAACATACCTAAGTTCACAAATTGTGTTCCAAGTATTTATGGTCAGCTACACGAATTCTATCTCTCCATTGTTATGTAAGGCTCATCAAATAATAATCTATAATCAAGCCATACTTGCCCCTGTTAGAGTTGCCTGTGTGAATCTTATTCCTCTAGTGAGCTTCATGCAAGGTGATATTAAGTAAATAAATTATATTTTAATGTCAACTAAAGCTTTCTTTTATCTCCCTCTCCTCCTTACACCTTCCACTTTAATAAATGCAAGTCTTCAACTATAACTTCTATTGGTTGTCTTTGAGCATGTTTGTATATCTAAATCTATTTTGTGTAATCTTATCATTTAGAGTACTCTTTAATTATTATTAATTTTGTGTTAGTATTTCTAGTAATTCTACATATTCATTTTAGCATTTCTGCACCCATGGAAGGGTTCTTGATTGATTGGCACTCCGTGTGCATGTCAAGGTCAGCAACTGTGGATCACGAGCGAGAGGAGAGAAGAGGGGTGGAGACTTCAAGAGATGGGAATGAGTTTTCTGGAGAGAGGAAAAAGGAGACATACATCTGCAAAAACATTTCAACTTTCCTATTAACCCAAACAAATCATGACACTTGTCAGATCATCCTAATAAAAACTTGGTTTATTGGTTGTCTAAAGTTCAAATAAATTATGATGAGAAAATTAAATGGGAAAAAAAATTTGATACCAACATTCCTTTTGACACTAAAATCCACGACATTAGTTTTCTATGGTTCTATCCTAAGTTCTAAATCAATAAAAATAATATGCAAATTGTTTTTTTTCCTCAATATTTTTCCATTAATTCTCTTATTTAGTAAATAACATCTAGTTGATTTTCATACAAGAAACAAAATTTATTTTCAAACAATTGTTTCATCTATTTTACATCCTCAAATATATGATGGTGATCCATAACAAAATATATGGGTTCATATATTCATATATTTCCCCTTCATCACAATCAAAGTCTTGTTGATTTTATTTCATCTAGAGTTGTAATCCTATCTGTGTCATTTCATTTGCAAACTGATTTATTACTTACTAACATACTATATACCTAATTACATTGGAAAAACCAAAGACATTTCTATGGTGCTAAAGTCAAAGATTGGAAGATAAATATCACCGCAAACTTGCATCAAATTTGAACTTAAAAAAAATCAGTCAGAGGATCTAGAGTTTATGCTAATAGAATCTAATTTCTCACTTCTTTTTTTTTTTCAAAATCATAAAATGTGAATCATAGTGAATTGCTTTCAATTGTCATGATTCTTCAACAATTCTAATTTATATATGCTTGACATATGGATTACATCATATCATACCATATGAATTATAAATAGCATGATTCTAATTTCTAAAAACTATGCACTATATTTATGTCTTTTTTATAAAAAAACTTGCTATTAAATATTACCTATGAGGAACAAGAAAAGTTTGTTTTATATGTTCTGTTCTCACCGATATACTTCTTATTTGTTCCACATGTTTAATCAAATACTTGCATTTTTTGACTATGCAGACAGAAAAGGCTGATTTGGAGAATACCCTTATTGATGATGGACACAAAGAATCTATAGAGTTTTCATCCTCTTCTATTCCAGTGCACGAGCAATTTAATGGTATGCTGCATTAAAAGAAGATTTATTAAGAAAGTCAAATAACTTTCTTTTCTTTGATGATCTACACAGTTGACATAAAAATTCACAGTTGGTGCTAATAATTGTGAAGTTTGTTTCAGTAAGAGCTTATACTTAAGTTTCTTAAGTAAAAGGTATATGAAAAATGCCATTCTGAAGTTGATAGAATAGATTAGCCTTTGGAGTTGATTAATATCCATGTACTTAATATGTGGCATAAGGTTATCATCTTGATATATGTTTATTTCCCAAGCAAGATTGGATAGAAGAAACAATTCTGCTCTTGTTAAGCTTCTTTTGAGCTGTTTAACTGGCTGGTTGATGTATTTGTTAGGATTTAGGTCATGTTGCTTATTTATGAAGGTAAAAACTTAGAACATTTTTTTTTTGTGTGTGTACAAATCATATGCAATTCAAAAGCACATATTTATGTATTAGGGCAATAATTAGTTGTCAGTTTACAGATTTGTTAACAGTAGACTATTCCTTTCTTTTGTATCAACCATTAAATTCGAAAATATTAATGCAGCTTTGATTTGTAACAAATTTTAATTTTTACCATAAAATGTAATTGTTAATGCTTGAACAAATTTTAAAGTGGTTAAGCAATGTAACTCTCAGTATTTGCTTTTTAATCTGTTTTGTTCCAGGTAATTTTTCACCAGAGGGAACTCCTAGTGAATCTGATGACAATGAAAGGCATGATACTGTTAATGGGAAGACTGATCAAGAAGATATTACATTTTTTGATTCAAAAGATTTCCTCTCATCAACTTCTCTCAGCTGTGGTTCTGATTTTCCAAGATCTCAGATACAGTCTGATGATGAAAACAGATATAGTGTTAGTTCTCTTGATAGTACTACTGACTCCTCTATGATGTCTATGGGAACCAAGTACATCTATGTTAGGAGGCGCCAAAAGTTACCTGATCCAGTGGAGAAGGAAAAGGGAGTGAGCCTCTGGTCAATAATCAAGGACAACATTGGAAAGGATCTCACAAAAGTTTGTCTGCCAGTTTATTTTAACGAGCCACTGTCATCTCTTCAAAAGTGCTGTGAAGATTTTGAGTACTCCTATCTTGTTGACCGAGCATATGAATTTGGTAAAAAGGTAGGCTAGTGTAATCTCGAGCCATTTAGATATCTCTTGAGATCCTGTGATTTGTTAGTTATTGTAGTTAATAAGTTAATTACTGTATGAAAAATTTACTTCAAAACTCAGTCTATGAATTCTGGCATTTTCAATCTTTGAATATTGTCAGAATATTTTATTTTTACATCAGGCCACACAATATAAATTCTCTTTGCTAATGAAGTTGAGTGGGACCTAGATTATTTCATTATTCTTAATAGTAAAAACAACTCACTCAAGAGGGTTTTGTTTCCATTCTAATTCCTTTTAGGGATTATATGTTGCACACTCACTCAGAGTTGCTTCTGTAGTCAAATTTTTGAGTGATTCTTTAGTGCTAATGAATATTTGCTACATGGTTTATATGCAGTATATTTTACCCAGACTAGTGTATTTACATGCCCAACATTCTGTTGTCCTGTTATCAATTGCTGATGAAATTTCTTACCCGTATTATCCACAATCTGTTAAATATAATTTGTTATGGAGGATTTCATTTATGATATACATTTATAGATAGGTTTCAGGTTTGTGAATTGCAGTTTCACTTTTTAGGTTTATGAACTATTTATAGGAGAATACTGAACGCATTTGAGGGTATTAAAGCGTTAAAGCAGCGTGGCTCCATTATAAATAATTTTCGTAGAATGTTGATTACACTCAACAAAGCAATTTTTTATCTGTGGAGATAAGCATACATTTATTGCTTTTTGATCAAACCCTTAATGAAAGACCAAAATGCCATCTGGGAGGCAGCATTGCCTCCTTTCTTAGTTTTCATTTCCATGAGTGCTTTCTAAAATATGCTTAATATCGTAACACTAGGGGGATGGCCTTATGAGGACCCTAAATGTTGCCGCATTTGCTGTCTCTGGATATGCATCAACAGATGGCAGAAGTTGCAAACCTTTTAATCCACTTTTAGGTGAGACATATGAGGCTGAGTTCCCTGAAAAAGGCCTTCGTTTTTTCTCAGAAAAGGTGATCCATTTTTCCTTTCCAACTTACATCAATTTAATATTTGTACATAACTTACCTTTTGGCTTTTGATATATTTAATGGGACCTATTCTTTCAACTTCTGCAATTAGGAAGGACATCTTTTAGAATTCTCTACAGATTATTTGTGATCTTCTTGCTTATTCGATTGCCAAACCAGTTCTACTGTTTGGAATTAGGCTGAGCATACCAAACTTCGTCATTGCTTCCATTATGTACTCCATGGATATTCTGGTGCACAAAATAGATGTTTAGGTATTCTATTAGAAAAAAGGATTTTCCCAGCTGCAGTCAATACTCTTGTATTCATGACACATTACATTTTAATAGGGATTGCTCTTGCACAAGCGCAGTCTATAATAGAAGAGCAACTTTGTTTCAAGGATGTTGGACCCAATAATATTGGTTACCCAGTGGATTGCCTAGCTTGGTGAATGTCACATGTAATAGGATGAAATCTAACAATTCATTTTCTTATAAATATGATATAACATGGTTATGTGTATATATAAATATAATGGACGTTTCAACTAGAGGTAATGTTATTCATGCTTGAACTCCATAGAAGAGACCTATGCTAGTGAAACTCAGATACATGTATTCAACACGAGTATGGATCTAAAGTGTCAAAAGTCTCATTTTCTAGGCCCAGTTTCCTACAAAGGTTAACAAGCGGTCAATGAGTTTGCCAATGTCTAACACAAGTTGGGGTAGACGGAGCCTGGGTATCAGAGGGGAAAACCTCATGAAAAATCATTTTCTTTGTACAAATGGGCTATTGGTATCACAGAAAAGGCCTTTGTCAAACATTTAATGCCTATTGACACTTTGTAATGTTTTTCCACTGTGATCATTTATGCGCCTAACGGCTAACACTTATATAATCCTGTAAATTTGTACCTATCCAATGCTGATCATAGATTATGCAAGTGACCGTGCATTATGTATCTTTTTGTATTTTTCTCACTAGTACTATAAAAACACATAAACCAGTAGAGATTTCTCAAGAAGCAAGAATCATTTATTATATATGTGAAGATTTTGTTTAAATCAATTCATAATGGAGTGCAATCTGTGAAGATATAAAGGGCTATTGAAGGCCAGTTTCGACTATGTTTTGAAAAAAAAAATTCCCACTACTTCTAGTTGGGCTGGTCTAAAATTCCTTTTAGGAATGTACACTTCTATTAATGTTTGGCTAGTTTGGCTTCCAATGAGTTATCTTTTAATAATCCGATAAGTTCTATCCTGCATAGGTCTGGTTACCGACTGATACCACTAGCTGTTCTTCCTGACTATTTCTGAACTTGGTTTCACTCTATCTAGCCTTTTTCAATAATCTCTTTCATTTCTAAAATTTTCTCCGTTCAACTTTACTATCTATTCTCCTCATTTTCCTCGAATCTAGAAAATGGTATACGGTTTATTTTATGCAAAGTATTGAATTAGTCCTCGCCCAATTATATGCATATTCAGGTCAGTCATCACCCTGCAATTCTTGCATGTCACTGTGAAGGTAATGGATGGAGGTTATGGGGAGATACCAATTTGAAAAGCAAGTTCTGGGGGCGTTCCATTCAGCTCGATCCTGTTGGTCTTCTTAATCTCGGGTTTGATGATGGTGAATTTTTTCAATGGAACAAGGTACAGGTTAAATATGAGATACTATCCGAGCCATTTGCTGCATTCTTTGTTTCACAAATTCATTATGTATCTTAGGTGACAACTTCAATCTACAATCTAATATTGGGAAAACTGTACTGCGATCACTACGGGACCATGCGAATCCAAGGAAATGGTGAATATTCATGTAAGCTAAAGTTCAAGGAGCAATCAATAATTGATCGCAACCCCCATCAGGTGCTTTGCTCTTCTTGCTTCCCTTTCTTGTAGTGATAATAAAATTCTTCATTTTCATTGACACAACGAGCTGTCTGATGGCTTGGTTCTACTTGCTCTAGTCGTTTACTATTTTTAGGACTTAAGTTTATAATCTCCATACATTCCGAAAACACAGAATCAACTTTAACCTTTTCTAGGTGCAAGGTGTAGTCCAGGATCGGAGTGGAAAAACCATAGCTACTCTAATTGGAAAATGGGATGAGAGCATGCATTACATAATGGGAAATGGCTCTGTGAAAGGCAAAGGATCTGAAGCTATTCCTGAAGCCCGATTATTGTGGAAACGAAATAAACCACCCAAGCATGCCGGCCGCTATAACCTAACACGCTTTGCGATCACACTGAATGAACTAATGCCTGGCTTAAAGGTAAGAACTGCTGTTGTCTCAGATCTGGCTCTCTTGTAACTTTACTAATGGCATCAACTTTCTTTTGATCCTCATTTTAAGCAGGAAAAGTTGCCGCCTACAGATTCAAGGCTCAGACCTGATCAGAGGTGCCTGGAGAATGGAGAGTATGAAATGGCAAATGCAGAGAAGTTGAGATTGGAAGAAAGACAAAGACAGGTACAATTAACTTAACCTTCAATTGGCAAACAACTAGTTATATCATTCAAACTGTATGAGATTGATCTTAATGCTTACAACAATCACCAATAGAGCATTTTAGATGCATTTGTGCATTAGGCCTCAGGTGGTGCTATGCCTTTTGTTTTGGTTTCTTCTAAAACCTAATGATTTATCATCTGTTTCACTACTTTCCATATGTAACTTACAACATTGTATCGGCCGCATTGCCATGAAATGCAGGCAAGAAAGATGCAAGAAACCGGTTGGAAACCACGGTGGTTTGCTAAGGATAAAGCAAACGATGCATATCGCTACCTCGGCGGGTACTGGGAGAGCAGGGAACAAAGAAACTGGCAAGGTTGCCTTGATATCTTTGGCCAAAACTCCAGCAACCAAATGGTGGTTGAGTAATTTGTTTGAACTGTGACTCTTCGTTTTTGTGTTTAGTGATTACCATACCAAGTCAGATGCTCGCTATTTCGAGCAACTTAAATGCCTTGTAAATTATAGATTGGAAGATGTCTCCTATTCCGTTTTTGGAGCAATGGAAAGAACATTGCCTCATCGCATTACATTTTCAAATCGAAGATAAATCACTTTCAGATGAAGTAAATTTGATCAACCCAAATGATCAAACATAGTTACCCCAATCAACTCAGTTGGCCTGACTCAACAACGCCATGTTGGTTGATCAGATCAACTCAATTCAATTGCTTGGCAAATTGATCAAATTACCTACCCAATGGATTAAACCAGGTTTAATCGATCAACAAAAGAATATTGTCAATGTAAACCAGAAGTTTGGTCATTGTTTTGTGAATAACTGTAAACTAACAAATACATCAACTTTCCTCAACGACATGAATCTGCTTGCAGCCTGTAAACATGTACTGTAAACCTATTTAATTACAAGTTATTTGCAGCATTTAGCATCCAGTAGTGAGTATATAACCTGAAAATGATTTAATCATCCAACGAGACCCACAGAGAAACTGGCAACTGGGATAAGGAAGAATTACCAATTTGTTTTGCAACTCTGGTGTACAACTCTAATGAATGTTAAACTAAATGGCGAGTAAATCATACTGATAACTGAATCCAACATGGCAGACTTACTCCAGACAGAATCAGATATCATTTTGGCATGATTCTCAACTTCGTTTTACAGGCCTTTGCACGTAAGACTTGTTTGGATCCTCTGTCTTCAGTTTGGGAGGTCGTATCTCGCCTTTTTTGCCCTGGAGAAACGGAAAGTGAAGTTTGAGCTCAGAGTGTGTATGCAAACTCGTCAGGATATACATGTAATGGGGAAAATACGAGGAAATCGTATACACTGCTCACCTTCTTTCCGGTCTTCATAAAATCTCGCCAGCTGGAAACCTGTGTCATGAGAAAGTGTTCATAAGGTTATTTATCCATTTTGATTAAAGTTGAATATGATTGTAGAATACTGATAATGCATAATCGAAAAAAAGAATGAGCAATAAGAAGCTATCACATGGCATGAAAGTCGAAGGCTCAATGCAAAATCGGAACTTAAGGATACTTAAGGGAAGATAAGTAATGTTCGGCTGATCTCTAGTATCTACTTTTCCGTGGGATGAGAAATGGTTTCTCGGACTATCATAACCAAAGTGCAATGATGTGAAGAAAAGAACAGGACTCTTGATTTCAAACTTCCTTTCCACGGTGTAACAAATAGAACAGATTTTTTAATATCTATGTTCAACTTAGTTTAAACTTTGAATTTCTATGAGAGGGGGGCAAAAATCTGAGTTTGAAAACAGAATTCTAGAGAAATCTTTGCATCTGATAACCTAATAGTTAGTACAAGTCCTTGCTACTGATGTAACATACCTCAACATTGACAATCGATAGGAATACAATTAAGAGCTGTTGTAAGAAACAAGATAGCTAAAATAGAGATGAATGTCGAAGACAGAAGACATACTCGTCGATCTCTAGTTTCCTCCCACTGTTCCTCGTGTTCACGTTTTCTTTTCCACATCTCCTTTGTTTCTTCTTCATCTTTCTTCAATCTTCCTTCCTCTTCAGATATCTACTCAGTTATGATTACATTTCCATGTAATTACTATTCATAGTAACAACATAGAATCAAATGCAAACATATAGTGAACAAAAATTGGGTAATATACCCGCATTGCCATTTTCCTCCTCCGCCATTCTTGTTCAGTTAAAACTTCACGCACTTTAAGTTTCAACTGTTGCTTGAACTCTTCTGATTGTTCATACTGCTGCTCAGATTTCCCCTGTTCACACAAATTGACATTTATTTGAACAATGATTTGCCTAATATTGACTATCTGATAAGCTTTCAAATATCATACTCATTGTGAGCACAAACATACAAAAAAAATGGCAACAAAAAGATAGAATGAGTAGTCATTGTTCCTATAAGAACAAGTTGAGTCCCAACTATTAAGGGCCAGCTATGTAGGTCTTACACCCCGCAGACCTTCAATGTGAAATCATATTTATATATCATCTTAATTTATTCTCATTTTAGTTTCATTAGTACAGGATCATTAGTTTCTATCCTTCAAAATTCAAGTTTTGAGTTTACTTCAACTGAACTCTCATCATTAGCAATTCGTCATGTGTAAGTAAAAAAATCTACAGAAGAGCACAATGATACCTCATCTACCATTGCTTTTATTTTAGAAGCATTATCTCTCTTGAGTTCTTTCTTCCTTTTTAGCTTAAGTTCCTCTGCAATATGAAGTATCATCAGTTGATTGTCTCATTTGGTGACAAAAGCACCGAAACTGAATATTAAAAGATTAAAAAAAATCAAGCAAAAAATATCATATTCACATTTTTTTATTTCGATAAATTTATAGAGCCCAATAAAGCGAGAAAATTTTAATGCAGAGATTTAGTAATTTTGTTGATGAAATATAAACTAGGGGGGGCTACCAGAATTTTCCAAAAGCTGACAGGTCAATAAAGTTGATAATTGAGAAAAAATAGTCAACAATTACAAGATAGTCTAAAATCTATGATGCTCACGTTTAGCAGTGCCGATTTGGCTAAGAAGGTATTCTCTTTCCGGTGGATCAAGGAGTAACTGCTGAGCTTTTGCCAATGCTGAACAACAATATCATTGATCAGTAACCTCCGGACTAAAGAAGATATCAAGGTGAAGCCAAAATAAGACAAGTTTTCATGATTTAAAATTTGGATGAACAAAATGTATCATGTAATATTATATCCTTTTTTGTGCCAGTAACCTGCCTAAAAGAAGATGGACTAGCAAAGAAGGTACTTTAAGGACGGTATCGCTGTGCCATTAGCCCCACAGATATATGCAACAATCTGAAAAGATTAATACACAGACAAACATGTCAATGTAATAATACCAGCAAAAGCCTCCTTTGCTTGTGGATGCTTGCACTTGTCAGGGTGAACCAGCAAGGACATCTGCAAAACTCAACAAACATTGGATTACAAAAAAGGATAAATGATCCAATCTCAAACCAGTTCACAGCAAAGAAACTAGCTTTACCCTTCTATACTGCTTCTTCACTTCATCAACCGAGGAATCAAAGGACAGATTAAGATGCTCAAAGGGATTCAACTTAAAGCATGAAAGTATCCTGAATTGAATTACACATGTCAGGGACTGAAAGATTAATGCCCGCTCAAAATTATCAAAATGCCTCAAAAAACCAAATCTATCTCAATGAGACGGCAAAGTCGAATCAAAAGAAGCTGCTACTTTCCATCCCCAAATTGAAGCCATTAAAGATAAAAAAAACAAAAGGTCGAAGCACGTATTTTCCTCTCACGAACAACAATAATTACTTCACAATCAATCGAACAAACTAACCAGCCTCCGGGAGCTAAATCATCTTGAGGCGTGGGAAAAGGCAAAACCTAGATGTTAGTCCTGTGTGGTAACTGCGAAAGGGATCGGCGACTGACCTGGTGACCTCGTTATCCCTCTCCACTTCGCTGACCTCAGACATGAAACTCTTGAGCAGAAGATCCTCCTCCGTCCCGGCAGCCATCGCAACACCTCCACCACCGCACCAACCTTCCTCGCTTTCGCTCTCTCCTTCGCTTCTGCAACGCGAGGTATCTCTTTGCTTCTATTTGGGCCGTGCAATATTTATAACGTAATCATACGGCCCATTGGGCCTCATTTGGGCTTTTATACGATCCTTTATTTGGCATTTAAATTATCAAAAATGAAAATTTTAAATAAAAATAGGATAATATTTAAACTTTTTTCAGAATTTGTTAATTTTCTTTTCAATTTTTAAAATTTATTCTAAAAATAAAATTTAAAAGCTTATTCTCAATTGGGTCGACAAGTGAAATAAACCGAGCCAGTCAATCATATAGCACAAGCAAGAAGCAAGCTGATTGGATCAAGTGAGTTTGAATGAAGGTCGAGTAGATCCAATCAAAATGAATGAGCCATGCAAGTGAGCTGAATCAATCAGTTCAATTGAGCTAATTAGAACAGATAAGCATATCGAGCTAGATCAATGGGGCAAGACAAGTTGTTCAAATCAAGCTCATCTATTCAATCAAAACTGAACGAGCCAATTTGGTCAATAAATCTGGTCTGACCTAATTTGAGCTAGTCAATCTGATCAAATTTGAATTGGTTAGTCCAAACAATCATTCATCACTTAATTCGGACTACACAAACATAAAAACAACACATAAGGCTACAATCAACTAAACTCAGCTAGGAACGCAAAGTTGCCCATAAATGAGGCAAGAGTGCACTTACAATGGTTGCAAGAAGTTATCAGCATTATGAACTACCTAACATGAAAAAAAATGGATGGGCAATACAACTGACAAAAGCTTCTTGTCGTTTGTGCTATGTTACGCTTACCATGTCGTTAAGGATCTATCAGAGAATCTAGCATTTTGTGAAAATTTTGAGCAGGAATTGACAGAGCTCACAGGACAAGGGATCACTGCAAACATAGAACTTTTGCTAATTTGCCAACAAAAATTTAACACCTCCTTGGAGTTCTATCTTCTAAAAAGCTAACTAGAATCTTATGAAACTGGAATTCAAACCAGTCTATAAAACAATGAAGAACTCGTAACATACTACAGATCACCTTCATATATGATAACCAGTGCAGAGAGCCCTAATGAGGACTGATTTTGTTGCTGCTGATAGCTGTGAGGAATCTTGTTATAAACTTACCAGGTTACCTGCATGAGCTAGAACTTGACTCCCATTCATCCAAGAGAGTTCTTATCAACTTGCCTAACTTCTCTGATCTGTGTGTAGGTTGAACGACGTTGGCGTTATCCCAACAAGAACATGGA
Source organism: Curcuma longa (assembly GCF_044706935.1). NCBI lineage: Eukaryota > Viridiplantae > Streptophyta > Magnoliopsida > Zingiberales > Zingiberaceae > Curcuma > Curcuma longa. Next base: position 8,793,165 of record NC_133871.1, read on the forward strand.
TCCATCCATGTGTTTTGGCTGGAGCACCAAGCCCCAGGAACAGCCTTGTTGTACCTACGTTTCAATATCATTCTATCAATTTTATCAAGCACTGCATCACCCTGACGGAACCGTCTGGCAAAAGGTATTCCACTCTTAATCATTTTGTCATAATCCGTCACGTTGAGAAAATGGGGTTCCGTTGTTGGACTATCCCAAACCGTATACCTTAGGTCACTATTTACTGTCATATTCTGGAAATCTTGTGAGTTGCATATAACTGAATGAAAATAACCTTCTTGGGACGATAATACATTTGTGAAGTACAAGAGTAGTGTCCGGGCTAGGTTATCCCAACCCAGCACACAGTATTCTACAAAGGACCTGCTGAGGATGACCCATGGTGAACCTGTTGAACAACAAATTGACAGATAGAACTGTTAGATGTATCTTACAAGTAGGAACCATACACGTACAAGTTTAGGATAGGAGAAAAATGCCTGTGAAGAACTTGAAAGATTCAGGGGTGACCCGATTTTGTGAAGCTTTGAAAAATGATTTCCTGTTAGCTAGATAGATCCCTGCGTCGACTATAATGGGTTTTACTCTCTTATCTCTGCAAGGACATGGTTTGGACGGTCAACAGAACAGCGTTGCTACAATTTCCACAAAAAAGTAAAAGCGAAAAGGCATTCATGCTTACTCCTTCCATCCAAGAACACTAGTGTGATTCACAAAACTAAGGTTCCTTGGCACATGGGAGAAAGCGTAAATTAAATCTGCATTAATGGCCACAAATAATTAAAACTTTCTAGTTTCTTAGTAGCACATCAAGTAATTAATTTGCTGATCCAGAGAAAAAGACAATTGAGATATCATTCAACTCAAATAAGTGTTATGCAGAACAGTTTCCTCAGAGAAGCAGGATCAATGATATGCATGGTTGAGTGAGTGCAATTAAACACAAAAAAGTTAGTGAACTGTCGAAAACTCAAAAGGGGTAACTGTTGTGGTGCTGACAGTAACATAAAGTATGATTAATAAACCTAATGCAGTGCATGTATAAATATAGATCAGGAGGAAAATGGGATTCTACATGACTGCTAGCATTGCCCAATCAGCAGTCATACTTTTAGGAAGATAAACCAAGTTTAAGAGCACTTGTCTACCGGGAAGTTGCATAGTTTTTACAGTGAAATAAGATGGATCCTGAATGAGCCACGAAAAGGCAAAACCTCTACGAGAGAGTCTGCTGCCCAGAAAGATTTTGTATTAGGTAGTTCATAAAGATTACTTCCATGCTTATTTTTACGTATGTTTTGATATCTAATAGAAACTCTTCAATTTGGATAATTCCTCCAACAGAAGGATGCATTATCAATTTGAAGAATTATAGAGATATCAAAACTCCTCTTCAATAAAGCTTCATAAAGCATATGATTCCACATATCCATACTGTTTCCTACAAGCATAATAGTTTTGGATAATGATTATCACATGCAAGTTCACTTTCAGATGCTTATGAGAAAGTAGAGACCTCAAGACAGTATCTGGATGCTTAAAGGCTATGATAACAAGGTTTTACAAGTCTTGCATTCTATGCACACCCTGTGTTATATAGGCCAGCCTTGAATTCAGCTTCAGTTTATCTATCATACCAACTCACTTTCATACATTAAGACTATGGATTAAATGGTGTCAGCAAATGCCACACAAACAACAAAAAAAAAAGAGCATGCAATAATGTAGTCATATGATTTGTGAAATTACATAAAGAGAAAGGAGTTCTGCTAGATGCAGTTTGTATTTATATAATGAGAAGCCTTCAGATATTATTAACATAGAGGTTTAACTTTCTTCAGTCTTCTAACACTAAGAATACTCTCAGAGAGAATTACTAAAACTCACAAAAAGTGCTCTGGTCAAGTCAAAGAAGCCAATTTCCCTAGGCTGCTTGGCATAAAAAAGACCATGTTCATTATCTTGGGCCACTTTTGAAATTATATCTAATAGAACAATATTCTGGTCAAGTCTAGAGATCTAAATTCCCTATGTGTCTAGCATAAAACATTGGCTAGCTTGGTGGAAATGAAGAATCCAAAATAATTCACACTTCATAAAAAATCTAAAGCACAAGCACTACTTATGTATGTGTGAAATTCTTTTACCAATATAATTCTTGTACATATTTCATCTGCTGGAACTACCTAAAATAAAAATATAAGGAGCTAATATGATTACTTTGTCATCATATACTTGAGCATCCCAGTATATACCTAGTCTGATCACTAGATCGTCTGTTAAATATTATACAAGAAATATCGAGGGTGACAGTTAAAAACAAGGACACAACACAGTTCTTGTTCTTGTGGGTAATAAATACAAAATTTGAAAATGTATGCTTGAATTATTCCCAAATAGTTTTTTACACTACTTATATAATGTAGCCAATGAAAATAAACCACGTTCATAAAGATTGGGTCAACTAAATGGATTTTATCTGTCATTACAAGCTAAGATTAAATCTCTAATAACACGTAGGTTATTTTCTTTTAAAATTATATTAGGTGTAGTCTCCATTGGTCTCTCCTTAAAAACATTCAGATTTAAATTCCACTAAACACTAAGGATGTTAAGTATACATCATCAGTGAGAAATCAAGTTTACTAATTTCCAAGTTTATGTAAAGTAAAGCCCAAGAAAACTAATGCAAGCAAGGCAGATTCAACTGAAATATCATATCAAGATTTAGTTCAAATGAGGTATGTCATTAGTTAGGCACTTTAGGGAAATGATAGTTGAAATACCGTATCATCAAATGAGTGAAGGTTCAATTTCCTACTGCTTATGCATATATATTTCAGATGAGGCACTTAAGGAATTGTCAGTTGTGGTGCAAGAATGTCAAATTAAATGTCAAGATGAAAATTGAGAGAGTAACAAATGATAGTTTCCGGAAAATGCTCAGAATGCCTATAACAAGCATTCGTATCCAGTGAAAATATGCACAGGGAACATGCATGTGTAAGCTGAATAAAGAGAGTAGTTTGAAATGGATTGTTGAATTGGAGATGTATGTCTCTAGAGTAAAAGAAAATTGTTAAGACTGATAACGATTGTATAGATCTCAATAAACTAAAAAAGAGCATTCTTTTTTCGTCATTAAACAATTGATTGTATAGATCTCAATAACTAACGCAATCGAAGAATTTTCGAAGAGATGATAAAAATACCATCTTGCGAGATAAGCGGATAATCTTCGGCGCTTAAAGTCACGAACCAATCCCAGCCGTCATCGAGCCGGAGCAGCAAAGAGGCAGCCTGAAGCGTGGCAGCAAGCCCTGAAGACCCCATCGGCGTCATCGCACTGGCCTTCCCGATCACATCCACATTCCCGAATGCCCGGATGGCGGGAATCGAAAGCCAAGCCCTGGCCGCCAAGTCGGCCCGCTCCGACGCCGGCGCGTCAGCGGAAAGGTGGAGGAGGTATCGGTTCCTGGGGTGGTACACGGCAAGCAGCAGGCGCAAAATCCGGCTCGAGTCGCCGCGGCCGCCGGTGATGTAGTACGCAAAGGAGGGCAGGTGGGCGGAGCCGCGGCGGACGTCGGTGGCAGCGAGGCGGCGGTCGAGGAAGGCGGTGGAAGCCTTGAATCCCGAAATGCCAGAGAGGAAGAGGAGGACGGCTACGAACGAGACGGAGAGGATGGGGAACATCCATCTCTCCGCGGCCGCGCCGCAGCCTCGGGCGGAGGTCTGGTACCGGAGGGGCATCGGTGGATCGGAGTTAGGGATTCATCGCCGAGCAGGAAGAGGAGGAAAACCCAAGAACGAAGGAATCGGAACGAAATGAAGAAGGAGATCGTCGGTGGAGAGCAGAGGGGAAATCGAAAACGGCTTGTGTGAAAAAAGATAAATCAGATATGAAATACAAAAATAGAAAATATATATATATATATTATAAAATGTGGAATTAATTTGAATTTGGAACGAAAATTAAAAGGTGCGAAGGTTCGAGAGCCGCTGTAATTGTCCCGGCCTGAACCGCAATCGGCCAGACTTTGATCCGACATTTTGTTAGGCCGATTTAGGTTCATCACCAGATCCAACGGTCAGCATGCCTCGGCCTGCGTACGCCGTATTAAAGAGGGCAGATCCAGTAGGAAGTGGACAACAAAGTGGGGAAGAGGGGAGGAAGCCTCGAGCGCGATCGGATTCTCCTTCCTTCTCGCCGCACCTCCGTCGTCGCCGCCGCCGCATCCCTCGGTAAGATTCCGCTTCTCTTCTCTCCTCTTTCTTCTCTATTGTCGTTGGGATTTTTTTTCCCGATCTACGTCCCTACGGCTTCGAGATCCTCGTTCTGGTTTCCTCCCGCTGTGCTTTTAGGGTTTTGTCGGTGAGGAACCGTTCGTGGCTTGATTACTTCCTGCGTTCACGCGAGTAACAGGATTTCGACGCTTAGGGCGTCGATCTGTTGTTTCTAGCGTGAAGATTGGCGTTTTAGGTTCGGGGCCTTAGATCTGGGGCTCTGTTTTATTGTCGATTTAGGAGTTCTGATTTCTATCATTTGTCCTTTTTGTTCGTCTGCGTTTACTTTCGCGTTGGATATCACGTTACATCGGCTAGTTTTTGGGCTACTTGGCTACGGATCATATCAAAAGTGCAACGTGAGTTTTCTTGAGATTTCCTTTCGTGTAGGATATAACGTTTTATCCGCTAGTTTTATGGACTATGCTGGCTACTGCCCCATTCAACGCTAGTTTTCTCGAGATTTCCTCTGGACCTTTCTCGTGCATAAGGTCATCTTAGGTCAATTCGTTTTTGCGTTATTTTGGCTGCTGGTGGTTGAGGTTTAGGTTCAATATGCCTGTTTGTTTCCCTATGGTCTGATTGTTTTAAATTGTTTCTAGTTTTACACATGGAAATGCGCAGTTTAGATGTGGCCATAGGAGATAGTCTGCTGCTGTCTTTATTCTTCTTGCTAGAATTATTCATGTAATACTGAATTACTGTAATACTGAATAAAGACCACTTGTTAGTAACTGGCTTTAGTATCATAGGTTGCAAATGTTGATTAGAATAAAACTATTCTTATGTAAAGATATTGGGACTGCTTAGTGACATGGAAATAAGATCCCTCATGTCCTTGGATATACTTTTAATGGGTTGTAGCTACTTGTTGCTTAGTTACTTTCCATTTGACCCTTGATGACTATCAGAAGTAGCTGCCGTTGGCAAATTCCTCAGATTATTAGCATTAGAAATTAGCTAGTCATCTGTTGCTATATGACAGCTTCTCATTGCTCAGAATTTTGCTAATCTATAATGACATTGAATGCAATTTTACACTATTATTTTTTTCCAAAGTGTAATCGACATATACATGAAAGTACTCCTAGTATCTGTTGGACAAAATGGTTATTCCTTTAAGTGCACTTTCAGATTTGTTAGATTTTGTTAATGACATATACATGAAAAATTCTTAAATATGAACATTTGTGTAACAGAGATTCATATTGATTTTCTTGAAGAAGTGCATTGGCCGTTTGATCAATTGTGCCTTTCACATTCGCATAAGGTAAAAATTTGACCCTATGTTTCTTCCTTCTAGTGAATTTCTTTCTTAGAATTGTTTTCTTCTGATGAATTGTTTAGTATGCAATACTTATGAAACACATATATATGTTTCATTCCATGCCACTTCTTCAAAAAGTTGTATATAGCTGATAAAAGTTTGAAGGCAAAATTTACTGGATTTAGGGCGCTGTTTTCAGTAGACATGTACTTGAGGAGGTCTGTTGTTTTGTCAACTTTAAATCCTGGGAAAGTTGACAATTCTAGATAAAAATTGTTGTAGTAACTACACAAATTTTCACAGCAATATGATTGCGTTGAAGATTTTTTTGTGCTCCTGCTGAATGAATTACTTTAAAATGATCTTTAGCATATATGATATGAGAATTGAGCACTATCTAGTAGTTACATTTTAGCAATGATAAGATGTGCTTTATGAGACACTGAATCCTTAGTGTATGATTCATGAGATATAGAGGAGTTAACATCGATTTTTCTCTTTTGTGAGATGCACTTCCTTGCATCATTTCACGGATGTGCAGGTTTCAAGTTGTTCTTATATAGAATTGAATGGACTGCAAAAAGTTCTTGCAATTGGTTGAAGATAAGAAGAAGAGAATTCTGGATAGGAAAGAGGCCCCCTTGAAATGGGAGCAGAAACTAGAAGCTGGTGCGAAGGCAAACGCTGATGCAGAAGCAAGGGAGAGGAAATTAAAGGCTTCAACAAAGCACAAAAGAAGGCCCTACTCTGAATCAGACAGTGACAATGATTCTGACAGCAGTTACTCCGATCGGAAGCATAGAAAAAGGAGAGTTCACAAGAAGCATAGGAAGCATGGCAAGTCTGACTCAGAAGATGGCGGGAAAAGGAAACACAAATCCAACAAAAGGAGCTCAAGCTCCAGTGATGAAGATAGCAGTGAGGATGATTCACGCAGGAAGAGGCACTCTCACAGGAGGAAGCATAGACGGTCTTTCACAATGGACTCCAGCAGCACAAGCAATGAAGATGATGAAAAAAGATCTGACAAGAAAAGGCATTCTAAGCACCACAAGCGCCATCATCAGTCAGGTGATGAAGATTCTAGTTCGGACTCTAAAATAAGGACAAGAAGCTCCAGGCACAGGCGGCAACACAGGTCAAGTGCTGAAGTATCATCTGACTATGAGGATAACAAACACAATAGGAGTTCATCCCTAGACAAATCATCAGATGGAGAGTATGAAACTGGGAAGCCAAGGGATACCAAAAAGTCTCATCATAAGCATGGACATCACCTTCACCACCGCAATAACCACCACAAACATGGCCATGATCATGATCTAGTGGAGCCAGATATGGTTGTTCGGACAATTGGAGCTAGCAAAAATTAGATTTTTCAAGCATCGACGCGCATCCTGCTGAACTTGACTGTGCTGGATGGCAGCATCTATGTAAACTTGATCTCGGGCTAAATTGCTGATTGTTGACTTATTGACTATTTATGGCTTTCAGATTGTTTAAATCTACTGAATGATTCTCTCGGACTCAAATTTTTGCTGAATTAGTCTTCTTTCTACGAGCTGAATTGGAACTTGATGCATATTACCGTGCCCCCAGATGTTTTCATGCATTGTCAACGCGCTTTCTGGTTCCTCTGACAATTTAAATGACTGTTTTTCGCAGACATGGGACCAGAGCTGGAAATCTTGAATGACTACAAGGCTCATTTATCTTTAATTCCCTGCCTGCGTATGAATAGTTTTGACTTTTGACAGTTTCAAGTTCAACTATGTTAGGTAACATGGTTTTGTATATCTTGGATTGAGGGGCGTAGGAACCTTCAAAGGTTCTCTGTTGTGTAACTGTCTTCTGAGCTCATTTAGTTCTAAAATGTGAAAAATCTAACTTTGCTGCAAATTTCATTTCGGATTTACATAATTTAGATCTGGTAGTATTCTTAATTCTTAATATTTCTATTCATTTATTATTTTCATAAAGTTCAGTTGTCCTCTGTGGTGGGTGGTATAACTTTTTAGCCTTGTTGACGCTTGGCACATTAGATTGCCAGTTATTTGGGTAAGAGAACAACTGTACATAAATTACTTTCAGAAAGATGTTTATACATGTGTTACTCCATCTAATGAATTGTAGCTAATGCAGGTAAGAAGACATCACCACCTTCCTTACGACCAGCTTCTACCATTATAGTGGTCGGTGTAAGTTAGAGGTAAATTGTTCAAAGTTAAATAACTTGTTGGTTTGAACCTAGATTTTACTGGAACTCATTGTTGGTTTTGTGGAACCTGTTCTGCTATGGCTTCCTGAATCTGCGTTAGATATAAAGACCAAATATTTCCATTCAAGTTTCCCAAGGTTAGCTTCAGACTTTTGTTGAAACACGTTCTTCAGTATCTTCACCATGGATAGTATTTACATCAATCTATTACTGGGCTTGGTTCTTTCACTACGTCTTCAAATTGACTTCTAAGACCACACAAATGGTGGCGTTTGAAGGCCTGATCCTAAGAATTTTTTTTTTATTTTCCTTTGCCAAACTGACAAGTCCAACAAATTAGTAACTAGTGAGTTTGGTAGGTCACGATCACACTTATTTCTATGCTTCCCAATGTTCATAGAAAACAACAAATTAGTCATCTATAGAGTTTGGTAGGAGTGTTCATCACCTAGTTAATTAAATTTTGTTAGTACACTTCGTTGGGCCAGAGTTGAAGGTAGACTAACTAAATTTCTTTAGGTATTATAAATTAAATTACACGATTGAATCATCTTATTCCATCGCATGTGGCTTGGGCAAACAAAATTGACTACCAACTCTAGCTAGAAGCATTTAAATATTGTAAAATGACTTAAATGGCATTCACATGGAATTCATGTAACTATGCATGAATTATTTTATGGCATGCATACAGTTAGACGAAATCATTTGTTGCAAGTTTTAACATTCTTGAAATATTATTTATCCTCAACTATGAATGAGACCAATTCATGCAGCCTTCAATCTTTTATGCTTGAAAGAGGAGAACATTATGTCTCCAGTCTCCTATATGGCTGCACCACTCTTGGTTGAAGATGGAAAAAGCCACTTACTATAGTGGTCTAAGAGAGGTCTCAATCAATAAGCTGTTAGGGAAATGTTATAGTTGGTATTGGCGTAGGTGTTGCTGTGCACCAAAGGTAGAGGGACATTGAATCCATAGGCATAGAGCCCAAGGTGAAGTATGGTCCAAAACTTTTTTCTAGCTTCATCAAACATGTAAAAAAAACAAGATTGTTTTTAATGGATTATTTTCATGGTTTATTACATGTCCTTTTCTCATATCAAATATCAGCGCAGTGGTTGGAGCAATTAATTAGATGACTTGTTCAACATGTATAACTAGTTCAACCAACACGCATCTCCAGATATCCAAAAGTCATGAGGCCACACTTTCTCGATAATGACAGTATATTTATTCAAAGGCAAAGTAAGTTATCCTGCCATTGCTCGTGCTAAGCCCGAGATAAAAATTATTTAATTGTTCTATGCAACTGTCAGTTGGAATTTATTTTTCTTTAGTGGTAAATTTACAAGTTTTCACTGATTCATTTGTTACATTTATTATTATTTTTCAGCCATCAAGCATGAGTTTGGTAGACAAATTGCATGAAGGCCCTCAAGTTTTTTTTTTCACAGGCATCCAGTTAGGTTGACAAATTGCACCCTGCCGCTTCGTTCAAGTCTTTTCCTTGCATCAAGCTTCCATTTAGGTGCGCAAATTGCGGGAAGGCCCTGCATTTAAGTCTTTATATCCATCAAGCACCCAGTCAGGTTGACTTTGTGTATTTTTAGTAAATGGACAAGACAAAAATAAAAAATAAAGAAATTCATGGACCCATGATGCCTCAATTATTCGTTGGAGGAATCGTATTCCTGCATTCCTAAACTGACAAAGTCATACATTTCAGCTGCGTGATTTGCTTCATCAAACAACTTCATCTCCAGAGAAGTTGATGAAGGAGGAGAAGAACAGCAGCAGGTTGAACGAGTTTTAGTTTGTGATGGGGTACGAGAAGAGCAAGGCTCACAACTTGACGAGCAGGATCGAAGCAAGAAAGCTCGGCGTGGCTCTGCTGCTCGGATGCTGCGTGGTCATATTCACCTACTTCATCTCCATGTCTGATATCACAGGTTCATCCTCTCGTCACTCTCTGATTTCTTACAGAAATTGATCACTTGAAAACAGTATTTTTGTCTGCAGCGAACCAGCAACCGTTTGCGTCCTACACGGTGCGAGAAGATGCAGTTGCTGAAACCAAAAACATTCAACAAACTCTCGGTGAGAAAATTTTGATCTTTCCACTGTTCGATGAGAAAACCCCCGTTTTTTACTGGCTCTTTCTTGCAGAAATTGCAGGAAAAGAGACAGAGGTTCTGCCAGAAACCAACGCGAATGCTCCTACTGATCGAATAATGTGCGACGTCGTGAACCCGCGATCGGAGTTCTGCGACGTCTTCGGCGACGTCCGCGTCCACGGTGGCGGGAACTCCTCCGCTGTCACACTGGTTTCTCCTCGCCTTGGCGAGTCCCGGTGGCAGGTCCTCCCCTACATCCGCAAGCACATGCAGAACATCGCCAGGGTATCAGTTCGCGCCACCGCTGACCCCCTCGCCGCCCCCCGGTGCACCAGCGTTCGGAACGTCCCCGCCGTCGTCTTCGCCCTCGGCGGCTTTACCGGGAACTACTACCACGACTTCACCGACCTGCTGCTCCCGCTCTTCCTCACCGCACGCGAGTTCGACGGCGAGGTCCAGTTCCTTGTCACCAACATCCAGCCGTGGTGGCTCCTCAAGTACCGCCCGCTCGTCCGCCGCTTGACGCGCTACGACATCGTTGACCTCGACGGCGCCGCCGGCGCCGGTGAGGTACTCTGCCACCCTCGTGTCATGGTCGGCCTTCGCTTCCACGACGACCTCGTCGTGGACCCGCCGCGCGCGCCGCGGGGGCTCGCCATGCGTGACTTCACCAAGTTCATCCGCGCTGCCTACGGGCTGCCCCGCGCGCGCGCGGAGCGCGCGCCGCGGCCGCGGCTCCTCCTGGTGGCGCGCAATCGGACGCGGCGGTTCGTCAACTTGCTGGAGATCGCGGCGGCGGCGGAAAGGGCTGGGTTCGAGGTGGTGCAGGCGGACGCGAAGTTTGGGGACGTGGCGGCGTTCGCCGGCGTGGTGAACTCCTGCGACGTGATGGTGGGCGTGCACGGCGCCGGGCTCACCAACTTCCTGCTCCTGCCAGAGAAGGCGGTGCTGGTGCAGGTGGTCCCGTGTTGCGGGTTGGAGGTGATGGCGGCGCACACCTTCAAGCGGCCGGCGGAGGACGCCGGCGTGCGGTACTTGGAGTACAGCATCGCGGTGGAGGAGAGCACGCTGCTGGAGGAGTACCCGAGGGAGCACCCGGTGTTCACGGCGCCGGAGTCGGTGCACCGCCAGGGATTCTACGAGATGGCAAAAATTTACTTGGGAAAGCAGAACGTGAGGCTCGACGTCAACAGGTTCCGGCCGGTCTTGCTCAGAGCCATGGAGCTTCTTCACGACCAGTAGGAAGATTACAGAATTTAATTCTGTTTATTTTTTTTCCTATTTTTATTTTCATTGTGGTTGGGTTTATACGATGACAAAAAGGAATCGGAATATGCAAAGGGACAGGTCGTGAGAAAATATAAAGCAGGGATCGAGACAAGGTTTCTTTCGGCACAGCTGGCATCGTGGCTGCTCTGCTCTTTCGTCCTGAAGGCCAAAGGCAACCATGAGAAAGCCAAAGCAAAGTTGGGGTCCATCCTACGCCTAGTTGCACAATTCCCTCCCAGTGATAGTACATTTTTTTATTGTTCTTGGAAATGCATATATATCTTTTATATATATATACAACTCTAAATCAATACTCTTTCTGGGCAAATCTGCTTTCTCAACAATCTCACACACTCAACTTCACGACTTACTATTATCTTTCTCGATATAACTTTACAAGTCCAAAATTGAAGATCTTTAGGATGAAATCACATTCCAAAGGTATTATTATGAGGCTCGATGCTAAAGTGCAGAATTCTATAAATTCATCTTTGGGCATCTGTTTCCCTCAATTTAGCAAACTTTAAGAGCAAAACCATAAATCCACTTCCGGAAACAAAAGCCAGTGCTTACCATCATAGCCCAGTATATCAACAAACAAAATGGTAACAGAAAGCAATTCTTACGAAATATATCATAAAACAAACCAAAACAACCCAACCCGGTAGAATTCCATTAAGCAAGTCGAAAGATTGGGGAGAAGCCATTCCTTTACATGACTGTTTTACATGAGATTGGTTCAGAAGAACCATAGACTTTGCATTCAAGTAACATGAAGCTAAACTATGCAGAAACATAGATTCACCTGTGGCAAATAACTATCACAATGGAAAATGCATCGCGATGGACTATTGAGAAGTTTTCGTAGTATTTTAGGTTGAGGTTGCATATGCTTATTCTCAGAGCGACAGTCACATCAAATGAAACACAGACTCAGAACATGTTCTAGGCATAGCCCTACGTTGATCAGTCTATTACATTCTGATTAAAGGTGAAATGGGTTTTCTTGCATCAACATTAAAGCTAGCAGGAGTGAAGTCCCTAGGAAGCGCGATGTGAGTAGGACCCATAACCCCGGCCCCTGTTGTTGTAGCCATAGCCGCCTCCATAGTAGGATCCTCGACGTCCTCCGCCACGGAAGCCACGCCCACCACCTCTACTCGGACGATGCCTTGCAAAATCCCCAAAAGTCTGCAGTGCACAGCATGGAAATAAACACAAAAGTCAAACATGAGGGCAACAAGATCTCAGAAGAGACTACTTGTTTACCTCTGTGTCTATTTTCAACTGCTCTGAAAATCTTGTCCTCCCACCATGAGATCCTCGATCAAGAGTGTTGGAAGAAAGTGTATCGAAGAAATCATCCTTCACGTACATAGGCTTCAAAAAGAAATGGAATAGACAAATGTTGACAAGAGAAGTGACAAATATATTCTAAACCCAAGAATTTCTGGTGAAAATACACACCTTGGATGCGAGCTTTAGAGTATCTTCTTCTTCCAGAGTATCGTAGGTTTCATCTTCTTGAAACATTCCATCATTATCCTTCAAATGGGCTTTATTTTTTCCAAGGTGGCCCCAAACTTCATCTTTGTTGAACTTTTCATTCATTGCCGTAAAATCAAAGTCTTCAGTAAACTTAGTCATGTGGCGTGGCTGCACACAAGTGGTTATAAGAGCATGAAATCCAAAACGTTATAAGGCAACCTACTTAAACACGATATTGATATGATATAACTCAAAGTGCGTGGCTGCACACCGCGACAAACACGAATCACCCACAAGTGGTTATAAGAGCATGAAATCCAAAACGTTATAAGGCAACCTACTTAAACATTTTTTCGATATTGATATGATATAACTCAAAGTGAATTGCTTTGGTACCTCATTTCCTCTCCCTCTTCCACGCCCCCTATTGTAGAAATTGTGTGAGGCAGCCCCATTTGGCTGAAAGTAATAAAAGATGCATTAAGATCAACTAAAATGATAGTGAAGAAAATTTTGGAATTAAAACTATCAAGCAAAGAAAATGTAAAAGTTAGTCTGACTGTGTGAGTTCCACAAACACAATTAGAAAAGCAACAGCAGTTGAATATAGTTTTACAAATCAAGAACATGAAAGCTGGATCATTTTACAAATCAAGAACACGAAAGCTGGATCAGTGAAATGATCCACTATACTCTAAATCTGTGCAACTGAATACCAAAATACTAGCATACCTTTTGCACATTGGATTTTGGCAGCGGCAGTATTGGCTCCTTGGTTTCTGTTGGTGCACCAAGTGTTGGTTCAGAAAGTAATGGTTTAGTTTTCTCGTCAATTATTCTAGCGTCAGAATCTTTATTGCTTGTTTGCAATGGCTGAGAAGAAGGAAGCATGGAGGTGCTAGGTGGCAACAGCTTATCAGGAGTCACTAAGGCTACTGGTTTTTCAACTTGGCTAGAACTTGATGAAACAACAGCAGGAGATTCTGACTGTGAAACAGATAAATATGGCATTGAAGAACCATGTCCGATGATAGGGTTGGCAGTAAAAACAGATGTAGTCGGAGGTATAACTTTCTCAAAATTAGTAATCGAAGGTGAAGCTAGAGGAAGACTAATGCCAAGAGTTGATGCAGCCATAGTTGCTACAGGAGTTTTAGTTTGCAGAAGAGTGGATGATGTTTCTGTTGGTAACGAGCTTGCTGAAGAAGGATTCAATGTCAACGGCAATGTACTAGATGTCAGAACTGAGTTCAAGTTGGCTTGTGGAAACAGAGGAGGAAGCTCAGGCAAACTCTGAGCTCCAGATGGTAAAGAGGGATTTATTCCAGGATATTGAAAAGGGTGCTGCATGGAATGAGGAAAAGGCAATCCTGGTGGTGGTCGGAGCAATGCCGTTTGTGGAAGCTGTGGTAGCCCACTAGATGGGGCATAATATCCTTGCCAATACATTGGAGGCATTCCAAGCCCAGAGCCATTTGCAGTTGGAGGGGTGGGTGAAGAACCCCAAGTCCCTAAGCCGCCAACTGGCTGATAAGGGGGTAAACTGCCTTGAAATGTTGGCCCCGGAAGTCCCAACTGAGCCGAATGGGAAGTAACATCTGCTGCACCTCCACTGCCAACAGTAGGCACACTTGTAGAGGTAGATGCAGGATGAGGATAATGTGACTGTTAATAATTTTAAGATATCCATCAGTGAGGACTTTAAAGTCAACAATTATGAATATGCAGATCATCTTCCTACCTGAATTATAGCAGGATCATTGTTTATGGTAGTTGACTGAATGGGTGGTGGAGAAGACTTAACTTGCAAGTCCTGCAGCAGCAAAAATTAAAAACGAGCATCAAGCATTTGACCATTAAGAAAAAATACATGAGGTAGAGCATGCATAAGATGTTAATATCGAAAAGTTAAAAGTCAAAACCATTTTACATTAAATGCATCAGTGAACAAATAAAAAAAAAAAGTACTTAATTGTGATTATAGAGATCCAGAGAACAAAGCAAATCAGCACATTCAAATAAGGTTAAAGAGAATCGTCAAGCAGCAGAAGAAATCAAACAGCTGCAGCAAAGGTACATTGGCAGTTAACCATCAACAACATTTGCATTTAGCTTATGTTGATTGACAACATTTGCATTTAGCTTAAGTTGATTATTACATTGAAAAAACTAAAAAAGAATTAAAGTTACAAGGACTTCAATTTTTCTAATAACTCTTGCTGTTGTATGGTCTCAAAAAAACTTACTACACGCAAACTTCACATCAAAAGAGTTCACTAAACACTAAGATGGAAGATATGAGAGAAAGGAGAGGATTTGACTTTGTGAGTGTTTCCCTCCTTTTCCTCACATCTTCTATCTAGCGCAATTCTAGTAATCTGAAAATTGACAACAACAAATAATAAGCAAAGAATTATGTCAGAAAAATGAAGTTAAAACATGGTTCTTGAAGAAGAATATTTTCATGAATACATATAATAGATGCAGAAAACACTGGCACCACAAAATGTTTGACAATCAAAAATGTCTGGCTAAAAACAATTAAAGAATCCAAAGTAAGCCAAAATTAAGCACTAAGAAGAAAAACAAAAACATAGTCACAAAGAAAACATATCGTGCCAAAATATGCGCAATCCTATAGAAAGCATTGTGTGTAAAAGCTTGATGTCAAGATAACAATAGTGGTTCCATTTCAAAAAATAATATCTGGATAGAAAGAGAAAGAGTTATTATGCATAATCTAACATTTTATATGCAATCTAGCCATGTAGGCGGAGTGACCCTTCCAATGAAAATATAGTGGTTCCATTTAAGGATGGAGTGACCCTTTCATGATTCTTATAATTCTTTTTTATATAAATATACATATTGTTTTATATGGGACTGTCCTGGAGACCATGAATAAGAAATTCTAACAAACTAGGGACAATTGAGCTTCATTACATGGTTATATCTTTAGGGGGTACGCATATGGTTATATCGCACCACTTAGTCATTGATTGCCATGTAAGACATACCATTAATAATGCCTAAATACTTTAGATCTCTTTTGGTTAATACTATTTTATATGTTTTCTTTGCATCTCTTGAACTCTGATTTATTTTTTCAACTATGAGAAGTAGTATACTTTCTGAATGGAGTTTCTCTCATCTTAGTCTATCTCTCCTAGTGACCCTACACTTTGATCTCGATAGTTTTTACTGTATTGCTTATTAGCTATCTACTAATCTTACCCATAAAGAATGACAAGTAAATGCAGTAAGATAGTTGGGTTTGCTTGTTACATATTACATATGCCTAATTCTTCTTCTATTTTATTGTTCACTTTTGATCTATTACTAACCATCTTTAACATCAACTAACCTATCACTAGGTTCAAATTCTTTGTATTTGATTCCAAAATGCGTGAGAGGTTTAAATATAATAAATAATAAAAGAAAAGAGACCAAATGTAATCAAGTTTATTTATCTACCGATTAAATTAACAGAGGTGATAATACTTACACAAACATCATGACAACTTATGTCTCAAACATTTAGTATGTAAGGACTCATGATATGTAAAGTATTCAAAGGAAAATTTTGAATTCTAAACTTCTGTTACATGACAGTGCGTCTGACACTGAGGGAATTCAAAGTTGTTCGTCAACAATGTTTTTGAGTGTGATTTGGGTTCCCTATTGACTCATTTGGCCTAACGATTATCCTTACAATGTTTGTTGCCTTATTCTCACTATGTATATTTTATCATTCAGTTGGTAAACATTGACTCTAATACTTGAACTCTTCATTTACCACCTTCACTCATGCTTGGACACTGAGACTCTGATTCAACACTTGACAATCCCATTGTAGAAATCTTCGTGTCAGGCACTTAAATCCATGAGACTAAGTGGCATAGACCATTGGTACACATAAACTAGACTATAATCAGATTCAAATTTTCTCTATGTAAACCAAATGAGGAAAATTGATGGTATCATTAAGAAAATAAAGTAAAACTTAAAAGTATCCTTTTGCAAGGTCAAAGTTATTTTATGCATTCTTAGAGATGCTAAAATGCTGATTAATTAGAATAAATTCAGGGAATAGACCTTCTGCTTCGATTATTTAGTCATCTAGGATTCAATGTATGTGAAAGAAGACCAAAGGACAGCATAAGAGGCTGGTTCTTCCTAAATATCATCCCGATAAAAGTGAAAAACGAAATATTTGAATTGGTGAAAAAATATTGAGCTTATGTGCTGGAAAAGCATTGTTTTTGATATACAAAGTACATTAAATCCAAGATGTTCTCCGTGAATTATTTGCCTTTATCGTGTTTAAAAATTCGTAAGGTTCAGCATAACAATGGAAGGGGAAAATGTGCCATTTCATCACTCATTTACCTTGATGTCAGTTCCTCGAAACAGTATGTACTCATATATCTTGTCACTAGGAGGAACTTGTGGCCCATCCTGCTTTCGGCCTTCAGTTCCAAAAGAGCGTACTGCAACCATCAAACAAAAAAGGTTGAAGAGAATAAACACTGCAAAGTAGTCCATGCACTAAACATCACCTGCAAACGCTGTAGCTACAGGGAAAAATCAAAGGAATAATAATTTCCTCTACTTCAAATAGGAGGGTGCAAAACCATAGTTCAGCAATCTTTCATAACTAAATCTTCCTCAAAAGAGCAACAAAAACATTGTTAGGTACACAACAGAATATAATGGAACATGAAACTGGAAGGCCTAGAGCATCAACAACAATAAAGCAGGCCAAAAGTTTGATAGTGGGAACCGCCGAGAGGATGGGCTCACAAGTTTGCTGTTACTGAGTATCTAGTAATTTAAGTTCAAAAGTCATACCATATATTAGCCAAATATCCTTACCACAAAATTCAGTAGTCATGCTAACCCGTCCATGAATTCACTATACTATGAACACTACATCACTTTTTACGAGGAAAGGAAATCATCGAATCAAAACAACTAAGCACTTAAATGGAGTGTTCCTTTCTCCCAACTAATCATCAGTTATGACGGCTTTCCATGTGCATAGATATGACATCAAAGAGAAGTTGTTTCACCTTGTGAGAATAAGGTAAAATTTCAATCCATTTAATTGTTGGGATAGTGTAATGCTCAGGTCATGGAAAATTTCCATGCATAACATCTGATACTCTCATATGAACTTCTAGAGCCCCTGTTTATGACCAGTAAGAGGAATCACATGGTTCATATCTTGTTAGTTCAAACAAAAATATCATTTGCCAGATACAATTGTTTTATGAAACATAACAGAACGAAATAATGAACAACCCAAACAAACTGCAGTTTCATGCTTACAGGGGTGCATAAGTATTACGAGGATACCACGCTTGCACATGAAAATTGTCACGGATATAAAGAAAACTAAAACCCAGCACTATGACCTAAATCCCTAATAAAATAATAAAATCACGAAAACTGGAAGCCTCCTCCAGATAAAATTTCGTGACGCGGCAGTCCCTCGGACACAAGAACCCCCAAAATCCAGCCAAAAAGCTCGAAAAAGTGTTCCCTTTGGAAAGGAACAGCGCGAAGGGGAGTGGAGAAAAGCGAAGACGCAAGGAATTGGGCATAAAGCAAACTGTACCGTTGCGCAAGCCTATGCTGGATTCCTCGGTGTTGATGCTGTAGAGGACGCCCTCGTATCTGATCTCGCTCTTGGAGGTCAAGCTTATGAGGCTCCCGATGTAGGAGTCCGCCGACGCCCCGGATCGGGAGGCCTCCGCTGCCATCGCCGACGCCGTAAAGAGTTCGAGAGAGCAAGCGAAAGCGAGGGAGAGAGAGAGAGATTGGATTTGGAAGAAGGACGAGATCACAAAACCAAACCCTCGTCGGCTTTCCTCTTCCTCTTTCTCGCCCAAATGTTCTAGCGTTATTATATAGCCAAATTAAGGGTCTTTTTTATTACTCAAAAAATAATAGGAAAATATTATATATATATATATATATATATATATATATATAAAATTATTTTTAATTATATATACGATAAAATTTTAAGACATACTTTATTAAAGCTATAATTACAATTTAAAATTTCAGTACTAAATTAACATTTTTGAAATATTAATTTTATGTTTTGAAGAAAATAATAAATTAAATTAAAGATCTTACTAATTAAGGAATAAATCTCTATACAATTAATATTAGTTAAGTTATATACATTTATTAAAGATTTAAATATTTTATTTATATTTATTGAGTATTTAAAAAAAATCTTAAACTTTATAATTAAGCAAAATGAATAATCTTAAAAATTTATAACTTCAAATATTATTTTTTTAAAACTTAATAAAGTATATAAACAAGCTTTAAAATTTACAAGTGCAAGTTGTTAAAGTTCATGAATAAATGAACTAACTTAAATTTCTTTTATTGAATCTGTGTTTTAAGTAATTTATCAATAAGAGGTTTGAGTTTCCTTTGCGAATTGATGACATAGAGGAAAGGATAGTTAATGTAAGGCCTTATAAGTTTCATAAAATTGATCCTACAAATGTGAGTAACAAATTCTAACAGATACTGAGGCAAGTTTGTAGATGTGATACCGACAAGACCAACCTATCGTATCATATCCAATCGAGTGTCAACGACTTGAACTCGTAATAAGTTAACATAAAACATCTTGATGATCAACACTGAAGGCCACTTGTTATAAGAATAAGCATGTTACATCACAAGTTTAAATGTCTAGTAGCAAAAATCTAATACAAAATGGGAGGTTTGCCTATTTACAAATATTCAATGGGGAAAAGAATACTAGAACAATGTTTGAGTGATTGTGGCAAAAGAACCAGACATCCATCCATATGCTATTTGGAAATGTGTAGAAGAGATGGCAATGGCGATGCGAAAAATGGCCTAACAAAGTAGATTCATCAAGGTTGTTCTTGTATCAGGTTCTTCTGTCAGAGACGACACCTGCAAAAGATGAGGGCAGCTTCAGCTTATTCTTTGTACAAATGCTAAGGAATTGTGTTGATTGGTGCAATGAGACACTAAAGAATATTGTTTATCCTTGTGAGGAAAATCTTACACTAGTGTCATTGCACTAGGATCTGGACAGGGAAGTGGAAATGAAACTATGAAATCGCTGTATTTTAGCATTGTGTACTCGTTTGGAGTGTGCTTGGTTGTTAACTATGGTATCCCCACTTGGGTGTCTTCTCTTCTTTGTCACCCGGAAAAAGGAATCTTCGGTATCTACGACATACCGTGTCTGAGAAGAAAAGCAACAATGCTTTAGCATGTAGAGGCCAAACTTGAAGCTTAATTAGAGTAGAACTTCAATGAAGTACCTTAGATGAACCACAAGATATTTGGCACTCCAAACCATTGAACACTTGAATCCCTTTCATGGCCTTGCAAGTAGTGAAATTCTCATCAGCACTGTTATTTTTACGCTTGTTCCTGCGGAACACTGTGGAATCAAAAAATTGGTGATCGCTAGAATACATGATGTGTCGATAATATTTACCTTCTCAGGAAGACACCCTTCAATGGTTCTTTCCTAATTGAAGCACTTGAGAGAAACTCACTGTACAGGGAAGAAGAAAATGAGAAATTTGTAGAGACAGCAGCCGCTCCAAGGTTTTCGTGTGTATAGTCCATGAGCTGGATTGATAGTCTTGTCACATCTGAAGGTTGTGAAAACTGAACCAAGAAATAATTGTTTGAGAATCGATATTAAAAAGCATGCAGCTTTCTTTTGCAAGTGCTTATACTGAAGGAAAAGATACATCAACTCACGCATTCAAATCTGTACAAGTTCTCATCATGGAGTAGTGCCCGAGCATTTTCATGATAAACGATATCGAAAGACCTTCCTGTTTGGCGTGAGTTTTCATACAAATAGAGGTGGAGAAGCTTATTGCTCATCTCATCCGAGGCTACTGCTTGAAGCTGAAAACAATTGATATGCATATTATTAAAAATAAGAGTGCACATTACTTTGATAACTGTCAAGTATAATCTACAAAAAGAGAAACCTGTTTAACGACTTTATAGATTAGCTTGTCCAATGTAAAAAGCACATAAGACTGAGTTCCTATGATAGCACGGCAATCATCTTCAAACTTGGTATTGTCAACAGAACCATCAAGTAGATCGTATAGAATGCTCAAAAATCTGCAATCATGAATTTAGACAACTTTTATGCATAGGAAGCTAGAAAACTGAAAAAAGATGGTTCATGGTTGTCAAGTGATAATACTTGGCATATAGATCAGGAGACTTTGTATCTTTAGAACTCCTCCATTTATTTTGAACAGCTGATGAGTTTGTCTTGGCAGAGAGCATCCTTTCATACAATATCTGGGGTAAAGATAGAACATCTATTGTCTATTATTGCAAATATGAGTCATAAAAATCAACTGAAATCTGGCTGACCTGATGAAGCCGGAGTAGCACATAGAATGAATCATTCCCATAAAATATCTGGGAAGATTTGTCATGCTTTTTATGCAATGTTGCAGGCACATGCCTTGCGAGAGGTTTTGCTGTGTTGAGAAATATTTCTGAATCCAGTAATGCTGTAATTTCTCCTCCAGCATAATGGGCCTTGGTCATTCCTTCAGCCTCACCCTCACATTCGTCCTTTACATCCTGATTGTCATGCTCTGCATCATCCTCTTCCTCGTGATCTTCATGGGAGCATCCCATGTCGTTGCCAGATTCACTAATGGAAACATCTTCACCAGGCTCCAATGCATTTTCACTGATCTCGTTAGACCGTAGAGCATTTCCTACATCCTCATCATTAGCTTTAGCATTAGAAGCATTGTCCTCTTCAAAATCTCTAGAAGGTGACAACTCACCTTCTTCTCTTTCAATCTTGGAATTATTGATGGAAGCAGGACCTTCACTAGATCTGATATATTCAGAAATTCCATCATTTTCTGATGCAATCAACCTTCCACAATGTCCAACCTAGCAAAAAGGAACAAAAAATTCCATTTTAGATGAAATTGCTGTCTGAATTTTAGGTAGAACATGAAA
Source organism: Curcuma longa (assembly GCF_044706935.1). Classification (NCBI taxonomy): domain Eukaryota; kingdom Viridiplantae; phylum Streptophyta; class Magnoliopsida; order Zingiberales; family Zingiberaceae; genus Curcuma; species Curcuma longa. The sequence goes on from NC_133871.1 coordinate 8,814,839, forward strand.
TGCACAGGGGCAAATTTAGATGAAATGGTTGTCTTGCAAGCACAAACAACACTTACATTTTGACAAGGCCATGGACAAGGACATAGTATAATTTAAATTTTCATCTTCTTTACATGATGAATTTAATTAAAGAAGGTGAGTGATTCATAATTTAAGCCAGGCATAGCCATCTTCCTATGGGTTCTTTATACAGAACAAGAAAACTACTCTCCGTATGCCTTTTTTGTAAACAACAGATTGTTGGTTGCTGGATAGATAAATAAGCCAAACTTTGTGATGAGGAATCAAGTCAAAACTAATTCAGATAAATGCAAAATTGGCATGAAGCGTTGACAAGTTGCAGATAACTGTATTGCTCCTCATGAGAGAAAATGTAGTCAAACAAAATGGCTACAAATAAATAGACAGAGAAGTTTAAAAGTCATTTTAAACTTGTCGACAAGCAAGGAGCTAATGAAACAACCAACTAGGAAGCCTCTGCTAGATAGGACTAGAAGAAGTCCAAATAAGTTCCTTAGAAGTCCAGAGTGAAGATATAATGACAGATTTAGGCAGTATTAGTGTTCTAACATTCAAATGATCATATAATCAGACTTTTGAAGCCCAAAAAATGAGACAAATATCATGTCTTCAAAATGCATCTATCAGTACAAATATTGATGACCCTTATGAACCATAATCCAGGCAAAAAATAAGGCAATATAATAGAAGAATAAAGCATCACAAAAGAGTTGTGGTCATATTATATCAAAGCTCATTTAGATATATTGCTAAAATCTTCCATCCTATTTAACGTAGGGTAAAAAATCCTGTCTAATTTTACTACATAGCAGCTGAGAACAATATATGCCAAGCCAGAGTGATGCATAAATGTAGCATGGCCTTGACAAAACATGAGCCCCTTTTGATAGTTTTAAATTTCACCTCAATTGTCACTCATAAGCAGTAATGTAAGCAGAAGAGTGAAAAAAGGGTATAATTTGTACCTCTGAACACGGTAAATTTTCACTGGTTGCTTGAGGTTCAACTATTGTCTCTTTGCCAAAATGGACAGTTCTTATGGATACACCATTAGTTCCTTCTGAAAGAAAATTAACATTTGATAATACAAGGTGAACAAACAATTGTAAGCAAATTCTATGTTTTTTTATTTCTAAAAAATTGCAACAGAACTCATACCTGATGCATTCTCTGGGCTTGTTTTAGTGTGAGTTTCTTCAGCTCTACTTGAATCATTGTTACCATCTGACACAGGTTCTGTAGGTACATTTTGCAGAGTTGCTTGGGCAACTTCATCAAGCATATGACAACAACCCCAAACTCTTCCTTGAAGTGGACTATCAAAATAATTTTTAACACAGTGAGTGACTTGTTCTGCATGGTGGAAACAATTTTTAGCAGTTGCATGCCCATTTGCTAACCCAGTCCTGCATGAACCTGCTTGGCCATGTAGAATGCTCTCGGCACTATTACTTAGGTTGGTATGACCAGGAGTCCCATTGACAGCATGACTCTTACATCTCACATGTTGATAATCTTCTACAACACTTCGATTTGGAACACCCAAGAGAGGCTCCAAAAAATTGCTCCATAATTTCATAACTTTGTCAAACTGATCTGAAGATGTGCAAACTTCTCTACTAGAATACTTTATCATCTGATATAAATCCTCATGGATATCCACATCTCCATACTCAAATTCCATATTGGGCATGATTGGGTGTCTATTGTGGGCAGCGACTGCAAGGAGAACGTCATTTTCTTTCAGCTTGTTATTGATATCTTTGATCTCAGACAGCAAACCTGGTTGAAGCAGAACAACTATATTAAATAGGGTAAAAAACAAAATGAAAGGTATTGCCTAACATATATCTTATAACTTCCACAAGCTACGAGAATCCCTTCTTTTAAAATAATGATACTTCGGTAGTATCTAAAAGTTGTAGAAATTAACAATTACATTTTGTTCTCAGGTTCTTAGAATCTTGTCGCTTGAAATAGAAACTTTGATGGTCAAGTGATTTGTGAAAATTCTTGGCATATATTTCAGCCCAAGCTTTATTCAAATCTGATTGACACTTGGACCACTCCTCTTGCCTTTGCTTCAAACGGGTTAGTATAACTGGCAATGCAACATTAGCATTCTTCTGGAGTACATCCATAAAATCACGACTATGGTCCCCATATAATCCTTCAACGCATCTCAATTGCAAAGCTATTGGGGGAGAGCAAAACAGGGAAATTCAAACAAGAAAAAAATGCAGTTAGTCAAAGCAACATACATACTTGAAGGGGGAAAATCTACTTTGTTAAAGGAATGATATCCACAATACTGTCACACGTACAAGTGAGATGGTCTTCAATGTGTATTGGACTCTTCGATGTCGTGGGGTCTTGCATCATTTCCACTAATTTCTCCACGCGTTTAGTTGTTGCATTGACCAATCCCAATAAGAGATCCATCTCAAATCTACAGAAATCACATGGTGAAAATGGAGATCAATGAGAGACCCAATAACTGAAGTCTGGAGATGGTAATAAGAGGAAATACAACTCAAATAACAAGAACTACATAGAACTAATAAAGCGGCATAAGAGTTAGAAGAAAAGGTGTTGTTTTCAACCTATACTGGGATGCAAAAGAGGGGGAGATAAATATGAAAGGATCTATACAATACCTATCATCTTCACAAACAAATAAATTTTCCTCATGTTGGTTCTTTAGCATGTGCTTGAAGGACCGGTCCTCACTTCCAGAAGTCACTAATACCCAATCATCATTTAGTACAGACTTTCCCAGTCTAGTTCTGTGGCTTGGAGGTATAGGATACTGACAAGTAAAAACAAAAAATATTTAACATGAAAATGAAGTCACACTAGGCATAACCTGCAAAAGGTGCAGAAACATCCTCATTTTGGGTAAAAATTACATTTTTAGGAAGAAGGCGGTAACTTGGGGTGCAACTTTGACAGTTTGAGAGGTCAAGCTCTGAAATTGGTTTCCACAGGTCATATTTTTCTTTGTTAGAGAAAAAGGTAGCCTTCTGCAAGGTGCCTTTATCAACTCTTTCCTTTGCAGTGTTCCTCTCCCATTCACGATCTTTATGACGTTTAACCACTTCTTGCTCCCTTTCTCTATCCTCTATCTTACCATGCTTAACCAAGTATCCTTCATTGGATAACTAGTGTTAGAATAAACAATAACATACTACAAAATATCAATATTATATATATATATATATATATATATTAATAGATATAAATTTTCTCTTCTCCAATAAAACAAATTTATCAATTTCAACTAACATTAGTAAGGAATAAGAAAAGATTTTTGGACATACTTTTGTTGAACAAGCCTTCAAGAAATCCATCTGCAAAAAAATGATTCAAATAGAAAACTCAGCAAACCTATACAACTAGAACTTCTAAATATGATGCATAACAAGTAGGACAAGTAGATGGGCATATGGCCTAGGAAGACAAATATGCTCACCTATATCTTCACAATTGAGCAAAAATTCATTGAAACCTTCCATAATTTCTGGATACTTTCCAAGTATGTCATTTACCTGCAATAAAAACATTGCTTTCATAAGATATCACAACTATAGCTTTCCAAGTGTCAACAGTTTCTGATTGAGAAGACAACTAACAAACATATGACTAAGACAATAAGAATTCGTTAAAGCAACAACTAAAACATAACTTTCAGAAGATATCACCACTATAGCTTTCCAAGTGTCAAGAGTCTCTGACAACTAACAAACATATAACTAACAGAATAAGAATTCGTTAAAGCAACAATTAAATAGCATAACAGTTGCAGTAACCCTTATCAAGTCTCTCACTTTTAAAATATATTAGCTATTAGGTGCAAGTATGATATGTTTCATTTTTGGAGATATAAGATGGAGATATGAGGAAGATATTACAACATTTCAACAGGTTATTGCAGAAGAAAATTGTTGGATCTCTAATTATAAGGGTGATTCAAGAATCAGTAGCCTACCAGATTCTTTAGCTCTGTTCTCAATAATACATTAAGCATTTCAAAAATTCCTGGTAGGTGTCAGGATGCACCTTCTCCTTCACTTTCTCACAGAAATTGAATTCTCGAGTATATGCACCTATCAGATAAGTTGAACAAAACATGAGCTAACATCTAATTATAGAATGAGAAGACATCCAGCTAAAAAATTAACCAAAAATTTGCAACAAACATAATAAAATTCCATGGTACTCAATCTAACTAAAGCCATTGCGAATATGATCCAAGTAATAAATGCCCAAGTTTCCTTGGGGTCCCAACTCCAATACGATCCCCATGCTTTCATTAGCCCATACTGCTCCATAAAGAATTTCTATGGTTAAAAAGGTAGACCCTAAACTAATGACATGATAACTCATACTCCAAACGTTGAGTTGATTAATATTTATAATAATTTCAAAATGAAAGAAAAGAAATGTTTATAGAAACACTTCTTTTTTCATTCCTATAGTTAATCTTACCAAAGATAAATTTCTTAATTGAGGAACTATTGACTTTACCATGACAAAAAATACTGATGTTTTTCCAAAATGTAATGACTAGAAGAGCCACTGAAAATAATGATAACTGAAGCCTCTCTTCAAATTTGGATATGTTTCAACAAAACGACCCCCAAAAGCATTCAGAATATCATGCTCTAGATAACTAGAAAAACTCATTTTCTTCATAAGGGAGTACAAGTTATATTTTTTAACCTTCTTACGTAAAGTATACAACAACAACCAAGCCTTATCCCGCTAGATGTGATCGACTTCTTAAAGTGAATTAACTGGATCAATTTGACTGTATAAAGAAATAAGGGGGAAAGGGCTTAATCAGAATAAATTTATCTTATTCACACAAAATTCTCACAACTAGCAGAGACAAGGTCAGCATGACATCATTGAATTGTGTTGCTAATGAAATGCAAATTTGCTCTCCTTAGTAACCTACAAGCATATTCAATATGCATGCACAAAACATAAGCAATAAGTAGGGTTAATCACAATCCAATGATAGTGAAGATGAAAAAATAATAATAATACAAAGCGACACTGCATTTGGTAACTACACAGTTCAATATGCAAGACATACGAATCAAACGACAAATGATAAAAGCGCCTATTTTTCAAAACAGTTGTTCTCATCAGATGTATTGCTATACATGCCAATGTTCTAAGCACCATCGACTAAAGTATTGGAGAAATGTTGCATTTGGAGAAAATAGAATTTGATATGCAAGCATAAGCAGATTAATCAAACAGAGATCTGAATCAAACAACAGTGGATAAAAGACTTATTCTTCAAAGCAATTTTATCAACAGATGCTGAAAATAGAATGTTACATGTGCCAATGTTCGCAGTGCCATCAGCTCCTTGCTGCATCTTCCCAAGAATAGGGTAATGAGGCCTTTGAGATGAAGATTTATAGGTACGATGTGCATTTTCTAAATCTCCATGCTCCAAGTCCTCATCTCGTTCATGATCTTTCTTGTCAGTATCTACCCTCCTAATTCTTTCTGTCTCTGAACGCCTTCTCTTTCTATCATGTTCTATATCAGGACAGTCAATGCTAGAGTTGCATTCAGCATGTGGCCTATAAGCTCTCTCCAGCTAGAAAACAAGGCAAGGTTAATTTAATATAGAAAATGGTATTTACAAATCTAATACTGACTCTTCTTAGAAACACATCTGAATTCACATAGGGGAAAAGAGCAACAAAACAAATGAAAAGGTTACATGGAGGAATACATTGTTCCTCACTGAACCAAAAGGTGAATCAATAGAATTCTCTGCATTTCAGGTTCAATAGGAAATTTATGATGACAAGATATAAACCTTGTTTACATGGAAATGCCTTGCTGCAGGCTTCATTTCATCTTGACATGCAAATTCTGGATTCTCGTATCCATGATGTGGAGGAGATATTGCAGGGGCAACAGGCAAAAAGTGTGTGAATTCTTTGAGTAAATCTTGATTGTTTATAAAGAGGGTTGCTACCTGATCACAAACAGTATAGATTTTCACATAACACATGGCCACTGACAAAATATAACATTAACAGGGAGAAAGAATACCTCTTCATAGACCTCATGAATTTGCTTATTTCCCATTCTATACATATTCAGGATATCTATGAATGACTTGTAAACATATTCATCATTCTCAAAACGATCCTGCAATGGAAGAGATGCATAAGGCATGGGAAAAAAGAAAAGCAACTTTAGAATTCATTCTATGGCATGCATACCTTGATTTTATTAACTAAATCAACTGCCTCATCATACTTTGGTTCCTTTTCTTCTGGTAGCTTAATATCATAGCCCTTGGGCAAGAAGGTATTAAACCCCATGATCAGATCCCAGTGACCTTTAAATAACTTCTTTACCCTTATAATAACTTCATTCGTACCAATCCTGCATGGAGTTCACAACAAAAGATATGTAAATAGAACAAAGAGTTAGGCAATTTAAGGTAAATCAAAGAGCAAAATAAAATTAGAAGGATATAGTGCGGACCTCAGGCTCTTGAAGTCCTTCATGACTTTAAGAAATTCATCATATTTTTCTGTTTCATGATGAAATACAACCTTCACTGCCCTCAGATAGGTTAGAGCATCATTGGTCGTGAGCTTGGAAGTAGTGCCAAATGCTGCTGGTGCAGGCGCCATATGGTTTTGCCCAGACCTATAGAAAAACACCAAAATCCGCTGAATAGCAAGTATTTCAAAAAATCTAAGTTCATATCGTAACCTTTCTTCGTCAAAGGCAACAACGACCAAAAGGAAAGGAGGGGAAAATAGAAAGAAATAAGTAAAATACAGGAGCAATTTTTTTGTTCCTCTTCCACCTTCGGTGAGAACAACAAATCCATATACTGAATGATCAAACCAGAACAGAATTCCTGAACAAAAAGAATGCGAGAAAATAAACCTACTAGCAAAGAAAAGAACATTTTTTCCTCAGTATCCAGTTTTCCCATTCTACAAGGATCTTAAAGTTCCAGAAACATACATAGAAAACTATCACAAGCAATATTCTGGGTCACAAACAATATTCTGGAACCCGCAACAGCATCGAAACAAACGCCGAGCAAAGTCGACTTATGTAAAGAGAGAAACCCCCGATAGATAGTCAATCCACGAACTAAATATTACGAAGAAGAGTAAAGAACTCACCTATCCTCTCGAGGAGAGTTTGTCCTCCTGAGCTGGGAACCCATCAAAGCCTCATCCCGCACCTCCTTTGATCCGCCCATGAAACAACTGCCTGAAGAAAACCGAACACTCTAACAAAAATCCCTTATTTCCGCTCTTCTTCCAAGAATCCACCGATCGAAGAAGGGACGAACGAGAGAATTCTCGATCTTCCTCTTCCTGCGGATTGCGGAAGCGAGCGGGAGAAGAGAAGCCAGCGGAGGGCTTGAAACCAAACGGAGGATTACTGCGCGATGAGGTGAGAGGTCTCTTATATAGACTGGCAGGTTACCGGACCCACCCGTCTCTCAGTTATCCTGCATCTGCCGTTGGATCTTACCTTGGACGGCGGATCTAAGGCATCTGGTTGGGACTACGAATTAATCGAACTGCACAATTTGTAATTCGGTGTGACAAGCCGGCCGGAACGGGTCAACTCGATCCATCAACGGCCTTTTATTAGAGGAGTTGACTGAACCGGACCGAGGAAACTCTGGGTATATATATATATATATATATGAACCGTCTTTTCGTGCGTAAATGTCACCCACGGAAAATCAAGTGGGATATCGAAATCATATATACATAAAGTTTTATTATTTATTATCATATAGTCTCATTCCTAAGGATTTTTACTTCATGTACTCATTCGTAAGGACTTCGTATATACATGTGAGCACTTAGATGTGTTTGATTCAAGTTATTATATATCATCTTGATTATATGATTATTTGATAATTATATAATTAAAATTATAGAGTATAAAATATAATTTATTATTTTTAGTTCAATTTATTTATTTAAAATAATAAAATATAATTAATTTAATATTTATTATATTATCATTAATTTAATTTAATTTATTTTTAAAATAAATTAAATTAGTAATATTAATATTAATAATATTAATAATGATAATTAATTGATAATATATGAAAATATATATAATTTATATTTAAAATAAATTTATATATTTTAATAAAATAATTATTTTATTAAAATAATTCATTTAATTAATAAATATAATTCATTAATTTTATTTTAATAAAATAATTAGTTAAATAAATTTTATTTTTTAAAATTTAAAATAAATTTATATATTTAAAGAAAATAATTCATTAATTTTATTTTAATAAAAACATTAAATTAATAGATATAATTCATTAATTTTATTTTAAAAACTTTAAATAAATTTATATATATTTTAATAAAATAATTTATTAAATTAATAAATATAATTCATTAATTTTATTTTTAAAATTTTAAAATAAATTATCTCTTTTAATTTAATAAATATTTAAATTAAAATTTATTGAATTAATTAATTTAATTTTTCACGGTATATTTCAATTAACTCAGTTTTAAAATAAAAAAGTAATCATAAAAAAAATTTTCATTAATCTTCGGAATCAAAAAAATCGTAGGTGGCTAAGGTAATCACAATTTTAAATTATAATTCATTTGTTAATGTGATGATAATGCTGTATTATTTAAAAATCGATCATAATCTAAATCAAATAAGATTATCATCGATAACAATAATCAAAGATTATCAATAATAACTCCAATCAAATGCCTCTTTAGTATTATTATTTTTTAATTTTTAAATTTAAATATTAAATAATAATAATACTAAGTACTTACGGGCTACCAATAGCGATGGCCGATTACAGACTAAACTGGTCGTGAGCTCCTAGCAATAGTTGTAGTTGACGATCGATCGTTGTGGCTATTAGGCATGATGTCTCGCGGGCAATATAAGTCTCGAAAGAGATTTTTTTTATTTTTTATATTTTTTAAAGAGAATAATATTTTAAAAAATAAGTGTGTCTTTTAGTAAAAATTTTAACTTAACTTTACTCACAAAAAATCCTTCCACGACTTCTTTTATAATATATTAATATTAGTTATAAATATTAAATATTTTCAAAAAAATTAAAATGTTTAGTGATTTTTAAAAATAATTATTAAAGAAAATGTAGCCTAGTAACTTAACTCTAGCCGACTTTGAGCTTATGTTGGCCCTAGCCCTAGCACGACTCAATATGAGTCGGATCAGGTCTAACCTAATTGTTGCATGGTCTAACATTGATCATGGTTGAGTTAGTCAAGTGTGTAAATTCCTTTTTGATTCTGATAAGTACGATCGATCGATAGACTCTAAGCAGAAATACAAATAACTATTGTACAAGAAGAAATACCATCGATTTGGGTAGACGTAAATTACCAATGATCATTAGGATTGTTAGTCTAACTACTCTTAATTTTTTTTATCGATAACCTCAGATTCAAATTTTAATGGTTTGCTGAAATGGAAAAATTCCCAAGAAAAAACATTAATTATTATTCATAATTACTCATTATAATTGCATGATTAGGAAATCATTCCATTGGCTCTAAGAAATCTATTGAATAGGCTGGCTAATAAAAGACTTCCCAGTGTAAATAACAAGGCAATTGAATACATAACTTTCTAAATTGATTTCTCCCTTATTGATGGTTCTAAATCCATGTTAACTTTAACAACAAAATTCTTTTAAAATTTAAAAAAAAAAATCAACCTAATAACTTTCTTTTTACAACAGAGTTTCCCTTGTAAAATAGGAGTATGATGAACAAGACAGAAAATTAAGGATTGTATATGTACAAATTTGTAATGCCAACAGCCATAGAATTATCTATGTACAATGGTGGCGTATGTGCCTGAAGTCCAGCAAAGCAAATTCATCATGGTTGCTGGAAAATTCATGATCCATTTCATGAAAACTCACCACCTGAAGGATGGAAAATTTTAAGGAAATTAAGGAGAGGTAAATGAGCTAACTATAGTTATCTGTAAATCTTTCATGAAAATGTCATTGCATTAAGATCTGTGGGGTCAGATTCTAATAACTGGGGGAATGAAATTGAGTTGAGGAATATTTGTTTTTCTTTGTGGTTTAAGTTTTACCTCTTGTGGCATTGCATTAAGATCTGGACATGAAACTGGAAACGAAATTGCGGAATCGATGTGCTTTAGTGTCGTCTGCTTGTGTGGATTCTTTGCTTGAATATCTTGTTCTCTTTCTCGTTCGGAGCAATAAATCCTCGGTATCTAGCACATAAGACACCTAGGAAGAGAGGGGGAGGGGAATAAAGCTAAGATAATCACATGATTGATACGATATTAATCTAAAAATTTCAACAAAAAGCTCAATCAGGTACCTTTGATGAACTGCATGCTATCTTGCACTCCAAGCCATTGGTAACTCGAATCCCGTTCATGGCTTTGGAAGGCAGCATACTCATCGGCATCCCCATTTTTGCGCTTATTCCTGCAAAAATTTCTGGTAAGAACATCAAGTATGGTAAGAATTTGAGATCATTGTCTATGATATTCACCTCCTCATGAAGACACCCTGCAATCTTTTCCTTACTGGAACACTCGAGAGAAAGTCATTGTACAAGTAAGATGAAAAGTTGGGGTCTATTGCAACGGCGGTAACATCAGGTTTTTCGTGTCCATAGTCCATAAGCTGGATTGATAGTCGGGTTACATCTGAAGATAGTGAACACTGAAAGAAGAAAGCAATTACTTAACTAGGGATAGAGTACAGGAAAGATAGCTGTTGAAAGAGTAATGTTTGCATATGTTTTTGCTCTTTAACCAAAAGGGAATGCTACAAAGGATAGTTTCACATAAGACACTTAAAATTCACTTGCAAACCAACTTAAGATGAAGCAAGGATGAAGCTGCAAATGGAAATTTGTCAAAGAAATGAAGCAACTCACACTTTCGAATCTGTATATACTTTCATCATGCAGAAGAACTCGGACATTTTCATTATAAACAACATCAGAATGCCTCCCAGCTCGCCTTGATTTTTCATACAAGTAGAGATGGAGAAGCTTATTATTCATCTCATCTGAGAGCATTGCTTGAAGCTGGAAAGAATAAAGATGTATATATTTTAAAACAGGAAGATGTATTATTTTGAGAACCACCTATTAATATATACAAAAAAGAATACCTGTTTAACAACTTTATAGATTAGCTTATCCAATGTAAATAGTACATAGGACTGAGTCCCAATAATAGCACGGCAATCGTCTTCAAATTTGGTATTGTCAGCAGAACCATCAAGTAGATTGAATAGGGCGCTCATAAATCTGCAAAGTGAAATATGTGAAGTCTTCGTGCATAGAAATCTTAAAATCACCAAAAAAAAAAAAAGGAAGGGAGAGGAGAAAGGGAGGCAGTGTTAAGTGACAATACTTGGCATATAAATCAGGATGGTTTGTATCTTTAGAATTTCTCCATTTATTTTCAGCAGCTGATGAATTTGTCTTAGCAGAGAGTATCCTTTCATACAATATCTGCAGTGAAGATTGCATGTTAGTCTACTATCTCAAATATTAGCTAAAAGAATAATAAAGACTGTCTAACCTGATGAAGCCGAAACAACACATACAATGAATCATTTCCATAAAATATCTTGGAAGATTTTTCGTGCTTATAATGCAATGCAGCAGGTACATGCCTAGCAAGAGGTTTCACAGTGTTAAGAAATCGCTCTGAATATGGTAATGATGTAATTTCCCCTTCAATATCATGTGCTTCAGTCATTCCTTCAGCTTCCCCTTCACTTTCAGCCTTTGGCTCTGCATCATCCTCTTCTTCATGATCTTCATGGGAACAATCCTCACCATTACCAGATTCACTGCCGGACACATCCTCCCCAGCCTCTGATGCATTTTCACTGGCCTCAGTGGATCGTTGAGGACTTTCTTCATCCTCATCATCAGCATTATTCGCACCTGCAGCATCACCACATCCAGGCATGACTTGGTACTGTCTGCTAGTAGAAATATCTTTCTGCTCAGCAGCTGCAGTTATAGCAGCACCTTCATAAGCTACAAAATTATCCTCCTCAAAATCTCCAGTAGGTGACAATTCACCTTCTTCTCTTTCAATCTTAGAATTCTTAAGCAAATTAGAACTTTCAGTAGGCTTGAAATCTTTATTACACCCAGCACCACCACAATTTGCAGATTCAATTGGCCTTGAAGAATGTCCACCCTAGTCATTGAGTTCCAGATGAAATTATCATCTCTAAGTATAGCATCGAAGTTCTCTTATAAGTGCAAACACCACAAGCATTCACACAGTTGCATGGTTGACAAAACAAACCGTATTCTAAAAAAAGTGGTTTAGGTGGCCAAATAACAGCTGCATATGCAATATTTCAGGAAAGTGATGCCTACGTGTCTGCCTAAACCATAAATCTCTCCAATTTGTCCATCCTTCCAAAAATACATATGAATCACTATCTTACTCAGATTCGGCTATGAGTATCCAATGCTGATGCAAGTATTTGACATGGTTATTCTTAAAAAAGTATACGCAATTAATAAAAATATTGAGTGCCAACTCAGAATGTCAGTGTTAGCATCAAACACCGATATGGAGGAAAAAGATAAAAAGAGTCACTCAGAAATCACTTAGGTTGATCAATATGGATATCTATGATAAACAGACCACAGATTGGTATTTAATTTTATTATGTGGAATTATAAACGACAATAAATTGTGTAGAATTATAGATGCATCATTGAAATATTATATTTTCATTACAGTTGGTTGTGTTTTGCATTCTTATCAATATAATAATTTTAAATACTCCTTAATATGGACAGGATGTACTACCACATGCATAATGGTGCACATGCAAAGAATTTAATTTCTTTTGACTGCCATGATAAATTTACAGAAGGTGAACGGGTAACACTTGTAGGTCCAACGTTGACAGTTCCTGCAGGTGCTTTCAAAAGAACATATATATATATATATATATATATAAAGCTGACAGATTGACACATATGATATATCATCTAAAGGCAAATCTAAGCAAAAGCTACTTGTTTCAGATTTCAGGTAGATCTGAAATTCCCACAATGGATGCCAACTATAATATACTAAAGAAACTAAAATCAAATCCTTAGGTGTCTGTATCAACTTTCCAATGAAGACTACAGAGATATTGCCAAACAAATAAAAAGAGTTAAATTAGTCAAAGCATTGATTCTTTTTCCTTCTTGCAAAAGGATCCCTAATTTATAAAAGGCATTATTCAGACAACTAAGAAAGAACCCATATGTTATATGCCAGAATTTTACAGCAATTGAGATGTATTAGCATAAAGGGGTGAGGTTGTATGGGTAAATGTCTGCGCTTGCAAAAGAGATGGGGATTGAGAGAAAAAAGCTATGCATGGATGAGAGAAAAGTCTAAACGACATTAGCACTATCCAAAAAATAAGGTGGCATGCAAACTAAGGAAATGGCAATGAAAAGAGTTATGATGTTGAATGAGATACCCAAAGAAAGCACGTTAGAAGCAAAATAGGAAATATTTTATATGAAGAAAAAAGATCTATTGTTCTGTATTTTAATATTTGCAAATATTTTTCCATGGCATAGACCTAATGAAGAACAGAAATATACCCTTACAATGAGAGTTTCACAACTATGCATTCTTGTTGTATTCTTACATAGTTTTACCAAAAAAATAACAGAACAGTCAATGAGTTTTAATTTATTGAGTTGCAGAAAATTGAGAACGATCGTTCAAATGCAGCTACCATTGAACAATATTGGTATTCATCTGCTTTGAGTAACTCTTATCAATATTCCGAGTCAAAAATTAGTGCAACAAATTGAGTAACATTTGTGTCTTCCAATTAAGATAGGATAACAATTAATGTTAAATTCCACAATGTGAATCTCCTAACTCAGCTGAAAGAGTTTCATACTGCACCAGTTGAGTGACAACAAGGCATATGGCCTTGGCAAAACATGCAGCACATTGCCCTATTCTTGTAGCATAGTGCCATATATTTGGACTCAAACGAGCACAAAAAGAACACACTTATACCTCTGACGAAGGTAAAGTTTCACTGGTTGAACGAGGTTCACCTTGTAGCTCTGTTCCAACATTGACAGTTCTCAAAGATGCACCAGTAGTCCCTTCCAAATAAAAAACAGAAAATAAGAAAATGGTAAACAAAATGAAATGTTCAAATCAAACTTTGGTCACTGAAAGTAGCACCTATACCTGCTATACTTTCTTGATTTGTTTGAGTGTCGACTTCCTCAACACTGCCTGCAACATTGTTACCATCCGGCAACTCTTCTGCATGCACAGTTGCTGGAGAAATTTCATCAACAATAGGAGCACTAACCTGCACAATTCCTTGATGTGGATTATTGAGAAGATTATCACCATGCCAAATGGCACAATCTACATCATAAGAATGATTTTCAGCAGCAATCACTTCTCCATTTACTAAGCTGGCTTTGCTTGGACCTGCTTGTTCGTGTAGAATATTATTTTGAGTTTTATTTTGCTTAATAGCTCCAGGACCCCCATTGCATTCAGCCAATTCTCTGATACTGGTTTTGACACAACTCTTTGAGTTTATATCTTGTCCATCTCGTACACCTTGATTTCGATTTGGAACACCCAACAGGGGTTCCAAAACAGTGCTCCATAACCTCATGACTTTGTCCAACTGGTCCGAAGATGTGCACACTTCTCCACTTGAATATTTTATGATTCGATATAAATCCTCATGAACATCTACATCTATATACTTAAATTCCATATTGGGAATAATTGGGTGCTTATTTTTAACAGCAACAGCAAGAAGAACATCCTCCTCCTTCATCTTATCGTTTATTTCTTTAATCTCGGCCAGCAAAGCTGTTCAAGCAATAAAACAAACACATTAACAAGATTGAAGAAAAAGAAAGACAAAATGGTATAGAAGGTTTACATGTATGTTATTACTTCAATAAGGTATGAGACTCCTCAGTTAATGAAATATTTCTTAAAAGACTCAAAATGAACCATAAAAAGAAAAAATGACTACATACTTTTTGTGCTCAAGTTCTTTGAATCCTGTTGCTTGAAATAGAAACTGCGATGATCAAGTGACTTGTGATAATTCTTGGCATATATTTCTGACCAAACTTTATTGAAATCCGAACGGCACCTAGACCATTCTTCTTGCTTTTGCTTCAGACGAGTTAATATGACGGGCAATGCAAGACTAGCATTTCTATGAAGCACATCCATGACATCAAGACCATGGTCTCCATATAACCGTTCAATACATCTTAAATTTAGAGCTAGTTACAAGGGAAAAAAAAGACAGATTCAGATCAATGAAAAGATAAGCATGCAGTTAAAGCAATGCAGTAAAATGATTAAATGAAACTTAAGCCACTTTATAACAGGTAACATATCCACAAAATTGTGACATATACTAACATGTAAGATGGTCTTCACTGTGCATAGGATTATCTGATTTGGCAGGATCATGCATTATTTCCAGTAATTCCTCAACATGTTTAGTTGTTGCATTCACTGATTCCAATAGCATATCCATCTCAAATCTACATGTGAATCATAAAGAAAATGAAAGTCGATGAAAGACCAAGTGCAGAATTAAGAAGGTGCAAAGAACAAAATATAGTCATAGTAGCAAGCCATCATTTATAATTACAAAGAGAAACTGAGATAAAGGAGAAACTAAATTGGAAAGGATTTAAGTCCATACCTATCATCTTCACATCTAAATAAGCTTTCTTCATATTGATTTTTTCGCATGTGTTTGAAAGAATAATCCTCACTTCCAGAAGTCACCGACACCCAATGATCATTTAGTACAGATTCTCCAAGTTCAGTTCTGTGGCTAGTAGGGGGTATAAGATACTGGCAAGCAATAAATCAAAGCATTCAACATTAATTTAAAATGAACTCAATTATAAACTGAATAAATAAGAACACAAATACACTGTATTCAGGATAAAAATTACATTTTTTGGAAGAAGGCGATAACTTGGAGTACATCGTTGACAATTTGAGAAGTCTAGCTCTGAAATTGGTTTCCATAAATTATATTTTTCTTTGTTTGAGCATAGAGTAGCCTTGTGTGAGATGCCTTTATCAACTCTTTCTCTTTCAGTGTTTCTCTCACTTTCATGATCCTTCTCTCGTTCAACAAGTCCATGATCCCTTTCTCTGTCTCTATTCTCTATTTTAGCTGGTCTAGCCGTATGCCCTTCATTATACACATATAGTTTAGAACAATAATAAACTAAAAGAAAAACATATACTCGAAAGTCCTGAATTTGGGTGGACATAAAAATGTCCTTCAGGAAAAGAAAGAACTTAATAATTTCAATAGACACTAGAAAGAAATAAGACCTTTAGATATATTTTTGTTGAACACACCTTCTAGAAATCCATCTGCAGGAAATTACCAGAATATCTTGATAAAAATGCATATCAAATAGCTAGATGACTGGAATTTGAATGATGTATAAGCAGGCATACCTATATTCTCACAATGTGCTAAAAATTCATTAAAACCTTCCGTGAGATCCTGATACTTTCCTAGGATGTCAGTTACCTGTAACAACAAGCATTAATTTTTAAGATATGAATTACTGTATTTTTCAAGAGTCTCTGGAGAAAACAACAAACATATATATAATATTGACAAACATGTTAAGCATAACAGGATAGTCATAAAATAAAATTGTTGTACTTTCAAAAATATATCATTATATTATTTATTTTCATTCTTTAGCCAAAAAAAAATTGAGACATTATGGATTTTTGTGTATATGCACTGCATGATACACATTTTTGTACAACATAATAGTTAACCGATGCCAGATGCTAGAGAGGCACCTGTATTTGGAACAATAAAACAATTTATTTGGCATGTACTAGATCCTCTCTTTACTGGATTAGTTACCATGAGCTTCAAGAAACAAGCTAGAATTAGAAGTATAACATACAGAATGGTGCCCATATGATGCTAGTTGTTTGCTAAGAGATCCTTCAAATACAAACATCTTTTGTGAACTAAATATGTGGATACCATGGGCAAGTGGTGCAGCCATTATACAGTGATGACAGTAATTCTGGAGATGGTACAAAATCTGGCTATAAAAAGAGTTATTAGGAGAATATCAGGATAGGTAGACATCAAATTGATTAAAGTGATCTCTACCCGAACAACCATTAATTGCCCTCCACAGACTGGGCCATACAATATTTCTATGTTGGGTAAAATTTGTAATTTATCTGCCTAAAGCATTAAGATGGCAAGTATATATCATAATCTCTAGTTATTTTATGCACTGTATTATTTTGAGAAGCCATTTTTAAGAGTCAACCATGATAACAAGTAGTTTAAATATTAAAAATTTAAGATGGAGACATAGGCTACAGCAATTGACAGAGTATTACAAAATCAAAGTTGTTGAATATCTAGGCATTCTGATACTGGCATGGAGATCATCCATATTGTTACTTCCAAAATGATTTGCTTACCAGATTCTTTAGTTCTGTTCTAGTTACTATTTCTTGGCTGTATATGTGAAGGCATTTCAAAAATTCCTGGTAGGTGTCAGGATGCAACTTTTCCTTCACTTTTTCGCAGAAATTAAATTCTTGATTATATACACCTGCCACATGTAGGTTGAATCAAAAATAAGAAACAACAAGATGCACCATTTACTCAAATATACATACACATATAATTAGACAACTGTAACATGTCCAGCTAATTGAAAAAAATAAGCAAGTGATTTAGTAAGCACAATAAATTCTCATTATACAGTTGACCTAATAATAAGGCATTGGTCAGGTAGCATCTTTAACCCAAATGAAATCCAGCCTGGTCATTTTTTCTTTCAAATTCAGGCCTAATCGAGCCAGGCTTAACCAAAATTAAGCAAATCAAAGGACTATTGTACATCAAAGCACGCACTCAAATCTCAGTTCCATCCAGAGAGACATGTTACCTACTAAGCTACATTATTTCAATTTTCATTGAGAATTATAACTGAAACACAATTTACACTCCATAATAATCTACAAGTGCATTAAACAACAAATGTCTAAAGAATAAGAATCGAGCATGGTTAATCATATTGCACTGCTCACGGATGTTGAAGATGGAAAAATAATAACATTGATAACAAGGTAAAATATAAAAGCAAAAGAAAATTAACCAAATTGAGCATCCCAATCAACTGACCAGCAATATGAGACTTACTCTTCAAAGCATTTTTATCATCAAATGTTGAAGACGAAATGCTATACAGGCCAGGGCCATCAGCTCCTTGTTGCATCGGTTCAGCAGTAGAGTCATCAGCTTTTCGAGAAGAAAGTTTATGCCTATGCTGTGTGTTATCTAAATCACCACTATCCAGCTCCAAATCCTCGTCTCGTTCATGATCTTTCCTGTCACTATCTTCCTTCCTGTCCTTTTCCCTATCTCGACGTCTTCTCTTTCTATCATGCTCTGTATCAGAACGATCCACACTAAAGTCGCGGTCAGCATGTGCTGCATGAGCCCTGTCCCTCTAGAAACCAAGATGAACTTAATTAAGTATAAAAATTGATGAGAACAAATTAATATCTTTCTTAGAAAAACATGCACCAGCACCAAAAGTGCAAGTGTTAATTAATATTCACAAAAGGAAAGACTTAAAAAGGAAATTACTTCCAGAAATCATTAATTCAGCTGGATAGGAATTTGTGATGAGATGCAGGTACCTTATCCACATGAAAATGCCTTAATGCAGGCATCATATAGCTCCTGTCATCACGACGTGAAAAAGTTCGACCACTATATCCATGATGCAATGCATATGTTGCTGAGGCATCAGGCAAAAAATGTGTGAATTCCTCGAGCAAATCTTGATGATTTTGAAAGAGAACTGCTACCTGGTAACATATTTAATCAGCATGTTCAATTCACACTTAGTTGTAGATACAAAAACAACACTAATTACCAGAATAATACCTCTTCGTGGACCTCATGGATTGACTTGTTATCCCTACGGTACATATTCAGGATATCTAAGAATGACTTATAAACATGTTCATCATTCTCGAAACGATTCTGCAATAGAAGAAACGTGTCAAGGTGGTGGCTTAATAATTATAATTCTAGAATAACCTTTTAATGCATATGTACCTTGATTTTATTAACAAAATCAATTGCCTCCTCAAACTCAATTGGTTTCTTTTCTTCTGGTAGCTTAATCTCATATCCCTTTGGCAAGAAGGTGTTAAACCCCAAGATCAGATCCCGGTGCCCCTTAAATAACTCTTTCACCCTCATAATAACACCATTTGTATCAATCCTGCAAGGGTGCATGATAAAATACATATATACATAGCCATGTCATTAAACCATAAGGATAAATAGTAGACCTCTGGCTCTTGAAGTCCTTCATGACCTCAAGGAATTCATCATATTTTTCTCTTTTGTCATGAAATATATCCTTCACGGCCTTCAGATAGGCTAGGGCATCATTGGTCGTAAGCTTGGGAGTAGTATTAATAGCCGCTGGTGCTTGTGCTGGTGCTGGTGCTGGTGCTGGTGTCGTATGGGTTTGCCCAGACCTGTGGGAGAACACCAAAATCATTTCAACTCTAACAGACCGAAGCCCACATCATACCCTTCCTAGATCAAAAGCGGCAATGACTGAAGGCGAATAAGGAACAGGAAGGAATAAGTAAAATGGAAGTGAAAGATTTTTGCTCTTCCACCTTTCATGATCCACACAAATTTATGCCTATGGATTGCCAAACCTGAACAGAAACCGTGAAAGGATGGTCGTCCAAGAGACGCTTATCATAACAATATGATCAAGGCCCAAATAAGCCTACTCGCAGCAGAAAAAATACTCATTTTTTCCTGCGTATCCAACTTTCTCAGAGAACAAAGGTCTTAAAATTTGAATTCCGCAGTTCAAAAAATACAGAAAAATTGAAATCAGCCGACAAGACCAACCAACCAAAAGACGAACAAACTAGAAAACAAATCGCATAAACATAAACAATCCACAAGCTAACGATACATAGAACTGGAAGAAACTCACGGATCCGCTCGGGAAACGTTAGGTCGCTTCAGCTGAGAACCCATAAAAGCCTCCTTCCCCGGCCCTTCCACAAAGCGAAGAAAGTAACACGCTTACAAAAATCCCCTTTCCTCTCTACCCTAATATGTCAATAAGTCAACAATCGAACCCGCAACCAACGCGATCCTCGATCTTCCTCCTCTGGCACCTCCAATTACGATAGAACCGTTGCCAGAGCAGGAATTCGAAGGGATCAAACCTCGATGCGAAGCAAGCCCGCGCGAGAAGAGAAGCAAGGACCGTGCAACCGAGAAAGGAGAGGCAGAGAGGGAGACGATCTCTTCGTCGTCGGTGACGACCGACGGAGAAGAGAAGCGAGCGGGGAAGCAGAAAGGGCTCGAAACTAAAACAACGTAGAGAAGAGAAGAGGTGAGAGCTCCCTTACATGTTGGAGGAATCACCGGAACTACCTCGGATCCGAAACCCGCTTACCATGACCGTTGGATCGTAAATGGACGGTGATAACGTGAGCCAATTTACCGACGGACAAAACCGGGTGCGGTAAACGTACCGTGCCTGTGGTATTTAGAACAATGAAACGAATTTTTTTCCTCAAATTTTAAATATTTAATCTCAAATATTTCACAAGTTAATTTCAAAATTAACTCATAAATCTTAAATATTTCCCAAATTATTATTCACGAGTGTTAATTTATATTTACCATCACCATTTTTTAGTCGATAATCTCTTTATTTTTTTAATCCTAATTTCTCTCCTTCCAATTAAATAAAGCTCGATGAAAATAAATAAAATTAGAGATCCATCTAATAAAAAAGAAAATATTAAGCCAAGAAAAAGGCAATTTATTGATCTAAATATTCTTCAGTTATGACTTCTTTTTCCTCGTTACATGAACAAAGCCTCTCTCATTCCACGCGTTTTTTAAATATGTGAAAAATATAAGAAAATTACATTAAAATATTTATTTATATCGAGGCTCAATTAATAAAATTGCATGAAAATATAAAAAATAGTCAGCGTAATCCTCGCCCACCGTTCCACTTCAGATTTCACGCTGTTTCCACTCTGGAAAATGGGAAAATAAATAAAATAAATAAATTTTAATATCGTAAAAAATTAGATGGAATTTTAATTAATTAATTATAATTTTCATTTCTCACCAAATCAAAAGGTTCCGGCGCCGGGCTGCCGACGTCCACCTCCGGCGGCGACGGCGAGGTAGGGGCCGGCGGGCTGAGCGCCGCCGGCGCCGGCGCCTTCGCGTGCTTCTTCTTGTGCCTCCTCCGGTGCTTCTTCTTGCTCTTCGACGGGGCGGGCGCGGGAGGTATCACCTCCGGTGAAAGCGGCGGCGGCGAAAGCACAGCTGGAGCCGGCGCAGGCGCTTGCGCCGGCGGGGGAGTTACTGGAGGCGGAGAAACTAGCGGCGGCGACGACGTAGGTGCTGGCGGCAACGCCGGAGGCGGCGTCGCCGGCGGAGGTGTGGCCGGTGGCGGTGGAAGCACTGGCGGGGGCGTCACTGGCGGGGGAGGAAGAAGTGGCGGCGGCGCGGCTTGGACGGGGGAAGATGGAGCCACAGAGGGGGCCGCAGCGCTCTTGGGGGGCGGTTGCTGGGACGGCCCGGCCGCCGGAGCTTGCGCGGCGGCGCCGCGGATTCCAGCGGATGCAAGCGCTATGAAACAGAGGCACCACAACGCGCCCATTTTGCAATGCCACTGCCAATTACCGTCTCTCTCTCTCACTCTCTGATTCTGATGGAGAGTTGCATGAAGAATTGGACGATAAATAAGACCAAAAGTTTGCACTTCAAGGAAGGTGGTTAGTTGGATGCTTGGAAGATAGATTTCAAGGACACTCCAACAACTTCATCGCATTCTCACTAACAATCCCTTCTTAAGTTGTCGAAAGAATAAGTGCCAAAAGCCTTTGTTATACAGTCAAATTAAGTAATAATCAAAGTTCCTTTTCAATGAGAAAGAAAGGAGGAAAAAGAAAATCTACCCTAAAATTCGATCACAGCTGAATAATTTGATGATCTTACAAACCATGATCATTGCTAAGTTATCGTAGTAGGTGAGTGAACATATCCACACACAGCAATCCTTCGATCAGTCGAAGCAAGTTCAACCGATCAAACGTCGCCATTCATGGTGGGATATCATATCATCGGCTTCTCGAGGATCGTTTTTTACTCCAAAGAATGATTAAATAAACAATCTGTTAGGCATTCGTGTTCATCTGATTCAATCTGCTAAACCAAACGGAGTGCAGGATCATGTGGAAGAGATCGTACTTGACTGGTTCGGAGTTCCACAAGAAATGCCTCTGCAACTTCTTCACGTTGGTTTGCATCCTCGTGTATTGCCTCTCGCTGATCCCCTTCAGGATCTTCTTCAGGTTCGGGATCTCCTTCTCCGGCACCACCACGGAGAACGCGGTCCAGTCCAGAAGCTCCTCGAACGGCAGCACGAAGTTGTCGGCGATGATCACCGGCACGCACTCGTAGTGGATGGCCTCCACGATCCTGGGGCTGTTCACCTCGTAGCCCATGGGGCAGATGCAGAACCTGCTCGACTTCATGTGCTCGATGTAGGACATCCGCCGGGCGACGGCCGCCGGGAGTACCTCGTAGATCTGCATGTCGCTGTCCTTGCCCTTCCAATGCTCGACGAGGACCGGCCGGACGCGGCCGTGCATCTGGCCGGCGAAGAAGGCGAAGATGGGCCGCTGCGACGCCGGCTTCCCCCCGACGAACCCGTGAAGATCCTTGGGCATCTTCACGTACGTCTCCGGCAGAGAAACGTCCTTCCCGCGCAGGAAGATCCCCTCGGAGACGTCCGCATTGCATACCACTTTGATCGCGTTCCTCCGGAGTTCCTCGTGGAGCTTAGTGGTGTAGGTTGCCTGCAACAAGAGCAACAGCCGGAAGATCATCGGAACAGTAATCCCTCGACGTTTAGGGGGAGAAATTGAGGTACCCAATCGTGGCAAGCGACGAGGAAATGGTCTGAGCCCTTCGTCCTGTTCCAGAACGGGTACTTGGCGGAGATCAAGTTGACGTAGTCCCTCAAGAAGATCGATAATGGCTGCATGGAGTGGGAATCGGGGACGTAGAGATGCATTCTGAGCTGGCGAGAACTATAGGGAAGGTAGAACAGGTGAGCCTTGTCTGGATCATGCACCACGAAGTGCTTGTTCTCCTCCATTAGCTTCATGAACCATCCTTCAGAGGCGTAGATGCCTTCCAGTTCAGGCGTGTGGCACAGCGGCTTTTCTCCTTCCTTGTAGACGTAGACCTTCAAGATCTTCTCCATGAGTTCGTAGCTCCTGCAATTATCAAGAGTATGAAGAACGGTTGCTTTTAATTAACTAGAGGAGAGGTTTCTTTAATATTTCCGTTTGGCATGATAATTTCTTGTTCTCGCCTTTTGAAAGCGGAAACGTTCAAGAACAACGGAGCATGGAGATCGGAATCGTTCAGCAGAGGAGGCGCGCGTGCGATCTCTTCCTTAGCGTCGAGAAGCTGGAGATCTGTCTGGATTGCTATACGAAATCAATCATCGCACACGCAAAATAAAAACTTTTAGATGTTCAAATCTTCTACCTCGCTCCAGAGAGATGGAAGAGCAGGAGCGGGAGTAGGGGATGTCTCAATTGAAGCAGAAGCAGGAACAGGAACTGGAGGATTCTCAGTTGCAACAGGAGCAGGAGCAGGGGAACTAGTAGTAGGCGGCTTATCGACGATGGAAACGGAGGAAAAATCGGCACTTGCAGGCTAACACAGATCAAATAGCGAGAGATCAATATCCAGAAACAAAAAAGATTCAATCTTTGTATCCATGGAAGGAGCGAGGAGCTTTAATTACCTACCCCGTAAGCCCCCAAAGGCGCAACCTTTTCGCCACCGGAGGCCTCCACGGCAGCCGGCGTCGCCACCGGCGGACGCGCCGACGCAGATGATATCGAGGAGGAGGAGGAGGAGGAATAAATGGAGAACCATGTGGGGACGCTAGCGGATGTGGAGAACGAAGCGAGGAGCACGGCGGCGGACGCCGCGAGGGCGACGAAGACGAGCACCGCCCGCCAACCGCCGCCGCTGGCGAGGCGGGAAACAGACTTTTCGAGCACAGTGTCGACGGCCATTGGAGGCGGTGGAGTGAGACGAAGAGGGAGAGGGAGAGGAAGAGACGCAGGAACACGGCGGAGGTGGAGAGATCGATTTTATGGAGAGCAAAGGAAAGAAAGGAAGGCGCGCGAGAGTGACGACGGACGAGAAATCGGGAAGCCGCACGTCATTTTATGTGACATTAATACCCCTAAAAATGCACATAATTACCGTAAAGAAATAGCCCTGTTCGAATGGGCATGTTTCGTAATTATTGCTAACGCTGCGGCTAATTATTCGTGACGAGGCGTCCTCCAATGGTAGAAGATAAGGAATTGGATACGCTTCCTGATAAATATACGCATTAATTACATTAATTTATAAATGACATTTAATTTTCCTTGTAACCTCCAAAACATACATACCTTTTAAAATATATATTTAAAAAATCTTTTTATAATTTATATAAATTGTATTCCTTATAAATAGATAATTCATTCCTTAAATATTCCATTCTACCTTAAAAAACACAAATAAGTTTCCTTTTTTTGTCGTTTTTCTCTGTATTTTCTATGTGTCGATTGCTTTTGTTTGGAAAAAAATAAATTTATTTATTTTTATTTTATTATTAATATTAATTTCTATGTTTAAGAGAATCGAGATATAGTTATGTGTATAAATTGTGATAGAAATAAAAGAAAATAAAAAAGAAAGAAAGTGCCTTTTTTTCCATTCGTCGTGGTGCAACTGTAAGACATTTGATGGATTCATAGAGTATCAAATTTAACCATAAATTTTCTATTGTAGAGATCGATTGTTAAGTGAATTTAGATACTTATATTATAACAATAATAATAATAAATTTTCTATTGTAGAGATCGATTGTTAAGTGAATTTAGATACTTATATTATAACAATAATAATAATAAAAGTGACTAGGATTAATAATTTATAGTAAAAGATGTAATCTGTTACCTCAATAGTTTATATGATCGACTTATTCGAGATTCGACTTTTATTTATTATAATAATATCTACTTCGCGGTAGCCAATTCAATCTTGCTCGGGACACTAATCACCTACTTAAGATAAATGACAAAAAGGAATAAAAGCATCCGATAAATTATAAGCTTTTGCAAAATTTATTCTTATCCATCCAAGTAAACACCATATTAACTCTAACGATATAAAAAAAAATGATAATCCCAGTAGCCACATCTCTGGGGGTGGTCGGTCCGATCCCACGGAAGTTTCCCACCGACCACCAGGGTAAATCAGGAAGCGCAAACGGCGGGCAATCCAGATGCCCAGCATCCTTTGATTGCGTTTCCCATTTGGAGGAAAATTCCTACAAATACGCTGTAGCTAGGGATCGAACCGCGGGTCCCTGAGTTACAATTCGGATGTCCTACCGTTGCACCATTGTCCCGGGGACAACTCTAACGATATAAAAATAAAAGGTCGAGTTTGACTTATCTTCAATTTATTTATTTTCTTATGAGTATGTTTGATCTTATTTCTTTAAAATTTTACAGAGCTTAATTAATAATTTTAAAGAAGTTAAATGCGTATACTATCTATCGAAGACAATTTAGAATTTAGATAAAAATAATAATAATAAATAATATTTGAAGACAATTAGATAATTTCGATGGACCTACGAGGGCGAGGTTGTCAAAACTAGGTGGGGTTAAATTAAAATTTATGGAACATCCAAGGGCCAAAATACAAAGTCTCGTTCTCATTTGAAATCACACGGATCCGCCGCGTTCCTCCGAGCAAATTAGGTCTCGCGATCAAACTTTCTCCGGCGCTCGCTCCTTATTACCTCCGTTTTTTCGTTGCTCAAGTTTCCAGTTTTTTCGCTGATTCGCCGCATCGCTCGAGGCTTCTGTTGTAGATCCCTAATCTACCCCTGTCGTACTCGCCAATATCGTCCGTCCTTTCGCTAATCTGATTCAAGTTGGGCAGATGCTAGCAAAGTCAGGTAGGAAGAAACAGCAATTTCCCCCTTTTTAAAAAATTGCTAAGATTTTTTTTTTACTATTATTGTTATTTTGGCTAAAAAATCTGTGATTTAGGTGTTGCATGTTGGTAAAGTTTCCACCTTGATTCGTTGCTTGTGCTTCTTGATCGACGGTACGCTCCCTAGTCCGCCGGCAATAATTTCCCCCTTTTTAAAAAATTGCTAAGATTTTTTTTTTACTATTATTGTTATGTTGGCTAAAAAATCTGTGATTTAGGTGTTGCATGTTGGTAAAGTTTCCACCTTGATTCGTTGCTTGTGCTTCTTGATCGACGGTACGCTCCCTAGTCCGCCGGCAATAATTTCCCCCTTTTTAAAAAATTGCTAAGATTTTTTTTACTATTATTGTTATTTTGGCTAAAAAATCTGTGATTTAGGTGTTGCATGTTGGTAAAGTTTCCACCTTGATTCGTTGCTTGTGCTTCTTGATCGACGGTACGCTCCCTAGTCCGCCGGCAACCCTTGGCTCGGTTTACTGGCCCGTAAACCCTAAACTTACCTCATGTCTTTTTCTTCACTTTTTGCAAAACTCTTTTTTAACTAGTGGATTGCGATTTTTCTTCTGATTTGAGGATTTATGATCCCTTATTGCCCGTGGTATTTCTCTTTTATCAAGGTTTATTTTGTCGATCGGTAAATATTTTTTCTTGGTTACTTCAGTGGTCTAAATGGTTGTTCTCGGGGATACGGCTACAACTGGTTTCTCGCGCCTCCATGCTTTCTGCGCTAGTACGGTGAGCATCCTTGATTTTGATTCTCCTGTATTTCATCGCTTCTTTCCTTGTGGATCTTTCCGTGTGTTTGCATTTTGAAAATATTTCGCTTTTCTTCTTTCAGGGAAGGGAAAGATCTGGCCATTTTAGGCATAAGCACTGCCAACCTAGTAGGTGCCACCTTATTCGAGGTGGCTCGAATCGTTGGCATGGCCATGGATTGTCATTTGGTAGAGTTTTGACGCCAAAGTTCCCGTTATTGTTGAGTCGAAGAGATGCTGTTTCGAAAGGCACACAGAGTTTATTAGTAGAGGAATCTGATGCACTAGGAGTATACCAGGAAATCATACATTTCTTCCGCCGTCCACTACTTCATGACAGTGCTATTGCAGAGCTGCTCAGGCAGGTCCAAGTAAAGGTTTCAGGTGACATTGTTGAGATAAAAACTGAAATTTGTTTCAATATTGGTGTTGATGGTGTACTGTCAGCTGAGAAACTCGGAACGCTTAAGTGGATTCTGCAGGAGACATTTGAGCCTGAGAATTTTCAGGCAGAGAGCTTTCTTGAAAAAGAAGTTTTCATAGATGCTGGTACCATAATTGTTGAAGTTGGACCTCGCATGTCCTTTACTACAGCATGGTCAACTAATGCTGTATCAATTTGTCAAGCATGTTCCTTAACAGAAGTGACTCGTATGGAGCGGTCAAGAAGATACCTTTTGCGTCTTAGGAAAGGAAGTAAGCCACTGGAGGAGCACCAAATCAGAGAGTTTGCATCAATTGTTCATGACAGGATGACAGAATGTGTTTATCCAGTAAAGCTTACTACATTTCACACTAGTGCTACTCCTGATCCGGTTATAGTGATTCCTGTCATCGAGAGGGGAAGACAAGCATTGGAAGAGATTAATCTAAAGATGGGCCTTGCTTTTGATGAACAAGATATTCAGTACTACACCAGGCTCTTTAGAGATGACATTAAGAGGAATCCTACATCAGTTGAACTCTTTGATATTGCACAGTCAAACAGCGAGCATAGCAGACACTGGTTCTTCAATGGAAAACTCATTATAGATGGTGAGACAATGGGCAAAACACTTATGCAAATAGTGAAGGGCACTTTAAAGGCAAACCCAAATAATTCTGTGATTGGATTCAAGGACAACTCAAGTGCCATCAAGGGGTTCACAGTATCCCAGTTGCGTCCAGCATCACCTGGAGTGACATCTCCCCTTCACAGTATGATCCGTGAGCTAGATGTCTTATTTACTGCAGAGACACATAATTTTCCTTGTGCTGTAGCTCCCTACCCTGGAGCAGAAACAGGAGCTGGAGGCCGCATAAGGGATACACATGCTACTGGACGGGGATCTTTTGTTGTAGCTTCTACAGCTGGCTATTGTGTTGGTAATCTTCATATTGAGGGAGCCGATGCACCATGGGAAGACCGATCTTTCACATATCCTTCAAATTTAGCTTCTCCTTTACAAATTCTAGTTTCTGCGAGCGATGGAGCATCTGACTATGGCAATAAGTTTGGAGAGCCTCTGATTCAAGGTTACACAAGAACATTTGGTATGAGACTTTCGAATGGCGAGCGACGTGAATGGCTGAAGCCTATAATGTTTAGTGGAGGTATTGGACAAATTGACCATGCACATGTATCAAAGGGAGAGCCAGAAGTTGGAATGCTTGTTGTCAAGATCGGAGGTCCAGCTTATCGAATTGGAATGGGAGGTGGTGCTGCTTCAAGCATGGTCAGTGGGCAAAATGATGCAGAACTAGATTTTAATGCGGTGCAGCGAGGAGATGCTGAGATGGCTCAGAAGCTATATCGTGTAGTCCGTGCTTGTGTTGAAATGGGGGATAAAAATCCTATTATTAGCATCCATGATCAAGGGGCTGGGGGAAATTGCAATGTTGTAAAAGAAATTATCTATCCTGAAGGAGCTGAAATTGATATCCGTTCTATAGTTGTTGGTGATCATACCATGTCAGTTCTAGAGATTTGGGGTGCAGAATACCAAGAACAGGATGCTTTGTTAGTTAAACCAGAGAGCCGGAGTTTGTTGCAGTCTGTATGTGACAGGGAAAGGGTTTCTATGGCTGTTATTGGTACGATCAATGGTAGTGGGCGAATTGTGTTAGTAGATAGCTTGGCTATTGACCATTGCAAAACAAATGGGCTTCCTCCACCACCACCTGTTGAGAATCTTGAACTTGAAAAGGTGCTTGGAGATATGCCACAGAAAATCTTTGAGTTCAAGCGAGTACCTACAATGGTGGAGCCGCTAGATATTGCACCTGCCACTACATTAATAGACTGTTTGAAGAGGGTCTTGAAACTACCTTCAGTTTGTTCTAAACGTTTCTTAACGACAAAAGTTGACAGGTGTGTAACAGGGCTTGTGGCACAACAACAGACTGTAGGTCCCCTCCAGCTACCACTTTCTGATGTTGCTGTTATCGCCCAGTCTTATACAGATTTGAGTGGTGGTGCTTGTGCAATAGGAGAGCAGCCACTGAAAGGTTTGTTGAATCCAAAAGCTATGGCAAGATTGGCTGTTGGTGAAGCATTGACCAATTTAATTTGGGCAAAGGTTACATCTCTCGGAGATGTAAAGGCCAGTGGTAATTGGATGTATGCTGCGAAACTCGATGGAGAAGGAGCAGTCATGTATGATGCTGCTATGTCTCTCTCAGAATCCATGATACAACTGGGTATAGCCATCGATGGGGGAAAGGATAGTCTTTCTATGGCAGCAAATGCAGCTGGTGAGGTTGTCAAGGCTCCTGGTAACCTGGTTATTAGCACATATGTAACTTGTCCTGATATAACGAAGACTGTAACTCCTGACCTAAAGCTTGGAGATGATGGTATTCTTTTACACATTGATCTAGCAAAAGGGCATCGGCGGCTAGGTGGTTCTGCACTTGCACAAGCATTTGACCAAGTTGGCGATGAGTGCCCTGATCTTGATGATGTACTATACTTGAAAAAGGTGTTTGAGGTTGTTCAGGAACTCCTGAGTGAGCAATTAATTTCTGCTGGTCATGACATTAGCGATGGTGGGATTATTGTTTGTATTCTCGAGATGGCATTTGCTGGTAATTGTGGCGTGCAATTGAACTTGAGTTCCAAGGGTCATGGCCTTCTTCAAGTATTATTTGCGGAAGAGCTCGGTCTTGTTCTTGAGGTCAATTCACTACACGCTGATAAGGTTATTCAAAAACTCAAAGCAGTTGGAGTATCTGGTGAGATGATTGGAAATGTTACTGCTACGCCAACTATAGAATTGTCTGTCGATGGAATCAAAGTACTGAAAGAAGAAACAACGTTCCTTAGGGACTTGTGGGAGGAGACAAGTTTTCAACTCGAGGGATTGCAAAGGCTAGCTTCTTGCGTTGAATTGGAGAAGAAAGGTCTAAAGCATAGACATGCACCTTCGTGGTCATTGTCATTCACTCCAAGGTTCACTGATGAAAAGTTGATCCTTGCTACTTCAAAACCCAGAGTAGCTATCATTCGAGAGGAAGGTAGCAACGGTGATAGAGAAATGTCGGCAGCATTCCATGCTGCTGGATTTGAACCTTGGGATGTAACA
Organism: Curcuma longa; assembly: GCF_044706935.1. Lineage (NCBI taxonomy): Eukaryota > Viridiplantae > Streptophyta > Magnoliopsida > Zingiberales > Zingiberaceae > Curcuma > Curcuma longa. Next base: position 8,845,459 of record NC_133871.1, read on the forward strand.
ATGTCAGACCTTCTGCATGGACAAGTCTCTCTGAACAAGTTTCGTGGTATCGCATTTGTTGGTGGCTTTAGTTATGCTGATGTACTTGATTCAGCAAAAGGTTGGTCTGCATCAATTAGATTTAACCAGCCTCTGCTGCAACAATTTCAAGATTTTTACCACCGCCCAGACACGTTTAGCCTAGGTGTTTGCAATGGGTGTCAGCTAATGGCCCTTCTTGGATGGGTGCCTGGCGCTGATGTGGGAGGATCCCTTGGTTATGGTGGAGACATGTCACAACCAAGGTTCATTCACAATGAATCTGGCCGATTCGAGTGTCGCTTTACAAGTGTCCAGATTGGAAAGTCCCCCGCCGTGATGTTTGAAGGTATGGAGGGTAGTACATTGGGTGTCTGGGCAGCTCATGGTGAGGGAAGAGCATACTTCCCTGATGACGGTGTTCTAGATCGCGTTCTGAAGTCTAACCTGGCCCCTCTACGTTATTGTGATGATGATGGCAGCGTATCGGTGGCTTATCCTTTCAATCCAAATGGATCTCCACTCGGAATTGCTGCGCTTTGTTCTCCCGACGGAAGGCACCTTGCCATGATGCCGCATCCTGAAAGGTGCTTTATGATGTGGCAGTTCCCATGGTATCCGAAGGAATGGGACGTCGACAAGAGAGGGCCTAGTCCATGGCTACGCATGTTTCAGAATGCTCGCGAATGGTGCTCTTGAAAGAGGTGCGCATATCTTAATCAATTTATGTCGTGTTTCTAATTTTATTGCCCCTTTGATTTGTTACTGAGCTTGTTTTGATGCTCTTCTGCAGGGCTTAAGCAGACATCTACTAGTCCATGGCTACGCATGTTTCAGAATGCTCACGAATGGTGCTCTTGAAAGAGGTGCGCATATCCTAATCAATTTATGTCGTGTTTCTAATTTTATTGCTCGGTTCGCCCTTTGATTTGTTACTGAGCTTGTTTTGATGCTCTTCTGCAGGGCTTGAGCAGACATCTTCTGTTAGATGATAATGAGTTAATGATAGAGCTTCATAATTTCTTGAGATGCCTCTCTTTATCTGAGTTTAATTCGGATGATATCTTTTGAGTACAATTGTTGGATGAAACTTAGCCCTTTCATGGAACTCTTTCTTGTTAAACTTGTTTCTCTTACAGAAAATAAGATCAAAATTGCAGCTTGATTACTGCTATTGCACTGTCCCACCTAATATGTGGGTTGAACCTCAAATGCTTTTTACTTGTGGCTTGTTGAGTTGAAATTAATAATTTTGGATGTAATGTAAATCTTCATATGTGCAATTTTAATTGTTTTCTTCTGTTTCTTTTTTCAGTGAAAGGCCGCATGATGATTGCTTAGGAAAAAAATCGTTAAAATTTAATCTGTAATTAGGAAGTGGTAAATCAATCTATTTTAATGTCTTCTAGGATGTAATAGTGATAAAGTGTTTTACTATAAATTATTAATACAAAGTGTGGGTAAGTTTTCTTATAGTTTGATTAATCCTCCTAACTAAATCTAATAAATATAGTTGAGAAAATACAAAATTAATTCTAAATTTGATTTAGTTAGGAGTGCGTTTAAAGTCGCAATCAGAATGGAAAATCGTACCGAGTGAATGCACACAAACGTAGTCTCGTTGGGATCTTGCCCCGTCTTCTAATAGACGCTCGCGCGACTTAAAATGCATTGAGAGGACATTAGTCAGACTGATGTCAAGGTCTCAGTCGACTGATCATATCCCAGTCGATTGAATTTGACATCCAGTTGAGTCCATGCAGCTTCTGTATCCGCGGTAGTTGACTGACTATAGACATTAGTCGACTGAAATTTGGAGTTGCGCAAGACCGGCCAGGTTAGTCGACTGGAATTTCATTCCAGTTGAGTCGGTTTTGCTTCTGTTTTGGAGGGAGTCAACTGGAATTAAATTCCAGTCGAGTCCATTTGTATGATCAATCGACTGAATTTAACATCCAGTCGAGTCCATGCAGCTTCTGTATCCGCGTTAATCGACTGACTATAGATATCAGTCGACTGAAATTTGGAATTGTGCAAGAGGCTGGCCAGTTTAGTCGACTGGAATTTCATTTCAGTTGAGCCGAATTTGCCTCTGTTTCAGCTTAGTCGACTGGAATTAAATTCCAGTCGAGTCTATTTTATTACTGTTTCGATAGTAATCGACTGAATATAGAATTTAATCGACTGATGGTTTTGCTGCGATCTAAGGGCCAAAATACAAAATCTCGTTCTCATTTGAAATCACACGGATCCTCTGCGTGTTCGTCTTCTTCCTCCGAGCAAATTAGGTCACGCGATCAAACTTTCTCCGGCGCTCGCTCCTTATTACCTCCGTTTTTTCGTTGCTCAAGTTTCCAGTTTTTGCGCTGATTCGCCGCATCGCTCGAGCCTTCTGTTGTAGATCCCTAATCTACCCCTGTCGTACTCGCCAATATCGTCCGTCCTTTCGCTAATCTGATTCAAGTTGGGCAGATGCTAGCAAAGTCAGGTAGGAAGAAACAGTAATTTCCCCCTAAGATTTTTTTTTACTATTTTGGCTAAAAAATCTGTGATTTAGGTGTTGCATGTTGGTAAAGTTTCCATCTTGATTCGTTGCTTGTGCTTCTTGATCGACGGTACGCTCCCTAGCTGTGAGGTCGCCGTTGGAGAGGCTTGTAAAGCTGGATTCTCGAAATCCTCCCCCCAAGCGGCTGCCGCCAGTGACATCCACCTTGAATCGGCCGCCGTCACCGCTGAACTGGTCTCCGAAGAATAACATCCCTCGGCCCAACATCTCCCCGGCTCTGTACGCTATCCCGGAGTCGACTCCACTTCCAGACTCTCCCTCGTCCTTCTCCCCGGCGTGTCCTTACATCGTCAACCACAAGAGACGAGGACCGCGCCTCCTCAAGAGTGTGACACAGCGCGATGCTGGTGGAAGCATGCTGCCGCAGCTGGAGCCCAAGGCTGAGTCTGCTGCCCCAAATGGTACCTACGCTAATATTGGTGACGTTGATCGGCCGGAGATTGGTGGGGAACAGAAACCTCGTGCTTCAAGCGGAGGCGAAGGTGAACCAAACTCCAGTGTGGTTGAACTTCATGAAGTGAAGCCTGAAGACACACATGTGTATAATGGCCCTGTTAGATCAGATGAATTGGCTAGACCTGGCTCTCTTGATCTTGAAAGAGACATGGAGACTAATGATTTCTTCGATCCCAACGGCTCAGTTAGCTCATACAGTAACAATGAGCTCGGTAGGAATCCTTCTACTCCTTCAGGGGAGTATTTTGATGCCTTTGAAGGTATGCATTTTCACCAGATTATTTTGGTTTCAGATATGCTTTTCTTTCTGGTCTTTGCTGATGCGCGTGTCGAGGGAGAGATATGCTTTTCTTTCTGGTCTTTTTGTTAGTTTGTATCAAAATTTTCAGCATTTGTTATAGATCGAATAGTCTTGATAGTAAGTTTGGTATCTAACAGTCTGGTTGAAAAATAGTATAAAATCTCTCGTGTACTGCAAATGAGAAAGGTTAATATGCAAATAGAAAAAAGTAAAACTTGGTAGAAAAGGAAAAATGACATGAAAAAAAAAGTGATTCTAGTGTGAGGTTTATCCACTGAAATGATATAGAGTACTTGTTCTGTTACTTTTTCAACATAAACAAATTATTACAATAGGTTCTAGTATAAATTTTTTTCCTTTTCCTTTTTCTTTTCTTCTGTAAATAATGTTTTTCAGCGGTTTCTTATTTTGTATGAGATCTAATGATTTTAATTGCGTACAATGTAATTAATTGTTTGGTCTTTGAATGTCTCTAAGCATTATAATGCATTTATGATGACTTTGAGTATGTTCTATGATTATTAGTTGTTCTTTTCCTATTTTGCCATTGTATTATTTATTGGTTTTGACATTTTGCTGATTATGTAATCTCGAAGCCTTTCGTATAATCGTTGTAACATAACTACGTAAGAGAAAAGAATACCAATGAAAGCTGTTGGAATTTGTTTGGATTAACTGTCTTTAGTAGATAAGGTACTAACATTCTTTTTTACATGGTAATGGAGCATGGTGGTTGTCCAACATGTTTGGAAGTGTATTGATCAAAGAATGTACAAAGCCTCGAAAAGCAAGGAAAGAAAAGTACAAGATTTTACGTCCTACAAACATAGATTGTTTGAACCCAAGTTTATTAAGCAAAACACAGTTCTTTTTTAACATTGTTAAAGAGCTGTTGATTTTTTCCAATACCTGACCTGTTAAAACTCTTCAGCTATACTTTGCTGATTGGTCTTGTCCAGAAGTTACCTAAAACACCGAAAATCTTGATCTTAGTTGTTATTTTTCGTCTTGTGCAATTTTGTTGGTGGAGTAGTGCTATCATTCTTTTGTATGATGCAGAGATATCCAGTGATGGCACTTCACAATCTTACAGTTGGAAATTTGAAGAGCTGCGCGACTTGAGGCTGAATATATCAATGGAAATAGAGAGATGCAGGCAAGCTGAAGAAGCAACTGAGGCCTTGCAAAACCAATGGCAGATGCTGAGTTATCATCTGTCACTTGTGGGATTGCAGCTTCCTGTTCCTCCAACTTTTACTGTCGATGGTATAGAACAACCTAACATTGATCCTGCAGAGGATTTGTGCCAGCAGATTGTGGTTTCTCACTTCGTGGTCGATGCTATAGAAAGGACTGTTTCTGGTGCTGAGGCTGAAATGGTCATGGAACCTTTGATCAAATCCAAGAACTTTGAGATTGCTAGGTTACAGGACCGGCTTCAGTATTATGAAACTGCAAACAGGGAGATGTCTCAGAGAAACCAAGAAGCTTTGGGTGAGAATATTAAACTCGATCACTGTCTTTCATTAAGCAAACCTGTGTTACTTTCTTCACTTCCTCTTTGATCAAACATATTTAGTCTACAAAGATGATTCTCACTGATCAACAATTTACCTGATGAAAATTAAGCATGAGTAAGTGTCATTTCAATCTGCTGCATTAACATAATCAGTATGTTATTTGAGCTGATCATGCATTGCTTTGAAACATAATCTGTTTACTACCAAGATAATTGTTGTTTTAATGAATGGATTAGTGCATATCTCTCTGGAGTTGCTATTTAGAGTCTTACTATTCATTCTGAATGCTTGTTCTAGTGTGTAGTCCCTTGAGCTCAATTGTTTCAAAGTATCACCTACATAAGTCAACTTAGTTTTTCGATTTACCTCCTCATATATGAGCATGGAGCCGACCGTGTGGGGTCGTTGGGGTGGCGGATTCCACCTTTTACAAAAGAAAGCATCTGATTTTTGCCACATTTAATCATGCGTAACTGTAATCGCAGAATTCGCACGAGAGCGACGCAGCACGCGCAAGAGGAGGCAGAGATGGATTTGGTCCTCAATCGGCCTCGCTGCGACTCTCATCATAGCTGCTGTCACATGGTCGCATTGCCCTCTTTCAAGGTCTTCCGCTGGCGAAGGCAATGCTACAGGGAGGAGCCACCAAGAATGAAAAGCGAAAGAAGAAGATACATCAATTTACTTTGCTTATACTTCGATCGAAGTCTAGCAGACCGGCTGGCTCTCTTTTGAAGTTCTCGATTCGGAGATGATGGATGGGTGATTCGCACACTTGCGGCTTGGATTGGATTGAAGAATTTGGATAGAACACAGATGGTTACTACCATGCTCATGGTATCTGATTCCTTCCATTTTAAACATTCTCACTGAGCAGCTCGAATGATGCCTATGTCAATATGGCCGTATGCTGTTGGAATTTATTATGCCAGAGAGATAATCTTCAGTGTTTTTTTTTGTTTCTTTGCAAAATTTGATCTTGTTTTTGTGTGTGGAAATATGTAGGCAAAGTGTTTGGTGTATTGTCTCTATAAAGTCTTTTGAGTATAAAAATGAAGCCTTGTGCCAGTTGTGGTCATCCCAGTTGCCCACCAAGTGTTCGTTCGATATAATATGGACCCGGTGACGGCAGAGAAGATCGCGGCCAGGCGCCGCCCGGGCCGCCTCCACGCGCTCTTCCGCTGCATCGAGGCCTGCTTTGCGATGCTTCTCGTCTTCTGGTCCTCTCTCCGAGGGTACGCCGCGGCCAGGCTCGCCGTCGGCCTCTTGGGCCGCCTGCTCGCCGGCCACCTATTCATCTTCCTCCTCGGCAACGCGATCGTCCTCACCCTGCTCGCGCTGTCCTGCCGCCGGGCCGGAGCCAGAGGCGCCGGCGGGGGCGACGTGTACGATCAGTTCCTGGCTAGCCAAAGCAGGACGGCACCGTTGCGGCCGGCGCCTCCGCCGCCTACTCCCCTGACGGGGAAGGAGGAGAAGGTGAGGAGAGGAGCGTGCCGGAGGAGCCGGTCGGTGAAGATGGAGCGCCGGCGGAACGGTAGGCTGGATCTGCGGCGGTCCGCCTCGGACGTCTCCGGCGTGGAGGCGAAACCTGACGTGGACGCCGAGGAATTCCGGCGGATGATAGAATCGTTCATCGAAATGCAGCAGAAGAGGTTCCAGCGAGAGGAATCCATGGCCGGAGTTGTCACTTCCTACCCGGAGGAACAACCGCACAAGTACACTGTCACTGTAACTTATTCCTGAAAGCACACTATATGCAAATAAAAAAAAAGTTTATGTATGTATTTTTGTATTTTTTATTTGTGTAATCAAAATGGAAGATGAAGAAGGATCTTTTTCTGCAAAAGGAGGAAAGGTTCTTGATTTTTCTATATGATTGGTCCGATGATCATTTGTGAAAAAGTAAATCGAGAAACTGTAATATGTATTTTTGTTTTTTTTTTATTTGTGTAAACAAAATGAAAGATGAAGAAGGATCTTTTTCTGCAAAGGAGGAATCCGTCACCTTAACGACCCTATATGATCGGTCCGATGATCATTTGTGAGAAAATAAATTGAGAAACTGTAATTGGTCATAACGCAGGAAGATGAAGAAGGATCTTGCAATTGGTGGAGAAGGTTCTTGATTTTTCTTATTTTTTCAGAAATTAAAATCAAAATAAAAATTAGATACTAAATACATACCCTATTCTTCTTCTTCAATAAATTACAATTTATAAAAATAAATAAAATTTAAGTATGCATTTCAGCTTTTAAAAAATATTCAATATTGCTTTTTAAAAAAACAAAAACATTTCCGCTTTGAAATAACGGCATTACTTAGTTTGGTAAAAAAAAGTATATTATTATTTATTATCATATTAATTAAAAAGAAAAGGAGAAAAAATAATGTAAATCTTAATTCTAAAAACCTGGCTAAATGTGATTATCGAAGAATAGATAAAACTAATAAACTTTTTAAAATTTATCCACTTCATTGGCGGTGTAAATAAGGTTCTGGAACCGGAGGAAGTAGCAGAAAATGGCTGGAAGGACTGATGCTTCATTCCAAAGTGAAGAAGAACTGAGAATATTTGATATTTCTTAGTTGCAAAAAGGGATAAAAAGTCATTAAAAAAAATCTATCAAGAATATTTAAAAAGTGTTTTTTTTTGCTTTTTGTAAGGACAAAATAACTCGGGGCATCTATCCTCTTCATAATTCATTATCTTTCATTGTTTGTGCCATTTTATTTTATTGGATATGATACTCTAATTAATCGGCCAGAGGATTCCTAGGATTTTCAGTCATAGAGTAGCAACTTTAAAGAAAGATGAATAGCACATTATAATATTATTTTTGACGAAGCTATAGATTATGTATTTATATTCCATAAGATTAACTAATTCTTTCTAGGATTATGACATAAAATTAAGTATATTGTAAATTAGATTATATTTAATATTTTTATCTAACATCCAAGCATTAACTCAGAGCTTTATATACAAGCCTACATTACTAAATGATAGAGCAATCAGGTTATAGTGTCTCCAGGGTATCTGACTCCATATTACCAATATTCATATAACCAATCTTAAATAGTTAGATCTAACATGACTTGCTATTGTTGTATTTACCATATTTACTTCGAAAGAGATTCTATGTTATCTATGGTAAGTAGTAAGCAACAATAACAACGAAGTAATTGTTTATTTGCGATGCATATAAGCTCTGCTATCGGTCTAATTCTGCCAAACAACGCAAACGAAAAGATTTAAGGTAAACACTCAGTTATTTACATTTCACCTGCATCTGCTAATTATATTTCCCCCACGGTTGCTGTCATTTGTAGGCAGCCAGTGTGCTTCTAACAATTCACAGCGTAGCAAGATGATGTGTTTGAAGGGAGATCAGTACACTCTTTAACTTCAAAAGCAAAATTTCTTCTTCTGCAGAAAGCATGAAAAGAAAAAAGTTGGGATTCTCCCTTGTGAAGGAAAGAGCAGGACAATAAAACTGGTGGGGCATTAACTAACCCGCAACTTCGCCTCCTCTTCACGGTCTATAAATGCGAGAAGTTCATCCTGCCTCATGAGTGCTTCATGCAATGCCTGGATTTATCATAGATGAATATTTCAGTTGTGAAAGAGTTTAAGTGCCTTGACAGTAAATTGGGAATGAAACCATAAAGTAGATTAAACGAACCTTCTTGGTGACGATAAGTTCAGCTTCAAGTGCATCCACACGACGGACAGCTGCATTGAGCAACTCATCTTTCTCTGAGGGCATTTCAGAAGGTTTTGCTTGAAGAACATTCACCTTTTCTTCTAACTCTTCTAGCTTCCTTACAAGACAAGAAAGGAGGTGAGCCTCTGTGAATGCAGGAGCAGGTGAGGGAGGTCGGAATTCCTCTTTTGGCATAGAATCCATAGAAAACATAGGATTGTCTGTATGCATTTGAGAGCTTTCATTTTGGAGCCTCTTCGATACATGGCTGGTGGCTGAACAAATTAGTGTAAAGAGATATGTGATGAGGGTCATTACATATCGAGTCATTTGAGCTTTAACTCCTTCAGCAGACGTATGGATCTCAGAGATGGAGCTTTGTCCTGCAATAAAAAAATAAAACATCAACACTACACGACACTAATTGTAAGAGAAAACAATCATAGTTTTCTACTATTTAGTTTATTTTAATTCTTCTAAAAATTTGCTTGAGAGGATCAAGATTAAATATAACTTGTGATTCTGTGGTGCATTTTAATTAGATGGTAGGGCTGTAAATGGACAAAATGTCTGTGGAGAAACTTGATATCAAGCAATAAGAACTTATTTATATTGTCAATATAGAAAGAATAAAATAACCAATTTTGAACACAAGCACTATATAGGCTTGTTAATGCTCATCGACAAAGCTCATGAATAAATTTCCTTAAGGCTCAATTCATTTTTTATATCTCAAAAATTTTGTAGGTTAAAATTATCTGTGACACATAAAAATGAGAAAATAAAATAGATTTTATTTATTGGACCAATGCTGTATCTAAATTATAAGGACAACCTTTATCTCTAGATGAGATGATCTATAACCTATTCAATGCACAAACTTAATCAGTTTTTTAAGCTCATTATGATAAATAAAGGAGCTTGGGCATAGGTCAAGCTCAGCCCTCAAGCTTGTTTATAGCCCTATTAGATGATCTGCAGTTTATGGAGTCTGAAAATTTTTTGGGGTCCTTCAAGCCTGGTGATGGGTAAATCAATTTATTCTGAAACAGTTTGCCAATCACTAGAATCATAAACTTTAAAGTGAATACTTTAAGCCTTGTTGCAAAAAAGTAGTTTAGGGATGAGCAGTGCATCAGTGCCGTGGTTGACATACTCCCTATTGATTTTGGATCTGAGATTTGACAACTATTATTTGTGTCAAACCTCTACGCATTTATGCATGTTTCTAAAAAAAAGTAGGTTAAGCCTCATAAATTAAAACAAAATGCTGTTGCGAGACATAGTTAAATCACATTCCAATTAGATGCTAGCAAAATATAATAATTGTCTCAACAGCTAAGCATTACCGGTAATGCAAAGTATGAATGAAAAAGGAAGCAAGAGCTGAGATGATTATGCTTTTAGGAAAGTAAGATGGTATATATCATCATGAAAACATTTAAATTTCATTTGAATGAAATCATTTTTATAATTGCCGAGCCATGTTAATGATGGGGAGTAGCTACATGGATTTTTTTAACAAGTTATTATTGAAATTGGAAATCAAATTATTTCTGATAGAAACATTTTTACCTTTAGGTCCATCTGGCCTTCTGCTAGAAATTTGTTTCTTAGGTCCACCAATTACAACCTTGTCTACCATGGGAACATATTCATCATACCCTTGAAAGATGGAAGAGGAACTAGCTGCCTTCATTAGTTTTGCCTGCCAAATAGAAAGAGAAAAGATATTGATGTTAGTAACTTCTATCAGATTATGAAGTGGCAAATAGTAGAGAGACTTTTTATACAAAACTATAATGAAATATATGTAAAGCCTCTATTCCAACCGAGAAAATTTTGTCAGAAAGTAAACAGATCTTTTCTACAAATATCTCAGTAACAGTAAGCACAATTTGCATAGTAATTTAAGTTGCTCTTCTTTACTTGGGTGGAGGAATTGGAGGGAGAATGGGAGTAAGTGCCAATTACAGTTCTGCACATGAAGATATTATCAATAATCAGGCGAAGAATAAGAACCAAAGGTTCACAACTAAATGAAAATAATAGAAAGAAGTTCTCCCTGTACAAGAAAAAAGCCCAAGTTATGCAGTTATGTGGAGTGAACAAAACGAAGATCACAAGTAATGAATAAAAGCTGCACCAAATTCATTTAAAATTTAGAAAATTTGATCTTGTTTCAGCAGCAAGGAAAGAAAACCAATCAGATAGTCATGGTACAGTTAAAAGGTACAGATTACCTCTTCATGTACTGGGGTCAGGCGAGGATTTGGTAAATATGCTCTTGATGCTTTAGGAGAGGTGACGTCTTCAGCCTCTGAACCAGATTCAGCAGTGGACGTATCACTGCCCTTTATCTATTTCAGCAAAAACAGAATTATAGTTCAACATTTTATAGATTGAACTTCGGTTGGGACTAGAAAGAAATGAGAAAACTCACTGTTGGATATGGTGGCTTAGCATAAGCAATAATCTTTCCTTCACCATTGGAAACAGCAACTATTTGCCTGGCACCGTGTGCTTCACCACTAAGGACCATCTGCATAAAAACAAAAACCAATTGACAAACATTACAAGAAGGGGGAAAAAAATTCAACAAATGAGATTTGGACAGAAACCTTCAGTATATTGGGGTCCTTCCAAGGACCTTTTTCATATTTTAGGCACCCTCCTTGCTCTGGACAGGTACAAGAACCACCAAGGAACTCTGGCAGCTCACTGGAAATTGATCAGATATGATCAAAAGATTAATGTCAAAGCATCCATCACATTAATGTTGAAAATTTCTGTAAAAAAATAATAGGCAAAGCACACACCTTGGCTCAATTATCTCCAATAGCTTATTCTGGTACTTTGTCCCAAGAACCTGGTGGAAATTTGAAAAATAATCTCAACATGCATCTGCTCATGTCTAAGTCTCATCAGTGTTGGCATGAAACTTACATGAATTTTTGAAGTAGTCTTGGGGTCCAGAAATGATTTTATGGTGTTCCATAGCAACCTAAATCCAGGGCCAGCATTGACAATAAACATCCGGTGCAAGGTCTACAGACATTGTTTTTACCAATACTCAGCCCAATATTCTAACACATAAAAAATTCACCCACTGAAACAAGATGCTTCTGTATACCTCAGGGTAGTTGTCATTGTCAATCTTCTGTAATTTCTGAATTAGTTCTCTAGCAGTTTTGCTGAAGTTCTTCAAACCCTATAAATCAGGTAATAATAGAAAGTAACGAATTAGTCCAGTGTATGTTCTATACAAAGAAAATGGATAATTTCAACATGCGGAAGAGTCTGGGATGATACCATACCACTCCATGAACATCAAGAATAGTCGTACTTGAATCAATGTGCTTTTTTGCAGCAAGTGAACAAGCTGGGAATTTAATTAAAAAGCTCCTTTCAAACTCCTTCACATGGTATCTTACATATCGGTCCATTGTGGTCACCTGCATTAGTTTGTTAGGATCAACTTTCCCCAGCCTTTCAATATAAACTGGTCTTCCCTCCTTGTCCACTCCATGATAACCATGAGGATAATACTTCAGAACTTCACTTAATTCAGAATACTCAAAGTCCTGATGAAAATAAAACTCTATTAGATATCTGGATTATTAACTAAATCCAATTTGAACAAAAGATGAGCTGACAATGTTCAGGATAAGAGGGAAATTGAGAAACACCAATATCATTATCAACCTATGCTAGTGACCTAATATCCTACTAACAATCATGCCTCACCCAGACATGAACTTCAACAGACTAGCCTTTACTTGAGATCTGACAACTTGGCAATGACCACACCTCACATGGATGAGTACCACCACTACAATCTTTGCTCGGACTCAACCGATTGCATACTCAATCAACTATTTTTTAACATTTTACAGATTTGAAATTGATGAGGTCATTGGTCATGTCATCATTAACACATTAAGTTTTGTTTCACCAAACTCAAAGCATTATGTTTCCATTTCATAATTATATGCCTAATCAATAATTTTGCTAATGAGAGTTCCTCTAGTTTATATAACAAGCTGAACATACATAGTATATATGCTACATCTTAAGGGTGAGTGTCTTAGAGATATAAAATTATCAGACTATTGAATGTTTAGTCCCATACGAGTACTTATAACTCTAGTGTTTTACATCAAGTCTAAAGATATGACAATAACTACAAGAGAATTACTTTAAAAAACAAATTACATGTCAGCTCTCAGCAAAGTTGAACTAACAAATTGAATTAATCCTACCTCTACAACCGTGTCTGCACCAAATTCTTTTCTCCACTGAAGCATTTCTGCCCACATGTGCTTTGCCTTCTCAATATCAAATTTCCTTGCTTTAAGAAATCTTAAAAGATAAACAGGTTTTAAAATATTAGAGATGAAAAATAGTGATCTAGCGATAAGAAATATAACTAGTCACAAGGAATGAGGCACTCCAGAAGCAAGTATTTGGCGAAGACAGTAGAAAATTTAACTTTAGATAGCTCCGCACAAACAATCATACCAAGGATGAAGAGAAAATAAAAAACCTGTAAAGTTAAAAATCCAAGCATAACTAGGGGTGTTACATTAGGGACCCCAGCACAAAAAATCTAAGTTATAAAATGGAAAAGCAAGTGAAGTGTTTAGATTTCATGGAAATAAAACAAACACATTTTGCTGAATTAATTCAACTAAGGATGTGTTTCCTATGAAGGAAGAAAAAATTAGAAGGAAATAAGGTCACAGATATTTTCTGGAAACGCTATGTATTGTTTCCATTAGAGCACTCATTAAGCAATGAAGCTCAAATCCGAAATTCAAAATTACTTTTTTCTTTTCAAATTTATTTTTGATTAATCTTATAAACCTTTAACAAATAAAGTTTTTAAAATTTCAGATTCTTTGCAAGAAGAAACAGTCAAATACTTCACTTAGCAGCACTTAGGAAAATATTTTCACTGCCCTTTTTCTCCTTAGCTATTTCCTTCTTTTGTAGGAAAGGTGCAAAAAAGGTATTTCATTGATACAATAAACCTGTGAATCTAGCTAATCCAAAATAGTTGTCTTCCATAAAGGAAAATTTTAAAAAGTATGGATATTGGCAAAGGAAGTTTACAGATATAAAATGCCAAAAACATTGATAATGCCTAATAATTTACCTCAACATCATATGGTAGTCATCATGCTTGGCAGGCAACAATTCATCTAAAATTAAAGATTGACGGAAAGTATCAACAGCCTCTAGCTCTTCAATATTGCGTATATCCTCAATAGAAACAACTCTGTTTGTCTTCTTCCTCCTATTCTTTTTCTTCAATGAGTGTTTAAACCTACTTGATGCATCCAAAGCTTTTTTCTTCAAGGATCCAATTTTTGTCCTTCTTTCATCTTCTGAATTTTCAAAATCTGATTTTCGTTCCTTTCGTTCGTCATGACCTGAGAAACCCTCAAAACCTACCACAAACCAAGGAAGTTATACGTCAAAAAGGGGAAATTCAGTTGATAAAAGTAAAGGCTTGGTGACAAAAGATGAAAAGAATATAACATCTAGCAATTTCTGTGACAATAAAAATTTACAAAGAAAATTGAAAAACAATATTTGCTATCAACATCTTGTAAACAATAAATTGGATTTCAATGTAAGAAATGTAGAATGATTGAAGCAATAAAACAAAACAAAAAGCATGGGTAAAAGCTCCACATGCAATTGACGAGAAACGATGACTGTTACAACCCAATCTAACTAAAACTGGGGGTTTAACACATTGCCATCTACTAGCCCTAAATGCTTAAGCAGAAATTTGTAGCAGAAAAACTAAAGTACGTCCAGTACCTTATAAACTGTAACTAAACAGATGGTCTTGAAAACTCCTTCAACTAGCTAATATAACAAATCACAATCCAACTTGATGAAAAAAAACCATCCTACAGATCTTATAGCATTAAATCATGAACCACTTGTAGAAAATAGTTAAGCTCAAATTGATGCTAACAGACATGTCTAAGCCATGTAAACCCTCTCCTCTAGATTAGTCAAAGTACATGACATATGATGTGGAACAAATTGAGGCCAACACAAGAGGGTGTGCACCCTCATTATAGCAGCAACTCAGCTCAAAATTGTTCCTAGTTCACAGAATGAGAAGACCACTTAAATCTCCATAGCCTTGCATGTTCATATTTTTCCTCAGCATAAGTTGATCTGTTGTGATATTCTGCTATGACCAAATCAAACAAGAAAGCTGAACCATTAACTAGGCTAAAATGCTTTAATAAAATGCATGTAGGCTTCATAGAACCTAAGACCTCATCTCTACTTCAGATAAAAAAATATGCTAAAAGTAAATGGAACAGGATAATCAACATTATGGAACATCAAATCTCCATCAATGTGTCACTGTGTGCCCCTTAAGTGAAAAGGAATTAGAAACTGGCGGGATATTCTAGTCTAGTGTGATTGTCATGCGCCCCGTAGGTAAAGGGAAAAGAAAAGGACATATAACTGTGGTAGAATGTGCGATATTTACAAACAAATATGTTGGCTATTAGAGAACAACAACATAACTTGTTAATGTAGGAAATTTAAATGATAAAATTGATGTTTGGGTTTACTAGAAAAAAATAAAATAAATATTATTACAGAGCAATTAAATGAAGCTTTAATATATTAAAAAAACGAAAGAATATAAGTTAACGTGATATGGACATGCTCAAAGGCAACACATATCAGCAATTTATTCCTCGCTATAGATCTGTAGATAAGCAAGAATTCAAACAGTTGCAAAATGCCAAGACTACAGCAGAAGGAAAGAATATTCTTGGCGAACATCAAATCAATCAATCATAGAATCTCCACATTCAGGCTTCAGCACGAGATCACAAATATGAGAACTTGGAAAACATTGATGCATAAATCTAAGTGGCGAAAGGTAAAGAAATTGAAACTAAATCAAACAGATCCCAACTTTCTATGCTTAAAAATTGCCCAGAAATTTAGCAGGCCAGATTGATCTAAAATCACTAATTAAGAATACAAAATAACCGCATTTTACAGCCATCGTGTGATCTGACCGACAAGGAGAAGAGGAGCTACTCACAAGGCCTAGCGAAGCGATCCAGCGGCCCCGACATATTCTTAACAAAGCAAACAAAGCAGGTCTGGCGGAGGAAACCACTAGGCGAATAAAGATGAGTAATAACGCTTCAATGGAGCAAACGTCCCTGCGAAAAAACTGCATTCGGTTTAGAACCCTAGGGAAAACCCTAAAACGTTCGGATCTCGCGGAAACCCCAACCAGAATCAGATCGGAGTGCCTGGAAATGATCGGGATGGCACGTGGAGACGGATCCGGGCCGATGCCGCCGCGGATGGCGACCGATTCATGCGCGATGGAGGTTGACCGCAGGGAAGGAGCCCGATGAGCGGTGCGTGAGAAGCGCCGACGGCAAAAATGGGCGAGGGCTCGCGCGGACCAAAAAGGGGCGGAGGAAGGAAAAAGGAAGGGAAGGGAGAGTAAAGCAAGAGGAACGAGCCTCGCCGAATCCTCGGCGTTGAAATCGGGAGGCAATTCGGATGGAGAGGCGACAGCTGGAAGTCGTTCCAGCGTGTGGGCCCGGAGAGGGAGGGACGCCACGTGGCTAAGGGCTCCGCAGGTCGGCAGGCGAATCCAGATTTTTTTTTTTTTGATATTCTGCGTGATCCGCGCTGCGCGACCCCGTGAGCAACACAGCCGATCCATCATTGTTGCTGCTGCCTTCGCCGTGCCATCCGGCGCACGCCTGTCCTTCCTCGGGTGGTCTTCGACCGCGATTTGGTTGGAATCCGACATGTGTCATTGGTCGATCGCGTTTTGGCCAAATTACGTTAGATTCCGACCACAATCCGATCGGAATCCGATGCCGGCCGAAAATGTTGTCGAGTGGTGCATCGATCGCGCCCGGGTCGATGGTCGACGGTGGCCGGACGGAGCGGCGAGGACAGCGGCAACGGCGGGGGTCGAGGGCGGAACACTGTACATTCCCACATTTGGACGGTCAGATCTAACGTGTAATCGCATGATGGATAGTGGATCACGTGACGCTCATCACGCCATCCATCATCGTTGTCGCCACCCCCCGTGAGGTACACAGCAGATCCATCATCGTTGCCGTCGCCCTCGCCGCGCCATCCGGTGCACGTTGATCCTTCCTCGGTCGGTCTTCGATCACTATTTGGCTGGAATCCGACGCGTACTATTGTCGGCTGTGTTCTAGCTAAATTATGTCGGATTCCGACCACAATCTGATCGGAATTTGACGTTGGCCGAAGTGACATCGAGCGGTGCGTCGATCGCGCTCGAGCCGGTGGGCGACAGTGGTCGGACGATGCGGTGAGGACAGCGGCAACGACAGGAGTTGGGGGTGGAACACTATGTATTCTCACATTTGGACGGTCAGATCTAGTGTGCAATCGCGTGATAGATAATGGATCGCGTGACGCTCACGGGCGCGTTCGAGAAAGTCGCACAGAATATCAAACTCGTTATATATTATACATTTAAGTCTTGTCATTTCTTCAGCAGCTTATCGAACATGAAGATGAGGATGAAGATGAACATTCAAGCAGATGATCTGAAATTCCAAATAATGATCAGGAAAATTAACAAGAAATTGAAGTAACAGCAAGCTTTAGGATCTCACTCTAACTTTTGAATCCTTCAGCTCGATTCCCTCTATCCTTGTCAACAGCTCAAGTCTCAGAAGCAGGGCTTTGTTTCTCCGACGAGCCGACGGCTCCCATGGCCTCAACCTTCCAGTACTTGCCATTGGCTCCGCCTTCCCCTCCCTCCTTCTCCCCGAAGCCCTCCTCGCCGGCGTCGGAGTCGGAATTCGACACCGAAACCTCCATCCACTTGCTCCACACCTTCACCAGCATGCACAGCAAAACCATGCAAACCACCGCCGACGTAGAAACGATCGCCACCACGATCCCCGCCACCGCCGCATTCGACAGCCGAGCCATCTTTCCGTCCATCGGCTTCGCGCAGGAACTCAGCGGCGCGCCGCAGAGCTGGGTCCCAGAGAAGGAGCTTGCCGGGAAAACGGAGAGCTTTTCCGGAATCTCGCCGGAGAGAGGGTTTTCCGACAGGTCGAGCCGGTGGAGACTGGTGAGTTGCTGCAGGGACGGGGGAATTTGATCGTTGAGTTGGTTGAAGGAGAGGTTGAGCCTCTCTAATTTGGTGAGCTTCCCCAATGACCACGGAATGCCTCCTGAGAGCTGATTCTTGCTCAAATCCAGCATCACTTGGAGCTCCACTAGCTCGCCGATCTCCGGCGGTATGCCGCCGGTGAAGTAGTTCTCCGACAGCCTCAACTCGTAGAGCTTCTGCCAGTGCTTGACCGCGGCGGCGGGGATTGAACCGGTGAGGTTGTTGAGCTGCAAGTTGATGACGTTCAAGGAAGTGAGCTGACCGAGCTCCGCCGGAATATTCCCGGAGAGAGAGTTGTCTTGCAGACAGAGCTTGAGCAGCGACGAGCAGTTACCGAGCTCCGGCGGTATGCCGCCGGTTAGCTGGTTAGATGAGAGGTCGAGCTCTCCGAGTGCCTGAAGCGTTCCTAGCCATGCAGGAACTTCGCCGGAGAGCCCGTTTCCGGCAAGTAGCAGATGCTTCAGCCTCGAGCAATTTGAAATTTCTCGAGGGATGCCGCCTTCAAAATTATTGAAAGAAAGATCGAGCAAGTCGAGCCACTTGAGCTGGCCGAGCTCGGAGGGAATCACCCCGTTCAACAGATTCCGGCCCAATCGGAGACGGGTCATGTTTCTCGACCCACCAATCGCCGGAGGAACCTCCCCGGAGAAGCAATTATCAGTCAAGTCGAGTTTCACAATCGAATTCGAGCCCAACAATGGCGAGATTGATCCATTGAACTTGTTATGCGACAAGTTGACGAAGGAAAGGTTCTTAAGAGACGACAGCGACTCCGGAAGAGGGCCACGGAGCGAGTTGTTGTACAACGTGACGAGGCTCAGCTCGGCGAGGAGTCCGAAGCTGGCCGGGAGTTCGCCGGAGAGCCGGTTGTCTGCCAGAGCCAGTGCTTGAAGCCTGGCGCTGTAGCCCAAACTCGGAGGAATCCGTCCAGTAAGACCATTCTGCCTCAACTGAAGCAACTGCAAGTTCTTCAGATTCCCGATCATCTCAGGAATCGAGCCACTCAAGTTGTTCCCGAAGAAATCCAACTCCTCCAAGCCGGTGCAGTTGGTGATCTCATCTGGAATCCCCCCACTCATCTGGTTCTCATACAAGTAGAGCAGCTGCAGCCTCTGCAACTTGCCAATCTCCGCTGGGATTCTTCCTGTAAGCAGAGTTCAATCAATGGCCTACTTATTATACGATTAACACAGCACAAATCACTAATATCGATACCTGTGATGCCATTGTGGAAGAGTGACAGCATCTGGAGGTTGCTCAGGTTCCCTATCTGAGGAGGCAACCCCCCTGTCAAGCTGTTGTTGTGGAGCACAAGGTTCTCGAGGTTCGCCAGGCGATCGATTTCCGATGGAATGGTTCCGGTGAGGGTGTTGTTGGAGAGGTCGAGCGAGCGGAGCGAGCCGCAGCACAGTAGGCCTTCAACGGTGCCGGTGAGAGAGTTTCCGGCGATGAAAAGGTTCTGCAAGCTGGATGCCTCTGGGCAGAGGTCGTTTGAGATGCTTCCTTCGAAATGGTTGTTTGAGAGGACTAAGTAAGTGAGATTCTTGAGGTGCATTGTGGAGATGGTGCTGATGGTGCCTGAGAGGTTGTTGCTGGACAAGTCCAGGACTCGAAGCTCTGTCAGTTGGTTGAGGACGGGCGGCAGTGTGCCAGTGAGCCTGTTGCCTAGCAAATTGAGGTAATTCAGACTTGTAAGATCGCCAAGCTCCAATGGAATGGCTCCGGAGATGTGGTTGTTTGCCAGATTCAGCGTTCGCAACGCCGCGAGCTCTCGTATCGACGAGGGGATCTCTCCTTGCAGCATGTTGTCGGCCATGGACACCACTCGGAGTGCATTGCAGCCACTGAATAGCCCTTCAGGTATCGTGCCGCTGAGCCTGTTCTTCTCCATGTTCAGTATCTCGAGCTTGTTCAGGTGGTTGAACTCCGTCGGAATCCCCCCGGATAACTGACAGTAAGCGAGGCCCAGCACTTCCAGCTCAATGCAGTTGCTGATCTGCGAAGGGATCGCCCCCGAGAACGAGTTGTCGCCGATGCGAAGAACCTTGAGGCCCTTCAGCAGGCCTAACTCCGGGGGGATGCGGCCGGAGAAGGAGTTGGAGTAGAGGAGCAATTGCTTGAGCTTCTTGAGCATGCCGATCTCCGAGGGGATCGAACCGGAGAGGGAATTCGACGATAAGTCAAGTGTCTCCAGGGATCTAAGCCCCCCGATTTTGGAAGACAATGAGCCTGAAAGTCCACAGCCTGACAGATTCAATGCAAGAACATGGCTCTTGCTTTCTGAACATGTGACCCCCCTCCAGCCACACAGATCAAAACCTGGAGACCAGCCTGATAAAACTCCCCGGGGATCGACGAAATCCGGCCTGACATCGAGGAGACGACGAGAGTAATCCGCCGACATGCCTGCGCACTCGGCGAGTGCCGCCAAGCTCCAGAGAGCACAAAAGGCGAGCAGCATGGAGCACCTCTCCATTGTTTCCATTCTTCCAAACCTTGCATCAACAATGAGTGGCGAAAGGATGAACTTGTGATGAACTCTTCGAGTAGCTGAGAAACAAGTTTGATTATGCCAAGGTTTTGATGGTGATTAAGTGGAAAAACAAAAACAATAGCCAGAGAAGAATCTGATTGTAACTGAAAGAAATAAAAAGAGTGCTTACTGATCTCCGATGCCTGAATGTTCTATGTTTGCTTTCTCGAGGATGATCATTTGCCTTTTGAAAACACACAGCCTTACTTTACTGTCTCCAGGGGCAATGATTTGAAGGCAAGCCTAGAGAAATCGATATAAATAACAGTTTGTCAAATGGTGGTAAAAAAAGATACATAAGTTGTGCTCCGAATTTATCTAAAAAAAAAATCATTCGGTGATCGCATGCTAAAGTTATTTCTCGGAGAGATCAAGGTAAACAAGAGTCATCTCTTGATCTTCTTTCGCGGGTCGAATGTTACTCTCCTACGGCATGTCGTGTATTATCGTAATCGGGCAATTTCGACTATGATTCCCACCTTGCAATGGAGCCAAAAGCCAAAAAACATGTTTCTGAAATTTCTCCCAACCTAAACCTACCTAATTCAATGGTCACCCACTAAAGCGAGCCAACCTTTTCAATGGTCGCCATGTTCACCACTATCAAACCATCTGTCTTCATCCCAAAAGTGTGCAATGAAGAAGATCCTGTGCCCGAATAAACCAAACAAGTAGATAAAATCTCTCTTTCTCTGCCTCTCTTTGACCTTCTCTTTTTCACATTGTTCTTCCAAGAAGTTTACTTCATGTCATGGAGTGCATGTCTTCTTTCTTTCTTAGGGTGGAAGCCCCGCGGGCGAACCGATGGTCATGGTCGTGTTAGTTTCCGATTTGGTCGTATTCAGTCAAATCGGTTCGAGCTTCAATTCGATCAAAAATCCTCGAGTTGTGTCTTGCTAGATCCTCCATTGCTTGAACTGAATTGGGGGACCTAGGTTCGCGGTTCAACCGATTGAATCGATTAATTTGACTCGATACTGTTTGAAGTACACTAACCATGATGAGAAAAGTCTGATGATGCTTTGTTTGGTTGCATTCACTTTTGATAGACAAAAAGTTGAATGGTGGGCAAGGGAATTATTATTATTATTATTTTGTGTTTTAATGTTTATTTACATATATTATTATTATTATTATTGGGAAATAATTAAATTGGCATTTGGATAAATTTGAATTAGGAAAATGTTTTTATTATTAAAAAGATTATTACAATTTTTTTTTCTGAAAAAATTGAAAACAGTTTATGGTAAATAATAAACGGCAATGAAATTATTTGAACACTTAATATCAAATATTATAAATACACAGTACCAGAATGAATATTAACCCAAAACCCGGAACAAAACCCTAGCCCTCCCATTAAGCCTTGAACCACGCAACGCCGTCGGCGGTCGTTCTTCCTAACTTCGTCCTCTTCTCACACGGCCGCAGTCTCCTCCTCCGGGATTCGATTGCAACACCATCTTCTTCATACACCAGATTCCGTCTTCGTTTCATCGTTCATTATACAGGAATCTCTTATATCAAGTGCGGGAGACAACATGGTGCGTAGCATCAAAAGCGCCAAGAAGATCAAGAGGAAGAACAAGGTAATTCTCAGTTTTTCACCATTTTTGGCTCCACTTTGGGTCGCATATTAAATATAGGCCTCTTACTCTGCAGGGATCGAAAAAGGGAGAGTCTTCGTCTGTGCCCTCCGTACCGGCTAAGGTGAGACTAAAAAAAAACGATTTTTAAAGAATCGACTTTGGTTGTTGAAGCATGCCAGATTGGCAGTTCGCATTCCATTTTGATTTTATTTTTCTTTCATATTTTGCTTAGGTTTGGCAACCTGGTGTGGATGCATTAGAAGAAGGCGAGGAGCTTCAGTTTGATCCTTCCGCTTACAATCATCTACGTGGATTTAGTATTGGCTGGCCCTGTTTGAGGTATAAGTTTAAGGAAATAAACACTGAAAGAAAATTGTCGATACAACTTTAATGTGCACTTTTTACGTTGTTAAATTCTTGCTCTTCTGGTGAAGCTTTGACATTGTCCATGATTCTCTGGGGTTGGTGCGGACTGAATTTCCACATACAGTTTATGGTGTTGGCGGTACCCAGGTATTTATCCTGCTGTTTCTATTTATGAAGTTCTCAGTACTTAGTTTGAGTTTATTTTGTTTTCTTAGTTTTGTCACTGGCAGTGTCCTTAGTTTGTTTATGCATATTGAAATCTAACATATACAATCTGGTTGTATTTCCAAGCTGTTAATTGCATTTGGTGTTCTCTACTGTGATGAGCTCTGTGAGTAGTAGGATTGCCTCCTGCTAGTATCAGCATCAGTAATGCATTTCTATTCAATAATATTCAGTAGTTCTCATATATTTAGACATCAAAATGAGGAACCACTTCAAATAAAATTGCAGAGTTGGAATATCTTGGAGGTCGGCTCCTGAGTGTGCATATGTTGTGCTTTGGATTTACTCGGTAGATGAACCGGGAAGACCATCTATCTTTAGGATTAGTCAGGTGAAGTCTGGACACCTAGATTATAAAAAAAGGCAGTTTTAGTATTGTTTGCAAGTATAATGCATCTCTATTCAGTAGATGGAACTCTTTGTACATGATGCTTTTAAGTTTTCTTCCAAATCAATCAATGGAAAAAGGTTCAAGGTGGAATTCATAGGTGATATTGTCACAAGCTCGTGCTTAGGGGCATATCACCATTTTATGTAGAACACTGAAACAAAAATTGACACATAAATTGAACAGAAGAAATAGAACCAATGCATTGTGATTTCTACCTGCAGCGCACTATTTTTTTTTTGCGAGGTAAATTCTTTATCATGCTTCTATTATTTTCTTTTAGAATACATGAAATGTAATGGAATAACAGATGAAACTCCTAGTGCTTCAAATGTATCATCTTCCAGTTGTTTTCTGTGATTTTATCAGATCTTACTAATTAAACTGAAGAGCTTTGGAACTTAAGGTTTCTATACTGCACTTGGATGTATAAATTCCTCCATAGAGTAAGGAGGACATAGAAGATAAATTCATCATGGCATACAGCTGCTTTTGCTTGTAGATGGGAGATTCATTTATTGATTCTGCTCAAAGAGCCCACTCTGTATCGATTCGTTTTCTTAATTTTGGTTGGTTTTTTTTTCAGTATTTGAGCCACCTTTTATATGGACCTAATATTCTTCCGCATTATGTTTAGGCATGAGAAAAGATATTAATTAACTGATGAATACATGAACCTCTAGCCATCTTTGATTTATTTTGTCTGTCTGTCTTCATGATAGGCTAAGGAAGCATCATGGAATTATATTGGAATTTTCAAAATTACAAACATATCTGGGAAGAAGCGTGAGCTAGTTCCTGCTTCAACTAAAGGTGATGATGATATGGATAGTGAGAGCAGCAGTGATGAAGATGATGATGAAGATGAGAATGGTGAAGCTACACAGCCTGTTCTACATGTTAGTCTTCCATTTTTGCATTATTGTTTTTTTTTCCTTCACACTTCAAAATAATAAATGTTAATTCATTCCATAATAGTTGCGTAAGGTGGCTCACCAAGGGGGAGTAAATCGTATACGCTCAATGATTCAAAAACCTCACATATGTGCTACATGGGGTGATACTGGTCATGTTCAGGTTAGTGATTCCTTTATCATTCTGACTCTTGATTAAATACTTGCATAATATTTGCCATGATTAGCCCACAAATCCAAAAGTCGATGAAGCTCTCACCTTCTATTTTGAAAGCAACATAAATTTTATTGTCACATAGCTTGCATACTTCCTGTAGAACCATATAATTTAAATTGTTAAAGATAGGAGTGCTTGAAAGTAACTTAGATAAATCTGATGGCAGGCTCTGTATGAAAATCTAACGAGCTGTATAACTGACACTTCGAAGTAATATGCATTGTAACTTCATCTCCAAACTTGTTCTCCATTACATTGCAGGTTTGGGACATCAGTTCACATTTGAATGATCTAGCTGAATCTGTGTCCAGCACAACTGTTGGAGGTGACAACATCCATCGTCTGTCTCCTCTTATAAAATTTGGTGGTCACAAGGATGAGGGCTATGCTATTGACTGGAGTCCTACTGTTCCTGGAAGACTCGTCTCTGGTAAATACTATTTTTTGGGTGGTTAAACTAACTAATAAAATTTTACACAATATGCCTTTTCGTTAGCTATTTTTTGCTTGAAGGCGATTGCAACAGTTTTATTCACTTATGGGAACCTTCTGAAACATGGAATGTCGATGCCACTCCCTTTGCTGGGCATACTGCTAGTGTGGAAGATCTACAAGTAATTTTATAGATCATTTACGTTCCCTAATATGTTCTTGCATATGCTAACCTGAAAAGCATTTTGATTTGTATATATATTTGTTCCTAACAAAAGCATCCTTGCTAATCTTGCAGTGGAGTCCAACGGAACCTGATGTTTTTGCTTCATGTTCGGTGGATGGAACTATAGCAATATGGGATACCAGACTTGGAAAATCGCCTGCACTTTCAGTGAAGGCGCACAACACTGATGTTAATGTTATATCATGGAATCGGTATATATTTACTGCTTGATTAGGCTTCTGCTTGCGTTTCAACTTTTAATTATTGTTTTCTTTGCATATATTGTTGAATCTTAAATAGGCTGGCAAGCTGTATGATTGCTTCTGGAGCTGATGATGGTACATTCTCCATCCGTGATCTTAGACTGATCAAGGTAGTGAATCAATGATAATCATTATCGTCTATTTTTCGTCTTTCTCCCTTGTATTCTAGATTACCATATACATGTTGGTTTTGGCATTCGAAGCAATTCTTCCAAAGGAAGAAGCTTTTCGCCATACTGGGTAGGAGCTGAAACATAAGGTTTAGTTAGGCCTTGTTTGTGTTGTTTTTATCCTATAGAAACTTTCATACTCAATGATTGCCACAATAATAGTTTTCGCTTTCAAGCTGATTCTTTTTGATCAAGATGTTCTTTGTATGCAATTGGATCATCTATTGCCATCAGATTCATGTCCATCAGTGGTGTTGCTCAGATACTTAAAACACTTGTGGAGCATTTTCTAGCGCTATAGATGTCGAAAATTGGCTGTTCTAGACATTATTCTTTCCACTGCGCAGGGTGACTCACTGGTAGCACATTTCGAGTATCACAAGAAACCCATAACATCCATCGAATGGTGTCCCCATGAAGCATCTACTCTGGCGGTTTCGTCTGCCGATAATCAGTTGACGTAAGTGTTCATCTTCAAATGCAAGTTTTGTATCTTGTCGAACGAACTCTTTACCCGCGGCGTTTAACCGTCCTTATGAACAGGATATGGGACCTTTCACTAGAAAGGGACGAAGAGGAGGAAACAGAATTCAAAGCCAAGCTGAAGGAGCAAGCAAGCGCGCCGCAAGACTTGCCGCCGCAGCTTCTTTTCGTTCATCAGGTATCAAACTCCATCACCCCCGCTCTTACCTCTACACTCACGCAGATGTTCATATTGCAAGAACCATCCAAAACCTCATTGTTTCTTCTCTGCGAATGGACAGGGTCAAAAGGACCTCAAGGAGTTGCACTGGCACACACAAATTCCGGGAATGATCATGTCGACCGCCCTCGATGGCTTCAATGTTTTGATGCCTGCAAATATCGAAAATGTTCTTCCTCCAGCTGATGCATAATCTACGAGGCAACAACTACAATCTATCGTGCTATCGAAATCGGTATCTTAATCTGTTGTGGTACTGAAATCAGTATAATCTTGGAGCACTGCATCTTTCTGTGAAGCAGCATTTCCTCAAACATGTTGTGTCCAGAAGTCAATATCGTCGTTTTGGTTTGTCACTAATTTTATGTCGAATAATAATGGTAAAAAAAAATGAAATTTCAATAATTTGAAAATATTATTAAGCATTTAGATGGTTTGCAAAACATTCCGTTCGCCGGAGGACAAGACACTTGACTAGTCGTTAATCTAGTGAATGCGATATCTTCCTCAGCTCCGCCGCGTGCTCCTCCAGCAACGTCACAACGGCGTTGACTCCTCCCCCGCCTTCCACCGCCGGCAGAAATATCACCAGCCCCTCCCACGGCACCCACGTCGGCAGGAAGCCGCACAGCCTCCCTCCGCCGCCGAAATCAACCTCCTCGAAGCCAAACCTGAGCCAGCTGTCCACCTCCAGCTCCGGCGACACCACGTTCCCCTCGTTCGCGTCGTACACCGGCACCAGTTCCTCCCTCCCCTGTTTCCTGAGCACCTCCCCGAAGTCCACCACCGACTGGAAGTACCTGCCGTCCACCCTCCTTATCGCCTCGTGCACCACCTCCGCCGCTCGCTCTGTGCCCCCCTCCACCAGCTGCCGCGCCGCCATGGCTGGGTACGCGTTCAGCACCAGATTTCCGAAGAACTCGCTCGGCACCGGCGGCCGCATCCGCTGCCTTCCGTTAACCGTCACCCGTATCATTGTCTTGACGTCTTCCTCGAGGCCCCGCGCCTCCGTGATCCGGCGCCACAGATGGCCCAGCAGCGTCTCGAACGTCGTCAGCTTCTTGTTCCTCATCTCTGCTTTGAGCTTGGCGAGGAACTCGCCGGTGTAGTAGAGGAGTACGTTGGTGATCCGGCTGGGGTCGACGCTGTTACGGTACGAGTCGGCGAAGTCCTTGATGCAGCCGTCGCTCACGAACTCGACGTCCCAGTGGTCGAACTCGCACGCCGGCGGGGAGCGCGGGCGGAGCCAGGACCGGTCGTGGAGCGGCGGCGGGATGGGCGCGCCGCGCGCGGCGCGGCCCCAGGCCGCGAAAAAGGCCCCCATGGACTGGCCGTCGGCGACGCGGTGGTGCGCTGTGGCGGCGGCCACCAGGCCGCCGCACGGGAAGCGGTTGAGCTGGATCTGAAGCACGTGGCGGACGGGGCCGTCGGTGGGCGGGTGGAGAAGGAGGAAGTCAGGGGAGGGTTTAAAGGGGAGAATATCCGCCAGCTCGACACCGTCGACGGTGGCCTCGACGACGAGGGCGCCGGAGCCGGGGAGGTGGAGGTGGGTGGGGGAGAGGCGCGCGGTGAGTAGGGGGAAGTGCAGAAGGGCGATGGAGAGCGCATGGATTAGCTGGTGGTTGGAGGGGACTGGGGCGGAGAAGGCAAACAGAACGGCGATGTTGATGTTGGACGCGAAGCGGTCGAAGATGGTAAGCGGTATTTCCCTGGAATCGCCGGCGCCGGCGGGGTGGCTCATGACGGTGGTGGTTCTCTGCACCTGGACTTCCATGCCGAGCTCAGCCTCTACCTGCAGCAGCTTCGGCCTGCTATTTATAGCAAGTGCACTGCAGCAGCCACCGTCGCGTGCGACTGCCACGCCTTATATTAGAAACGCTATTTTTCAAAATATCACCCAATATTTATGAATTTTTCAAAATACTTTTCCAAGTTTTAATTTATATGTATATATATTTCTCGCACATTCTTCTAATAAGTCCAAATGAAGGAGTAGGTTGGGGATCGGATGACCTCTCCCAATTGCAACTTGCAATTTACAAATTTTTGGGTAGAATTTTACAATTTTTTTAGGTGAAATTAATTTTGCATGCATGGTTGGTCGATGCAGGTACGTGGAGGCACTCTGAGCACCGTATGACGGTGTGTGTTTACGGCGAGCACTGACATTTGTCTACTGGCGTTGACTTTGTGGTCAAACACATCGACTCTGACGTGCATCGCATTGCGCAGAGAAGATAGATAGATAGATAAGGGTGAAAACACAAAAAGGCACCTGTTTTTTTATTTATTATTAAAAATATGTTTCGTTTTACTTTTTAAAATTATCTTTACGGTATAATATGAATATTTCAACTATTAATATAAATAAATTATATCATAATAATTATAGTTCATAGTTAATATAATATAAATATTTAAATTTTAATTAATATTAAAATAGCGTTCGCCGATGCAGGTCGATTTTCTTTAGGTGAATCAAAAGGTTTTATTATTATTAAAATAGCGTATCAATTTTAAAAAATATTAAACTGTCAAAATTAGGATCAAAATTGTTTGTTTGGTTCGCCCGAACCGGTTTCATAGTCCGCCGGCCCATTTTTGAATTCTTACTTCTTAGCGGCATTTAGCTCCGAACGAACACTGCAGCAAATCTGGTCCGCCCATCGTCGCTTTAAGATTCGCAATACGGAAGGCTGGATACCACCTCCCTCTTCTCTTCTTCCCCAAAAGCGGAGGACGACGAAAACGGCAAAACCCTTCATTCCTTTGCCCTCCTCTCCGCGGTGGCGTCCTTCCTCTCGCATCTCCCTCTCTAATCCCTTATTGCCATGGCGAGGGCGAAGCACGTCTCCAACCGACCCTCCAGTCGCCCTCGGAAGCGTCTCCAGTTCACCGGATCTCCCGTCGCCAGGCGGAAAGCAGCAGGTCTTCCAGTTCACCGTTCATTCTGTCTTTTCGTTGATTTCGTTTAACTTCTTACATCTTTCGTTACTTTCTCTTCCTGTTGACAGCTAGTGCGACCGCAACCGCGACCCCATCTCGTTCTGTTCCTGTGTGCTTCTAACTGTTCTTTGTTTTTACTCCCTACGTTTTTTTTTCATGGGTTTTAGCTTTTATTTCGTTGTATGTGTTTGTGAATTGTTCAACCACAGAGGGGCACGGAGACCAGCTCGGAGGATGCGGATCAAGGTTCTCACTTTTTTTTTACTTAATTTGATCCCGAGAGCCCTCCATCTTTTTCCCATTGGTGTTCATCCTTGATATTCGCTTGATTGTAATACCTACTTTGAAAAATAAATAATTTTTTACTTGAACGATAAAGTTATATTTTTTTTCCTTGAAATGCGAATGAATTTAGGAACGCAGAGGAAGACGGAGAAGCGGCGTCGCCGATTTAGACCTGGAGTAGTGGCCCTACGAGAGATTAGGAAGCTTCAGAAGTCGACAAAGCTGCTAATTCCTTTTGCTCCATTTGCCAGACTTGTAAGTGCCATCAAAATGCATTTAGGAGACTGTTATTAGCTGCTCTTTTGAGGATTTGTGATTTGAGGTTCGTTAAGGCTGCTGAGTTTTGCTTCTCATGATGTCTGTTGTTGTACATAGGTTAGGGAGATCACTGGTTTTTATACTAGGGAAGTAACTAGGTGGACTCCTGATGCTATGCTTGCGCTTCAAGAGGTATTTACCTTTAATTCTTTACTTACATTTTTCACTTGTTTCCTCTGATTTGTTCTGAGATATTTAGTCAGATTTTGTAGATACTTTTACCTTAAATGATTGATTGAAAATTAATTGTTATAAATGTGGGTTTATTTCATGTTACAAAGACCAATCAACATAACATAATCAAACAGCATGGCACAGAAAAGACTTAAGTAAATTGCCTCCAAATTTAAACTACTTTTATTTGGCCAAGTCTAGGTTAACAATCAATCAATTGAATTTATTTCCATCCTATTGGAGTTACAAAAACCAAAAGGATAGTTAGGGGAGTTAGGGCATATGCCTATTATACCTTATCATGTATGATTCAAGGAGAACTCATTCTACTATAAAGTAAAACCTTTTTCTTTTGTGATTGTATCACTCAGTCTCTATTTTCTTTTTACATGAGGATCATGTTGGGAACTATGCTAGAATAAATAATGGGTGCTAAAGATGCCAGATTTGACTAAACATGGGTGGTTTAGTACCTTATATTGTCAGGTTTCTTCTTGAAGTAGCCCTTTAAGCCAAATTCAAACCCCAGTTTGGTTTCTATATTATCTTTTGCTACTTCTTTCTTTCCTTTTTTATTTATTTATTTTCCTTTTTGAAAAATATATAACTAAGGGTTCTATTTCTATCTTTTGCCTATTTCCTAGTTAGATAATGTGGCTGCAGTATCCAGTTCTTTCACATTAGTTTGTAAATTGGAGGTACTATCTGCATTCTTTTGGGAAAACAAATGCTGTTGGTGTGCTTTGATCTTATCAAACTTTCCAATTGTCTTTGCCATAAAAATTTATTATTATTATTATTATATTAGCTATACATATTTCTTTTAAAATTTCTATCAGACACATTTTCAATTGAAAACGTAGATTATATTTTCCAAGCAAACATGCATACAGATATACCGATGTAGATTATTTTTTTCCCCAACAAACACATAAATATATGGACTATTTATAGTAACAGTTTCAGAACTAGATAAAGATTCTCTTCCTAACTTGACTTCTATGCAACTTTGGTCCTTTTGTTTCTCCTTTCACCCTTTGAGAAGTTATGAAATTATTATAAAAACTTTGTTTATGCATCTGGTTTGCTTATTAGTTGTTCAAATTATTGTAGGCAGCAGAATGCCACTTGCAGGCCATGTTTGAAGATGCATACCTATGTTCGCTACACTCAAAGCGTGTTACTCTTAGTAAGTTATATTAGCAAGTATTAGACTATGTTTCGTCTCATTTCTACTATATAGGATGAAAATTTTCATTCTAGAAAATGAAAAAATATAACTTTTCATAAATGAATTTTTATATCATCCAAGCAGGATGTTTCCTTAAATTTGTTTGATTTTTAGCAAACACCGAAGGAATGTAGTTGGGTAAGTCCAAATGAAAGTTTGTTCTACTAGTATGTTCTCAAAGCACCATCAATATGGTGATTGTGGTTTTTTGTATGTTTGAATTTATGGGACCTCATGGTTGCTTATCTCTTTAAAAAATTTGAGGGTTACTCTAGGGAAAGCATTGCAATTTGTTCTACATACTAACACTAAAATACCAGATTCCATAAAGTTGACTAGTTGAATTATGAGATTCGATGGCCTACTTGAGTTACAATAAACTTTCATGGACACAAGTAATTCCCTAGTAAAAATGAGTTTCACAATTTTTATAGAACTAGTTACAAAGTGATTGCATTACAGTATATGATTATTCAGGTACCAATGGAATAAGCAAAGAAGTTGGCTCGAAACTTTTTACGTTCTATTTAGTTACTGATAGTTAGTTAATTGAAGAAGTAATTCTCCTTTCTCTTAGTTTTGCTCCGATCTCCTTATGGATTTTCTCGTATTTGGTTGCAGTGCAAAAAGATATACAGTTAGCTAGGCGCATAGGAGGAAGGCGGCACTGGTGATATATAGGCCAAAAGGCAAAGCTAATCTGCCATTGATGGAAGCTGTGTATTCTAGTTTGAGCAAGTGGCATTGTGTTGTGTAGCTCTTCGAGCAGCCTTTGCTCCGAATGATTTCCGATACATTTGTAAGTGTAGCTGATGTGTATTTGCAGGAGCACTGCATTGAATTCACATACTGAAACTTCTAATTATCGATTCATCTATCTATGAGTTAGCCATTGAGGACTGTTGCAATGTGAAACTTTCCATCAAACATTGGCTAATTATACTCTCAAGTGGCCTCACTGTTGGTTTAATTGATCTCTTTCTGGTTTAGTTTTTGCCTTTTGTGGTTCCATTCTTTTTAGACTTCTCCTTATCATGCTCTTCTTTTATAGAAAAATGCAAATGCCAACTAAGTTAGATTTTCCTTTTTGGATATGTTTAGGATCAACTTGTTGAGTGAAGGTGAAGAATGGTGCCTTTCCTCTTCTGAAAATAGAGTAGCACCAAGGGCTTAAGCTTTAAAGGTGCTCGGTTCAAATTATAGCCTATTGGTGTTTTACTCGAGGTCAATAATATTTTTTTTATTATCCAATGAAATGTCTAATGAAAAAATGATAAATCCCAGTCAGTCTCATAGACTCAGTCCCTTTGATTGCGTTCCCTATTTGCAAGAATTTTTCTCCAAATACGGTCGGTTACAATCCGGTCCACCGTTGCACCATTGAAATGTCTAATGAAGCTAATAATATTACTAGTGAAAGTATTTTACACGTGGACTTTGAATAGTTGAGATAAACAACAATCATAAATGGTTGGACTATGAACAATAAATTTGAATAGTAATGTTGGAGAAGTATTAATTACATGAATTTGATGTTTCATCTACTATTTTTATCATTTCCTTTACGTTTATAATTTTCTCTCGCTCCAAATAAATAAGACTAAAAGATTTTTTTTTGACAATTTAATGATTTAGTAAAATATGATCGTCTTTCTATATTTAAAGGTTTACTCTATCCATTTAAAAATTCATTACCATCAATTGTCGAATTTAGATACAAAGATATGAATATATTAAAAAAATTTTAAGAGTATATTAATTTTAATTTAAAATGATTTAAAATTATCTAAGTTTATCATCTAATTTAGTCTTATAAAAAATTGATAAAATTTATCATAAATTTATTATAAAATATAAAATAATAATATTTATTAATCAATATCACTAATGAATTTTAAAGATTTAAAACTTAGTAATATATGTAATAATTCAGTAAAAAAATAAAATTTATCATCTCAACAGTCTTATATAATTAGTCCCATAAATATTTATAAAAAAATAAATTAAAAAATTATAATTAAAGGTATTGTCTCGACGTGACATGTGGGTACTGAAACTTGCTTATGCCATTCAATAAATTAAAAAAAAACCCGATCCGGTTGGCTTTAGCAGCCGGTTCACAATCTGAGTGGTTACCTTTTTTACTCCTTACCGAAGCGAAGAACAAAATAAAATCTTTCATTTTCTCGTTTTTTTTTCCTTCGATTTTTGTTTTTCAAAATAGGATGTGCATGAACAACTGAACAACCCCCCTCTCGCTCCCTCGCGAAGCTCTCTCTCTCTTCCATCCCCACTCCGATCTCCTCCATGAATTCATAGCGGAGCAGCCCACTGACGAGCAGATCTCCGAGTTCAATGCCGTCTTCGCCTGTTCGTCTTCAAATGGGGACGGTCCGTTCCCTACGAATCCCTCCCCCACCTGTTTAGCTTTGTTGGTTCGCTTCCGATCTTCGTCGCCCCCATTTTTTGATCTAAGGGACATTTCTCCTTTTGGCTATTCCACTGGTCCTGTTCATCAATTACTGTTTTATTTGGTTCGTACCGTCGATGTACGTTTTTCATCGACCACCATTTGGTCGTTTATTTGCTTAGATCTGTCTTCTTTATGTGCGCTGCAATTTGTTTCACCGGTAGTACTGATTGGACCTTGGGAATTTGGGGTTTCATGCTGAGTTACTCATTTGTGGACGTAGATGTTCTTTTCTTGAGGAAATGATTGATGGATTTTGCCTTTTTTCATTTTTCTGCGATGATAGTGCTCCGAGTTAGCATATTTTCAACTGGTAGTTGTCAATTTTTTCTGAGTCCATTATGGTAAGATTAGTGTTCCGTGTTGCCATACGATCTGAATCTAGGATTATCGTCGTGCATGTTTTCTTGTGAAATTTAGATGTGAGGATTTACATAGGTGAGTATAGTCTTTGGTATTTTACACCACTCTAACAACTTGGAACCATAAAATGTCTGTGATCTCCAAGTCTGGAATAGCGTTTGTATATTACTTGAATACTTTGATGACGTCTACAGACTACAAGAGTAACAGGATTGGTTCTTCATGTAATGGTCAATGTAAGAAAACAATTTCTCTGAGATGACTTGATTTACTGTGCTGGTATTAACAAAAATTAGTGGGACAAGTTTTTCATCAATTGTTTGATTGGCCATTTTGAGTTACTGGAGAAATTTCTTGTTTGTTTTTGCTGTACAAACAAATTAGCAACAAGAGGAAGGTTGAGATTGCTAAATGTTGAAGGATATGAAAAGAATGCATGTTCAAATCAATGATTCAATTTAAAATAGCTGAAGGATAATAAGACATAAAGAAACTTCCAAAGAAAAGGTTCTTATTGACAGGAGCACAACCAATCATTGCCTCCAAGTGGCCATAGTGATGAATCTGGATTGCATTGAAACCAAAGTTTTGATTTGTTTCTATACATCTTGAAAGAACCCTTTTACTGAACTGAACTACAATCGAATTAAAAGAGATAAGGTAACCAATCTTTTGTGACTTGCTCATTCATAATGTTGCAAGTCTTCCTCATCAATTAAACCTAGATAACAAAGTAGTGACTTGCTAGGCAAAGGGATTAGCTGGATTCCCCAAACGCTATAAATGGAGATTTGGCTAACTCTATGGATTTATCCATTGTTTGAGTTTTACTCAACTCAAGGATGTTTAACTATATCCTGTACACCCTGTGGTATGTAGAGACACCTCTAAAGAACCTGAGTGAAACAAACTGGATTCTTTTGACATGCTCAACCCTTTGTTATATGTTTCAAATTTTAAGTATTAGGAATAAGATATGTTGAGCCTTAGAAGGTAGAACAACCATATTTTTAGAAACTAGTGTAAGCTATAAGTTTGGAGAACAAAGTGGCTTCCTTTGACATGCTCAACCCTTTGTTATATGTTTCAAATTTTAAGTATCAGGAATAAGATATGTTGAGCCTTAGAAGGTAGAACAACCATATTTTTAGAAACTAGTGTAAGCTATAAGTTTGGAGTACAAAAATTTTACAGAAAAGTTTAGGACTGTATGTGGATCCAAGTATTTGAGTGCAGCAAGATCTTACTCTAGCTTTGTCATCATTAGATTCTTAGGTACCTTGCAAGACTTGTTAGAAAATATATGGTTTATTTTGTAATCAGCATTAGAAAAAAACAGGAAGGACCAATCTGTAATATCTATTAATGAATTTTTCGGAAAGTGAAGGAAATTTGGTTTTGAATCTCAAAGAGAAGTTGGAAACTTAAAATAGGAGCATTGCATGGAAAATAATTCATTTCAAAGTGAAAGGGATTTGGGCAGAATGCCTGCTCTAAATTGCACAAACATAAAAATGAGGTGGTTAAGCATTATGAAGTCTTGTTTTTCTTTTTGTTTTTGAATCCCTAAGATATGATTGCAGGCTGTCTGATTTTGTCTTCTTTGATTTGGAAAGGGTTTCAAGCATGGTTGTTAAATTAATATCGTAGTAGGATTGATGGTAAAAGAAACCAATCTTTGATCTGGATATTTCAAGTATGATTGTTCAAATTAATATTGTATGGGATTGATGGTAAAAAAAAGAGAAAAGAGTACAACTATCATGGTCTGGTAGAAATGGTGAAATTGTAGTCATTTGGACAACTTTTAAAAATGAAAATTTTAATAATTTAATATAAGGGATTGCATATGATGTTAAATCTATCTTATTATAAAACTATAAATTATGTCTCATGGAATTGCATTATTAGTTACAGAATATATATAAATTTATCTTTCCGGTACTCAACCCATCAAGGTGGTTAAGTACCAAAAATTGACTCCTAAGTACCGAAAATGTCTGATTACCCACCTTGATGGGTTGAGTACTGAAATTTATCCTTTAAATACCGAAAATGGGTCCTGAAATATCGAAAATGGTGGGTGAAATACCGGAAATGGGGTGCTAAGTACCAAAATTGGGTGAAAAAGTACCGAAAAGGGTTGATTACCCACCTTGATGGGTTGATTACCCACCTTGATGGGTTGAGTACCGAAATTGGTCCTTTAAGTACCGAAAATGAGCCCTGAAGTACCGAAAATGGTGGGTGAAGTACCGAAAATGGGGTGCTAAGTACCAAAATTGGGTGGAAAAGTACCGAAAAGGGATGATTACCCACCTTGATGCGTTGAATACCGAAATTGGTCCTTTAAGTACCGAAAATGAACCCTGAAGTACCGAAAATGGTGGGTGAAGTACCGGAAATGGGGTGCTAAGTACCAAAATTGGGTGGAAAAGTACCGAAAAGGGCTGATTATCCACCTTGATGCGTTGAGTACCGAAATTAGTCCTTTAAGTACCGAAAATGGACCCTGAAGTACCGAAAATGGTGGATGAAGTACCGGAAATGGGGTGTTAAGTACCCCATTTTGGCTGAGTACTGAAAAGGGCTGATTACCATCTTGATGGGTTGAGTACTGAAATTGATCATTTGAGTACCGAAAATGGGTCATGAAGTACCAAAAATGGTGGGTGAAGTACCGGAAATGGAGTGCTAAGTACTAAAATTGAGTAGAAAAGTATCGAAAAGGGCTGATTACCCACCTTGATGGGTTGAGTACCGAAATTGGTCCTTTATGTACCGAAAATGAGCCCTGAAATACCAAAAATGGTGGGTGAAGTACCGGAAATGGGGTGCTAAGTACCAAAATTGGATGGAAAAGTACCGAAAAGGGCTGATTATTCACCTTGATGGGTTGAGTACCGAAATTAATCCTTTAAGTACCGAAAATGGACCCTGAAGTACTGAAAATGGTGGGTGAAGTACCAAAAATAGGGTGCTAAATATCAAAAACAAGCTTGGGTTAGGGTTAGAGTTTGAGGAATCGCGCAATTTTTAAACAGGCTGGGGATTTAAGTCAGTCGACTGAGATGAAGCTGTCACTCGACTGCGTCAATCTCAGTCGACTGGACTGAAACTCCAGTCGAGTCAAAAACATTCTGTATCGAAATTTTTAACAATCAGTCGACTGGAATTTTCAATTCAGTCGAGTCACTTACGATCTGTATTGAAGATTTTGTATACCAGTCGACTGTACTGAAAGGTCAGTCGACTCAAAAACATTCTATGCCGAAAGTTCAATGTATCAGTCGACTGAATTACTGAATCAGTCGACTGATATTCTCTATGGTTTCACAAATAGATATTTTTATTTTTAAAAAAATATTTAATGCGACAAAAATCATGATCATCAAAATATCTAAACCATTCCCAATCATATATATCTAATTTAACATTGAAACATCCAAAAAATTTAATCCACAATTGAAAGGTTGCATTGCTCATGTATATTTCATTAAATAGTTATTCTAATTAAACTCGATTCTTACATCGACAACTATGACTTCTTTGGGACACGGAAAGTACAGTAGTTGATAGTCCTCTGATACCACAAGTATCATTGATTACACAAATTAGTTTAGTTTAATGTGATAGAATCATTGGCAAGTGAGATGGATCGATCCAAGAAAAACTGGTGCAAGAGGCTTTCAATAACTTTCTATGAACAACAGATCATGAGTTGCTAGGAAGCTTCCAAATTTATTAGCAAAGATTGGAAGCTCTAGAAGGTGATGCGATGGCTGAAACTTGAAATCTTCGATGCTAGGCGATGATCAACCATATCTATCTGCAGAAGAGAAAGTAAATTTACAATAAAAAATAAGGAAAAAAGCATGCACATAAGGGCCGAAGGAAAGATGATTACATTACGATTTGGTAATGAAACTTACATCTAGAATACATACTGCTTCTATTTGGTGGAGGAGCTCCATGATTCTATGGAAGAAAAAGAAGAATGTATATGCGTCAGGTGAAATTAAATAAATATAGTTTTTGAAGCAATACACATTATTGTCAATATGAAAGTAATCAAACAACAAACAAGAAACTAAAGCATAGTAACTTTTTTAAATTACTTTCCAATGAAAAAAAAGAAAATGAAATTTACTTGAAAATTACCGGGATACTCTGGTACAACACTAGAACCTGCTGAAGTTCAACATATCAAATCGTGTGTAAAAAGGTCAGCTGCATTTGCATTGGGAAAGAAATCAGAAAAACACCACTTAAATAACCAGTATATGAGTGCTGATAGTATGGCAGAGAAGACCCATCTCCAGAAGGGTATGCGCCTCCAACAGGGTATGCGCCATAGCTAACCAAAACATCAACATTTTTAAAAAAAGGATAGGTTGCTCAGATTGATGAACTTACTGAGGTTAGATGTGCAAACCTTGAGCTGGAAACTGGAAAAGATCTGTCAAGACAGAGATGAGGGTATCCTCTGGTGTCAAAATATAAGGCATCTTCTCCCTACAGCAATAGTAGTATGCCAAGGATATGATCAGAAAAGATCAAGGTGGAATTGCACTATAAAAGAGTAATTACCAGATAAGCGAAGGAACGTTTTGCTCCAGCCACATGTGGATAATCTTGTACCATAGGACCGGTTATGCAAAAAAAAATACAAGTGAAAAGTAACTTATAAAATCATTAGAAGTAATAAAAAAATGTTCATAAAACTAAATGTTAAACTTGAGTGAGAAAATAGGAAAACAAAGCAGCATCATAAGGTTGTCCATATGGGAAGTAGACAAAGTAATAACACTCTCATCCCAGCAGTAGCAACTAGTGGGAAGGTATGATTGGAGCTAATAAGGACTTGCCAGGCAGACTAGGAAAGAAAACATAAGGACTACCAGGTTGAGTCCATTCACAAGATCAACTTAGATCCACTCTAGTTAAACTATTCAGTGAATATTGTATACAAAATTCAACTTTGGTGATTGAAATGATGATATCTTTAGGAATCATATAATGGTTTAAAACATAGGTCAAATGAGGTTACAACAACTTTTTAAAAAATAAAGGGTTGTATTAAAATTTGAAATAGTTTACGAGGTCATGGTGCATTTTAGTTAACTAGGTTATTCAACAGAAATTTGAGAAGTAAGATAAACATGTTAGGTAGCACCTACTCGAGTAAAGCATCTATAGCCAATCTATGGAAGGATTCTATGGTAATCGCTATAGCTTGACAACCAATTAAACCTAGTAGTGAGCTCCAATAGATGAAATAAAATGAGAAAACATACATTGAGATAATGCAAACATTATTCAAAAGTCCAATCAGTTCTAGAATTAAACAAGTTGAATCAGCCAGAGCAAAAGTACAAGGAAATAGGAACAACAAAGAATACTCTAGTAAATGTAATGGAAACTAATCTAATTGATTTGAATGTTACTAATTTGATACCCTTGCATAAATTTAAAAAGTGTGAATAAATTCATAAATAGACCACAAATAGTTGAGATAAACATTGACGATAACAATTAAGGATCAATAAAAACACTATAAGAGGAGAACCATATGTGAAGTTTGTGAACATTATATTGATTGACAAAGGTAGGGACCAGATCATGCACAGCATCAATCAAGATGCAAATTAATAATGCAGCTCAAGATAGTAACAAACACACACACAAAAAAAAGAAATGGGTTAGCACTGTGACCTCTTCGATTCTGGGCGACGTGAAGCAGATGATCCACGAGGGCAGCGCGATGGGTTTAGGGTTTACGGAGAGGCGCGATTTCTTCGCTTTTGGGCGGCGGTTCTAACCTCGCAGAAATCGGGCGGCATGTAAATACATCGCGATCGGGTATAGGGACCAGATCATACACCTTCTTGTTATTGCAATAAAAAAGCATGCACATAAGGGCTTTTTTATTGTAATAAAAAGCTGCAGAAGAGTATCTCATGATCTGTTTTATTACAATAAAAAAGCATGCACAGAAGGCAAAGATGAAGCAGACACCTTGCTGCTAGAAACGCTCGACACGTTTGCAGTGGGTTCTTCTTGGAGAAATGAGCGCCAAAGGCAATGAAGAAGCACAAAAAAAATATCATTGCAGTGGGTTCTTCTTGGAGAAATGAGCGCCAAAGGCAACGAAGAAGCACAAAAAAATATCAGTGCGGAGGAGGAAGAAGAGGAGTGCGACGGCGGCGACGAGCTTGTGGCAGCGCTTGGTGCCTTCGGGCACATGGAGGAGAGGGCGCGGCTACAGTGGGCGAGGGCGAGAGGGTGGCTGTGACGGATCGCACAGATCGGGCGGCAGGTCTTCTCGCGGCGGCGTCTTCCTGCGGCGACGAGGACGAAGGATCGGCAGCGAGGATTTCGGATCGGCGTGGAGCGGATTCGGCAGATCGGCGAAGATGTTGGGTTTCGGCAACGAGGAATCGAGCGGGGGAATTTGGGAACGAGGAGCCAAATTTGGGCGCCGAGGGATTTTAGCTTCGTCGCCACGAGGAAGAGGGATTTTAGCCACGAGGAAGCGGACGAAGCGAGAAAGTTGTCCACGTCAGATGTCGCGGACGAGGAGCGGATGAAGCGGAGCGCAGCAGAGCAAAATCCTATATATATATATATATATATATATATATATATATATGAAAGAATAAAATCTTTATGATAATTTATGATTTGATTGGTATAAATCAATTTTCAGATTTAGCACAATTTATTTGATCTAAGATAAAGTTGAAAGTTAATTAGATCCTGTCTCCCAGACCAGAATCTAACCATGTCTCAGTTTAGATCACCCAAATGGGTCTAGACTGGACTGCGCCTAAAGTCTAAAATTGGACTCGTCCTCACTGGTTCGCTCCTCCAGTGACTTACCTCACTTACCTCATGCAGCTCTATTTAACTTATTAAACCACCAGGACTTCCTGCCAAGGCTCAACCATCCTGGTCTTTCTGCCAAGTCTCAACCAACTTGGTCTTCGGCCAGTTGTCAGGCTCCGCGGACCCAACTGGACTTCCTGCCAGGGCTCAACCACCCTGGACTTCAGCCTGGTGTCTGGTTCTAAGTCTTTCGACCCTGCACACTTAGTAAAGAGGTTAAATCCATAATAAATCTAACTTTAACTTATTTGTCATTCATTAAAACTTGAGTTTGACCGTTAGTGCAAACTGCACCAACAATATTAACCGTTAAGGAGGAGCTCCCAGTGGTCTTTTATTTGAGGAGTAGATTGTTGGAATACAATCAAAATCCCATATTGAAAATACA
The DNA here is from genome assembly GCF_044706935.1 of Curcuma longa. Lineage (NCBI taxonomy): Eukaryota > Viridiplantae > Streptophyta > Magnoliopsida > Zingiberales > Zingiberaceae > Curcuma > Curcuma longa. The sequence continues at coordinate 8,886,301 of NC_133871.1, forward strand.
TGGAAAAGATCCTAAGATTATAAAATGAAAAATATCTCATTAGTACGAGACTTTTTAAGTAAAATTCAAAAATAAAATTATGAGAGTGTGGATTCAAAATGGATAATATTGAATCAGTCGGACAATGCTCATGGCAATAGTTATTTGCATTTTGCATCATTTTGTTGGACACCTGAAAGGAATTATGAAGCATTTAGTAAATTTTGATTTGAAGGAGCGAGACGAAAGGAATGGAAAATTGAAACAGAATGTTACATGTCTGCTGCATGAGCCTTCAGTCCATCAATCCAGCTATAACCAACACCATCACTGAATTGCTCCTTCTGCCTGTAAAGAATGTGCTGCAATGCAAAACAAAATACTCGTTAATTCTATCAGCAAGATCTCTGACAGAGCCGGCCCTGGGCCGGGGCAAACGGGGCGACCGCCCAGGGCCCAACAATCCTAGGGGCCCAATTTCAAACCATTAATTATTAATTTTATATTAAGAATTAGTCTTAGGGTTGGGTTACGTTGGGAGTCACGAAGCGTCGAAGAAGCCGCCGCCCGTTCTGTTCTCTCGCTCCTTCGCTCGCATCCTCTCCTCGCACCTCGCCGCTGCCGCTCCTCGCCTCCTCGCCTCGACTCCGGGCTCGCTCGCACCTCGCTCGCTGCCGCTCCTCGCCTCGCGGCTCCGGGCTCGCTCGAAGCCGTCGCGCATCCTCTCCTCGCACCTCGCTCGCTGCCGCTCCTCGCCTCGCGGCTCCGGGCTCGCTCGAAGCCGTCGCTCATCCTCTCCTCGCTCGCTGCTCGCTGCCTCGCTCCTTGCCTCGCTCGAAGCCCTCGCTCCTCGAAGCCATCGCTCGCTGCATCCTCTGATCGTCACCGACGGTCGGTGGGAGTGGAACGGTTCTCCTTTTGCACGATCTCGCTCGGTGGGACCGTGGGAGTGGGGCGGCCGGTTCTCCTTTTGCACGAAGCCGACGGCCGGCGCTCGGTCGGTCGGTGGGAGTGGGTCTGGTCAGTGGGACGTTCTGGTTGCCGGCGCTCGCTCGATCAGTGGGAGTGGGTCAGTGGGAGTGTGGGACGGCTGCTTCTGGTTTTACACAGCACACTGGCCACTGCACAGCATAGGTATCTATGGCGCCGATTTCTTCTATAGTACTTTTATAGTTTGTGATAATTAATCAATTACATTTTACATTTAATGTCTTAGTGATCTTCCTATGTAATTCCTAAATTGTAGGTAATTTAGGGTTTCAAATAGAGTCTCAGAAAGTTTATCAAGGGATTAGAAAAAATTGCATTATGTGTCATTGGTATGATGATTTTAGATTCTGAATTCTTAGCTTCACTGATGAATGTTTAAAGATGCTAGCCTGAAAGTGTACAGATACATTTATTTTTTTGCCGAACTTAAAATTATATTTGAAATCATTTTATTATGCAATGATTGTTTAAAATGTTTTAATTGGGGATTTTGTTTCTTCTGACAGTTCAAAGACCGTCCATAAATTTTGACTGAAGAGATACCTTTGTGAAGCAGTGAAGATCCCCAAGCAGTGAAAATTAATTAAATCTTATTTACGGACTACGATGACTCAAGATAGACTAAATGGATTAGCAATTTTATGCATTGAAAAAAATATGTTGGAAAATATTGAATATGATGCTATCATTGATGAGTTTGCTTCTAAAAATGCATTACGAACACATTTTAAATGAGTTACCTATGTATTTTTTTTATTGGTCGATGCTTACTAGCCGATTCACTCGCGACACTCTTGAGAAAGGGATTGCTGCTATCCTACCTCAGTCCTGAGATCATGAAAGGGAAACAATACGATGGCAAGGTCAAATTTCGATCTCATCTTGCCATTCTATTTCTGCTCTCAAATGTTCATCTGAAGATACTTGTAAGTAATGTATGATAATAGTCTGAAGTATTCGATTTATGTTATGGCAGATGGCTGATGTCTGGTCGTGTGGAGTCACTCTATATACGATGTCAATTTGGTTGGGAAATTTCCTTTCGATGGCTCGGGCATTACATATACCTATCAGGTACTTATTGGCTTTCTGTTACTAAAATTCATCAATGTGTAAGTTTTTATACCATGGATATTCTGATGTTTAATTTTATTAATTGCAGAACATAGTTTCAGCTAATTATCCGATTCCTGAGCTTGTCACGAAGAGTTGCAAGGATTTATTATCCAGGATTTTTGTTGTCGATCCGTCAAAGGTAGTAGTTCTGAAAGTCTCAAAAGCAAACTACTTCAATTTCAGTTCTTTAGTTACTCATCAAAAGGTATATATTTACAGAGAATAACAATTGCTGAAATAAAGAAGCATCCTTGGTTTCTAAGGCTGTTGCCTCCAGCGATGACCGAAGAGGTCCAGATGAGGTTTTACCATTGTGAGCCTGACGAAGCCCCCCCAAAGCTTGGAAGACATAAGGATGCTCATTGAGGAGGCAAGACATATTTCTGCTAGTTTAAATTAGCAGAAAAGTTCAAGTATGAACTTTTGTTTACTTGTTGCCATTGAGTAAGTGTTTTTTTTTGTACAAATAAAAGATTTTTTAACAGTGCAATTTTATATTAGGGCCCAAAAATTTTAATTTCGCCCAGGGCCCTTGTACACTCAGGACCGGCTCTGATCTCTGATGAGCAAGATAACTAAAAGACAACCTTTGGCAGGTAGGGATTCTCCTCATCGTCGAAGGCCTTCCTCAGCACTCACTTTTCAATTCGACCCGACCTCGATCTGAGACGTAAACGGAGAACCAGTCGGAATATTCTGTGGGGAATCGAAATCCTTGTAGATAATGCAGTTCGCACACCATTTTTGATTCAGGATCGATGCTCATTGTGACATTTATAAACTCCTTGTCTAAGAACGGCACGCGAGCTTCAAGCCCCCAAGCTGATGTTGCTTTGTTAGCCCTCAAGCGATCATATTGATGGAGAGCTTTAATCTAGAGAAACAATAGGGATCAAAATGATCGTTTAAAGAAAGGCTAGTCATTTTCAACGAAGAAATGAATGAATGAATACCTTTCGACATGTCTCCATGTGTAATTCTTCCTTGCTTGGCGCCTTGTGAAAGTACAAATAGCCTCCAAATATCTCATCCGAACCCTCGCCAGAGATCACCATCTTCACTCCCAGTGCCTTGATCTTCCGAGACATGAGGAACATTGGTATACTGGCTCTAATTGTTGTCACGTCGTATGTTTCGATACGATGGATATTGGAAATATAAATGGAAATAATAAAGTGGAAGGATAGAGAAGACCCTCATATGAAGGAGTTTAGTTCCACATTGGTAGTTGATCGGCAACTTGATTGATTTATATTGTATCGCAAGCATTAATGTTGTGAACAAATGTAAGGGGAGAGGTTCTCTCTTCTCAGCCTCTTTAACACTCGATGTCCTGACAGTCAGTGACTCGGCCACACTGCTCTCTCTGACAAAGATTGAATAACAATAGAAACATACGAAAAATATAATTTCTAAATAATTTGCCTCAATTATCATTTTTTTTGTTTTGATTTAATTTTTAAATTAATTTCTACTACCGTGCCTACTGTCTGCCAATCATTGATCATCGTAGTGTCCAGAAGAGGAAAGAGCGGCTGAGAGGCTTTTAAAGCAGAACGGGGACTTGCTTCTGGATTAGGAGAGAGGGCAAGGAAAGCAGCCACCTTGGGCCTCCGCAATGGCGAGTTGGGCCCTCTCTCAATGCTGCGGCATCACCGCCTTCCCTCGCCTCCAATCCGGCATCCTGCCCGCCGCCGGTCTCCTCCCTCTGCGCAGGCGTACCCTCCCCTCCACTTCCACCGGTTTTTCATTCTCCGCCGCCAATGGCATCTATCTCCGCCGCCCCTTGGGCCGCCGGGAGCTGGTGCTTCGTGTCAGCGCGCCGTCAAGCGTGGTACCCTTGGAGGTCGAAAGGGAGTCGTCCGAGGGCAGAGGAGGGCCTAGCGTGAGCGGGATCAAGGAAGAAGCTTTCGACCCCGGGATGCTGCCGCTGTTCGGGCTAGCGGAGATCCGCGCGGCCATTCCCAAGCATTGCTGGGTGAGGGACCCGTGGCGCTCGATGAGTTATGCGGTGCGCGATGTGGTGGTGGTGTTAGGGCTTGCAGCAGCGGCTGTGTACATCAATAGTTGGATAGTGTGGCCGCTCTACTGGGTTGCGCAGGGGACGATGTTCTGGGCTCTCTTCGTTCTCGGCCACGACTGGTATGTAACAAACCCTAATTTACTTGTTTCCTCTAGAAACTTGAAATTTTGGCTTGTAAATTTTAAAACAAAGCCTCAATTCTGCGGCAGTGGGCACGGGAGTTTCTCAAACGACCCAAAGCTTAACAGTGTGGTTGGGCATTTGCTTCATTCCTCCATACTTGTTCCTTACCATGGATGGTAACATCTTTCCCCAAATATAAGGATTCTAACTTCTAAATCTCATTAAGTCAATTTATGTTTGCATTAATGGCTAATGACAATTATTCTGATTGCTTTGAGCTGTGCAGGAGAATTAGCCACCGGACTCATCACCAGAATCATGGGCATGTTGAGAATGATGAATCATGGCACCCGGTTAATAACTCATCTTTCATCCTCAGATCCTGGCGTTGGAGATTTCTTTTTTCCCTTATCCACCTTGAAAACCACTGTATTAGTGAAGCTAATTCATCTTGTTCTAATTGCAGTTGCCTAAGAATTTATATAGGAATTTGGATCCTTTAACCAAGAAGCTTCGATTCACATTGCCATTCCCTATGTTTGCTTACCCCTTCTACCTGGTGAGTAACAAACTAGACACCTTGCAGTTGACGACAGAGAAATTAACATTTCGATCATGCTCAGACTTAATCTTCAATTCATAACAGTGGGGGAGAAGTCCAGGGAAGTCCGGTTCACATTTCCACCCTAGTAGTGATTTATTTGTTCCTAGCGAGAGGAAGGATGTTATTACATCAACTGTCTGTTGGACAGCAATGCTGGTGATCCTTGCAGGTTTAACCGTTTTGATAGGTCCTATTCAGATGCTTAAGCTTTATGGCGTTCCATATTGGGTTGGTTTCTCTTCTTCTTTCCATCTTGTTCTTCGCGTGGCAATTGGATGATGCTGAAACTATTTTGGTTCCAAACACAGATTTTTGTCATGTGGCTTGATCTCGTGACATACTTGCATCATCATGGACATGAGGAGAAGCTGCCTTGGTTTCGTGGAAAGGTAAGAAGTCATTGCAAGTATCCAGATAACCTTCTATTGTTTTGCATAATCCTGTAGTATTTTTGTTATTTCCAAGCCATTACTGTTATCAGGAATGAAGCTTTCAGCAGAGCTTTGTATGGCTAAACTCAGAACAGCATCATATCAGCTAATTAATCTAGGATTCTATAGCATAGTTAATTGTGATCAAACCATGGTGTCGGTGATCCAAAGTTACATGTTGAGGCTCATAATCCTTTACATCTAGAAGCTAGATTTTTCATATTTGTCCACAAAGCATGATTTTCCAAAGGAAGCTGGATAATGAATTTTGATAGAAACTTGGTGTGCTTCATTCAAACTCACCCATCTGAAAAGCTAACAATCTATTGCTCATATCAACTAGGAGCGAGATCTTTCATTAGTTGGTCACTATTTTCCAGTGAGCCAAGTGCTCTTGATCCAAAATTCTTGAATGCTAATAATTTTTTGTCCATCTCACCTAGGAATAAAGTAATTCTTATTGGCTGACACTGTAGCACCAAAGCAAGCTTTTTTCCAGTGAAAATCTTATATAGTCACCCATAACTATATCAACCGAAACTTGATATTATTGTTCGAAAACCAACCATCTTAACAGCCAATAATCTCTCCCTCTTGTCATTTGCCAGGAGTGGAGTTATCTTAGAGGAGGATTGACTACACTCGATCGTGATTATGGATGGATTAACAATATCCACCATGATATTGGTACTCATGTGATTCATCACCTCTTCCCACAGATACCTCACTACCATTTAATAGAAGCTGTGAGTACTATCAGTTTTCTCCTTAGACATCTGTGCATGTATATTTTTAACAAGAATTGCTCAGAACATATCAATCTTGCATCAGACTGAGGCAGCAAAACCAGTGCTTGGAAAATACTACAAGGAGCCAACAAAGTCTGGTCCTGTGCCATTTCACTTATTTGGGATCCTACTAAGGAGTTTGAAACAAGATCATTATGTTAGCGACACCGGAGATATTGTTTACTATGAGACTGATCCACAACTAACCGTTGCTTCAGAAGCTAAGTGAAGGAACACCTCTGCCACCATTCTTGTATTCCCCCACATAACTCTAACTATTGATGGAATTGTATCAATTCATGTTGTTTAGAAAGGTTTGTCATTGTTGCTAAAACTTTGAAGGTGATAAATATAATGCGACTACTATTTTTGGCTCTTGTCATTTGATTTCTTTGTGGACTACTTTTTACATTTCAAACTTGCCATAATTCTAATGGATTGGACGTCTTTTCCTGACTCATTGAGCTTTGATTGTATTGCCTACTCAACTGTTTTTTTTTGTAAATTGAAGTAAATAAATATCAATTAAAAATAGGATTTATATTTACAATGACTAGAATAAGTAGGCAATATTAAACAAATTTTAATGATAAAATATATAAATAAAATTTATTTATGGTATAATTATTCTCAGCACACACCAAATAGTTAAATGGAAACAAGTGACGTCGCCTTCCTCCTGCCATTAGTCCCGCCTATAATATGTTCGACGGAATGCCCAAGAGAAGTTTGACCCCGGAATAACAGCTCTGTAGGCGGAACAGATGGCGGAGGCGACGAAGAAGGGCCCGTGGACGGAGGAGGAGGACGAGCGACTGGGGTGGTTCGTGCGCTTGTTCGGCGAACGCCGATGGGATTACTTAGCCAAGGTATCAGGTTTGAGCGGTGGTGGGGGATCGATGAAGGCAACGCGATCGTCGATCGATGCAAATGTTTTTGTTTTAGTTAATTTGCTTGGTCGCGCGGATGTATGTGTGTTGTTGTAGGGCTCGGCAGGTCGGGGAAGAGCTGCAGGCTGCGCTGGATCAATTACCTTCATCCCGGACTCAAGCACGGCCGGTTCGCCCCTGAGGAGGAGCAGCTTGTGATCCAACTCCATGCCAAATGGGGCAACAGGTTTGAATTTTACATGTGTTCACAAAGATTGAATTTTTTTTTCCTCCTTCCTTGTCTGCTGAGCTGATGTTGTGCTTAATGCTATGCAGCCTGAATTTTGGGGGAAAAAATACATGAAAATGAAATTAACAACTCGTATTAATTTTGCAATGATTTGATCGTTCTATTTCTGGTCAAACATACCCTGTGATGCAATGGTATTGCTGTGCTTTTAGCAATTTGATTTGGGAAAGTAACTTTATGAAATTGAAAGTGACATTAGATCCACTGCCGATCAGTAGTTTAGGGGTTATTTTCTGTGTCTGAAACAGTAGAAACTTTTGAAACTTTAAAGTCATAGGCAAATGGTTGGATTTTTAACTCTCTCTTGGTTGAGATTGATTATATTTTCTGAATCTACTGAAACATTGTGAGGAACAAACTACTGTTTTGTTTCTTTTTTCTTCACCACGAGAATCAAAGTCAAATTCTTGAGATTTTCTTGCATTCATAGTTTAGTGTGTTAATTTGTTCTAAAAATTTTAAATTCTATAAATGGGGATAATTTTTGACACTCAGGTGACCTATTGGCCTTATGCTTGTCTAATCATTTAACTAAATTGCTCTACATAAGGTAAGGTTTTCGCTGAGAAAAAAAAAGTATTTGGTTTTCTTCTCATCATATAACATCAAAAATCAAAGTTATAGTATTCATAGTTTAGTGTGTTTATTTGTTCTAAAAATTTTAAATTCTATAAATGGGGATAATTTTTGACACTCAGGTGACCTATTGGCCTTATGCTTGTCTAATCATTTAACTAAATTGCTCTACATAAGGTAAGGTGTTCGCTGAGAAAAAAAAAGTATTTGGTTTTCTTCTCATCATATAACATCAAAAATCAAAGTTATAGTATTCTTTTTTTCCCCCATGGTTCAAATAGCTACAGACTAAAAATTACTTGTATTTATATCCTTTCTCTCTGTTGTTGATTATAGTTTCTTAGCTGAAATTTGGTGGATAAAGAGAAATTTAGGCTTGAAAGTCTGAAATATATCAGTATTATTGAGACTTGGGGATGTTGAGGTGCACAATAAGTTCCCCACTTCACCAAGTGCATGCATAGTTTTGATTCATTTTATGCAATATTTCAGTAGTAAAAGTGACATAATTAACCTACTATTAGTGCAACTAGAGCTTCTACAGTCTTAATATTACTCGATGTAATATAGATGCTGAAACTACAGGTGGTCTCAGATTGCACGTTCCCTCCCTGGTCGTACTGATAACGAGATCAAGAACTATTGGAGGACTCACATGCGCAAGAAGGCACAGAAGTTGAATCTCTTCAGCTCACCATCCAGCTCATCATCCTCATCGTCTTCCCCTGCTAACGTATCAAAGCATGAGTTAGAAAGCATGGCAGAAGAAGATATCTCTGCTGCTGCAGCATTCGGAGTGACTGAGGGTGTGAAAGTCTACAGCATGGACCAGATATGGGAAGAGATTGCTGCCTCTGAGTCATTTTGTGAGGAGGAAGATGACGAGTTCAAGATGAACATAAAAATGGATGATGATAATTTCATGCACAATTTTTAACTTGGATGCAAAGTGACAGCTTAACTGATTGTCTCTATGCTTGCCTTGTCCATATTGGATATGCTTTTGTAATCTAAGCTTGATGTAGGACTTTTAATATGATCTTTTTCTTCTTGTTTTTTGAAGTTATAACCTTTTTGTTGATGATAAGGAACAGAATGTAGTTGATGTTAAAGACTTGTTTTATGTAATCTTTTGTTTGATATACATAAAGAACTATGGTTGATCAAAAATTTTTGTGCAGATTTTTCTTAACTTTTTTGTTTTTTTGAAAAGAAGATTATACAAGGTGCAGAAGATAATGCACACTGGTTCTGATAAGCCACTAGTGCACCACTCCAAAAGCTTGGTGGCCTTCAGATTTAGTGGGTGTAGTGGCCTTATCTTGCCATGAATTAACTTTAGACTAAACAAGGGCGGCTAGTGTTTCAGCACAAGACTAGACTGAGGTCAGACTTACTTTCTGTCACAATAATTTAAGACAAACAGCATCATCAATCAAATGGAGATATCTAAATGTAATCAACATTAGTGTTTTCTACCCTCAAGCCAAGAGCTTGACAATAATTTTAATGATCCTTACGGGCTAAAGTGGCTGGCAAACTCAATTATTTGAGGTTAGTTGAATTAGATTTTGAAATTTTATGGGAAAGAATAAATCAAAATAGAGGCTAAATTAAGATAAACATGAAAATTTTATATCTCCTTGACTAATTACTTCTAATTAAGTATTCAGAATACAGTTTATATATACTTAAAGGTTGACTTCCATAATATTATTTTGGATTCGAATTCTAGTCCTCTTACTTATTCCCCTAAATGCTTTACAACTACGTAATGTGGGGGCATCTCCTTGACTAATTACGATTAGTACTTATCTAGCTTACTTTGCTCCTAGTCAGATAATAAGTTAATATGACCTATACTTTTTGGATTGAATAAAACCATATTAATAATTGCCCTAGTCAAACCGCCCATATAATTTAATTAGTTGTTTTTGAAGCTTTATGATCAAACTGAAACTTGATGACGAACATCCATCATCCATGTGGTTAAATAATAGGTTAGCAAAGATCAGCATTCATATTTATTTTTCTTATTTAAATTGCACTAATTATTTTTTTTAAATGACATTTTGCACTTTTTAACCCCCAAAAAAGTCTTCTCTAGCATACTGGATATGTTCAGAGGGTGTTACTTTTTTTGCTCTTCGAAGTGTTTTCTTTATAAAAGATTTGTGTCGAAAAAGAATTGTATTACTATTGATTTTGTAATTTTGTGGATTATTGAGTGCTAAACAGCGACTTCTGTTGGCTTATCCATACTACAAGTATACATTTTACTCGCAATAAATTTTATATTCTCTTCGGTAAAAGATGAAATCCGTCACCTTAACAACCCCATACGGTCTGTCCCATGACCATATATAAGGAGGTAAATCGAATAAAGGAAACTTATGTTCTCGAAATCTGAATGATGTTAGAAAATGTAACTCATGACATATTATACTTGAAAATTTTAAAAATTTTATGATGTTAAATTATCCATAATAACAGATGAAAAACTTGAAAAAGACTGATTATAATAAGCGAAGACATTGTTTAAGTAGTGGTTTAAAGTCTAAACCACGAGTTGTTTGCCATTAGTTTTCACATTCTGAGCAATATCAAAGAAGGTATACCATCCAAAAAAAAGGCTAATTGGAGAACAAATGCCTTGAAGCATCATAATTCTCATAACAAATAAATACACACAAAAGAAAATCCTTAACCATCCCCCAGCAATGATTGACATTTGATGTAATCACCAAAACTTATAACGGCTGCAAATAATATACCTATCCAAAATTTCCAACAAATGAGAGCAACGGGTGAGACAAGTTTCAAGGGATGCTGCATCGCTTGCGATGATTATATGTTTTGATGTCGCTCTGCTTCTGTCTGGAGGATGGAAGGCAGTGGAGCAACAATTTCTACTCTCTACAAAGAAAATCAAATAAATTAAACCAATAATAAAGTTAAATTGTCAAGCTTACCAGGATGCATGGTATCAATAGCAGAGCACTTTAGCTAATTGCAAAGTTCACCACAGATGCAAATAATAAAGAAGCCAATACAAAAATGACTCTTTCGCTCGGTTGTGAATCTAGCATTTCTATGCTTACTAATACCATAAAAATGTTTCCCATAGATAGCCTATTTCAAGGTATTAAATGATCAAGAAAAAAAAAGTAAACAATTACCTTATTTGTAATTGGGTGATCTAGGAAGAGCTTATGTGCATGCAAGTAATAACCACAATCTCCAGGTACAGCTTGCATTGGCTTCTGATAACCTCTGAGAGGGATAAAAACCGATAAAATCAAAATAAAAAAAAAAGGTAAAAGAGAAATCGATGAATCATTAAATTATCTCAATACATCACAGTTTCTCAAAAACATTATAAAAAACAAGACTGATACCCATCATTCGCAAAACAATCACCAATAGACTCTGACTCGAAAGCTTTAGGTTGCCCACCAATGTCATAAAGAGGATCACCTGCTTAGTTGTGACAAGAGAGCATGTCAAATTTATACCATTGCGATTTAAATATAAATCGTTTAGTAAAGGCTCTAAGAGACTAAGACAGCATAAACCTTGACAAAGTGCTCAAAAAACGATCCTCTTGCTTTAAATACCCAAAACAAATACAGAACTCACTATCGAGGTCATAATAAAAATAGATAAATTAAACTTCTCTCTTATGGGCATTGATAAGGAATTTTATAAATGGGGTCATTATTTGGGAATTTTCGAGCAAGAGAATTTTTTTTTTTTGTGTGTGTGCATTTGCCACAAAAGCATCAACACTGATAAATAATATAGAAAAATAAAAGGCTACTCACACCTAGAAATACATTATGAAACTATTTCTCATTTTCACCAAATGGCATGCAACACAATGAGAAATGTTCAATACTGATTCCACAATTAGGAAATCATGGTTAGGAATAACAACTCAACTATAAGAATAGAAAATGCCCATACCACATGTGTTAGCCTATGGTAATCAACCCATGTCTTCATCACAGTCTACAAATATAGAAGCAGATTCTGGAAGTCCAACAATGCTGCACAAAAACACTTATAACCACCCATCCAGATGGAAAATTTGACCTATTAACTTAAAAGGCTAATCCCAAAGTGCTTATATCCAAGTTAACGCCAGTTCATCCTTCAAGACTATATACTCCCTTAATTAATTCACAATTTTCCATGTAGACTGAGCTGATCATCTCGCCCACAAATTTGATGTGCTAATCAAGGTCCAATGTCTAACTATCTTAGCATTATCCTTAGTCCATAAAATGCGAAGCCCATGGTGGCTCCACTGTCAAAGGTAGTTGTCCAAAAATTTGAATAAGCCTAGGAGCTAGGACTATGTTTGCTCTCATACTGTGTATAACAATCCACCCAAATAAGAAAACTTAATTAACTCTATTGGCAAAATTTTTTTCTGCACTTGCATTTATTGTTGCCACACCAACAAATGTACTGACATGAGACCTAACTGTACTCTTACAAATGTTCATTCTAACCAAGGTTTAAAATCTTGACCCATGTCGAGGTTTCGATCTTGGACTGGAATGATACAGTTTCGATATCGTATTGTACCGTACCAATATAGTTTCGATATTTTTTAAATATAAAATATATTAACTAAAAATAAAAAATTTAATCTAAATATTTAAAAATAAAAAATAAAATATATTTAAAATATATATATATATATATACATATATAATGAGATAATTTTATTAGGCTTTCATTAAACTTTATTTAAATTATCTCAATCATAGTAGCTGGGAGATTAAAATTATTAATTTAATTAAACTTAAATTCGTTGTTCTGCCCCTATTTTGCCCTCGCACGACCCTACAACTCCTTTGAAAGCGACGCACGGCAGTAGGGATCCTTCCGGACGAGTCACGAGTGCTTGGCGGGGCCTCAAGGTGCGCTGACACCGGAGCCTTGACTATGCCAATTTCGGTCCCCGGGCGGAATGAAATTTTTCGCCCGTATCGAATAGAACGGCTCGTGACTTCATTCCATGCTTCTAACTACTCTGCAAATGATCTTAAGCTATTACAGATTTAACTAACTACAACATTACCCATTATCTCATGCATTACAGAATGCAGATTCCAGTTAGCATTCTTTTTTCTTTTAACAACGTGCAGTTGATAATGTTTAAGAGAAACTCAGCATCCCATATTCCTCAATTTGCCAGGATCACTAGGCAGAATTTTACTTTTGAGGAATGTTAGCAACAACCTTACATGTACTAAAGACCCAAGGTAGAAGGATAGCAAATGGAATACCCCATGTCGATGACAAAGGAATGCCCCTGCACAGTAGTCTAAAAACTGAAATTCTTGAAATGTGTATTTCAACAATCAACAAAATTATAGCAGGCAGTTAAAAAGTTAATTACAGCTTATTAATATCGGGCAAGGAAATAAGAAACATACAACTGAAACTCCAGTACAAACAAAACGAAGTTCAAATGTAACGCACCTACAAGTGGATGGCCAACAAATGCAAGATGGATGCGAATTTGATGTGGTCGACCAGAATGGATCTCAACCTTTCAATATTCCAATAAGGACATAATAAGAAATCATAAGACGCCAGGCTAAACAATCTAAACAAAGATGATCCAATCCATAGTATCTTGAAAATGATAAGCATTTGGCATTGCACAACAGCATGGCTCCTCTACAAAAATATATTCAAATATATGATGGATGCAGCAAAAGAATTAAGAGTTAAATATAAAAAATCAAAAGGATAAGATATGAGAGAAGTGAAATAGCAAGAATGACCTCTATAGCAATGAGTGAGGCAAATGAAAGTATGCTAATGTGTAGTTCATTCACTAGTAAAGGAACATAATCTAGTATATCTCCTACTATTCAGCCCCTTCCTCAGAATTTCCTGTTTTCTACTATGCAAGCAAAAGTATCAGTTATGAAAAGTAAAAAGAGACTAATAATTTTAGGTTGCTGATATGCATTGAAAAACTTAAGCATAAATCCACAAGCAAAAAGTTAACAAGGATACGCTCTGAAGCAAAAAAGATAAAGAGGCTTCACTAATTCAGTTCTCCACATGCAGTTTCAATAATGAAGATTAGCTTTGATGAGGATAAGAACATAGGAAAATATAATAAGTAAATCCTGAGCATATGTTGAATAATATACCTGCACCAAAGTTTGGTTTCTCTGATCATCTCTTTCAAGAACTTGCATTCTGCTCAGTGCTGGCTTCCCTGTGTACAATTTTACCGTTCAAGATGAAAAGTAAAACAAATACTTCTGAGAAAAAAATAAAACTGATAGTCTGGATTAGAAAGAAAATGACCTGATGAAGAAGCTACATAAAGCCCCTTCGCTACTCCTGGATAATTGATTGTACCAATAGGCTGCCTGATTACCAACTGCAAAGGAAATATTGCCTAATGTTAAAGAGAAAATTTGCATGTACTTTACAACCAGAATCTTGACATCAAAAGACTTCTCTCAGTAAGTTTCATTTGAATGGCTAAGAACACATAGAAGAACAAATAACTCCTCTATTCCATGTCAAAAAAGCCATATCCATGTTTTGGCTAGGGAAATGAAAACAGAGAAAAGTTCCAAAAAATGCAAAAGAACTCACAGTAACACAGAATTCCTGGAAATGTTGACAATATTTATCTCCTAACCAACAACACTATTGCAATTCTGTGATACATAAAACATGTTATCCACATGTTGACAATGTTTATCTCCAAAAAAATTCAAGAGGTGTAGAGGTAATTCCAATTTGAATTAAATTTATATAAAAGATGCCTTTATGGAATATAACAATAAAAGTAATATTTACACATTGAAGTCATTGAAGGACATATATATATAAACAAATGCAACCCAACTCTGACAAGATACTAAATTTGAATTATACAGCAACCTAGACCTCTCGCTAACACAGACAATGCAGGATAATAACTCAAGAGAGAAAAATGAACCGGCAAAAAATGGTTTTGCCTAAATTGTTTCCTACAAAAGCATCACATACTAACCATAAGCATACAGAGTTTTTCTTTCACAAACTCTCAAACATATTAACAAAAATATAAAACATTTTTTTTACATTCTTTGGCATTAATTGTTCATTTCAGATTTCAATCAATATAGGAGTATACAAGAAAAAAGTATGTTAGGCGAACAAATTCACCTCATCTTTTTTAATTATACCACCAACTAATGCTCGATAGTATTTTGAGATGTTTCGTGGTTTACCAAGCTCCATTTCACCCCTACAAGTGCATCAGTTCTTGATGTGCTAAAAACACTCAAATAAACAAAGATATCCAATAAAAAAATCTGCCTAACCTGTCATCCCCAGCAAATATGGCACCACTGGCAAAATAAGCCGCAAGACGGCTCTTAGCCAGTTTTGTCTTAGCACAAAGCAATATACCTGATGTATAGAATCAATTACCAAAAAAGTGATCAAATACTTCTCAACTTGCTACACTGACAAGTAAAACAGTAGTCAACTCGGAAAGTAGTTATTATTCTTAGAATAGTCAAATTACTAATCAAATGTAGGCTATTACACATACAATCTGTAGATTCTGTATAACACTATACATGGACAAACTAAATTAAACCTGATGTGCCCCTCCCCAAGCGATGTACAGGAACAGGATGAGTTTCTTGTGACTTTGATCTTTTCGAACTGTTACATGCAAGAAAATTCCATTCTTTCCATTGGAGTTGCATTAGAGCAGTTCTCTGCTGAAAAAGGCCTCCAGGTAGAACTTGCAAACCTGAAGGTTTATTTAGAGCAACCTAAGCACCAAAGGGAAGGAAGTAAATACACCTTTTTGCATCATGCAATTCCTGTTCTATAGTTGCATCAACAATAAAAAACTGGAACCTCACTGAAGGTCCTGCTCTTATGAGAAACAATATTACAGGAGAACCATACGATCCACTATGTTTAAATTATAAGCAATTATGACAGTAAGACTGCTAGTTAGCGTTCAACCAAAGAAAGCAA
This sequence comes from Curcuma longa, assembly GCF_044706935.1. Lineage (NCBI taxonomy): Eukaryota > Viridiplantae > Streptophyta > Magnoliopsida > Zingiberales > Zingiberaceae > Curcuma > Curcuma longa. Next base: position 8,902,138 of record NC_133871.1, read on the forward strand.
TTGGTTACCAATAGATCTACAAGTATAAAACCAGGGATGGAGTATTCAAGTCAGGAGGCCAACATGCAAAATTTGCTATCTGATGGGTCTCCTAGTTCCCTTGCCTATACACTTAAGGATTCTTCAATAAGTTCACATGATCATTTGTCACAGTTAGGTCAGTTAAATAAAAAAAAACCTTCATCAGCTAAAATTTAAAAGAGGCAAAAGCCTAAGTATGCAACTGCTGGATACAAAACCATGAGAGCAGTCTCAAGTATTCACACTTGAAATCAACAACTAGAATGCATGTATGATGACTTGGAACAAAGTCAACAAACCATAATTTTACCCCCACACACATCCACGCTCACAATCTATCAATGAAGGCCCTATGCCATTAGTTTAGGGTACTTATAACATTGTAATAGATATGTTACTGACTATCTAGATTTTTAAAAGATTTTCTATGTTTTGTTCAAATGGCCTATCAACTTATATAATGCATATATATATATATATATATGAGACAAGAGATAAAAGCAAAGTAACCAATGGATCCAGCATATATAACGTTGCCACTCATACCATCATTTTATGACTCTCTAATGTCATAAGATCAAGTTTTCACTTTAGATTCCTAACTGGATCCATACCTTTTTCACTTTCCAGAGGCATTAGTGATTGATCTCATATTCTGCATAATCTAACTAAAGAAAGTTTTAGTCATCTTGTCAAATTCTAGTTGAATCCATGAAAAAGAAGCAACTTAGTTAACTTGAATAATGCCAAGAGCTTGTTAATTTTCCTTTCACTTGTTATGGTGAAGGTTTCAAGAAGCATATGCGATATGTGGAGTACATGCAATCTACATTAGAAATTATTTATACTGAGAAAAATTTAAAGTGGATATACAACAATGTATACTAATCAACCTATCCAATCCATAATCCCATTGGAAAATGATACATGCAATCATACACTTGAAAATATTTATTTTTCAACAAAATACATTAATCGACAATGTGTAAATACAATATAAGAACATGGATATATAACTGAATACTTGCAAAACAATGTTTAATTCATGATTTTAAATCGTTAGTGTGACAATTGGCATGGAGAATTTACTTGATTCATCTGTATCAATAGCTACCAACCCTCTGTCTTAGCATGTATCAAAAGATACCAACCCCACAGTAGGCTTGAAGAGAGAATAGAGTAAAGACAGAGTTCCATGGCAGAGCTAGGTGAGTTTGCAACAAATGTCCAAAGCACATGGAGGCTTTGCATGAGTCTCTCAACATGGTGAATGATGGAGTTCAGCTGCACCTTGAATATTGATAGTGGAGGTGATTAGCAATGAGTCAAAAATCAACAATCCCACTGAGAGGTGTGAAGAGAATGAGAATCCTAATCAAGCATGTATTAACTAATATGTATATTTTATAAATATTATATGATAAATTGTAACTTATTAAGTATAGGCAGATGCCTATGCTGTCAAATGGACTGTTTTTTTTTAAACATTGGTCATGGTATGTGAAAATCATTAACTAAAAATAAAGATTAAAGAATATAAGAAATTCAGTTTTGTATAATAAGTAATTCTGTTCTATTTTAATACTACAGTAATGCAAAAGGAAGAAAGATGGACTAGGGAAAATGTACATGCATTGCTTGTTACAAAAGTATACTCCTTATCTTTTAATTTCTCTCCTTCCTTAAGTTTGCAGTCATATCATAATAGAACAATATTCCTGAATGATCCAGGATTCAATAAGCTTGAAACTACAAGAGAAGATTTGTCATCTCTGACTCTTAAGGTTGATCAAAAAGCTACATTGATGTGTTGCAATAAAATTCAGGAACCTAAACCAGATATGAAATCTAGTCTACGTAGAGGCATACCATGTCATTATCTTCATAAAGAACTTCGAGCAAGTATGGTGCGGAAGGCTCTTTCCAAGGAAGACGATGGTAAACAACTTGGAGACCATCTCTAAACAAAAATAATAAAATGTTAAAACAAAAAATGGCATCAACGACCAGAGTATCAGAACTAGTGAAATCCAACTCTAGTGGATAGAGAATTATGTGTAAAAAAATCGATGGCAAGTTACAAAATGCATGATTGTTATGCCCAAATATTTATTTAACCCATAGCACATTTAATTGAGTTTCTATTGAAATTTGGCACTAGAGTAAATTTAAATTGGATACAAATGCATTGAATTAGAGTCAATTGACTCTTCTTCTTGCTGAAGAAGAAGAGTCAATTGAGTTCAAGTTGGGTTTACATTGGGTTAAATCAAATTTAGGGTTTGATTGAATGTGTTTGAGCTCAACTGGATTGAAATTGTGCTACATTTATGATCGCAAGGTTTTGCTTCCAGATTTAGGTTCTGCCATTGTGACATCATTGAGCATGTTTGATCAAAGTTTTAGTTTGTTTCACTACATTCTAGCCGGATTTATTGTTTAAGTAATGGATTTTGTGGACCTATTAGGTTGTTTGGTTGATTCTTCGATGTAAATTTATGCTCCATTGGTGTGGTTGATTGCTGATGGTTTATTTGACTTACTATAGGTCGTGGCATCACATTGAGCAACCATGCTATGAGATAGCAAATGAGTACAAAGTGTCGAATGCAACAATATCAAACTATTGCATTATGACCCATGAGGTAGTTGTATGTATGTTTAAGCAGGCATACAGTACCACTTGAACTGGGGTATGAATGCAGAGGAATTCATTGATCACACTCATGAGCTACAAGTTGACATGCAGGTTGATATATTATTATTTTTGTGTTACACTTGTTAGTCATCATTGCATGTTGCCGTACTAGTTGGTAGTTGATTGTTGCATTAGTTGTAGTGTGTTGTCGCCCTTTTTAAAAGATACATCAACTATCAGTGCTGTTGTTGCACATTGAAAGAATTTTGGTTGCATTTGTTGTAACAAGTAGGATACATTGTCACAGTGTCCTTGTACTTTTATCGGTAGTTAAATCATACATTACATTTATGTTTGCCGGATTTCTACACAACACCTTCTAACTCATTGTTGTTGCCTCCAATTTTAGGTATGGATGTCAATATGGTTATGCAAAATTTGTGAGAGTAATTGTAGTAACCCAATAAAGTTTTTATACTATACTAAATTCTGTTCCAACACTACTAATTTTACTACGTATCAGGCTACGCTGTTGTAGGCAATATCAACTAACATGTAGATGGCCCCTAGGCAAGGCCTAACAACATGTGTGCTACATCACATTCGCACTTACTGACATGCAACCAATTGCACATCTGATTTTGGCATATAGATAATAGTAAAAGGTTGTTCCACCGAGCATGGAAGAACAAAAGGGGATGCTTTTATCTATTTATTTTATTATAAAAATACGAAATACAATTACCTACACAAGCTTTATGGACGACTCCGACCTTTATCAAGCATGCACAAAACCTAATAAGAACTAGAAAAAGAATAATTACCTGAGCATGTACATGGGATCTGTTACTACCTCCCCATTAACCGTTATCTGGGAGAAAAAAGAAATATGTTCAGCATCCCAAACAAAAGTCTTTCCTATGCAAAAGAAACAGAATATGGACAGATTGTATCAAAACTCAGAAAGTCATCAAACCTGACCATTCTGAATCCTCTGAAACCAGCTGGCCAAGGAACCAATAGAATAAATAAGACATTATTCCAAAACAACAAAACATATAGAACAACTTCTGTAGGCTTTGGAGGCCGACCAACCCTTGCAATGGTGCCGAGTTCTTGTACTTGGTGGAGTAGAACTCAATCAGACTCGTAGCTGTTTAAATCAGAGTGAGCTGAAGAATCTGAAAACCAATCAAAAGATCCAATTTCTACGAAACAGAAGGAGAAAAAAAAACAGGAAACCGAACTGAGACCCCTGCCGCTGGATCGGACGACGTCAGTGTACAGCAGACCTTCGTTTAGTTCAGGCCAGGGCACCCCAAAAGAGTAAAGCGGCAAAGACGACGGCGAAGTCAGGTGGGAAGACGAAGTGGTGGCGGCAGTGCCGGCAGCAGCCATCGAAGCGGCGTACGGCGGCGGGGAGGGGGAGGGAACCTAACTCGAAGAGGATGCACGATGGAAGCAGGCAAATCGGATCTTTTAAATGGTTTTCTACCAAACCCGAAATGACGGTTTCGGTTCGGGTTTGTTCCTCGCTCTCTTGGGCGTATTTTTTCATTTTCCATGGACTGAAATAAGAAACTTCAAACAAAAAATTAATAAAAAATGAAGTATCAATTAATAAAAAAATTATTGATATAAATTAATAAAAAAATTAAAAAATTTGTGTTTGTGTTATATATTCTCTGAAATATATTCAATATATTCTAAAAGCATCAATTTAGATCGAGAAATGGATTATTAATTTCAAGTTTATTAGAAGTATTTGGTAAATTAGAAAAAGATCTTTAAGATTAGTTGGATGAAATTTAAATTATATATAAAAAAAATGCAAAGTTGTTGACTGACTTAGGACTTTGACGGGGAAAAAGAAAGTTAAATCATTAGATATTCAAAAAGTTTTTGGCAGATGATAAAGATAAAAAATAATAATTAATAAATTAAATGATGCCTTTCAGATAATGTTTTGCATATGTTTAATAAATCATGATTATGATCGATCACAGTACTTAAATCATTCTCGCAAACCATAAATACCTGAAAATACTGCATCCTATTTAGAGTTGTACACCAATCAAATATTTGAATAAATTTAATATTTAACTTGATAAGAATTTATTTATATTTATTTAATATAAATGATTAATATAAATAATATTTACAAATAACGTTTGATTTATATTCATCAATTAAATTTTTATTAATATATTAAATAAATAAATATATTTTTAAAATAAATAAATAAATTTATATTATCAAATTTAATAACTAACTGAATAAATATAAAAAAATTAAATTATAAAAAAAGTTTGAATTGAACTCAAACTTATAATAAAAAATTAAATTAAATTTGAATAATTATATGTATTTTAGATTTCTCATTCAATTACTTTATTAAATAAATTTGAATACAATAAAAGTAGGTTCTCCCATAACTGCCCATTCTTTAATCACACTTATCTATACAAATCGGATATTAATTAATTAATTAATTAATATGAAACGGAAAATTGAAGCAACCGCGTTCGTTTGGTGCGGCGTCGCTATCTTTTAGCTTTCATGACGTTATTTAATTTATAAAGGCGTCAGCCATTAAATTGTATCGATGTAATTAAAGTTAAGAAAAAACTCTCATTTCTTCTTTGCTTTCCCGTGAAAGACTCAGTCAAAAAGGAAATTGTTTTTTTTTTATATTTTTTTGCTTTTTCAAATAATTGAGTGGAATTTTGATACATTTGCCTTTCAGTAGACCTTTATGAGCTTTAATTCGTTGTTGATGTATCATCTTTTTTGTCTGATATATAAAAATATTTGTTTATAATTAAGCAGTATTCATTTTTTATAATATGAATATTTTTTGGTCATAATTACCATTTAAAATATCTTTTATTTAAAAGTGTGTGTATATTTAAGATATTATTTAAAATTTCAAAAATATATTAAAAAAGAGAAAATAATAAAGTAGTAGCTTTTAAATAATAATAAAAAAAACAAAGTAAAAAAAAGGAAGAAAATGACCGTCACCAACTGCGACTGCTGTTGCTCTGGCTTGAATGAGGGTTTCAGCTCCATTATTCCACCTCCCATCGATCGTCTTCTTCATTTCACATCTTGCAGTGGTAGAGCCTTGACCAGTTGACCTGCTCTTATCTTAGTTTTCTATAAATCTTCCCTTTGTACAACTTCAGAGGCTCGCGAGGGGGCTTGGTTTGCGTCTTCTGAAGGTTCAATTTGTTGTTGCAGATCCCCAGAGGTGTTGTCTTTCCTCCTATTTTATTGGTTGAATCGATTTCAATTCCAATTACCTGGAGGAGTTGTTTTTTCTTTCTCTGCAAAGTTAGGTTTTTTTTGGCTCCTTGCTCTACTGCTTGTTTGTTGCAGTTGTTTTTTGAGATGTTTGTTCGGTGCCGAATTTCGTCCCGCTAATTCTGTTCCCCATTTTCTTTCTTGTAGGTCGCAGCTCCAGATTAGACCTTTTGTTACTGTTTTGATGTTTATCTTGGAATTCATTTGGAGAGGGAGCTGAAGTCGGTTCGGTGAGAGAGAATTAGGGTTTCTGTGCTTCAAGTTTAGTTTTGTTTATTGGAGTTGCATTTCTTGTTAGAGAAGCTCTCAGGCTCTTCTACAGTTGATGCTTCTATTGAAGATATTGCCTACAAAGCCCTGCCCTGGTTAGCTTTATTTGTTGATGGTTATTAGAAAATATTGAAGTGACTGTCTGGTTGTAAATTTCCACTGACAGTTTATATTCATTAGGTGTGCTTGAAGATATTGTCAAATACAATGACAAAACCTTATCTGGGCTATCTGTACTTTGAGATGGCCATTAGAAAAATTCAAGTGAGTATCCTCATCCTTGCGATCACTGTCATTTCGTGCGGCCACTGTTCATTTAACCAAACCGATCACTACCTGATCAATTGTGGATCTCTGAATGATACAACCATTGGAAACAGAGTTTTCCAGGCAGATGATTCTGTTTCTTGGACCTTGAATCCTTCCTCAAACAACTTGGCCAACATCTCAGAGAACATGGTCCCCTCTTACTATGGCATGGAACAGCTCTTCCAGAATGCCAGAATCTTCACAGTACCTGCGTCCTACACATTTCAAATTAGGAAGCATGGTAGGCACTTCATCCGTCTTTATTTCTTCCCTTTTGAGAGCCACAACCTCACTACAGCATCTTTCAATGTGTTGACTCAAGATATTACTCTGCTCAACGACTTCAGACCGCCACTGAATGTAACAGTAAAGGAATTCTCTTTGAACATATTGAGTGACACTCTTAGCCTTTCATTTGCACCATCTAGAAACATGTCCATTGCCTTTGTAAATGCAATAGAAATCTTGTCTGTTCCTGACAATCTCACTGGTGATGGTGCAAATATCATTCATCCATCCGGCACACGTTACCAGGGTTTATCAGGACAGGTACTGGAGACAATTTACCGAATCAACATGGGTAATCGGTCTGTTCTCCCAGATGATGATACTCTGTGGAGACTTTGGGAAAATGATCAGAAATATTTGATTGCAAATCTTTCACATCCAGTTAGTTACAGTGGCAAAATTTCTAGGAATGAAGGAGTTTCCCAGGAGATTGCCCCTGACATTGTGTATACCACAGCCACTGAGTTATCTCCTACTGCTGATACCACTTTGAGTTACCTTGTTAACATAACATGGCAATTCAATGTGGATGCCAAGTCAAGTTACTTTATAAGATTTCACTTCTGTGATATTGTCAGTGACGCAGCTGGTTCACTCTTGTTTAATGTTTATGTCAATACCTGGCTTGCATATGGTAACTTGAATCTTTCTGATATAACATTTAGAAGATTGGCTACAGCTGTTTTTCTTGATTTTGTTTTGGAGGCTGATGATGCGTCTAATATTCTCAGTATTAAAGTCAATCCAGGAATTGCACTTCATGGTAATGGGCCACCAAATGCAATTCTAAATGGGCTTGAGATAATGAAGATCAATGGATCTGCTTCTTCTGGTCAGACAGTTGTCACACCAATTGGTTCAAATAAAAACTTCAGAATTATATTGGGTTCAAGCCTTGGAGTGATTGCAGTGATCATCATTGCAGTGGTTCTTTTCTTCATCCTCAGGAAAAAAAGGCCTGCAAAACAGTATTCCAAAACTTGGGTGCCTTTCTCTGCTACTGGTTTGACTTCTCATAGCACAGGAACCAGAACTTCTAATGGAATACCTTTCATGGATGGACAAAATGGAAACCTTGGTTACCGTTTCTCCTTTATAGCAGTTCAAGAAGCTACAAACAACTTTGATGAGAATTTGGTGATTGGGGTTGGAGGCTTTGGGAAGGTCTACAAGGGAGTACTAAGAGATGAAACAAAAGTGGCAGTGAAGAGGGGTAATCCAAAATCTCCACAAGGCCTCAATGAATTCCGTACAGAGATTGAATTACTGTCACGCTTACGCCACCGCCATCTGGTTTCTCTGATTGGATACTGTGATGAAAAGAATGAAATGATTCTTATTTATGAATACATGGAAAATGGCACTCTTAAGAGCCATCTTTATGGTTCAGGTCTTCGTTCTCTTAGCTGGAAGCAGAGATTGGAAATTTGTATTGGATCAGCTAGAGGACTACACTACCTTCACACTGGTCAAGCCATGGCTATCATCCACCGTGATGTTAAATCTGCAAATATTCTTCTAGATGAAAATCTTTTGGCAAAGGTTGCTGACTTCGGACTCTCAAAAACTGGACCTGAGTTGGACCAGACCCATGTTAGTGCTGCTGTAAAAGGAAGTTTTGGATATCTTGATCCCGAGTACTTCCAAAGGCAACAGTTGACTGAGAAATCAGATGTGTACTCATTTGGAGTAGTTTTGCTTGAAGTCCTCTGTGCCAGACCAGTCATAAATCCCACCCTACCAAGAGAGATGGTGAACTTAGCTGAGTGGGGAATGAAATGGCAAATGAAGGGTGAGTTGGAGCAGGTTGCCGATGTCAGGATTGCAGCATCAATTAAACCTGAATCTCTAAGGAAATTCGGGCTGACTATTGAGAAATGCCTAGCAGATAGTGGTACTGAGCGCCCCTCAATGGGAGATGTTCTTTGGAACTTGGAGTATGTTCTGCAACTTCAAGAGGCAGATGCTGGTGACTCTGAGATTAATAGCATCAATCGCATTCCTGAACTTGCTCCTCAGGTTGGAAACATCTGCACCGTGGAGAATACGCCTGCTGTGGAAGACAGTACATCATTACTTAATGATGTAACCGATACCTCAATGAGCAAGGTTTTCTCGCAGTTGATAAAATCAGAAGGGAGGTAAGTTGATTGTAATTTGCTGTACTACTGCTTGAATCAGACAAGAACGTAAGAGTGGTTTTGCTGAGTATGGTCTTATAGTGTTGTAGCTGAAGATTCAATTATGTTTGTCCTTTTTTTTTTTTTTTGCTTGTAAAATTTGCAGAAACAAACTATATGGATATGTATAAACTCTAGATGGTTGATGGATGAAACAAGATTGCAACTATGTATTGAAGCTGATATTTTGAAGGGTTCTAATTTTGATTCATTTAGTTTTGAAAGGTGATCTTAATTTAACTGTCATGTTAGATTGGATATATATATATTGAAAAAAAAAAAATCAAGGACCTTACTACTTAAGTTTTAGCGTGCCTACTCCCTGTTAATAGATTGGATAACATCATTTTATGATGCAGAGAAGGATCTAATGTAAATTTGTTTTCTTTTTCAAAAAAGCATCATAATCTCCTTTTGTTTACATATTCATCACAGTCGTATTTGATTCTTTGAGACTTTGATTTTGATGTCCCTCCTGTTGTTTTCCTCCTGCAAGAATTCGTCAGATTAAATAATTTTTTTCATGATGCAAAATTCGGTCTTTATTCTCTTCCAATTCTTAGCCATCGGCTCATTACATATACGGTTCATGTTTTTCTCCAAATGATTGATTGACCTTGAAGCATTATACAAGTTGGAAATGATATTTGATTTACCTTGCAACCAAAAGTTTGAGGCTAACAAAGCATAAGGATTTACATCTGTTAATTATATCCCCTTGTTGATTCTAAAGCTACAAACACAATATCCTGCGTAGCGAGTGGCCAAATACCACCAGTAGCATTGCTGTTGAACTTATCTTCGCCAATTTCCCATTAACTGGAAGAGATCTGCTAGCCATTTTCTAACACAAAAGCAGTACGAACAACAAATTAGTCCGTGAAGATGATTACTATGCGTACGGGACTTAAATGGTCAAAGTTTCAACTGTAATATTACAAGCAAATTGAACAGGTGCAATCATGACCACCAAAGATTCCTCACGTATTTGATATCTTCCAACAAAACAGGGCATAAAGGGTAAACCTCGGATGTATTCAGAGCATATTTAATGCTTACTGATGAAATATTCTAGTATTTTGTGAGATCTCTAGACAGCAGTAGGCATCGGCATTGCTGAAGCACAATTTATTCAGTAACTATAAACTGTTGCAGCTCGGCAATCACTGTGTGAAACCATCCGCACGAGTCGGTGTCCTTTTCTGTGATTGACGTTGGCATCTCAGGAAAGAGGATCCATCTGGATGAAGTGATACAATAAGCCAAACGACCACAAATGGTTGGCTGTGAATGCATGGCTAAGCAAACAGTCTTAATACTTTCTCCTTTTCAACCTCACATCATCACCATCACGCCATCCCTGTTTGCGATGGTATCTGTAATCTTCTTCCTGTTCCACCTTGTTCTTTAATCTATTAGGACCGGGCTGATTTCTTACATGATTGTGGAAGTTCCTGGAGCTGCTCCCACCATGAATCATTTCACTGTCACGGAAGAACTTAGTAGATCTACGATAGCCATCACCAATGTGAGCACGATTATCATCCTGGGTACTTGGAAGATGACGTGGTTGTTGAATGAATCCATGCCTATCATCATATTCTCTTGATCCCGGACAATGATCATCATCAGTGAAAACAAGGTTGTCATCATCATCGCTAGCAATATGTTGTGTCCGTCCAAGTCCACGCCTGCCATCATAATCCCTGCTATAAACTAATTGATCCCCAGAGTATGTAGGTTCAGGGTACTCTGTATCTTCACGTAGTCTCATTTCGTATCTTCTATTCCTCAAAACTCTACCAGCCCTTGCTAACTCAAGTTCTCTAGCAAAATGCATTTCTCTCGTCTCAGTCTGCAATTGAGGGTATCGAAGTGAAGTATGCTTGCCCATTATCTCAGCTTCTGGAAGATTTCTGGTCATGCCAACTCTATCAAGAGATGGTCCATGCGTTGTTAAATCTGTATCATCATCAATGTACATTTCAGGTGTTCTTCCAGGTGAAAACCATTGAGTGGGTGAACGTGATCGATATAAACGTACTGGAGATCTAGTAGGCGAACAACTATTGCCCCTCAACAGAAAGTCATTCTCAGTTGGTTCATAATGCAGATTTGGGTGTGAATGTAGCAAGTTATCTGCCATTTCACCGGGTAAACTTGAGATTTTATCCTTGCAAATCAGGTAATCTTCAATTTCTCTTCCAGCAATCCTGTCGGCATCAATGTCTTTTGCTTGACGTCTACCACTCAGTTCCTCTCTGTGCCCTCGGGACGGCCTCCAAGATGGAAATCGAGATGAACGATCCAGTGGATAGTCTGTCGTCCTTCTCAATGATCTATAGCAACTACCATTTGGAGGACCAGTAAATGGAATTTCCACATCTTCATCATGCCTCCGATATCGTGATTTTCTGGGATTACTAATTCCTGCTCCATACTGGATCTCGGTATCCCGATTAAAATGATGATTATAGTTCCTTCTATTGTTCGTGTAACCAGATTCACATCTGCCGGTTGTCTGACCATGATTGTTAGTTTCTAATTTTGAATGCCTAAAATAATAAAATCCATTAATGTCATAGTAAAAATAGGTATTAAAGAAATAGCAGCAGCGGTTAAAAAAGTGAGAGCATTATCACCTTCTCCCTTGAGAATATAAATTGGCATGCTTCTCGTTATCAGCAATCAACCTTTCCTTCTCCATGCCATCAGGAACTGACCTAGCAGAAGTAGCATTCCTGTAATTAAATGACTTAGTTGAAGGTGAACTTGCCTTGTCACTGTCTCTATTCTTGTACCTGTTGCCGTCATGCTTAATGTGGCTATGTTTAAATGGATTATAAACATGGTTAGTTGCCGTACTATTAACATTTGATTCCTTATCTTGCACTTCTGGATGCTTGATTGCCACACTAGCAGCTTTTGTGCTCATCTGCTGATCGCCTGCATATTCATTTTTGTTTTTTGCAATTTCGGGAAATGCATTGATTGAACTTGAATTCATTTTCAAGACTTTCTCCTTTCCAAGGAGTTTCTCTCTTGTTCCTTCACAAGGTTCAACAGGATTTTCACTGGAATATGAAGTCAATTCTGTAATAATTGGCAATTCATGCAAGTCTGTCTTTAAGTCAATGGTTGTCTCTTGTTTATCATGGCACATTTCAACACTACGATCACTTAGCTTGTCATCTTGTAATTCCTTGCCTTTACTATCCACATGCACATCTGTCATGAAGAGAAAACCTTCTGAACCGATGGAGGCAGTAGAAACACTAGCATCCAGTTTTTCTTTACTGTGACATTGGACCTCATTTGCAAATGCTGGCACACCATCTTCATGATCACCAACTCCGTCACTGGTAATCTTGTTCCTTGCACTCTTTGGATCTTCTGGAGCACTAGGCTCCTGTGCATTAACAACATCCTGTTCTATCTGAATGTTCACAGATAAGTCCATGCCTTCTAGATTCCCACCAGTCACTATAGTAGTTTTTCTAGCATCAGAATTAAGATTGCTATTGCCTAAGCATTTTGATGCATCATCTAAGAGGCTCATTTCAACTCCTCCAGATAATTCACCAGAGGCTCTGGGTTCTTTAGGATCAGCTTCCACAGACTCATTATGCAGGGAAGAAACCTTGTCACCAATGTCACGAGTGACTATATCTTCTGCAGTACATGCTTTCCCATCAGAAATAATTGACTCCGCAAAATTATCCAATGGTTTGCTAGAATTTCCTTCTGCATCTTGGTTAAGGCAACTGTTAGAAGGCACATCCTCAGCATTAGAAAGTACCATAGAATCTGTTACAGCAGACACGTTTGTGTTTGCAACATTAAGCAAAGTTGTACTACATTCATGAACCATATTTGCATCATGCAAAGAATTAGAATCCAAAGTTGTTGTTGGTACTTGTGTGAAAGAGGCTAGCTGGTTATTACCTAAGACCAAATTTGGAGACTCCTGAAGTTCTTCAGATGGTTCTGGTTTGATCTCTTTACCTTGTGATGAGTCCTCAATCAGAGAACTTTCCACATGGAAACTTCTATCGCATGGTTCAGATTTCACTTGTGCAACAACACCAGAGTTGAAACTACTAAGTTGATGACTTTTAGTTTCTTTCTGATTATGGTTCATGCACGATTCAAGTTTCGCAATTGTAGAAGATGCATCTGAAGGATTACCTGTCAAGGACAGGCTTAGATCAAGAGGAGTTATCCCCAAGTTGTGCAACTCTGGTCTGCTAGGTAGCCTAAGCTGCAAGTCTAAGCCATCTACATAGCCTGTAGTTCCATCAGCAGGCAATCCCAATTTGGTAAATCTCAGATTGCATTGATGTGACTCAACCACTGATGAACCTAATCCAAAATTGTTTGGGGTCTCTTGAGTATTTTGAATGGGAATTTTTTCATTGTTTGGTTGGTGCAACTCCTTCGGTTTTGACTTATCGTTCATCTCATGATTAGTAGCTAAATTATCCAAATTGGCATTCCACATTTCCATTGGAAAATTCAAATCCCAATTTTCTCTACTTGAGCAAAGATGAAAAGCAGCACGTTTTGATTCCAAATCTCTGTAACTGGTCCAATGAAGATGTTGCAGCAAATTCAACCCAGGCAGATCCAACAAAGGCATTTCATCTTTCACTATCTTTGAGAAGTTCAGACCAGATTGCTTATCCTGACATGATAGATACAAACCTGATGTTTCAACTCCTTCAGATGCAGATACATCACTTGAAGTGATTATTTTCCCAACACTTTTTTTAACTTTGAGCATCTCGGATTCGCATTGCTCTAGTGAATTGTTTCCTTTCTCCATACCCAAGCCTAGTGATGCCCTGTTATCTACATCCAGATCCTCATCCATACCTGATTCCCCACTTCCAGTGATGCCTTCCTTGAGCACCATGCTATGATTAACTTGGGAAGCAATTCCATGTGAACTATTGAATCTGATGGAAGACTCTAGTAAATCATCAAGAGTTAAATTACTGTCTAGTTTTACAGCAGCAGAGTTCTCAGAAACAGAAGATTCTGATTTTAGTAAGAGATTCCTCGGTTGTTCACTTAATTTTTTTGGCACGTCACTTGTGTTTTGGGATGCAGAAGATGAAGATTGTGACAAATGAAATAGCCTTTTCTTGATTGGTACACCAGATATAGACTCATCAGAATGCCCATCAGCAAGGTCAAACTGAATCTATCAATAAGAAATTTAAAAAAAAATTAATATTTCCAAACATAATAAACTGCTTTATAATGACATTAGCAAGAGGACCACCTCTTCGTTAGTCGGCATTATTAACACTCTGCGCAAGAGATAAGCTATCCTAGAATCGCTTTGTCATGGCTAAACTAAAAATGAAAATAATCATCAATTCACCACCACAACTCAAAATGCTTCTCTGAATCTAAAAGTGAACATAAACATAAGGTAGATATGAATACTAAAAAGGTAAATAAGCAAAAGCAAACAGTAAAAGAAACTGAATAGCATCATTTGGTAAAAATTAGCGACATCAATCCAAAGTAATGAATTATGTAATTTGGTCCTGGGGACAAATGTGAATGTCTAACAAGGCATCTTAAAACTAATCATTAACCAAATGAATTAGAGAGACCTTTTAAAGCGGTCAACAGCTGTTCAATCATTTTATAATGTGATGAACTACTAAGTCATTCAAAACTTGCAGAAATTCAGACGTATAATTACAAGAAGTGAACAAATATCCCAAGAGAGTATACTTCCTGCTGAGGTCAGAAACTATCAACCATAAAATAAAGTTCCTGCAGTAGAACTCCAAGTGCCTTTATGACTGGACGACTCAGAATTTTGTGGCTTCAGGTTGTTAAAAGAAAGGAGAAAATGGGCTGTTGCTTCTTCTTCCATAAACCATGCATTTAGACTCCCCACAATTAAACTGGATGCTCAATCAAGGGGCATAAACACAAAGAAATAATAATTTTAAGCTAGAAACTCCCACCACTTGTAGCAAATCAAGAACCATCAATCCAGGTCTGCAGATGCCCTCATTTTATGTTTCAGTTATCTGAAACACCTGAGATAATAGACCGAATATATTCCAATGTTTCTTAGACTATACAACATTGCTAGATAGGATAAAATACAAGAGTGCTAGTTCCAGTTACTTTCAGAGGAATAATGAGATCACTCTGCTATCTCTTCCAACAAATTCGCTCAGGATGTATTATAGGATAGCTTAACATCCTAATGATCATGCTTTAAAAGTAGTGTGGACTGCTTCAACGCTAAATTGCTTTCCTGTCTTTAAACGATGAAGCTAAGTTTTATCCTTGTTAGTTCAGTAATTTTGGTTTCCGAGATAGAAAGGGCACAAAATAATAGGGCTAACTTATTACTTTGCTAAAGGCACATCCTTCACAGAATTAACAACTTCAAGTCACTCCCATAAAATGTGCAAAAAACATAATATTGTAATGAACTCAAGTCATGAATATCTCTTGTAAGTTCCACACAGATACACAGAGGTTAAGAAAGGCCTAGATATACTCAATACCTGGAAAATAAAAAAACAAGTTGCTCATCACCTATTATCATGATTTCCCTGTGGTGTCATGACACTTGACTGTGGTGGCATGACAACAGAATACAAATATGCAAAGAGTGGATCTCTGTATTTCTGTTTCTCCAAAAGTGTGTACTCACTCTTTCTGAACCCCTCTAGCAAAGATCGAATTACTTTACTCAATCGGATCAATAACCAAATACCTCCACCTTGACCTCGAACCCAGGCTTGACATCTAATAGTCGCACAACAAAGTACCGCAGATTGATCAGGAACAAAAACTATAGGTCTTGCTAAATAGGGGAAAATTTCCATGAACGACATGAATATTTCTTGTGGCTTCCTCTCCAATGTAAATGAATACGCAAAACAAATGACATGAGCTCCAGAGTCGATTCGTTTGGCCCAAACATCATGGCTTTTTATGATCAAGAAAGTTGCTTCTTTTCACATCGCGACAGTTAGTTTCGACAAAACCAAACCCTTCCGACAAAATAATTCGGGATATCTGGTCATACTAACGAAGTTATACCACCTCTAACGCCTAAGGTCAGCTGACTGAAATGATGTACAAAAGCATAACCCTAAGAAGGAGAAATAAAATCCAACAGTGTTCCCAGCACGAACTTTGAGCTTGATGCTACCACGGAACAAACTACCGAAACATCGAAGCTTACCAGAATCCTCAGACCAAAATAGTTGGATAGCAGGTAGATCGGAAGGGGGAAAAAGAACTTTAAGTCTTCAACAACTCGCTCTTCCTTCCGTCGCCTCTCATAATTGCGAATATGTAACAATAATAGCTCCCGACTTCCTTCCACTCTAAAAAATTTAATTAATGTCACGTTTCTTTCACAAAACACTTTCTTGAATCGCGAGACTAACAAATCGGGATTAGATCTCAAAAAGAAATCCTTTAGGACGTCAATCAACCGCGTATTTCCCTTGCACTTCGTTACAGCGTCACTGACATCTATCGACCACGTCCCGCGGCAACACACAGTCCGAGAGGAACGAATCCAGTCGATCTGTCCAATAACATCGTCCAACGCGTTACATCTATGAGTTCTCTCCTTCGGACAAGCAAAAGCAACTTCAAAGCAAAAGGAAAAAAAAAAAATCCAGACCACAAATCTTCTTTGAGACGACAAATTACCTACTTGAATCGATCTCGTCAGAAATCGCTACGAAAAAGGGATCGAAAACCTTGGCAATCGGGGAGAGAGAGGGAGGTGAAGGGCTCAGTTGCCGTGAACGTAAGGAAGGGGAGATTGGAAATGCGCCACCATCTCCACGCTACCTAACCTTCTTATTAAAAGGCAGTGCGTAACAGCCCGGTCTCCGCTTTCGTGTCGCTGTCGCCTTCCGATACGACTCGAATAAACCGGTACCAAGTTTCGCGACACCCCATTTTAAACAAAAAGTCTACGCAATCCATGATATGATGATGGTTAAACCGTCCGTTACACCACATGCCGGCATATGTAACACCCGTTTCCATCGAAAGTGGAAACCGCGTCTTTTTTTAATAGGAACCGGCACGTGGCTGTCCCATCCCAGAGGCGTTAAATGCGAGGAATATATTTTTTTAATGATATTTAATGTCATAAAATACTACTGGACGTTTTATTTATTTACTAATATAAAGCAGTTACTAATAAGAATTAACAGACGAAACTCTTTATTAATTAACACCATTAACGTACCTAAACCACTATCTATTTTCCATTAGTCCAAAAAAAATTAGCTCAAAAACTAATTAAATTTGCAAACCAACTTAATCTTTCTATTACGTCTTAATCATCATGCATTTTTGTAATTTTTTCATAATTTAGAAAAGATTGACAAAAATTTATTTATTTATTTTTTCCATCTGTTTTCATCCGAGCAAATCAAATACACTATAAATAAATTATTTGTGGATGAATAATTTGGTGCAAAACGTTATAATCCCTTTTTCCGAGCCCGATGAGACGGAGCCAAACCCAATCCAGACCACGGCGAGGGCGTCGTCGTGGTGTCGCCGCCGAACCCTCGTCGGTTGCCAGTGCAGAGCGGAAGACGATAGTGAAGGAGCGAGAAGAAGGTGAACAATGGATTCTCCGATTCGGCATTTGGAGATTGCTAGGTTTCCCTTTGTAGTTTGTTTTTTTTTTCCCTGCACTCTGTGTGGGGAGTTATCGAATTAGGGTTTCATCCAGGATCGACAGAGATGGAGGCGGCCGGCGAGGAGGAGCAAGACGGGCTCTCGATCCACTCGGCCGGCCAGGAGCCGCCTTCCTCCGTTTCCTCTTTGCCTAAGGTTGGTAGTCTTCCGCTCTTTCTTCTGCCTTTTGTTGTCTCTGTATGCTACTTTTGTTCCTCTTTCCATACTCTATTTTGCCATGTCTCTGTATGCTACTTTTGATGCATTTGTACATACTTGTCCTTCTATGTTTATTTTATGTTAATTTTCTAGTACCATCAGGAGCAATCGCAGGTTGAAGTGGAATTGAGGCTTTTAGAAGCTCTAGAAATCTATCCTCCTTCTCGATTACAGGGTGGGTTTCATGATCCTATGCTTTGTGGTGGTAAAGTTCTAATTTTTCTCTCATTTAGAACGTTGTCTTCTGTGACAATCTTTGTAGCCACTAAATCAATAAAAGCTTAAACGATTTGAACTTATTGCTCTAGTTTGGAAATTACTGTTGTGATTCTGGATTGAAGATAGCAGGCTGAGTAGAAATCATCGCAGCTATTGCTGGTCTCATCAGGAGAACATTACTATTTAAACTACGATGATCCCTCATTCCCTGCTAAAATAATTAAGGGCAAAAGTCAAAAGAGTGTTCCTTTTTACCGAATCGTTAAAGGGGTGTCCTAGGTTGA
The DNA here is from genome assembly GCF_044706935.1 of Curcuma longa. Taxonomy (NCBI): domain Eukaryota; kingdom Viridiplantae; phylum Streptophyta; class Magnoliopsida; order Zingiberales; family Zingiberaceae; genus Curcuma; species Curcuma longa. Next base: position 8,920,572 of record NC_133871.1, read on the forward strand.
TTTTTTATCAAGGGACGTCCCATCCCTGTAAAATGACACAAATATCCTTTAGTACTGTTATCACCTGTCTAAAATCTTGAACTAATCGGATGCATTATAGCTGCTGCGACTTCGTAGCTCCTACAATATAGGAAAAAAAATTAAGACTAAAATTGTTCGGAGTTTTTGAAAAAGCTTTAAATGATATTTTTTGAGCTTAAAATCTAGCCGTTACGGGTTCTATCCCATAACTAATTGTAGATCTTTGAACAAGTTTCGATTTGATATATTGTGTGTCCCGTAGTTCAATGTTCTTTATCCTTTTATCATTCATATAACATGATGAACATTCAAATATTTATTATCATACATGATACATTATCTAACATTAGCATGAGATCACTTAACATCATATATGACATCCTCGGAAACCCTTATTCAACCAAAACCTATATCTCATACGGTTGAACAAAACTTATTGGTTTCCTCTACCATGTTACATAAACTCATTCCATTTAACATTTACCAATGTCTAGCTACAACTAACCATGGTTAATCTTACTTGAAACCCTAACCCAGCTAAACCCTAATTTCCTAGAGTTAGCCGAGTCCTTATAAGGTTTCTTAGGTTTTTAGCCTAAACCATAAACCTTCATACCTTATCATGATTGGGCCGAAACTCATACATGAACACGCCTAGGTTAAAGTTTAACCACATGACCTTTAAACCATTTTAACCCATTACCTGTAACCCTAGTTAAATTCTTAACATGAATCAAACCCTAAGTTTCATGTTTGGCCGAAACATTAAGGATAAGAAACATGGTTTTAAGCTAATTAATTGTACCCTATCACATGGTAAACCATTACTTAACCCATGTCACCATTTCTTCTAGAGTACCCCATGAAACCCTAATTTCTTACTTGGCCGAACCTCTTGACCATGAAATCCCTAGATTAGGTTCTATCACATGACACCCTAATCCACATAAACAACATCAAATAGGAATTTGCATTCATGGTTAAGTTTAAAACATATTCTAAACCCTAATTCCTCTTATGGCCGAAACTTGATTCACCAAGGTCACCCTTGGTTAGTTCTAGATTCAATCACTTGGGACCCTAAATAATATTAAATATTAGGAGTTCCTCACATGGTAATTGAAATAAAAAACATAACTTTAAGCTTTCTTCATGTTCATGGCCGAACTCCTTTAAAACATAAAATCTTGGGTTTTACAACACATGGACACATACCTAGACCATTATGGAATATCTTCCTATAATATTTTCAACTATGGTTAGATTAGCACATAATTAAAACCATAATTTCACCTATTGGCCGAAACCCTAAAATCATGATCCCTTGGTTATATTTAGCCACATGAATCCTTGAATCCTCACATAACTTTTACAAGCATGGTTAGGTTTTTAAAACATAACTTAAAGCATTTAGTTTACCTTTGGCCGAAACTTAAACCTCTTGAAACACTAAGTTTCTAACCACATAAAAAACCAAATTTATTCCTAAACATAATCATAGATCACATAGACATATAGTTTGTTCCAAAACATGCCTTAAAAACCTTTAAACAAAGCATAGCCAAACTTATAAAAATTTGAGTTTATCATAAGTCTTCATCATCAAAATAAAACAACCACATAAATCCACATCTTAGGGCCATTATATCGCAGGTGAGGGAACTTACCCTTTAGTTCCTAAAGTTCTTAGAGTTTACCCTACAAAAGAGAAAAGAAAAACTCTTTTGTCTTGTTGTCCTTTTGGAACCTTGTTGCTTCCTCCAAAACCTCCCAACCCTTGCCTTAGATCCTTTTCCTTGACCACATGGTGATGAAAACACCATTAGCACCTCTCGGCCAAAAGAGCAGTAAGGAAAAAGAGAAAAGAGAGGAAGAAAGAAAGAAGAAATCAAAAACCTTGAAAGTTCTTTGCCTCCTCTTTTGCTTCCAATGTTTCTCCTTAGATCCCTTCCCTTAGCAACTTGGTGGATGAAGAGAGCTCAAAGGTGCTCGGCCAAAGATGAAAAGAAAGAAGGAGAAAGAAGTTTCGGCAACAAGAATGGGGAAAAGAAACCACAAGGAGGAGAAAAGATATTATGTGTAACTCCCTCTCTTAATTCCCCCTTGAGTAACCTCCCCTTCTCTTAACTCTTTCTTTTTTTTTCATGTAACTTCCCCCCTTGATGAAACCTCCGGCCAAAGAAATAAAATAAGAGGGAAAAAGAAACATTTCGGTGACAAAAAGGTGAGGAGAAAACAAAAATGAGTGAAGGAGAAACCTTTGTCTTAATTCCCCCATCAAGTAACTCCTCTTCTTCCTTTAATTTCTTCTCTCATGTAACTCCATTCCTTCATGAGACCTTCGGCCATAACCAAATAAAAGAAGGAAAAATGAAGAAGAATAAACCTATTTTCGATGGGGACAAGAAGTATAGAAAAGGAGTTTCATTTGCTCCTTGTAACTCCTCCTTTAATCTTAATAACCTCCATTTCCTTTACTTCCAATAACTTCCTCCTCATGAAGCTAATTCCACATCATCACATGAAATTTTGGCCACATTTTCTAGTATTTTCGTTGGAGAAAATGAAAGAGAAACAAGGAGTTTAAATCTTGCATGTGTAACTCCTTGCATTTAATGAAGATGATGTCATCTCGCATTTAAATTCATTTCCCCTTATGCTTCTAACAAGAAACAATCATTAGCTCTTATGGTTAACTCATGCAATTACTAAAGCTTGCTATACATTAGGTCCAAGGTTCAATCCTTGGCACCTCCATATTTTTTTTAGCAAAGCCTCCATGAAATTAACCCCTCAAGAAGCAAATACTTTAGGCCTATTTAATTCTTAAAACCTAAATTAGTATTTTATACTAATTCTTTTTACCATAATTCATCTATCATTTATAAATAAATGTCCAGATATTCTCGAAGGAAAAATTGCGGGTATTACAATCCTCCATACCTTCTAAAAAGTTCGTCCTCGAACTTAGAATAATTCTGGATATCTTCGTTTCATATCTTCTTCACGTTCCCATGTGACTTCCTCAGACTGTTGATTTCGCCACAAAACTTTGACTAACGGTACTTCTTTGTTCCTTAGTCTCTTGACATCTCGATCCAGGATCCGTAAGGGTCTACTTTCATAACTTAGATCCTCCTGGATTTGAACTGCCTGTGGCTCAATCACCTTGTCTGCATTGGAAATACACTTCTTTAACATCGATACATGAAACACATTGTGAATAGCGGCCATTTCCTGAGGTAGCTCGAGTTCATAAGCCACTTTGCCGACTCTATTCAAGATCTTGTATGGTCCCACGTATCGCGGACTCAGTTTTCCTTTCTTCCCGAACCTCATAATTCCCTTCATAGGAGCTACTCGGAGAAAAACAAAATCCCCGACATTAAATTCCAATGGCCTCCGCCGTTGATCGGCATAATTCTTCTGCCGGCTCTGAGCAGTCTCTATCCGTTGGCGGATACTCTGTATGGCTTGGGTGGTGTCATTGATGAAATCCGTTTGGAGTCCCATTTCTTTCTTCTCACCACCTTCATACCAACAGATCGGAGATCTACATCTCCTCCCATACAAAGCTTCATATGGTGTCATTCCAATAGTAGCTTGGTAGCTATTATTATAAGCGAATTCCGCTAAGCACAAATATCGACACCAACTTCCTTTGAAATCCAAGGCACAAGCCCTTAACATATCTTCCAATACTTGGTTCACCCTTTCTGTTTGTCCATCTGTTTGAGGGTGAAAGGCAGTACTGAATTTTAGCTTCGTGCCGAGGGCCTTATGGACACATTCCCAAAATTGTGAAGTAAATCGACCATCCCTATCTGAGATAATGGTCTTGGGAATACCATGCAATCTGATGATCTCCTTAACATATAATTGAGCCAGTTGCTCAATAGAATACGTCATCTTGATTGCTAGAAAATGTGCTGACTTCGTCAGTCTATCAACTATAACTCATATTGCATCATATCCGTTTGTAGTCCTGGGAAGACCTGAAATGAAATCCATAGAGATATCTTCCCATTTCCATTCCGGAATTTGAATTGGTTGCAGAACTCCTCCAGGCCTCTGGTGCTCTGCTTTAACTTGCTGGCAGGATCAACAGATGAATTGGTTTCATCTTACTTGGAAGCGGCAGGATCACTACACACACATCAAGCCTGTATCCTGCCGCTTCCAAGTAAGAATTTCCTGCTTACTTTACGATGCTTGAAATGATAATGTTATGTTTGAATAGAACATATATGATAGAAGCATGATCTTACATGAGCTACTGGTAATTTTTATATGTACAGTATGGCAGAGAGGCTGCTGGCTGAGTTGGAGGCAGTGGAGTATAGCCCAACTCTGGGAGTGCAGGGCGTTATGGGCAAACTAGATCGAGTTTTCTGGAAACTCGAGCAGGAAGGATTTCCTATGATAGACGACCACCGTATTGGGGCACTAATGCGTGCTTTGCCCGAGCGCGCTAGAGCGGTAGCACACCAGATGTGGGGCCAGCGTGACTATCGCCTCACATACGCAGAGTTGTGCAAACAACTGCTGCGTCAGGAGTTTCTGGAAGATCTGGGAGAATCTGAGTCTGATGATCCTAAGGACAGCGAAGAGGATCCAGAGATTCTGGAGTATTTTGAGTCTGAAGGGGAGCCAGAGTTCGAAGAGGACCCTGAGTTCGATGGAGTCTTTGAGGATGATCCCGTGATGATTGAGGATGTTCCGGAGGACGATCCGGGGATGATGGAGATGTTTGAGATGGGTCTAGAGGAGCTGGTGATGATGGAGATGGACCCGGAGGTGGACCTTGATGAGATAGAGGACATCGATCTGGATCCAAGAATCAACCCCAACGACATTATAGATATGGAGTGGGGTTTCGATGAGGATTCCATGGAGCTAGATCTGGATCTGGAAGGAGAAGATTCAGACGAGGATCTAGAGGATACAGTAGTGGACCCCATGAGGAGGATAGTTCTCTGGTGCCTCTTCAGGGTCTACTACTGTATCCTCTAGATCCTCGTCTGAATCTTCTCCTTCCAGATCCAGATCTAGCTCCATGGAATCCTCATCGAAACCCCACTCCATATCTATAATGTCGTTGGGGTTGATTCTTGGATCCAGATCGATGTCCTCTATCTCATCAAGGTCCACCTCCGGGTCCATCTCCATCATCACCAGCTCCTCTAGACCCATCTCAAACATCTCCATCATCCCCGGATCGTCCTCCGGAACATTCTCAATCATCACGGGATCATCCTCAAAGACTCCATCGAACTCAGGGTCCTCTTCGAACTCTGACTCCCCTTCAGACTCAAAATACTCCAGAATCTCTGGATCCTCTTCGCTGTCCTTAGGATCATCAGACTCAGATTCTCCCAGATCTTCCAGAAACTCCTGACGCAGCAGTTGTTTGCACAACTCTGCGTATGTGAGGCGATAGTCATGCTGGCCCCACATCTGGGTGTGCTACCGCTCGGGCAAAGCACGCATCAGTGCCCCAATACGGTGGTCGTCTATCATAGGAAATCCTTCCTGCTCGAGTTTCCAGAAAACTCGATCTAGTTTGCCCATAACGCCCTGCACTCCCAGAGTTGGGCTATACTCTACTGCCTCCAACTCAGCCAGCAGCCTCTCTGCCATACTGTACATATAAAAATTACCAGTAGCTCATGTAAGATCATGCTTCTATCATATATGTTCTATTCAAACATAACATTATCATTTCAAGCATCGTAAAGTAAGCAGGAAATTCTTACTTGGAAGCGGCAGGATACAGGCTTGATGTGTGTGTAGTGATCCTGCCGCTTCCAAGTAAGATGAAACCAATTCATCTGATGATCCTGCCAGCAAGTTAAAGCAGAGCACCAGAGGCATGGAGGAGTTCTGCAACCAATTCAAATTCCAGAATGGAAATGGGAAGATATCTTTATGGATTTCATTTCAGGTCTTCCCAGGACTACAAACGGATATGATGCAATATGAGTTATAGTTGATAGACTGACGAAGTCAGCACATTTTCTAGCAATCAAGATGACGTGTTCTATTGAGCAACTGGCTCAATTATATATTAAGAAGATCATCAGATTGCATGGTATTCCCAAGACCATTATCTCAGATAGGGATGGTCGATTTACTTCACAATTTGGGGAATGTGTCCATAAGGCCCTCGGCACGAAGCTAAAATTCAGTACTGCCTTTCACCCTCAAACAGAAAGGGTGAACCAAGTATTGGAAGATATGTTAAGGGCTTGTGCCTTAGATTTCAAAGGAAGTTGGGGTCGATATTTGTGCTTAGCGGAATTCGCTTATAATAATAGCTACTATTGGAATGACACCATATGAAGCTTTGTATGGGAGGAGATGTAGATCTCCGATCTGTTGGTATGAAGGTGGTGAGAAGAAAGAAATGAAACTCCAAACGGACTTCATCAATGACACCACCCAAGCCATACAGAGTATCCGCCAACGGATAGAGACTGCTCAGAGCCGGCAGAAGAATTATGCCGATCAACTGCAGAGGCCATTGGAATTTAATGTCGGGGATTTTGTTTTTCTCCGAGTAGCTCCTATGAAGGGAATTATGAGGTTCGGGAAGAAAGGAAAACTGAGTCCGCGATACGTGGGACCATACAAGATCTTGAATAGAGTCGGCAAAGTGGCTTATGAACTCGAGCTACCTCAGGAAATGGCCGCTATTCACAATGTGTTTCATGTATCGATGTTAAAGAAGTGTATTTCCAATGCAGACAAGGTGATTGAGCCACAGACAGTTCAAATCCAGGAGGATATAAGTTATGAAAGTAGACCCTTACGGATCCTGGATCGAGATGTCAAGAGACTAAGGAACAAAGAAGTACCGTTAGTCAAAGTTTTGTGGCGAAATCAACAGTCTGAGGAAGTCACATGGGAACGTGAAGAAGATATGAAACGAAGATATCCAGAATTATTCTAAGTTCGAGGACGAACTTTTTAGAAGGTATGGAGGATTGTAATACCCACAATTTTTCCTTCGAGAATATCTGGACATTTATTTATAAATGATAGATGAATTATGGTAAAAAGAATTAGTATAAAATACTAATTTAGGTTTTAAGAATTAAATAGGCCTAAAGTAAAGTATTGCGTCTTGAGGGGTTAATTTCATGGAGGCTTTGCTAAAGAAAATATGGAGGTGCCAAGGATTGAACCTTGGACCTAATGTATAGCAAGTCTTAGGAATTTCATGAGTGAACCATATGTACCAATGAATGTTTCTTGTAAGAAGCATAAGGGGAAATGCATTTAAATGCGAGATGACATCATCTTCATTAAATGCAAGGAGTTACACATGCAAGATTTAAACTCCTTGTTTCTCTTTCATTTTCTCCAACGAAAATACTAGAAAATGTGGCCGAAATTTCATGTGATGATGTGGAATTAGCTTCATGAGGAGGAAGTTATTGGAAGTAAAGGAAATGGAGGTTACTTAAGATTAAAGGAGGAGTTACAAGGAGCAAATGGAACTCCTTTTCTATACTTCTTGTCCCCATCGAAAATAGGTTTATTCTTCTTCATTTTTCCTTCTTTTATTTGGTTATGGCCGAAGGTCTCATGAAGGAATGGAGTTACATGAGAGAAGAAATTAAAGGAAGAAGAGGAGTTACTTGATGGGGGAATTAAGACAAAGGTTTCTCCTTCACTCATTTTTGTTTTCTCCTCACCTTTTTGTCACCGAAATGTTTCTTTTTCCCTCTTATTTTATTTCTTTGGCCGGAGGTTTCATCAAGGGGGGAAGTTACATGAAAAAAAAAAAGAAAGAGTTAAGAGAAGGGGAGGTTACTCAAGGGGGAATTAAGAGAGGGAGTTACACATAATATCTTTTCTCCTCCTTGTGGTTTCTTTTCCCCATTCTTGTTGCCGAAACTTTTTCTCCTTCTTTCTTTTCATCTTTGGCCGAGCACCTTTGAGCTCTCTTCATCCACCAAGTTGCTAAGGGAAGGGATCTAAGGAGAAACATTGGAAGCAAAAGAGGAGGCAAAGAACTTTCAAGGTTTTTGATTTCTTCTTTCTTTCTTCCTCTCTTTTCTCTTTTCTCTTTTGGCCGAGAGGTGCTAATGGTGTTTTCATCACCATGTGGTCAAGGAAAAGGATCTAAGGCAAGGGTTGGGAGGTTTTGGAGGAAGCAACAAGGTTCCAAGAGGACAACAAGACAAAAGAGTTTTTCTTTTCTCTTTTGTAGGGTAAACTCTAAGAACTTTAGGAACTAAAGGGTAAGTTCCCTCACTTGCGATATAATGGCCCTAAGATGTGGATTTATGTGGTTGTTTTATTTTGATGATGAAGACTTATGATAAACTCAAATTTTTATAAGTTTGGCTATGCTTTATTTAAAGGTTTTTAAGGCATGTTTTGGAACAAACTATATGTCTATGTGATCTATGATTATGTTTAGGAATAAATTTGGTTTTTATGTGGTTAAAACTTAGTGTTTCAAGAGGTTTAAGTTTCGGCCAAAGGTAAACTAAATGTTTTAAGTTATGTTTTAAAAACCTAACCATGCTTGTAAAAGTTATGTGAGGATTCAAGGATTCATGTGGCTAAATATAACCAAGGGATCATGATTTTAGGGTTTCGGCCAATAGGTGAAATTATGGTTTTAATTATGTGCTAATCTAACCATAGTTGAAAATATTATAGGAAGATATTCCATAATGGTCTAGGTATGTGTCCATGTGTTGTAAAACCCAAGATTTTATGTTTTAAAGGAGTTCGGCCATGAACATGAAGAAAACTTAAAGTTATGTTTTTGATTTCAATTACCATGTGAGGAACTCCTAATATTTAATATTATTTAGGGCCCCAAGTGATTGAATCTAGAACTAACCAAGGGTGACCTTGGTGAATCAAGTTTCGGCCATAAGAGGAATTAGGGTTTAGAATATGATTTAAACTTAACTATGAATGCAAATTTCTATTTGATGTTGTTTATGTGGATTAGGGTGCCATGTGATAGAACCTAATCTAGGGATTTCATGGTCAAGAGGTTCGGCCAAGTAAGAAATTAGGGTTTCATGGGGTACTCTAGCAAAGAAATGGTGACATGGGTTAAGTAATGGTTTACCATGTGATAGGGTACAATTAATTAGCTTAATACCATGTTTCTTATCCTTAATGTTTCGGCCAAACATGAAACTTAGGGTTTGATTCATGCTAAGAATTTAACTAGGGTTACAGGTAATGGGTTAAGATGGTTTAAAGGTCATGTGGTTAAACTTTAACCTAGGCTTGTTCATGTATGAGTTTCGGCCCAATCATGATAAGGTATGAAGGTTTATGGTTTAGGCTAAAAGCCTAAGAAACCTTATAAGGACTCGGCTAACTCTAGGAAATTAGGGTTTAGCTGGGTTAGGGTTTCAAGTAAGATTAACCATGGTTAGTTGTAGCTAGACATGGGTAAATGTTAAATGGAATGAGTTTATGTAACATGGTAGAGGAAACCAATAAGTTTTGTTCAACCGTATGAGATATAGGTTTTGGTTGAATAAGGGTTTCCGAGGATGTCATATATGATGTTAAGTGATCTCATGCTAATGTTAGATAATGTATCATGTATGATAATAAATATTTGAATGTTCATCATGTTATATGAATGATGAAAGAATAAGGAACATTCAAAATGGAAAAAGGAAAAGAAAACATGTTTTTACTTTAATGCATGCCTTGTACCGGACCTTGAAGTACGTAAGTGAAGGTGGTCCAAGAGATGGGCTCCAATACGCCCCTAGGTTGAAGTACGGGTGAAGACCTAGGTCGAAGGACGGGTGAAGACCTAGTTCCCTAGTGGGTTCAGGATTTGCTTCCCCGGATCTATTAGGGATGCGCGCAAAATGATGAATGAATAGGTATAAGCCGGGGACCCCAAACAACAAATATGATTATGTTTATCTAATATGTTAATGTATTTTGAAAAGGCATTTGTTATCATGTTGAATGCATATGATATGAATGTTAAAGTAAATGAATGTTAACGTGATTACACGATGTTAATGTGCTTCTATGATATATGTTAGAGATGTTATGTCTCTGTGACGTTCGGATTTTGTGAGTAGGAAAGGAACTTACTAAGCCTTGTGCTTATAGATTCTTTCTTATATTGCAGACCCAATTAACAGGCACTGAGCAAGGGAAGCAGCGGGAGAGGCTGAACTGATGTGTGTGGTGGTGACTTGACAGAGTCCTGGCCATGCGAAATTTTATATGTGCATGCTGGTTGTGGTTTTGTTGGAAAACTGTCACGTTTAATTGTTTTCTGATTAAAACTTATCATCTAGACATTTCTTGCAAACTATGCTTATTTATCATATAAGAAATCTCTGCTATGTTATAATGTTTTCCGCTGCAAAGTTTTGAGATTTTCGTATATGGTATTGATATGTATGAATGAAAGATAAACTATAGCGTCCGTCTAGGCCACGTAAGGGTTAAAAGTTACGACCTCTCAAAGTTTAAGTTTTAATATTCATATTGTAGCAACTACGAAACCATAGCTGCTACATCTATGTAATAGCTACAGTTTTGCTGCTGCTACAACTGTGTAGCTGTTACAATTGAACTGTTACGCAGTTGTTGCAGCTACGATTTCATTGTTACTACAACGTGAATATTAAATTCTAAACTTTGATAGGTCCAAACTTTTGCATTGAGTTGAACAACGAGACGCACAATATATCAAATTAAAGCTTGTTCAGAGATCTACAACTGGCTATGGGGTGAAATTCGTAGCAGTCAAGTTTCAAGCGCAAAAAACGTCGTTTAAATCCTTTTTGAAAGCTTCAAACAATTTTAGTCAAAAGGGGTGTCCTTTTGATTGTTGCTCAAATTTTTTTCTATGTTGTAGCAGCTACGGAACCATAACTGCTGCAACTGTATAGCAGCTATGAAATCTTGTAACGGCTACGAAGTCATAGCTGCTACAACACACCCGACCAATTTAGGGTTTAGGCGGTAGATGTAAGTATTGGAGGATAGTTGTGTCATTTTACAAGGGAATGGGACACTCTTTTGATAAAAAATTAGCATAGGGCATATTTTTGATGATTCGGTAAAAAAGGGGCGCCTTTTTGACTTTTTTGCCCAATAATTAACTTGACATGATGCATCTACTTTGAAAGGCAAACTATCTTAAATGTCCGGGTGTTCGTAATCTAAAACTTTTCAACAATCTTAAATAGGTACAGTATAACTGATGATGGTTCAAATTCAGTAATACTCTCACTGGTAGATTTATGATTCTCAAAGTTCGTCCATCTCGATTAATATTGTTCATCCAAATAGTTAATTATTCACTACCAATCTCTTAAGTTCTTGTCATATAATGAATATGTAATTTTGACATATGTGATTATTAATATGAGTTAGTCACTGACTGTAGGCATCCACCGTCATTTTGTTCTTTATGGACTGGTGGAATATCTGCGGAAGAGGTTAGATTAATTTATTATAGTGGTACTAAAGAATTTTGTGCAAGAATTTCAGACTGAGTACAAAATATCTTGAAACATAAACTTTGTTGTTGATTCTTGCAGCTTTGATAGACAATTCACAGCTGAGGAGGTATTGCAGTTGTTGGATCGTTTTTATAATCTAGAAGCAATGGTGAGATGAAGCCCTCATAATCATTTTTCTTTTCATTAGTATTTGTTTTTTAAAAAAAGAGATTGATGCGGGAAGATGAAGAAGTTTATTATTTCTCATCTTCATCATTGGCAGTAGCATGCAATGCAGATGTCAAAAAGGGCAATATTTTGTTGCATTTTTTTGTATTATTATCAACGTCAATCTGTGCATGCTTGCTTAGCATCTATAGCTCCTGTTACATTTGTTGATCCTTTGTTCTCCTATGGAGATTGCATATAATCTGAAACATAGTAGACACCATGCCACGTAAGAATGTTCGAATTATGTTTTCTTTGCTCTCCCTCTATTTCTCACACCTTAAACTCTTATTGCTTCTCAAACTAATTATTTTCTCTTTTGAGCATATTCATACATTTTAACCATGCTCTTTCATAGATTTGCTAATTAGCTATTTGTTGGTTACTGAAGTTAATATGGGTATAAACTAATATTTATACTGTTGAGGTACTAACATTTGGATGTTCTCTACCAGAAACCAGAAGAGGAGGAAGCAGAGATTTTAAACAAAGAGGATGATTTTTCATTACCACAGAGTTTCTTCGACAAGGATGATTGACTTGTTCCATTTTGAAATCTGGTTTGCTCCTGCAATGCCATTGCCAGCTGCTTTTTTTTATATAGTATGGGAAGGATGGTTGCTCCGTGGAATAAGTTATTTTCCTTTTGTTTTTACTGCCACTTCGTGATCAATCCAAGATTTTTAGTAGTAGAAAGGGTTAGATTAAACTGATACTGAAGTTACTCATTTTGACCCTTACCGGTGACAGTTTATTTAGTAGTTTATGACAATTATGGAATGAAATCTTGGTTGGCTGGCCACCCGAATTCCCACTGGAAGATCTGAGCGTTATCTTTGGGGCTGAGTGCAATCCTGACCGTCAAGTTGTTGGTTGTTGCTGAGATTGAGCTTGTAGAAGGGGAGGTCCAGCATCGTTGGCCGGAGCAGTTGGAATTAGAGCAGAGCATGGCGAGGTCAGGGAGCTTGTCAATGCATTGAAGTCGTTGGAGGCCACCATCGGTATATTCCGTTTATTGGGCGACTCTTTGCAGTAGATTTCGCAGTACCTGCCACAGTATACATCAAAATTCAATTTTTAAGATTGCAGTCAACTAAAAATCTGTTTTTTTTTATGATTATAATCTAACCTATAGCCATATCCGGAGCAAATCCGGGTGCTCGACGCTCTTGGGGTCGGGGTTGATGGTTTTCTTGAATCGTTGGCACACCAAATAAGCTCGACATCTCTTCGCGTTGTAGGATAGCTAAGAGATGCCAACTATATTTTTTTAACGTGCATGTAAATAACGTGTGAAATGTGATAAACAAGAATAGTAAAGTATTTTTTTTCTAAAAAAGTAGAATTCATCGTTCCAACAATCATACACGATCAATTTCAGGATTATCTATAAGGAGATAAATTGAGAAGTTGCAATTGATTACGATGGAAAAATATATTATCTCAGCTTCGAGATTCAAACTCTCAATCTTTTTTTACAATTTTATTCTGTCATAACTAATTCAATTATACTTTAAGTGCTCCGAAGCATGAACTAGTAGCAAATTAATTATCAAAATCGAGAAGATGATTTGTATACCTGTCAATAGCTTGATCAAGATGTCACATCCATTTCATAGGGACAAAAAGAACACTCCAACAAAAGATAAAATCTGTCACTCTAACAGCTCCATATAATCAATTTTACGATCATCTATAAATCAAAAAGTTATAATTGACAACTACAGAAAAAACATTATCTTGATTTCATTGAAATTCGATTCTTGTCCACTTCAACAATCTTTTTCTCCTCCACAGTAACCAACTCATTTCAAAAAAAAAAAACACACACACACACATACAATACCAAGGCACCATCACGATGCCAGATTATTGTCTACATGGTTTTTTCCTGAAAGAGCAGTTATTAAAGATGACAGTTGGCATCGAAGCATGAAACCCATGCACAAAACACAAGTAATCTAAGACAACTTTCCAACGAAATAATCAAACAAGGCAAAATTAGGAACTTGGAATATAGATTTTATTCCCTGGCATTCATTATTTAACTTAGGAATGTTTACAGCAAATGTGTGTATACGTAAGGTAAAGCAAAATCTTTTTCAGATGTGCAAAATTTCATAGTGATTCATGATCACTAGCAAGAATGAGAAGGGAGGGGAAAAATCGCAAACCGAGAATGTGAACAATAACAATAAAAAAAAAAAGAGACGGCAGAATCAATATCGAAGCAAGTAGGTGCGGCGTCTGAACCAGTTGTAATCTGGGAGGCCTTGGATGGGCCCCATGGCTGCAATTGCGACGTCCTGCAATGTCCAGGTAGAAAGTTTCAGCAGAAGAATATATATATTTAAGCCGGATTAATTGAAAGTGAAAAAAAAAATCGAGCAATTTAACCAAATTAATCATTCCAGTTCAAACAGAGCAATATTAAGTAATTATTTTTTTCATAAACCTTTTTACGGGCATATTAAATTCACAGGAGTAGCTAATTTACTCTTAATCAATTATTTGTGGAATAACTGACCATTATGTTTAGGATATTCAAAATATAAATTCCGACAGTAATTATGCTCCCTCAGCCTAAGTAATAATTTTTTAAAGACTCGTTGGGTTTTAGCACCTGGACCAAACACATCATGGAAACATCACACAGCTCATAGACTTACTGGTTGATACGATGAGTTAGCAAGAGGATTCTAGAGACAAACTGATTTGTCTCTTACTAATTTAAGATCTTCTCATTTATGTATTTATCATAGAGCAAGTATTAGTGGGTATTAGTGGATGAGAAAATTATCACTTAACCTGATCAAAAATAAAGCGGTTCGCCACGCGTTTAATGGTGCTTGCATCAACAGCATCTATCCTTGCAAAAAGCTCAGCAACTGGAATTCTTCGACCATATGTGAGCAACTGTCACGATGGAAAATAAGAGAGAAGTAGAAATTATGAAATTAATATGATTGAATCTACCTGCTGTTGGAAAAGTGACTGAAAATGAGCAAATTCCTCTAATAAAAAAATCCCTTACCTGTCGGCCGATGTCCTCAGCAACAGAGCTGGTACCATCGATGTGAAGTTGAAGAGAAGATTTTAGCTGCATAAATCACATATTAGTTGTTTCTTTCTTATATTATCTGCTTAAGATATATCAAATTGGAAGAATCTGTATTTCTTGATACCTACTCGTGCAATTAGGAATCAACTAAAATCAGAAATGGCAATCACAAAATTTAGCAAATTACTAGAAGTAAATGGTTATGCGGCAAGGTAACAACCAACTAGAGGCCTTGCAAGAAGTTATTAAGGTCCTGTGTTTAAATCAGAAACCCAAATTTACCATTCGAGCGAATTTTTTTCTTGTTAGACTTAAAAATAAATAGATAAAGATGATTTCAAAATATCCCCTGACATTTACTAGCTTTTTCAAAATACACCACAAGGTTTGATTAATATTAAAATGCCCCTAAGATTTTTATTGTGTTGCCAAAATGCCTCCGAATTAAGGGTAATATAATCCCCCAAGGCATAGCTGAGTTGGTAACGACGCAGCAGAGTTGCAGAAGAGGACAAGAGTTCGAATTCTGGCGAAGCCAGACAATACCCTCCTGCGTCGTGACCAATTACAGTTTCTCGATTTACCTCCTCACACATGGTCGTGAGGCCGACCGTGTGGGGCCGCTAAGGTGGCGGATTCCACCTTTTGCAAAAACTTTCCAGCATCCAAATACCTTTAAGGTGTGGATGATAATAATAGAGGATTCCTATCATATCATAAGTTCACATTCTAAAAAATTTGCATTTCTCCAAATCCAAAAAAATTAATAGGATTCTATGATTATTCCTAGAGGTGAATACTTTTATGTATACTTCTTCAGGTTTATCTGAGTGTAAATAATAGTTACACCGAGAAACTGAGTGTAAATAATAATAACCATATACATATGGAATGACAACAAAGGAATCCTAACCCTTGGGTTTTATTTGAAATATTTCTGTTTCTTGGCAATCAAAATCCAAGATCTACAAACTAGCTCATGTTTTACTAACCAATCACAAACGATTTTGTTGCAGCCTGTTGCTTTCTCCCACATTTGTATTTTGTCATGTTTTAGTTCTTTACAAGTACACATAATATTAATCTTTCTAGTGACATATTGGGCACTGTTTCTTCGATTACAGCAATAATGTCACCAAGGTGAGCATATCTATGATTACCATCTCCTGTAATTCAAATAGACACCAATTCTCAAGCTCCGCGCTACATTCAAAAATGTTTGAAGTTGAATCATATCATTTTATTGAAATGTTAGTTCAACGGAAAGGATGAAGAAAAAAATATTGCCTAGAAATACAGAAACTTCAGGTAGTGTTTCATCCTCAATAGACCATTTAGTTCTACATCCCCATCCTAACAAATTTTCATATAAGCATTTTGGATGCAGCTAGTGAAATAAATGCTATGGCTATAGTTTCTGATACTCCACCCATTTTCTTAAAATATTTGAGTAGGTTTAACAACAAATATCCAATATTCAAAAATCCTTTCTTGAGCCCATGTGTTTTTGTAGGTCCTACCATAAGAGGCCTGTCCAGAAATATGTGTGCCTATATTTTTCCACCACAACATGCATACCATGTCATTGCTCTTCACCCTGCTTCTATTTGACTGGTTGCGATCCAAGTGGGTTTGACTGCTTTAAAAGTGTATTTGCCAAAACAAATATGATTGCCACAACATGAAATTCCTTCATTCTTCCTCTATGTTGTTTACAAAATTTGATTCTTTTGGGGTTATAGTTGATGGTAATTTCTTAATTCCATCTCTACTGCAAGACTGGGCACAAAAGAAAATGCATCAATATTCAATTTATTATATAAGAAAATGCATACACATAATGTCCATAATGCTTATCGATAATGATCATTAATTTGACCCTTCTCAAATGCCAAAATATTGTAATGTAATCACAAGTATCGTGGGCAAATATTGAGTCCTTTTTTTTGCTCCAGATAAGGAAAATTTTCACCAGAAGCTAAATAAACATGTCAAAACAACAAATGTCGTTTTAGTATAGATTATTTCAGTATTGCAATATATCTATCACAGTCTAGTAAACTTTTTAGGGAGTTTCATTATTGAGAGGCTAATTCTCCCCTTAACAACAAGATCACATCTATCCCCCTGATAGCATGCTTTATAAAACAATTATCTCTTGTTTCGAATGATCAGAATGAACACAGCAGATGTGGATGATCTACCTGATTGTGAGCACGAGTAACATCAGCTTCTGAAACCCTATAGGAGAGCTTGCTAATCTCATACATAATTGCATAGGCCAAATCGTCCAAACAATCGGGCTGCTCAAAAATGTAAAACCCAGTTAGCTACAAAGTCAGCTCTGACAAGTACAGAAAGGATAGTCGAGTGTTACAGTAATCACCATTTTTATTTCCTTGTATTTAAGCGATCACCATTTAGCCACAGATTTTTTATAAAATTTAAAAGTATAATGCATGTAAATTGAAAATTTTCAGAAAGAGTTCAACAGGCAAGACAACCAAAACCTATGACATTAAATTATATATACAATGCCATGGAATATGAACAGAACTTAAAAGTCCATATTTTTCCTGAATGAGGGATGTACATCAAATCATAGGTACAAAATATTTACACCATCAGAATTTATGTGGAAATTATTAGGCTTGGATAAAAATTAATTACCCTCATTCCTGTATATTGTCAGGTAAACTTGCAGCGTTTCTTTGTGATGATTATTTATGATACAGTATGAAAACTAACTTTTCACAGAATGAAAACACTAGCCAATATGTTACATTAAAAATGACAATTCTGTAATATCAAGGAGGCAGCAACAGAGCAAATTGTTGCAGGTTCCCCACTGCATGGTCTGACTTTAAGTGTGAATATCAACATAGGACTTTAACTCAACTATCATACGCCTCAATGTCACATAAGCACCTACAGATGCTTGAGTGTCTGACTAACTAGATAACAGAATAGAAGTTCCAGAAGGTGACTGCATTAGAGCAACCATTTTCTGAAGAGTCCAAGGGCTACTCATCCGCTTAGTTCTAACTATATATCAGACTCAATTAATCCAAGAGCAAACATGCTAACTAACTGATTCCAGGTCTCATCAAAGTTCCCTAAACCTTGGTCAATAGTGGGATTCAATCACCTATATTCCCATATGAATCACAATAAACCCAAGACAATTTTATTAAATTAGTAGATTTCTTATACATTCACCCAATTGGATAACTTGGTGTGTCAAGAACCTACTATTAGTACAGAATATTTCCAGATGCCAAAAACATGTTATAGGTTAGATACACAATCAAATTCAAGATACTGAGTTGCTGCCGGCACACACTCCAGAACAACTACGTTTTCAATATTTATAAACTTTTAGCCACAGGATCAATTAGCATTTAAAGGATCAACAAACAATCAATAAGATTGCCCAAAATTCGCAGATCCTGACTGATTCCAACAGTCATTGAATTTCTGACTGGTTATCCCCATGCTTATTCTAACTTATGAACAACAATGGGCCATCCATATTTCAACTTAACAATTTCAAATATATTATTGCTAGGATAACAAGTGAAGAAACAAAGTAGATGCCTGTGCAGCAACTACAGGAGAAAATACTGCCTCACGAGGTTCCAATTTATCCTTGTTTGAGGAAGATAGTGAATTCAAAGATGTGCACAAACAGTCAATAATAAAGATTCAATGCAATGGACTTTTAGGCATCATCACTAATAGGTCCCCAAGAACTTCCCAAATTAACAATTGCATAAGCACTTTATTTTCCATACTATACAAATACAAATGTGTATATGGCTTAACAGTTCATCAGTAGGTATAAAGTGTAACTTGCCACGCATATTTATTGTCTGTGTAACTCTCTTAAGCTACCACCATCGTTTCCACCAGATCTTTGGCCTTGTGTAATATTTTATCTTTTTTCTGAATTTATTTATACAAAACAAACATCTACAAATAACAAGACAGTCACTTGCCC
This sequence comes from Curcuma longa, assembly GCF_044706935.1. Lineage (NCBI taxonomy): Eukaryota > Viridiplantae > Streptophyta > Magnoliopsida > Zingiberales > Zingiberaceae > Curcuma > Curcuma longa. The sequence continues at coordinate 8,939,347 of NC_133871.1, forward strand.
AATCTTTATAAACTCTAATGTCCATCTATCAAAACCTTGCTTTGACAATATAAAACAACACAAAAAATTAAATTTCATCAAACTTCTGTTAATATTTAGTGTTTATAACATTTTGAAAATTGAAATAAAAAGTCATTCATAGAGGAAAAAAAAAGTCTCTAAATCAGAACTGGTGCTACTTCAAATGCTTCAGTGAAAAAACACTTGACAAGCTAGTCAACATAGCTAACGATATGTAAAATTATGAAATTTAATTTTTTGAGTCATCAATAGCAATGAGACATGTAAAAAAAAGTAGCTCATAAGCTAAAATGGTGAATCATGGTTGATGATGCAACAAAAAAATATATCATTATAAATTAATATTTGATGGTAGATGACATAATTATAAACCTTAGCAACAGCATAAACGCCAAAGAGACCAGTGTCTTTGTAGTTTGTATTAAAAGCCATCATGTTTTCAGCAATATCATTGATAGCAATCCTTTGGGCCAACTCTGACCTGCATAAAATTGCAGTAAGCAATCAGCACAAGCTAAAAGCATAGAACTCAAATAGAATAGCATTGAACCAAAGGTTAGAAACACACCCCATGTGCTTTCCACCATGAGCATTCTTATCCCAGGAACCTAACATAGATTGCATAACCATTAAAGCAATGGAGTCTGGATCTGTCCAAGATGCCCCACTAAATGCAACCGCAAATTTTGCAAGTGGAATATCATCATCTATTATCCTAACCTGGAAGTGAGATAATTGAATAATTAAGAAGGAATTCAATTAATGACTAATGACTATAAGAGGGTAATATCTTAAATTAAACTTTCCCACCTCAGAGCCAGTGAAGATAGCTGGTTCCTCCTCAATCAACTGGGTCGCTGTGGTAGGATTATTTGACAGTTTCATGAACAACTTCTTGACCTGCTCAACTATATCTTCGTGCTTAATAGCACCGGCAGCTGAAATAACCTACGTATAGAAAGAAACATCTGCTGCTCATTAAATGTAAATTCAGCCAACAACACATGGATTTGACCAATACAATGATGGCCTAATGAAAAACAAACCATTCTGGGGCCAGCGTAATGAGATGAGATGTAGTTCTTAAGGTGCTCTTTAGTAATTGTCTTAATGTTTTTGACAGGTCCAAGGATTGTTCTTCCCAGTGAAGTGTATTGGAAGGCAGTTGCATGCAAATGGTCAAAAATAACTTCTTCAGTTTGTCCCTCCACCTGGATGAAAATAACAGAGAATTAATTATTATAGGAGCAACATTCAATAATATTCAAAGGTTTCATTGATGATATCTATGAAATTTTTTTATAAAAAAAAGACTTGAAGAGAGACATTAAAATGTAACAATAAGAGAACTTCAGCTACCATTTGGCAGTTGTAAATTCTGGTAAAAAGAGAATTTAGAACAACATTTTTCTTACAGAAAGGAACAAAGAAAACTCAAAGAATTACTTATAGAACATTTATGATAATAATATGATTTGCAACAGTTATGAAAACATTACAAGCATAAAGAGATGATCAAAATACACACACACATGCTATTATTGAGGACACCGACAGAAAGACTCGCTCAGTTATAGATACATAATTCACACTAGTTGCAAAGTTACATATGGGAAATTGGAAATAACTTATTTCAGTTAAAAATTAAAAACACATAAATTCCAACTGACAACATGACATTAAGTTCTGTCCATTCTTCTCAAAATTTCCTAATAGTCCTAGACATGCTGTGCTTGATACTGCTTAGCTGTCTAACTGCCACAGTTTTAGTAGGTCAACTTATAAAAGTGGTTTATCTTAAGAAGTCATTCACTTTTTAAAATGATAACCCCTGAAGCCCCTCATGTTTATCTTTTTTCCTTTCTCTAGCCACTTTGCATGTGTGGTTGCCAATGGAAACTGGATCAGCAACTACTAAAACAACAATGCTAATTTTAGAAACAACGTGATAATCAAATAAAAAGATAGCAATAGTAAAGAAAAACAAGAATATAGAATTTGAAAAGGTTATGTAATTTAATCAGGTTCAAGGATGAAACAAATTATCAACTCAGACCAACAACATTTGATCATTTTTTCTTCTATCATCCTAACAGAAATTGACCAAATTAGTTATGAAGTAATAGGTAACAAACTAGAAAAGTTATTTCACCATAATTTAGATTTTCTAATATAAGTAACAAAGAAGCATAAATAACTTTGGCGTCGATACTATGCAAAAGTGTTTTTTTTACCACAGGGCAGGTAAAAGATGCTAGGTTTTGACTATACCTCTTCCATCTCTCTGAGAATAACATTCCGCTCCCTCTCAATTTGTTTCTCATGAAAGCGTGAATTCTGCAGTATGTCCGCAAGGATTTCAAGCGCCTTGGGCACATCCGTATCCAACACCTTCGCATAATAAGTTGTCTGCTCCCTTGTAGTGTAAGCATTCAGATGCCCGCCCATGTTCTCAATCTCCTCCTCCAGCTGCCGCACCGTCCGAGACTCGGTGCCCTTGAATATCATATGTTCCAGGAAATGAGCGGTTCCGTTCGTATCCTCCGTCTCAAATCTGCTTCCAGCGTCGATCCACACCCCGACGGTGGCGGTACGGGCGGCGAGTGTGGACTCCGTGGCGACACGGAGCCCATTGGGGAGTGTGGTGACGCGGGTCTCCGGGACAGCGAGGATGGATGTGTGATCAGCGAGAGCGGGGTGCGGGGAGGCGTAACGGAGGAAGCGGGGGTCGGGATCGTCGACGCGCTGGATCTTGGATCTAACGGCTTGTGCGAGGCGGTCGTAGGGCATCGCGGGGGGTCTAGCCGGCGAGGAGGAGAGCTCGGCAGCATCGTGGGAAGCGAGAGCTTCAGCAGTGGATGCAGATCGGCGGAATACGAGGAGAGGACGGCGAGAGTGCGCGAGCTTCCGGGTCGCCATTGCTATGCCCTACGGTTCGCCATTGCTAGGCCCTAGGGTTGTACCGTTTAAAGAGGACGGCGAGAGTGGGCCGAACCGTTTAAAGAAATAGATCGGCTCATTTGAATTGTACTAAATTGTGATCCGCGGGCGGACCGAGGACAACCCAACCGGAACCCTCTGGGTAGGTGAGCCCGGCCTAGCACACAGAGCTACAGGCGGAATAGTTGGCCAGACGCTACTCGTACTCTCAGGGAAGAATGCCAATGGTGGGCTGGAAAGATGATGACGCGATTGCGGCAGGTCAGGGTGAGAGGGAAGCATACCTGGATCCCTAATTTGGATCGAGCCGCCCCATTTGCCACCTTTTGATTCCTGGTGTCCTCGTTTCAACGATGTTAGGCGATAAGGTTGTACATAACAATAGAAGGTTTTAGGTATTGGAAGAAGAGCTGCTTCTGGAAGCAATGACGACGCTGATGCCGGCCGTTTGCTGTGCTCCCTGCCGCCGCCTTCATCTTTCGTCCGGTTCCCGTCGCCGAATCCTGCTCACTCCTTGTGCTGCAGTAAGCTCTCTCTTCCGCTGTGACTCGGAGAAACCAAAACCCTCTTAAACCCTAGTCTTTCCCGCTGAATTTTTTTGTTTGCAGCTTCCACTCGATGTGCTTCGACGGAAAAATTGTAGCTTTCGCTTCATCAACGTACCCGGAGGTAGAGTCTGTAGCCTCGTTGATCCATCACATATAAAAGATGTGATTTTGACGTCGCTTTGTGTGGATTTCCGCAAGGTCGATCTTTTAGGACGAGCAGAGTTTTTGCCTACTTGCCTGATTTGGAGAATTTGAACGATGGGCCGGTCAAGGAGGGGATTTCCTCCACTCTCGATTCAGATGTTGGTGTATCCATGGTTGGCAGCGTGAGGGGATCTTCCTTGATCCTGCAGTCTGATTCTTACACAAAGGGAAATGTCGATTCCCGTCATGGGAAGTCAGGGTCTGTTTCGTTCTGCAGATTGACTCACCAGATGTTGGAAGAGAGGAAGCTGATTTCTTCTCCATTCAAGGATGGCACAGGAACAATTGTGTGGGTTTTGGGTCCTCTAGCTTTGATATCATCTCTCGTCTTTCCCCAATTTTTTCTCAGCGCTTTCATTGAGTCAGTTCTTGGAGATGAGATTCTTGCAGGTATTTATTGCTCTTGGCCGGTACATACATTGGATGATCTTACAATAGAGAATGTTTTACTAATATAGTTGGGACAAGCTTAATGATGATGATTATTAGGATGGATATTATGATTTTGTTATAGTGCTTATGCTTTAGTTGTGCAAACCAATGATGAAACATAAGAAGTCAAATAAAACCCATGATTAAACTTACAACCGAGATTGTTTTAAAATAATTTTAATTGACTTAAAAACTTTAAATTTGGAAATTTGTGGCAATGTGACCTTACATGGAGTCCAATAGTGGGACGAGATCCTCATAGCCTACCCCAAATAGTTGGGATTGCAGTTTGTTTGTTTGTTGCTACTATTGTTGTATGATTCACAATCAATCAAGTGAGCTTTGATGAATGATAAAGTAAGGAATATACTATATTGTAGCACACTTTCAATGATATTGGTAGATACAAAACAGAAAGTTGAATGTGTAAAAGGTATTCAGATAGAAGAAAATTCTGCTAAACATAAGAAACCTAATCAACCTACTTATGACTAATGTTACATAAGATCAATGACATAGATGCTAAAATCGGCTGATACGATATGGATTGCCTGAGTTGTATCGGTATTGGTCAAGGCTGATTGATCAAACCGAAGAAATTGATTGTCTCATAAAGATCATTAGAGAAGATTTAGAAAGAAAATCTCAAGATTCAAAGAAATTGCCTAGTGGGGAGTTAGATTTCATTAGAAATAGATGTAAACAACTAAAGTTGGCCAAATCGAGAGTGAAAATGGTTGAGAATTATTAGAATTTGGTTGATTCATAAAATTCAGGTGTGTATCAAACTTTTAGCCAACCCTTGCTTAAATTCTAGTAAATGTGCACAAGGATTGATTTAGTAAATGTGCATGACAATGTGAGAGAATCTTCTTCACTTGCCTTGAGTTCTTACTTAAAAATTTCTCAACGTTGCCACCACTTGAGTTGTCACGAGATTGATAGGTCAATTTTGCTAGTGCTCATTAACAATCACTAGCTAAACCAAGTGTCTTCTCTATCTTACTCCAGAGTGGACTGAGAAAATTTATTATTGAATGATCCTATAACGCAATTCCAATGTGATGTAGATCTCAAAGCCTTATAATATGAAATACTTAATAATAAACGTTTTTTAAATAAAATTAATAATATAGTATTTATTCACTATGATAGTAAAATATGATTTTAACATTTACTATAACATATTTTGATTTTATGATTCGCTTTAATACAATTTTGTCATTTATTATTCTTGTACTAATAGATATGAGTTATTATTTATTTATATTAGTGAACAACTATTACCTAGCTAATAGTTCTAAAATATAAATTTAACAAATAGTAAGAATAATATGATACTATTAACTTAATAATGATAATGGTAATAATATGACATCAATAATATTCTGATAATATATTATGTATTAACCCCTTAACAATTGTGATTTTATAGATTTTCTACTGACCCAATACAACCATATTTATGTTTTTCTACCATCTGACCTAAAGTATTTAAATTATGAAACAATTGTTTCTGTTATTGGATAAAGATGCTATTTTTCATTCCTTTCTTTCATTGACTTCCACTGTAATTCAGGAGAGAATTATGCAAGACCTGATGAAGCTACTTTTTTCTTGTTAGAATAGACATTGGGCCCTGTGCTTGGTTCATGAAAAGGAGAATTCACATTAACTGACAGTCAACATGTATCTCTATGTTAATATCAAATATCAATACTTTTCACTTCTCTTTTTCTGTGACTAAAACATGTAACTTATCTTCTTCAAAATTAGTTCAAGATCTAGATAATTTAAGTGCTCTCCATTTGGTTTTTTACTTCTTCATTTTCTTCTAATGAAAAAAATCTTTGGTGTTGTAGTAAGCCTTGAAACACATCAATCACAAGGTAATATTTGACCTTGCAATTGTTGCGAGAAATCTCTGAAATAAATTTCAAGGAAAAATTACTAGAGAATATTTGATATCTAGAAACTCTTCTACTGTTTTCTTCTCTTTTGAGTTTCTTACATTATATTTTTGGAAACTTTGAACATCTGATCCATTGAGGTAGCAATTATCTTCTAATAATTAAAGTATTTTATGTAATAACTATGACTTGAAATTACTCAATGCACATGATGTCTGAATATTTTTCCGTTTCATCTGGTAACTATAAATTCTCTCCACAGAAATTGTCGCGTCATTATCTTCAGAGATCATATTTTATGCTGGGCTTGCTGCATTTTTCTTGGTAGCAGATCATGTTCAACTTCCATACCTTGACTTCAGCTCGAAAAGGTGGAGCCTTATAACAGGCCTTAGAGGGTACCTTTCCTTTGCCTTCTTCACAATGGGTTTCAAGGTGCTCGCTCCTCTTCTTGCTGCCTATGTTATATGGCCAGTTATTGGTCTTCCTGCTATAGTTGCAATCACTCCATTTCTATTGGGATGTGCTGCACAATATGCCTTTGAGATACACCTAGCAAACCGTAATTCATCTTGTTGGCCTGCATTGCCAATAATCTTTGAGGTATCAACTTAGAAAGATTTTTTTCCCCGCTTTTATCTGATGCATTCTTAAGGCAGTTCATCCCTAGCAGGTATATAGACTGTATCAGTTGAACAAGGGAGCACATTTTGTGGAAAGGTTATTGTTCTTAATGAAAGATTCATCAACAAACTCAGCAATGGAAAGAAGTAGCGCATTGATTTCCATGCTAGCTGTTTTCCAGATCCTCGGTGTGGTTTGCTTGTGGTCTTTAGTAACTTTTCTTCTAAGACTTTACCCTTCTAGACCAGTTGCTGAGAACTATTAAAGGTTGGTATGCAATTTCGTGTATATTCGTACATGCATATGGTTTTTGCTGCATTACTCAGATTTACATTCTAGTTGATGGAATTAGTTAAACTAATTTATCAAGTCCCTTACAAGTTTTTCCCTTTCCCTTTTTGAAAAATGGATCTTGCTATAAACAATGCTAAGGTGGTAGTTTCTTTTGATTTCTTAAGGAGCCATGGCCAACAGATTCACAAGTGAAAATTGTTCGATGCATCATAGTATTTGTAATCCATGATCATCTAATCTTGTTCTTTGTTTTTAAGTCTACTATGCTGATGCTATTTTGTAAATTTTTACATGATATTGAAATGGCCTGTATCAACTCGGAAATTACAGATAAGGTAACTAGTTTTTCACCGGCGGCGACGATGATGAAATCGAAATAGTACGATGATCACCCAAAAGAGACTCTGAAGCTCAACCTGCGATCCTGATGATATGGTTCTGAAACAAGACTTGTGCACAGTTACAGAATTTGAATTGAGTTCATCAGGACTTGTTGTGGAATTAATTCTGGTTTTAGTTAAGAGGCAGCTTAAAGTTAAAGTCAACTTGTTAAGTGTTCAAATAATTAATTGTAGCTCTTGAGCATACGTTTTCTACATGATTAATTTTCTGTCCCTTGTTCTAAGTGAGAGTTGAGTGTGATTAATTAAGTCAAGGTTTGAATTACGTGGATGTCAATCTTCTAATTTTCATGTCTCTAATTTGGATGCATATCTAATTAGCAATTAATATCAATTTGTAGTATTGTATATATATATATATATATATGTCAAATTTCAATTGAATTGAATATATCGGTTGATTATTATTTTACACCTTTTCAAATAAAAATTTACTGAAATTAAAATCCATTGTGCTTTAGAAACCTTGAAAAAATAGTAATATCGGAATATTTTTACTACCTAAATTTAATTTTTTTTAATAAAAAACAAATTAAATGTTAGTTTGATGTGAATGTGTTTGTGTGTATTTATTTGATTATTATTGTGAGCATTGCCGGTTGCTAAAGGGAACCAATTTCGTGGTTTGACCTTTGAGGGTTTGCCCTTCTGTAGGATTTGACTCGAGTGGAATATTTATATGTGGATTTTGTGTGGGTTCCATCATGCCACGTTCCAAGATATTGCAGTTGTAATTCTTGTAAAATAATCCCTTTTAAAAGAACAATTTAGATGGAGATTAAAATATTTTTCCATTTTTCACATAAGTTCATATCTTAATGAAACGACAAATTTAATGGGAAACATGGACGACCCAGACGCCGACACGTGTAGGTAATATTTTTTTTTAGTAATCCTCATGAACCATGAGGGTTATTTATGCCTTCATATTTAAATTCAATAGTGTTTAAGTTGAATAAGTATAAATTGAAAATAATAAATTAAATTAAAAATATATTTTTAAATTTTTTATTTTATTCATTTAAAATTTTGTTATTCTCAAATTATACTATCAAATTTAAATCTGATGTAGATATATTAATAAGATTTTTAGTAATATATTAGTTCAAATCCTGGAAACAACCTCTTGCCAAAGGAAGGTAAGGCTGCGTACAATGGATCATTTCCCCGGACCCCGCATGGCGGGAGCTTCATGCACCGGACTGCCCTTTTTTTTAAAAAAAAAATTAGATCTAAGAACTGGATACATTAAATAGACTTCTAAAAATATATTCTTTACTTTACGTCTATCAATCTTTCAAAAATTGATTAATCAACTTTATGTAAAATTGGTATTCTAAATGATGTGATCTAACAGGTTGACATTAGCACAATGTTGGAGGAGGCTGTCCACTATGTGAAGTTTTTGCAGCTACAAATCAAAGTAAGTAGAACCAAAACTAACAGCTACAAGAACATGCTTCTGCAAATTATGAGTTAATTTAAAGATGATTTTCCAAGGCCGGTTAAGTGAGCTGTTCCTTCTGTCTTACTCCTAAATTATGATCATATTGCAGCTCTTGAGCTCAGATGAACTATGGATGTATGCTCCAATAGCTTACAATGGGGTCAACATAGGGCTTGATCTAAAGATTTCTCCACTGCAGGAGAAATAAAAGGGAGACTCCAAGAATGTTAAGAGTGATATATATATAAGCCAACACTAGCAGAGACTTATTCTTTTTCTCAAAATACGATATGATTTTTGGTATGTAATACAAAGCCAAATAAGTGATAGTGAGCATATTAATTGGTTATGTTGTTCCCCCTTTCATAATTCAATTGTAAATGATGTGAAATATCAAATCTAAGAAGAGTAGATAAATATACATGTCTGTTTGAATATTGTTGGATTTTTTTGTTTTTGTGTTAGTGAGGGAGAAGCGAAAGGGGAAGTATATTGCCGACAGTTAATAATACTCGCAAGTGATGAATGTGGATAGTGTATATTTTACCAGTGATATTTGTGCTTATATTATATGATCCATAGCAATTGCAATTATCATGTATAATCAAAGAACAAGGAATGGAGAATAGTGATGTAATGACAGTGATGAAGTAAGGTTTTTAGTTTGAGATTGGATCAATGCAATCAGTTGAGTGAATCCATATATCATAATTCTTTGGGATGACAAGGTTGGCAACCAAATCCAATTAGTCATGTAAGTTAGTACGGTCGATTAAATCAGTTTAGCTTGGTCATCTTTGATCGACCAAGTAGATTGTCATGTCAGCACTATCTAATCAGTTGGGTTGATAGGAATAACCTGATTCAATTGGTTAAGCCAATCAAATTAGCCTAATTTCATCTACCAAAATGATAAGCTATCCCCATTCAACTGATCATGAGAATCAGAGAAAAATCTAGTTGGTTTGGTTAACCTGCTAAACAATTTGATCGATTAGTTTAGCTTGGACAACCAAATTCAAAAAATTGAGCAAATCAAGTCATCGAAGTTGATTTGATCAATTGTGTTGGCCAAGTCAACTAATCCATCCAGCATCCTAACTTTGTGAAGCTCGATTCCAAAACAAACCAAGAAAACTTAACAGATAGCAACAATAAAAATTGGACAGTACGATCCAAGTGAAACCAAAAAGGCAAAACACTTCATGTTGTGATTAAAGAAAACAGTGCTATGATATTTTCAATTTTTACTGCAAATAACAAATAAACCAACAAAGCATTTGTAACAAACGTAGACGTGTCAACATTTAAAAAAAGATATTGGCACAATTTCCTAAGTATCAACTTTCACTTCACAACTATAACGGCCTGACGACAGAGACACTGATGATATACACTGAATATGTGAGGTTTTCATCTACAGTTGACCTTTATTCCTATCGGAGATGGAAACACATTAGATATACTATCATCCGTTTACTGGATGGACAACTACAACATGGAGATCAACACTACATGGTGCTGATCCATCAATGATTGACGAACCTTGTGCATCAAGGTTAGAAATCGAGTAAAAACAGGAGAAGAGCCATGTGTTCATTACCTGATACCATGAGCTCAACAAATGCATTGATGTCACTGTTAGTCTTCTAAAGAATCTTAATGTCATTCAAATGATATTCGCCTCATTGAACTCCATGTTTCATTAGACCTGGAAATCCTTCATAATAAATAAGCTACTAACTCCCTCAGGTCCATAGCTACTCAACCTACTCCAATCAGACCTGATTATTGTCTTCCTTTCCATAAGGTTTGGGCAATGCATGGAATTGGAAATTTCCAGCACTGAGCTGCACTTCAATCTGGGAATTTGCTGATGAGCCAGATTGAACTGGCACAATGTAACTCGAACAAGGAGGGGACAAACTTGGGAAAACCCTTGCAGCGGAATGAGTTGAAAGATGAGAGGCAGCTAACTCAGGAAATTCAGGATGAGAACGATTGTTCTCGCTGTGAGTACAAGTAAAACCAGAGTGGTTTTCAGTATGATACAAAAAAGATTCACTTCAAAATCTCCCAGCTTCACACAAGCTTACCTATTGAAGATGTGTTTCCTTTTCATGCATGGTTTGCTTTTGGATTTGCTTTGATCTTTTGAACTAATAGAATTAGCCTGTCAAGACAGACATTATGGAGTATATAAAGAATTGCAGGAAGAACTATGCATCAAAATAAAGGAAATCTGCAACTCACGAGTTTAATCCCAGCAAAAGTCTGGAGAGAACCGTGAATATTGTAGTGGTTGGCATTCCGTAGAAAGGGATGGTCAAGCAACATATTAGCAGTTGGCCTCTCTGCAGGATTCCTATGAAAGCAACGCTGGAGGAAATCCTTGCCCTCACTGGACAAGGTTTCAGGTATTGGCGGATCTTTACAGAGGACCTTAAACATTGCTTGGGGCTGTAATCATTCCAAACAAAATTAATCGAAAATCAAGGAAAAAGGAAGTACAACCACAATAAAACAGAGGGTACCACTTCAAATTTAAGCTGCTAAGCTTTAGATATCTATCTGGCAACCTTTTTTTTTTCTTTTTAATCTATTTGGCAATAGTAATAAGAAAACGAAACATTTTCAGTAGAGCTGGAAGGAAGCAAATGAGACAAATCTGAGAGCATTTGATCAAGAAGCTACTACCTACTAAAAGCAACACGTACATACAATTACAATATCTAAAGATGAACCCACAATGATGATAAGGAGGTATTATATTTAATTTAATTTTCTATTAACAAACATAACAATAGTTTTTTTCTAATTAGTAATAACTAACAATCCAAAAAATTTATTTAATATGAAATTTATCATAACATAATATACCATATTTTTTATAACTTAGACGTTACGTTTGGGAAATAACTTTGCCCATAGAAGCTTTAGAAAGATGGTTCAGTAGGAAATAAATTGAGTATGCACTTAAGAAACAACTCATTTTCATCCCAAAGTGCATTTAGCATTGAGGTTGAGATCTAAAAGGACCTCGAGAAAACACCACTAACTTTGTCACCTAGTGAAATGAACTTAAATCCTATATATAGCCAAATGTGCCGTGTAGGCCTGATGCTACAGAAGAATAAGTATCTCACAGAGAATAAATAAATAATCTCACACAGGGAATAAAATCTATATGAGAAATTAAAATTTCATTAATTAGACGATGATCCAAACAGAATGGGTTAAAATCACTTTTAAAAGTCTACAACATTGATCTATTCTTCTAAAAATAACACAAGAAATGGTATATCCCCTAATTACTTCAGAAACAAATAATTAAGTTTTAAAGTAATTTATAAATTCACCTTCTTTATCTTCATTACTTCAAACTAAGACTTAAAATATTTTCTAAAAAAAACCCTATAAACTCTAAAACTTACTATTTTAAATTTCACAATAGAAACTTTCGAATTTTAAACTGCATCAAGGATGTTATATTGTTCATCGTCGAGTATTTAGATGACTGTTATATAGAGACTTTTGTATGAGGAAACAATAGAGGAACATAGGCTGAAAGCAATTGATACACTTGGTTCATCGACACCTACTCATGGCAATGGGAAAAGGATGGGAGATTCACTACCAGCTCAGCCTACCAAAATCTGATCTTCTCGGGTGTTTTGGAGAGTTCATGCATGAATACAAAACTACAGCTGGACCAGAAAGGGAGTCTATGAGAAGATCACCATGTTGTACTATGCCCTAGAGAACAGCAGCTATATATTGAGACCAGAACCATCTTCAGATGTCAGACAACAGAATATGGCTGGAATCTCTTAAGTGATGGTTTTTGCCTAAGCAAGTCCACTGCTTACTCACCTAGTTGCTGGTTCAACTGCAACAGGTGGTAACTGGAAGGATGACAAAGATTGGAAGCACAGTAATCCACGCATGGTTCTATCACATATGAGTTACCAGATGTGAGAAGATATTCTCAAACAAGGAACCTTTTTTCCTTGAGCTCCTCGGTGGGAAGATGGCTGGAAATGTTACACTGCTGGAGAACAAGAGTGCCTCCAGCTGATCATGTTTTTTTTTATAGAGGTACTGCACAGATTTACTCTGACTGCAGACACTATCAATTAGCGCTGTCAAAAAATTGGAAGGAGACCTGGCTGCTTCTCATCGGGGGCTCAATCTTTTTTCCAGATACGTGATTTTCTTCCTTGGTAGGTTGTTATTTCTTGTTGTTTTCTTGTATACTGTGGTATTTTGTGTGTGTATTGTGGTTGGGAACTGTTTTCTCCCTGCTTTAGCATGGTGATAGGTGTGCTGAACTTTTTGGTTGCAGCTTGGGTGGTAGTTTATGTTGTAGCTTTGGATATGTTGTAATGAATGTGAGTGAACATCTTTGTTCACTCTTTCATTTAAAAAAAAAAAGTTAATGCATATATTCCATCCTAGAGGAACTCTACCATGGGGGCATGTGAATAAAGTCCACTGATGAGATCACATATCTTGTTATGGTTCTATAGTTATCTTTTTATCCCTTGGCCGTATTTTATCCATCTGATCCTTCTATTTAAATCCTTTGCTAGAAACCAAGTACTAGACCAATAAGCTAAATCAGGGTTGTTTCTTTACTAATCAGAGAATTGGGAAAAAGAATGTAACTATATGAAGCTAGATATTAACAGCATATACAACAATGCCACAGATGCCAACACGATGAAATCAGAAGCATACACACCCCTTCTAGATCACTCCATGGGTGCTTCCCTGTGAACATCTCAATGATGGTACAACCCAAACTCCAAATGTCAACAGCAAGATCGTATCCAATTTCTTTGTTAATAGCCTGCAACATCTGCAACAAAAAACAGGTTCAGTGTTCATAAGAGTTACATATGTGACAAACTACTTTAATTTTTAAAATACAAACACACTGAGTTTACAGAAAAACAATCTTCTTGGTTTTACATGCTGCCAAGTGAATATTAAATAAATTAGGTGAGGAGCTACTATTTCTGCAACCTTCTGCATGATATAGAATCATTCGCTTCAACCAAACTGGCTTCTAAATACAAAAGAAAAGCTAGATTTACATCTGGAAATGGCATTCTCTCTCCTTCCAGAAGAATACCTGTGCTATCCACTCTCTTGCTTCTGCTGGAGCTATTGCTGCATAAGATGGAAGTCAATGCCTTACAGCAGTTCATCCGCAAAAGTATTTTTGTTCCAACAGTAGGGCAACCCAGAAAAGATATAAATGTTTCTACTAGGCCCACCATCATAAGCCAATTCAGATACAATGCTTTTGCCTCAAATTACTAAGTTCAGGAGCTTTGACCAAATATAGCTAAACATAACCTTAAGTACTTATCCCATTTGGCTATACGAACCAGTCAAAGGTGAAACCTTAAGAGAACCAGGCCTATTACTGATGGAAGCAAATCATGTTAGTTATACTATAGATTTTGACAGAGTACACTGCTTTTCTAGAGTCAAACAACTTGTTTTATGTCACCAAACAAAATACAGATAATTCTTAAAGAAGGTGACCAATTGAAAGAATTTATACAAGAGAAAATGAAATTACTAAGTAGAAGCAAAAAATGAATTCTGCTTGAGGAAAAAACAAGAAGAAAAAGACATACCTCCGGAGCCATCCAAAACGGTGAACCTTTCAATGAACAAGTAGGTGCTGCTCCACTTAACTGATTAAAGGGAAAAAGAAAAAAATCAAATTAATAATGTTAATCAATGTGGCACACTGGCAACTCATTAGTTGTTTAAATCTTTTTTTATTTGGCCACTACCAATATAAATATTTTCTTTCAAATATTATTTTCATTACAAGTCTTAAAATTGAACTAGAAAATTAATATGTATAAAGAAGAGAATATTCAAAGACATAAATTATCAAGTTTATCTTTCCAATCACTATTCAGATATCTGCAGTTAGTGTTACCTCTAACAAAACCAACTAGTTGTATATTGACTATTAACTAGAACAATAACAAGGAAACATAGTTAATATCATGACATCAGATAATTTACCCTCCAAAACACACAGAATGCAGATTCTATAGTATAAAACACATATCAGAAAGAAGTATAACCCTTGGTGTACGAATTACAGCTCAATTATAAACCATAAAGGTAAGCTTACATGTTTTGCCATGCCAAAATCAGCAAGCTTTACAATGCCATTCGCATCAACCAGTAAATTTGCCCCTTTGATATCTCTGTAGGAATGAACTAGCGATTAGAGTTACGTATGTGTCTAAACAATGCATTCTTTCCATGAATAAACATGACAATCATTAACAAAGTGCAAAATTACTAGTGGCATATAGAAGATTCCAGAAATTTAATTTGTATTCATAAATTGAAATACAAAAACCATCAAGAACTGGCTGTCTTCGGGCAAAAAAGGAGCACATAGCGGCTTTCTGTTCTTTATGCCAAAATTTACACCTTATTAGCAATAGAAAATTCAAACTCTCTTTTTGCATGAATTCTGTTAAAATCATAACAGATCGAATATTTCAGAAAAAAAAATCCAGACAATACGCCTCTGATATATATAGTAAAGTGGTTAGCATTTGACTGGGATAAAGGTGTACATCATTAAATCGTACACAAGGTTGCAACAGTATATGCAACTTCTCTCTTCAAAATGAAAGAATAGATGATCAAAAATTAGTCCCAGAAATTCATTTAATGATGCCACATACATACATGCTTGTGAAAATGGCATTGTTGAAATTTTCATTGATAAATAGAACCACTAAGAAATTAGACCCCCCCCCCCCCCCCCGCAGGCAATTTATCGTTCCAATGATCATGATAGGCATAGGTAAGAAAACAAATAGGATTAATCTTCTGGCCTTTGGTGAACAGAAGGGAGTCCATAATGTTACATGTTTTCTTTTAGGATATGATTTTGGTTTTGAAGGAAAACGAGGTGGGACCCCATGAGAAAATGGACTAAGGAAACTAACACATTTTAGTTACAAGACCTATCCAAAGCGCAAAATAGATATAGGAGCAAGAGCATGTGAAACATAACAAAAGGCATGCACACAACATGCCATGTTAACTGCACAAATAGAATCTGCAGCACAAAAGGGGCCCATGTAAACAGATCCATTAATTTCAAAGATTTCATATTCAGATTTTCTGATAAGGCTTTGACAAAGCTTTGATTCTTTGGATTGTCTCACAAAGTACCAGTCTTTGGGATGCAGTAAATGACCATTGATATTGCACCTGAAGATTGACTTTTTTTAAGGTTAGAATAATTAGCTTTAAAAACACTGCATTGCGGTAAAATAGATGTTTAGTTAAGAAAAATCATCACAGAGAATAATGGTTCTGAGATATTTCTCATCGTGTCTAACCTATTTAGTTCAAGCCAAGTCACTATCCCTTATTAATCTTGTACCTCTAAGCCAAATTTACAAGGAATCCCTGCTGCATGTAGTTTCACCACAATCAGTGCCTCTAATAGACTAATACCCATATCATACTGCTTTCCAAGGAATAATATAAATTATAATCTACATCCTTTTCCCTGGCCTCATTTATGTTACATGATCCTCACAGTGAAAAAAATTTGCAGACACTCCTTTGGGTGTTCTTCAAGTTTAGGAATTGAATTATAACATGAAACCTTAATCTTATTTTCTCTGTATCAGAGATTGCCACTGTTCTCAGCGAAATTGAACTCCATCTTGATTCAATCCATCAGAACTTGCTGAAGAATCTAACTCACTGCTTGAATAAACTCCTTGAAATAAATCCAACATGTATTTTTTAGCATCAATTTTCAACATATATCATGTAACTTGAGTAGGTAAAAAGAAAAACTGAATATATTAGAATAGTTTTGATGATCATGGCAACAACGCATCGTGAAAAAAAATACAGAAAAAAGATCAACCATAAGAACCCAATGAATTTGCAAAATTGGACAACATTTAGAATATAGTTTATTTGTTTTCTGACAACAACATTCAAATTAACTAATTCTAACTTGTGAGTTGCCATACAATCTCTTGGTGGAATAGCAAAAAATTTATTTTTTTAAAGCAATTAAGGGTGAACAAAGTTCACCCATGATAAACTAAAGGAACTTCCAAACATATACAATGGGATTCACTAGCATCAGAACACTGACCTGTGCATGATGTTTTTACTATGCAAGTAAATCAGCCCATTCAATATATGACAGGTAAAATTGCGCACCACTGATTCTGTCATAGCTCCACAATACTGGCGAACATACTTATTAATTGATCCAGGGTGGACATACTCTAAATAAATGTACAGGTGATCCTCAATCTGCATATTCAAAACAGAAATCCTAAATAAAGATGTGATAGGGCAAAGATGAAAGATTCACGATAACCACAAACAAAGCTCACTGTTTCCGTCCCATAGTATTGAACAATATTAGGGTGCTTAAATTGACTAAGAAACTTTATCTCCTGCAGAAAAGTGAACAAAAGTTAATCGATTAGCCAAGCACAAATAAGCAATCTCAATCAAGTGGCTTCAGATGTAATTGAAAGTATCAGCTGATTAGGGAAGAAGACACAAGGTTGGCACTAAACCATTAATGTCTACACATTTGGCTAACTTTGTACAGGGGTGGAAAAACCAATGAGAAGGTAATATGGCTTGCAAAATAATTTAAGTAAATATATTAACTAACTATGATATTGAGAGCTAACCTGTTCTAACTGCTTCAAGCATTCAGCTGATTTGGGATCATCAGGAATTATATTAACTTCTTTCATTGCACATAAAGCACCAGTGTGTCTGTCCAAGTGTATAAATTATAAGGGAAAAAAAAAGAAAAGGAACTAAATACCACCATAGAAGTATACAAATGTTTTTACCTGTTAGTGGCTTCATAAACATTGCCAAATGTTCCACTTCCAAGTAGTTTCCCTTTCTGCCATTGATTAGTCTTGTGTGACAACTCAGCTTTTGCAGCACTCTGATGAGAAGAAGTCAATTGTGAAGCAGGTGATGCCCCAGGAGGAAGAGGAAGTGGGTGCACTTCTACATTACCACCACCATCGTATCTTGTATTTGAGTTCTCTGGGAACTTCTTTGTGTGCAAGGGTGAAGGAGGCCCACTAGGATTTCTAGATTTTGAAGTATTACTTTGAATATTTGGACTAGAAAATGGAGAAATTTCAGGACTATGAATCATCTTATCAGGTGACGTCTGTGAAGAAGAAACTGTCACCAGACCCATGGTAGAGACCTCTGGTGTTGAACACACTTGAAGGCCTGTACTGCCATTGCCAGAAACCAAATAGTCTGCACTACTCAATCTCCTAGGGCTGCATACAGGACTAGCAATAGGGCTTGAAAAATCGCCAATTGCAACAGTATTAGCAGGAATCTTCAATTTAAAGTTCATAGTACTAGAAGAATTTGGATCTTGCAATACTTTCCTCTGGTAACTAATTGTTGCCTGATTTGATGGCTTGTCAACATATTGTCTACATTGGAGATTAGTCTGGTAAGTTAACCTACTGGAGTGTAATAAATGCAATTCAACAACGTTTCCTTGGTATTAAAATCAAAAGAACTAAGCCATGTTAGCAATGAAAATATTTCTTACCAACAGACAAATGAAATCACATATTCAGTTATCACCAACCATATGCTGTCGAAGATCATATAAAATTGTAGCCTATACGAGTAGCAATAGTTACAAGCAGTGAGATAAAATGAACAGAATGCCCAAATATTTTTAGGTTACCGTCAATGTATGTCAAATGCAATCGCTACAGTAATGTTGGATGATGAATAGCCTTAAGAAAATACTTAAGACCTTTAAGATTTTAATTTTTGCACTCTTTTTGGGTTTCTTATTTCTTTGAAGTTTGCTTTTTTTCCCTATCCCAGCAACATGCATGTAGGGCTAACTAACAATAATCATAGTTGCAATTGTTCACAACCATCACAATGCAACTGAGACCATAATCCTTAACCTAAACAACAACCTACTGCTTGAACAATTTTTAGCAACAAGGCAAGCCCTCTAAAACCAATATTAGTGTCAATTAGGAGAGTCAAGGATGAAATTTATCCAGAGTAGTAAGCAAGGAGTCAATGGGAACATTAAATTGTTGAGATGGAATGATATTTTGGGAGAGAAACTTGGTAACTTATCTGGCTCCAAAAGGACAGGGAAAACCAGTAAGATGGATTTCTAAATGCAATTATAGTGTGATTTATCTTCAAACACTAATTAAAACGGGGCATATATGCATTAAAAAGTTTCCATTAAAGATGGATTTAGTTTTTCTGAAATCGTAGAAAGGGATATTCCATTTGGCGATCTTTCCCTTTCAAGACTTGGATTTTAAATAACTATTTCTTTTCATAAAAAAAGGATTTTAAATAATATAAAGACCTGGCAAATCTACTTTTGTTTCAAGCTCATCCTGATGTACACCAAAATGAATAATGAAGCTCTTGTTCTAATACCATATTAATATAATTATATCCTGACATTAAAATAATTTCCTAATCATGTCTTCTCATAAAGACACCACTGCAGTTATGATATGCTAATACTCACAATCATAACGTCAAAGTTATTACAGATAATAGTGAAACTGAAAAAAAGTTACGCTAACTATACACCAAGCACCTGGAAGAAAGAAGGAATCATGTGAAGCAAGATTCCATCTAATATCAATGTTAAGAACCTCAATTTTGTCAAAAAAAAAAATCACATAGATGTTTTCCTTGATGAACCATTAGGACTACAAAGAAAAGAAACCAAGATTCCATACAAACATAAATAATATGCAGGATAAAGAGACAAAAATGAGCCCCAAGGATCTCACAACACACGTATCGAGCGCAGATATTTACATTCAACAACAAAAAAACTTCATACCTTCCAACAACAGATTCAAGGGCCAAGGGATCGGCGACCGTGCCATTCCCTTGATCGCCTTCCGCCCTGCCCAAAGTCCCCAACGGAGAAGGAAGAGGACGCCCCACGGAAATCACCGGAGAGAATCCCAACCCCCGGTCCGAGACCGAATCTCGATGCACCGAGACGGCGGGAAGGGGGAGAGGGTGCGGCAATAGCATGGGCGAGGACGCAGATCGGGAGGGGAAAGCATCTACACTGCTCGAGGCGCGCGAGACGGGTGTGGAACTCAAGAATGAGGGCGAGGGTTCCTCGAGGGACAAGGCCTCGATTTGGAGGTCGGTGAGGTGGCGAAGCTTGCGCTGGCGGGTGAGCCGAGGATGCCTGTCACGGCGGATCCAGGGAAAGAAGCGGGAGTCCTTCGATCGACCCCTGCTCGGCGCAGAGGAGAAAGCCGAGGAAGACGACGAGGCGGAGGAAGGGGAGGAGGAGATGAGATTGTTGGCGCTGCTGTTGCTCTTCCACCAGGGCATGACTAGGACGGAGGCGGAGGACATGGGTGGTGGGAGCAGGAGGGTCAAAGTGGCACAGAATGAGTGGGAACCCTAACCCTAGCGTCCCCCATGGGAGGAGGAGGAGGCGCCGGTGGCGGAGGCGGAGATCGTCGAGAAGAAGGATGAAGAAATGAGCGGCGGGCGGGAGCGTGACGAGCCCCAACTCTGTTGGATACGCGGCTTGGAAGAACACGATTTGTTACGTGTTTTCGATTTTGACTTGGACTCATTCCGGAAGTTTGACTTTGAGACAACGGAAATTAAAAATAATGTCCCCGTTGACTTCACGAAAAATTGATTTAATTTCTTTTTTAACTAAATGAGTAGATGAATTTATAAATTCATCCGCAAATATTCTTTTTTGATATTTTTATATTCATCTAAATTGTTTGGGAGGTAGCTGGTCTGGATCACATAATAAGGAAGCAAATATTAATTAATATGTCACTTTTCTATCAATATTAAACAAAATAATATAGATCGATTTAATTATAAAAAGCGATGAATAAGTAGGATTATGGTGGCAATTAAGGCATTCTCTTACAACATTAGTTGTTTGAGATTTTATGCAGTTTGCTTGAGTTTCTGTCATAAATCTCTTTAGTTGATGGACCACCTAGATAGTTCGAAGTTTCCATCTTTTCTCTGAAACACTTAATTAATTGTTTCAGCCTTTGCTGAGGATGTTAATTTCTGGATTATTCATGAACAACAGTAAAATAGTTCAAAGCCATCATTTCATCAAATAGTCAGTTAATGAAATTAGCAAATGTGCAAGAACTAATCTGACTAATGACATACGAAAATAAGGATTAGAAAAAGAAACATACAGGTTTCGATCAAGTTCAACACAAAAATTCCATTTCAATTACAGATAATCCGAACTATGATAACCAAGCTCTGAAATCATGACTGCAAACATGAATCTGAAAGCTGTGGCCTATCAAGAATCACCACTTTAGAAAGAAGTTTCCGACTTAAAGAACTTACCACAAAACCAGTTCATCAAAGTGTGCATAGTACCAATTAGCAAGCTTGTATCAGAAGAGATGCAGACATGATATCTGCAATCGCAACAAAATCATCACGTAGTTATAACACAAACCCTAACACCGCAATTTCAACACTGGATCACAAATTTGCCAACTTGCCCCAGATGCAAAGTTTCCCCAATTTTCTTGACAGCAAGACTTTTGACAAAGGCAAAACCCTAACCACCGAAACCATATAGAGTCCTTCCTTGCCTCTTCAGCGCATACACAACGTCCATAGCGGTGACAGTCTTCCGGCGCGCGTGCTCGGTGTAGGTAACGGCGTCGCGGATGACGTTCTCCAGGAAGATCTTGAGCACGCCACGAGTCTCCTCGTAGATGAGGCCGCTGATGCGCTTCACGCCACCCCTTCTTGCCAATCGACGGATCGCCGGCTTGGTGATACCCTGGATATTGTCGCGGAGCACCTTGCGGTGGCGCTTCGCCCCGCCCTTGCCCAAACCCTTGCCGCCCTTCCCACGCCCCGACATCACCTCGCCTCCGACGAATCAAGAATCGCAAATCCTAAAACAAACCAAGAAATCAACATGAGACGGATACAATTTTAGGTAAAAGATTCAAAGTCCAACGATCGATCGGAGGGCGAAATCTAACCTGGAAGGCAAGGCCAAGAAACCTGGGAGCCTCGAACTCGATGGGATGGAAGGAAACCTGCCAGGTGATGGTTTTATAGTGGCCGAGGCGAGTTTAGATACGTTCGGAGCGGATTTGAGATGACTGCATCCGTTGATCGCGTTGAGATGGACGGATAGATTTGATTAAAATTTTATTCACGCGGATCGGTGAGGTGGAGGTCTGTGACTGGCTATAACAGCGGCACGAGGATCGTTGAGATGGCATGTATCAAAAGTTCGATAATAATAAATCGCCAAAAAAACCATTCTCTCCGGAGAAAAAAAGTCAACACGCGATTTACAATCAGCCAAATCTTTCGACTCCCATTTAATAGGAAATGCTGCAGAAGACAGTCGATCTATGGCAGTTTAATTCTCTGATAAGCGAAGTAATCCTTTGAAGGATAAATTTCAGCACTCATCCTTAATGACTGAATCAATTGCTCTTTGGCGTTTCTTAGTGCCAGAAGAACACCCTGCACGTCGTCCTTGGTATCGACCAGTTGCTCTCCTACTGGAACAAGTGCCAGCTTATTGTCATCTTGAGAAACCACTCGATGAGCTGATTCACCCATTGAACTCCCAGAGGCATCCTCGCCCCTGATAGGATCCTCTGACCCCAAAGAACAAGGCCTCATTTCGACATCTTGCAGACCACATCGACCCGCATCGGAATTCACTCGACCAGAAATGCATTGCGAGGACGAAGAACTGACAGAACTCAGAGGCATTTCCATTTGGCGATTGCCACCCAGTACGCTGATAGATTCCAATTTCTTTATAGCTTTCTTGAGCTTCCTTTCAGCTCTGTCTCTGCATTTGATCTCTTCAGCAAGCTTTCCCTCCAGCTCTTGCAACTGCAGAAACATGAAGATATATAAGGGAAAAGAAGAAGAAGAAGAATCAAAAGATAAGAGTTGCTTTTCTTGGTGGTGTTCAGATAGCACTTGCCCTTTTGGCTAACTTATCTGCTTCCTCCTTAGCAGCCTTTGAAGCCACTCTCTCGGCCAACAGCCTCCCTCTCAAACAGTCAATCGTCCTTGATTTATCATCTTCCATTTTCTCCTTCAGAAGCTCGGTCAGCTTCCTGTATTTCCTATTTCAAGCGAGCATTTTGATCAGGATTCACTTGGCTGATCGAGTGATTTATAGTAGTAAACAGTGGTTCAACCCTCGACATTCTCATCCCAACGGTGGAAGGGAAGTGTGCAGGACAGAGATTTATTAATTGCTAATGTAAGCTGTAGGTGGACCTGTGAGCTTCCTCACTCCAGTAGTGTTGTTTTTCTCTTACGCACCAAAAATTTGGACCACCAGCATTTACTAACTTTCATCTCTTTGTGGTTTACGTGAAACCCCTAGAATTGTATGTTTGTGGAGGACCGACCATCGAGCGAAGAGCACACATGATCGATGCATATCTTAGTGCATTTCCTCCCATTGGTGTTCTCCATATTGATCACTACTGCTTTAGATTAGATCAAAATGATCAGCGATCACTGGCCACTTGCATAAAATTTTCAATGTTTGGATTTCCCAATTCTGAATCTGATCGACTCTCATTACCCTGCCATATGCAGCTTATTTTTCTCCAGCTCAAATGACAGATCACAGACAGCAGTAATGAATCATGATGAGTGTCACTGGCTTGGCTTGAGGTTGAAGCATCGGGGCCACTCACTGAGGTAATGTTTACAGGGATGGACTGTGAATGATTTACAAGGTAATATTTGCAATGAATGACACTTTCTGTTTATCAATTTCCTAACCTCCATTAAAACTAAGCTACATGAGATGAACAACAAAGTCAACTGATAAATAAAAGCTCTGGCATGCCATGGCAAACATACAGTATACAATTTAATGGATTCAACGGTATCAAATGGGGACAAACAAGCCCGCTGGATTGCACAAGCTAAGTACGAGTTTGATGGATCAAACAAGTGAACAAAGCAAGCCAAATTGATCAAATGGCTAAATTTTGAGACACGGATTTGCAGCAGATTGCCGTCTGCCCAAACCAGAGCACCAGCAGTGAATTTAAAATCCAGCGTGCCAGAAAGAGAACAGTGCCAAGTTGCAAGAAGAAGACATGAGACGAGACGGCAAGCTTTTTAGTTTTCACGGGTCGAGGAGGAAGGCATTGATCTGAGCGCGTGATCCTTGCGGAATCCGAATCAGTTTCATTCATGCATGGAATGAGGGATCAGTAAAGAACAATAAAAGGCAAGCAAAGAGCCAAATTGCCTGCCTTTTGCTCCTTGTTTTTTCTCGACATGGTCTTGTAGTTCTGTCACATTCACGTTTGTTCTCCATTGAATGAGTTCCTTTCCTCTTGAAATCGGTGAGGCATGTGCTTTCCTGTCCTCTCTTCTCCACGAGAGTAAGCACCGCTCAAGGGACGAAGAGACCCCAACCCAAATGGAAAAACTCAAAACTCATAGACCCAACTCAAAAGCAAATTCATACAATTTGCCTCAATTTCAGCAATTCAAATCACAATACTTTCTCTTCCACTTATCTCTGCTGCAACCTATGCAGCTAGAGGATGGATGCAATCCATGGGAGAGAGAAAAAAAAGACAGGTTTGTGCTGGCATTATGGTTCTGGACTACATACAATGCAAAACCTTTACTTTCGACAAATGAGGCAGGCAAACCACAGAGCTATAAAAGACAGTTGCTGATAAAGTTTTACCATAAAGAATGAGTTGGTAAACAAAAATTGCCTTGTTACAGATTGTGCATATCTATGTGATGCAGGTTAGAGAGTCATCAAAGAATCCCCAAATTCTAATAGAATAATCAATCAACGAGTTTGCATCTTTATCTTTTCACCCTGTCTCGGACCATTCCTCGACCATGCAATCAGTTGGCTCCTTTGACTTGTTCCACTGCGACACAAACTATTAGGGTATCAATGATGCAATGGTGCTTCAGTACAGCCTTTTGCAAGTAAATTTTGTGTGACGTTCGGTTTCCTCTAAAACTGGGACTGAACAATATTCTCAGAAAAGAAAGAATGGTGTACCAGTGGCAGGAGGAGGGATTGCAGTAGGCTTGGTGGAGACGACGGTGGGGATGGCAGCAGTTGCTGAGGAAGGGAAGAAGTGACCTGTAGGAAGTGTCATGCCCTGAGATTGGTGAGGATGCCAGTGGAATAAAGGGTACATCGGCAGCATTCCATGAGCAGCAGCTGCCATTCCTCCTCCTTGTGCTGCTGCTGCTGGGTAAGAGAAGTGCCCATGGTAGAATCCTACCCCACCACTCGAGCTCAGCTTCTGCAACCCAATTCATGTCATTTCTTCGATGTTCATTGGAATTTAAACAAACAAGTAGGAGAAGCGTGTTAAGATTTACCGAGTTGATACCGAAGTCCGTCGTGTAATTCGGCGAGTACCTGCACATGATTAGAAAGACGACTTAGTTACGACAGTGGCATGTGCGTAGCACGTGACGTGCATGTCCATGAGATGGCACTCGACAGAGCTGTCGCATGTGCGTGGATGGGTCCCGCGCGCCGGAGACGGCGCCAGGCGGCGTTTATTCCTCCGCCACCACCGGCTCCATCGGCGAACTGCAGACTGTGAGGGCGGAGAGACTTACGCGTAGGCGGAGGTGGAGTAGAAGGGGAGGAGGCCGTGGTGGTACTGGTGCAGCTGAAATGGTGGAGGCGGAGTTCCCGAGGGGTTGGGGTAGTACCACTGCGCAGCCGGCGGCGCTGGCGAAGCGACTCTCGATCCCACCGCCATGCCTTTCTCGTAAACAGAGATCACATTTTTGTCACTAAATTAGTAACTTCCACGGACTCAAAACCAGAGTAAGGAACAGGAGAAGGGAATGCGTCCACGGCTCTGTACCAGGCGGGAACGGTGCCGGAGTGGAGGGAGGAGAGTGTCGGATTCCGACGCCTCCGCGCTTGGCTCCTAGGGAGGCCAGGTTGCAATTCGCTCGGCGGCCGTCGATCACCGGCGTCGCGTCCTCGCAAGCCTTCTTCGCCGACTCTGCTTCCTTGAACGTCACCTATATGCCATTTCGCAAACACTCACGTAAGCAAACTTCAAACTTTTGGATATATCGGCCATTGCGGAAACTTACGAAGCCGTAACCCTTGGATCGGCCAGAGATCTTGTCCGAAATGATGACGGCTTCGAGGATCTCCCCGTACTTCTCGAAGTGCTCGCGAAGCGCCTCCTCCTGCATCTCCCACGCGAGCCCGCCGACGAACACCTTGGTGAGCGTCGTGTCGCCGAAGTAGTACTGCTGCCCCATCACCAAACGAGGAAGGCAGCAGAACAAGAAAGCAAGCAACCGAAGAGGGATTATGGTGAGAGAATGACGAGGAAGAGGAGGACGAAGACTGTATGTTAATGTGTTTAGAAAGTGGATGATATAAAAGCAGAGCGGACAGCTATCAACGTGCTCTCCTCGATCGTAATTGGACTCCACGAATTAAGCCAGCAAAAAACAGAAAATTAACGCCGCGACGTACGGCTCTTCTTCTCTTCCCCTCGTCGATGCAGCTCTTCTGTTCCCCATCGAATAGCGGGCGCCACTCCAGAAGCTCGCTCCGTGAAGGCCAGGTCTGCTCGGGAGAGGAATCCCGGTCCCCGATTGCACGTGGAAGATACCCCGAGATGAACTGTAATGCGGTCCAACATCCGTAACAGTTTCCTCCTCCATCTCCCCTACCAAAGATCACGCTACGTGATGGAAAACGACAACGAGGGCAAACTATTATCCCACGAATCCAGTTCTTCAGATTCCTTTCGTGTTCTATTCGTATTCGCCTTCTAATTTCGATGTGTGTGACATGGACAACTGTAGAGCAGCTAAATTAATGGATTCAGAGTTAGCAGT
The DNA here is from genome assembly GCF_044706935.1 of Curcuma longa. Lineage (NCBI taxonomy): Eukaryota > Viridiplantae > Streptophyta > Magnoliopsida > Zingiberales > Zingiberaceae > Curcuma > Curcuma longa. Next base: position 8,966,156 of record NC_133871.1, read on the forward strand.
ATTGGACGGACGAATCCAGTGAAATGTAAGGGAATAGCAGATTGCGGATGAATTAGCTGGAATCCCTGACGAGTGAGCTGGTCGAGGGACGACGGCATGCATGATACTGAAATCAAACAAGGGGAAACAAATAGCATGTGGCGATGGTGGTGGTGGTGTAGCAGTTTGCAATGAGCAGAGTAGTACGTGATCTCACTTTTTGTTTTTGATGATCAACCCTAGTTGGCATGCATTTGGTGCAGCTGGCAAATAGATAGAAATGGTGCATTTATGCAATTTCTCGATTTACTTCTTCATAAATAGTCGTGAGACTGATCGTGTAGAGTCATTAAAGTGACGAATTCTATCTTTATAGAAGAAATGGTTACATGTCTATCAAGGCGGTAGCCCGGAGCCTGATCGGTGCCACGAGAGCCTACTCATGGGGTTTTATTTAACCTATTTTATTTTAAATTTTAAAGTGCAACATTCAAAATTAATTTTTTACTTATATAACTGTTTGAGAAATTTATTAAGGATGAGATTTTTTTTTGTTGAAAAAGAATTTAGTTCGACAAAAAAAAACGTTTGTAGAACAATTTAAAGCCAATGATTATGAATATTCTACAACTTAAAGGCAATTTGTTTTCATAAACTCCCCGAATATTTTAAAAATGCAATAGACCCTCCCGCCTCAAGGGTAAAATGGTAATTTGGCCAACCTATAAAAACTCAAGATACGCGCACTTAGTAGGCTGACGTCAGAGTATTTAAAATTTTGTACTTTTAAACATTTTTATTATTTATTTATTATTTAAAAAATCAAACACATATGCTTAGCCGAATAGGGCTTGGGCCTGGGCTCGAGCTGGCCCGAGCATTATGGAAGAGGAAATGGTGACGTCAACGCTTCTCGAGTCAACACGTAAGCAAAATGGCTTCTTCTTCATCTTCTTCTTCTTCCTCCTCCTGGAGAATCATTAGACTGGACAATGAATTCACTGAAGAATGTTAATCGCAACAGAAATTCCAGATTAAATCGCTTTGCAGGATGAGAGAATTTGTTTGACCCACCAAGGCTTCCACATCTTGGTCGTCCTTGCAACTCGTGAGTCCACGACACGTGCTCTCCCTCCGCCTTCCTCTCTCCCTCACACTTCACGTCTTCTTCGTCTTCTTCTTCTACTACTTCTACTTCTCTGACTCTCTCTGCACCCTCTGTCTTGTTCCCAAGCTATCGCCTGGTAAAAGGAAGAAGCCTACCCTCCTCTGTTCGACCTCCGAACTCATCGAGCCTTGCTCCATCTTGCAACAGCAAGCACGATGGCGCTGGCTTCCTCGCGCGGGAGGATGGAGCCCCTGAGGCAATGGAGGGATCAGGACACGAGCCCCGAGAGGACCAAGGTCTGGAAGGAGCCTAAGCCCAGGAAGGTCTCTGTCGTTTACTATCTATCCCGCAGTGGCCAGTTGGAGCACCCCCACTTCATGGAGGTCACTCTCTCCTCCGCCGACGGCCTCTACCTCCGAGGTATGCTCCATGGTCTCCGCCTAATCCATTGAAAGCTCCAATTTTTTGCTGCTTGTTCTTTGCATTTTTCTTTTCTACATGCGATTTGTTGTTTAATTTCTAGATGTGATCGACCGCCTCAACTTCCTCAGAGGCAAGGGGATGACTAATTTGTATTCATGGTCTTCGAAAAGGTGTGGTTGAATCGATTTGCTACGCTGATTTTGGTTTCGTCTTCTTATTGGATTGAGAATGTTTGTTTCAGGAGCTACAAGAATGGGTTCGTGTGGCACGACCTCACCGAGGGTGATCTGATCCACCCTACGCATGGCCATGAGTACGTTCTCAAGGGTTCTGAGCTCTTCCAACCCCTCGCCTGTCCCAGCTTCCAGGAAGACGGTGCGGCATTTCGTGCCTCCGAGAAGCAGCTGCAGATTCCCAAATCCGTGCACCACCATTTCGAGAGCTTGCAGATTAGAAGCAAGAGGGCGCCCTGGAGCTCCTTCGACCTCAACGAATACAAGGTCTATAAGACCAACCTGACGGCCGAGGCCGGCGCCAAGGCGGCCGACGCGTCGACGCAGACAGACGACGGGAGGAGCAGGCGGCGACCGGCAGTCCCGAGGGCGGAAGAAGAGGGCCCACCGACCACGGAGCTGGAGCGGGAGGATATCTCACCTCCGCTGTCGTCGTCGAGTTCGGAGACTCTGGAGAAGCTAATCAAGGCGGACGGCCGTGCCATCACTGCCGTCGCCGCTGGTGTCCGACGGCCAGGGGAGGACGGCGGTGACATACGCGAGCGGGCGGATGCGAGCGTCGTCCGTGCTAATGAACCTTCTATCGTGCGGCTCCATCAACACCAAGGACCACCACGTGCTGTCGGCGACGGCGCAGACTTCAGCACGGAGCAAGCAGGGAGGCAAGAAGGATACGGACGGATTCATCGACGGCAACGGCATGGCAGCCATGAGGATGGACGACAAAGAGTACTTTAGCGGGAGCTTAATCGAAACCAAGAAGGCGGGTTATGGCCGAGACGAGCTCCCAGGCCTGAAAAGGTCCTCTTCCTACAATGCCAGCAGGTAAACTATCGCAAGGTTCTTCCTTTTTGTTCTCAACAACACTACCAAACATTTGCCTGCATCTTTTTTGATCAACAAAATATATTGAAATATGTTTGCATGAATGAATGTTTCCTTGATCTTGATTGAATATGCACTTGTCTTTAGACCCGAATTGTTTTCAATCGTAAACAATGCATGTGATTTTTAATCCATCGAATAGTTGGCTATGGCAGAGATGCTGAAGCTGACCTCTCAGCTAGAAGGTGTGTACTATAGCTCTGTTAGGAATTCCTGTTCATGGGGGTGGTAAAAGCAGAGCAGCCTTTTTACTCTATTTGGCAAAGAAGAGCCGAGCCTAACCGGTTCCCTTGGTCGATAGAGATACTGTCACACATTCCTTTGCAGCAGCACTCTGGTCTTCTGAAACACAGCCATTTGCTCTTGCTCTGCTCGGTAAAGAAGAGTTGCAATTACTACAGTCGAGTCCATTTAGCTACATTCCTTGCTGCAACACCCGGCAAGCAAGCCTCTCTTAATGCATCTCTGAATGCACATCTACTCAAATGTTGCCTTGCATTGTTCTCTTATCATTGACTCCTTCCTTCTCTTTGAGTGAAAACAGCTGAGTAGCTGACACTGTTCATTAAGCTTTCGATTTATATATATGGCATTATGCTAAAAGATTAGCCTGCGATGTTTGCAGGAGCTCGAAGCTGGAGCTCGCAGGGAAGGAAATCGAGGGCGCCCGTGCCAAAATGCATTTCAAGGAAGCACGAAGCCAGCTCTCTCGGAAGCAAATGGATTAACAATGAGCCCGAGGAAGAAGAATAGTTTCCCAAGCTAAACGTAAGCAGAACAAAGTCAGTCTGAAAAGACCCAAAGAAACATATACTACTTAGTCTTTCTGCGACCGAGGAAGAAAGCTTTCTTTCTTTTGCCTTGATGATTAAGGCACGTAGTTAAGCGGCCGAGGGAGGAATTCCAGGAAAGTTGAATGTTATTTGCTTCTCCAAAACCTCTCTTTGCGTGCAGAAAGAAATGGCACTGAATCCTTTTTATGTTCGTTGAGAAGCTCAATTTTTATCGACTTGTCTCTTTCCCTTTACGTGTTTAGCCCTCCGTTTTGGTTCGTTTGACAGATCGCAGTGGACTAGGACTTCGGACGAGGCACAAGTCAATGTATGCTTGTCTTCTACAGTTGTACTGGTAGCTGCCATTATATCTATTGAAGTACTACTTTTTATAATTTATTATATAGCAACAAAATTATAAGTTTGCTGGGAGCCAAAGAAAATTAAGACCGTATTTATATTTTCTAGAAATCTAAGAAATTTAGATATTATTATTATTATTATCAAAGTTATTAGATATATTTAAGAGTTTTAATCTGAATTAGAACAGAGCTAAAATGTTTTATAAATAAATAAATGTAATTAAATCATTTATGTTTTAAAAAATAAATATTTATTTATTTTTAGATTTTGAAATGTTTAAGTTAAGTCAAAAATGTTTAAAGGACTAGACCATGTTAAAATAATAAAAAATACAACAAATTTAAATGTCAATGCTTTTAAAAACACAAAACTTCAAGATAGATTAAAATATTTTAAAATAAAATCATGGTCCTATTTAAATTTCACATACTTTCAAAAATACAACTATATATTTATTTATTTATTTAAATATTTTAATCTAGCTAGCTAGATGTAAATAGTAATTAAAATATGATTAATTATTAATCAATATACTTGCTTTAGAGTGCATGTGATTTTGGCGTATCCATCGCGTTGGCCTATTCCCAAGAGCTACGTGTCGGTGACATGGGCGCAAAACCCCCTATTGCCGGTGGTACACTACGATTCCTCTTTCCCATGTGAGAGGTTTTCGCTTGCCCTTTGGTTACGTTTCGATCTTTGCCTTTTTCGTCTCGCCGTCGGAGAGGTTAATTTAGATCGGAGCATATCGGAAAGGGGCTATTTTGATCTCGATCTGAGGGTTCTTGCGTTGCCTCCGCGGGCATCGACCATGCCTTCGGTGATCGGAGGGCGCCTTCCTCGACGCGCCGCCATGATCCCATCGATTACCTCGTTCGACGGTGCTTCTTGCTCCCATCGCCTCAAACAACTCGAGAAATGGAGTCGGCGCGGTAATCTGACTCAGTGATACATCCCCATCCCGTCGTTGCGGTTTCCTGGATCTCCTTTTCATTTCCTGTCTCTACTCGTCCGGGATCTCTCTCCCTTTTCCTTCCTTCGACCTTAGGGATTTCTCCGATATTCTGCGATCTTTTCCTGTGTTGGTCGTCGGCGCCGATATCTGTGTTGGGGATTTGTTTGATCCGGTGTAGCGTCTTTTCGGACTGAGGTAACTGATGATATTTGTCAATTTTCGCTTGTCTCAGAGAAAGATACCGTCTTTGTGGTTGTTACAGTTCCTTTCTTTTTTGGATCTGTCCAGTGCCCTCGTTGCTATTGTTTAACTTATACGATCAGCAGGCTTCTGCCTTCCGCTAAATTCTATTTTTCAAGAAGTTGTTTTTTTCCCTATCCATTGTAGCTGCTTTGTCAGACTGCTGGGGTACCTTTTAACAACAAAATCTAGTACATGTTTTGGTTTTTGAGTCAAAACCAAACAATGACTTTATGCAAGGAGAGGGATATTGTAGCTTCCAGATTAATAAGCTTTTGCATATTGGAACTGTGGATATGCTTTACTACTCAGTTACTTGATAATAAGATTATTTTTGGCTTGCGCATAGTACAGCCAAGTGAGAAAGTATGGAATTATCATTTGTTCATGACAGAGTTGAGATGTACTTTAGGCATACTCAATCAGGATCTTTAGGACACTTTTTTTGTGTGATTTACATCTGGTATGTTGGATGATAAGGTAAACTCATGCTCTTATGAATTAGTTTGTTACTTTTCTTTGTTTAGTCATCCACTATGTAGCGTTCTATCTGATTTAAGTAAAAATTGTATGGATGCCGAAGCTTTACAAATTACAGGGGAATAATTACCTTTCATCTCAATTTTGCTTTTGCTTGGTTAGGCATGGTTTTATCCATACAATTAATTTATGTATTCATATAAATGTTAAGATGTTTTTACTTATTAGCATCCGACTTTTAATCAATTAGGTGTATGCTGGAGATGTCTTGTCTAGCTCAGTTGTGTTAGTTTGTTTAAGCCTGATTTTTGTTTATCTTAACTCTAAAATTCCTGATCAAATATATATCTTAACTTGCATATGATTATTACAACTTTGGTCTTGCTGCTAGATATGTTAGTAATGTTTTCTTTCAGAAAAATAGTTAACACCCCTGGCATGCTTGCTTACTTTAGCAATACTATAACTGTGTTCATTGCATGTGTGCCTAGATCTTAGGACATTTGTGTTGCAGGATTAAAGAGATTGTCTAAAATTGTTAAAACGAAATGGACACAGTAACTTCAATGCCTTTTGACCAAACATGTTTGAGCCTTTTCAGTATTATTAAACTACGCACTTGATGATAAGTGCATCATCAAAATCTTGCACCGGGAACTTGTGTCACGGTATTATCATGTCTACCCAATAGACTAGGATGAGTTAAAATTCATCAATGCTTGACTTTATTTACAAAAATAGTGTTCATTGTATGAGAAATCAATTGTATTAACCCTTGGCAGATCTTCATACACTAGCAGCTTCATGGGAAGTTTCTCTTGTTTGGATACACTATGTGAAACTACGACTTGCTTGCATGAATACTGTGTCAGCTGTGAGAAATCACATGTAATGATAGAAGCTTGTGCTTGTTTGAATAATAATCAGACTGCCAGTATCACAAAGCTAGGGGTTCCAAATGTTGCTTCTATCTGTAATGAGAACAAGATAGCCATCCACGAGGTTGATGGCACTCATGCTTTGGTTCTGTCAATTAATGATCCTCAAGCGCAGTTATCTCTTTGTGATTTGAGTCATTTGACTTCAGATGAGAACGTACTTGAATCCAAGAAGACAGAAACTCACCAAGTTTTATGTCTTCCTACTGACTGGAATGCAAAGAAACCGAAGGCCTTGGCTAAATCTGCAACATTTCCTTTGCCACTGGTGGCTGATGACAGTGACCTTTCTATAGGTGGTGCTTGTGGCCTACCAAGCACTGAATTCGAAAATCAGTGTTCTTCCACAAAGTCTAATCCTACATATGAAAGATCAATATCTCTTCCTGTGAGTTCCTGATACTCTAAATTGTATCTAAAATTCTTTGGTTGGATTGTAATGCTGAAGTTTTACTTGCGAAAGATCATACAAATTTGTTATTTTTTGAGTGTCACATTCTAGACATCTAGATGCTGTTGGATATGCTAGCTTATTGTTGAAGGTAAAAAAAAAAACCAATTTTTTATTACGTGTGAATTTTTTTGCCCATAAAGAAGATATTTTAGTAGGAAAACAAGTTCATTATAATTTTTCATATGGATTGAACTGCCTTAATTGGTATTACTCCAAAAAAGACATTTGCAATCTCTGCATAAATGCTGCAGATTCATGTCTACAAAATGATCTGCTGCTATTTATATAAAATATGACCATATTAGTTGCAACTTGCAAATCGCAAGCCTTGGTGCTACTTTCATTGGATTATAATTTCTATAGTGGGATGGCCATATGGTGATACACGTTCATGTTTGCAAATTTCATACTTCTCCTTGATGTTTTTATTGGACTGCTACTCCAGGTGCCCCCAAAGTATATTTCTGCCATGAAGGGAAGTCGTGCACAGCATGGTTCACCATCGAACCTCAAGTTACATGTGAAATGGGCTCCTGATGTTTATGATCCACCATGCACCTTACTATCGCACACTGTGAAGAAGAATCACCATCAACTTCCCAAAGCAAGGAAAAATTATAACAACAAGCACAGGGCCAGGTCAGCTCGAGGAAGTAACAATGATAGAAGAACTGCAAATAGGAGTCTGACCAGCTATAAGACTGAATCCTTCAACGCCAGGTTTATTCTGGTTTAAATTTCATAATTACATACCATGCAGAATTTATTCCATTAAGATCGAAACTTGTTTTTTTTTTCAGATTGCAGACTCCTAGGAACAGTAGATTAGTGTTGAAGGAGTATGGCAAATCCAGCACTGAAGGTGCAGAGTATGCAGTCAACAACCAAGATGCAAAATGTGGAGGCAGCTTCTTAGTGGAGGCGCTTGCAAAAGTCAATATATCATCTGTAACTGAGGTTACATGATTGCTCTTGATCTTAATAGGGCATTCCTCATCTTTGTATATGAATAAGCCGGATACACGTTTCGTGTTGTTTGAATGTGCTTTTTTGCGGATCGAGTGCTATTTTTGTGGATCAAAGACGAAAATACTATGGTAAATTGGATGTATCAGAAACTACCAATCGAGTTGCTTGTTTAAGAATGATGTCCTTGGTTCAGTAGCCTCTCATGAATTTCGGGTTGCCTTCTTGTTTAACATCGGTTTGAAAATACTGTCAAAGTATACATATTTAAACTCAATATATTTTATGATAACTCATTTGTTACTACAGCTCTGTTTTCCTATGACTGCCCTGATTAGAAATTATATAATACGAAATGGAGAGCTAGTGCTTTACAACGATCCGTGAAAAAATAATAACTCGAGTTATTCCTTCAGTTATTCTTCAAGATTGATCAAAATAAGTCCCGAAGCATAGTTAAGTTGCATACTTATAGAAGAGGACAAGGGTTCGAATTCTAGCGAAGTCAAGCAATACTCTCCTGCGTCGTGATCAATTACAGTTTCTCGATTTATCTCTTCACAGATAGTCGTGGGGTCGATCGTGTGGGATCGCTAAGATGGTGGATTCCACCTTTTACAGAAGAAAAGATGGGTCAAAGTAAGCTTAAAGTGTTTCTTTTGAACGGTGTCATGAAAATGATTTGATCGATTAATTCTCTCTTCAACTAGTTAAACTAGTCCAAAAGCTCACTTAAGCTAAGCTTAATAGGTTATTGACATTCATTTATATTTTTGAAATAATTCGATCGTCTTATTTTGACCAGAATTAATTTAATTAATGATTGTTAGAGCATCCGCAACGCGCTGTTAATCGGGCGTTAATAGGAGACGTGGAGGAGCGAAGGAAGGACGTGGAAGAGTGAGGGAGGAGTGAGAGAGGAGTGAGGTGTTGAACGCATTCAGAGTTCTGAACGCGTTAATAGGTGGGCCCGTGCTTTTTATTTTTATTTTTTTAATGTTAACGCGTTCGTAGAGGCTGCATAGTGTGAGTGGTGGTCGACCACGTGGTCGACCACCATATGGTGATCGACCACTGATCAACCACCACTCAACCACGTGTTAGTGGACCTAATCAACTACTGATTAAAGGTGTTATAACGTCACGAGCGTTGCAGATGCTCTTAGTTAGTTAGTCCATCCATACCTGCAATAGCCAAACAATTTAAAAATGGTGTTTTGTAATTTAGGAAAAAATAACATGTGAAATATCTGTCTGGACTCTGGAAAAACCGAAACCAAAGCCAGATTTTTGCCAATTTTAATTATAATTTACATTAAAAATTATTTTTTATTATATATATATCGATCATAAACAATTAAATTAATTATCTCTAGGCAAATCTTTTCTTTTATAGCGTGTCGGCGATGCCCAAATCGTAACCCTCTTCGTTTTTAGAGCAGGAAACGGAAGGAGAGGAGGAGGAAGAAGAGATTCATCGATTCCCTCGAGGCTTCTCGTCTCTTCTCCTCTTCGATCCATTTCCATCGTTCTCCTTCCGATCCAGCCCTCCTTCGTCGCCGTATCGGGATCCATCCGGAATCGAGGACACCGCAGAAATGGCAGCCACCTCCGCCTCGCGACGCCTGCGTGATCTCCAATCGCAGCCGGGCAACAAGACGTGCGTGGATTGTGCTCAAAAGAATCCACAGTGGGCTTCCGTATCTTATGGGATCTTCATGTGCCTTGAGTGCTCCGGCAAGCACCGCGGCCTTGGCGTCCACATCAGCTTCGTCCGATCTGTCACCATGGACTCCTGGTCCGAGATCCAGCTTAAGAAAATGGAGTCTGGTGGTAATGATCGCCTTAACGCTTTCCTCGCTCGCTATGGCGTCCCCAAGGAGACGGATATCGTGGCCAAGTATAATACACGGGCGGCATCTGTCTACCGCGACCGCATCCAGGCCCTCGCCGAAGGCCGATCCTGGCAGGATCCGCCTGTCGTCCAGGAATCGCTGGATTCCAAGTCAAAAAAGCCACCGTCGGGATCGAGTGCTAGGAAAGATGGCAACTTCTCGAGTAATAGTGACTGGGATAGTTGGGAGAACGATAATTACCAGTCCTCGTTCTTTTCCGATATGAGGAGGAATCAATCGTCTGGTGATGTTAGGTCTGGTAGTGGCAGAGGATTTGGAGGGACGCAGCAGCCACCCCGATCCAGATCGACGGAGGATATGTACACCAGGGCACAACTCGAGGCGTCCGCGGCTAACAAGGAGAGCTTTTTCTCGAGGAAGATGGCTGAAAATGAATCTCGCCCTCAAGGGATCCCACCATCCCAGGGTGGCAAATACATTGGATTCGGGTCTACACCGCCTCCTTCCCAGAGCAATAATTCGCAGGGTGATGTGCTTCGAGATACAGTTTCCGTGGTCTCTCAGGTGAACAAGTCATTTAATACTTGCTTGTGCATTTTGCTTGGCTTATCACGAACGTATCTACTATCCCAACTTTGTGATCTCACTTACCGGTTTTTCTGATGATGAAGTTGTTTCTGATATGAAAGTTAAGATTTGGAGATCCAAGTCACTCTGTTTGGTTTTTTTTTGGTGTTCCTTCATGATACTTCTACTACAGATGTCATCATCAAGATAGACACAGGTTCTTAAAATCATGAGACACTCATGTTTTTACTATTGGAGTTCACGAATAATTTCAAGCATGCTATCCTTATTACTGTACACGCTATCTTTAAATAATTTACAGGCACACGATTAATAAAACATCTTCCTCATTCTTGCTTAACTATCTTCTATGCCTTAAGTTGTTCACGGTATTATATATGTTATTGGTGTTCAATTAAAAGGTTAAATGTTAGTGGTTCTTGAAAATATATCCTGGTATATCTGTTAAAATCCCCCTTCAGCACATTGTGCTGTGATTACATTTAATGAGTGATCTTTTACCCTGTTTTCTTCCTTAAGAACTTTCATGAAACTGTGAATCATTAGCATCAAAATGTTATGACAAAACTGATGTTTGTTAAAACAGTAAGATTTATGTTAAGAAACCTTGAAAGTTACTCAAATAATCAATTAAATAATTTTTATTATGTTAACTAGATTTCTTTAATCTCACTCCATTATTTACACTTTCCACTCTAATCAATACAATTTGTCTAGTTTTGATCTATTTGTCATCTTTGAAAATGTTCTTACCATCTCAATTCATTTACAGTTACACCTAAATGCTCTTGGATAATACTATTTTTTATTTACCTTTTATGATAATCTTACATATCCATTTAGTTCAAAGATCGGTTTTTTAAAAATTTGACAAGTCATACCATGGTCTTATAAAATTCCCTTTTTGCCTAAGGGATGTACAGCATCACAAAAGATCAGGACAACTTTACTCATTTCAATCATCATATTTGTGTGCATATGCCTGTCTGCTGGACAAATCAGGACTATGCTTGACAATGTCCTTTTTTTTTCTGTGTATCTTTAGACAACCTTAGAAAAGTGACCATTGCAAGGAAATTTGTTTGATGTTGATACATTCATTTTCATATTTTTGTCAAAGTTCTTGTTAAATGTTGGTTATTTTGCTACCATGCCTGCCTCTTTCTGGGCTTGTGATTAGCTAGAAAGGATACTCTAACATGAACAAAAATTAGAAGATTCTCATGCAATAATTCATCTGTGATAAACCATGTGAAATTACTCTGTGAGATATTTAAATTTAATTGTATGACACACTATAACATATATAACAAGAGGTCTAGTTTCTTATTGAGCCTACTCAGTTATAGATTTTCTTCACTTCATTTTAATTGCAAATCGCACTAATCATTGAGATTGACTCTCGTTAGTTATTCTATTTTTCTATAATTGCTGTGCACTTCCACTATCTTTGAGTTCCACTTCCTTGAATTTCATAATAATCTGTTCTCCTTCCCAGGATAGACTGTCTACATTTCCATGGTTTTAATCATAAAAAATGTTTCTCATTGAGTTTTATAGTTTTTGTTGTATGAGTTTATAGTTATATACTGAACGTGCATTTAGTTGGCTGTGAGGTTCTTCTTGTAGTTGCCTAGTCTTTTGAACAGTTGATATTGAAGTAGTCAATATTATGCAGTGGTCATCTTCAGCATCATAATTTCATTTTCTAGGCTATGATGTAATTGGTTGGAAAAAATCCTCTATTTTGCATTTTGCTAGGGTCTTGGCCGGCTATCTTTGGTTGCAAGCTCTGCAGCACAGTCTGCTGCTAATGTTGTCCAAGCTGGTACCAAGGATCTGACATCTAAGGTAGTGTCCATTGCTTTTTGAAAATGTTACTGGCTTTTGAGATACTATATTTGCCTATTGATGCATGTTTGAGAATGTTAGCTTTATTTCAGGCTCAGAGCAACCATTTATGAATGACATTTAGATTTTATAATGTTTTGCCAAAATTATATCTAATGCCTCCTTGTCTGTGGTTGAAAACTCACTTTTTCTGCATGCAATCTCAGGAGTTTGACTATATGTGCTCCATGTCAAATGACATATCTGTAATTAATCTTACTCGTTGATAATGTAATATTCAATTCCTTAATTTTGCATATGACAAAGTGGTGGAATTAGTAGGGAAGATGATCAAGGGGAGAAAGGGAAGAGGAAAAAAGGAGAGGGAAGAGAGGAAATTTAAGAAAAAATAGAAATTCATAAGACACAATGTTATCCATTAAGAAGAACATGTTTTGTCCTATTCATAGGCAGAATTAAGAACCCAGTTTGTATTATACTACTGAATACAGATTGATAAACTGTATAACTTCTACTAACTGCATCAAAGTTGAATTATAAAATGGATTAAATTCTTCAGTGGGACTTCTGCTTTTCATACTAGGGCTTGTTTGTCAATATTTCTCTGTTCTATCAATTTTCATGTAACTTGAGGACATCTTAGTATCCCATGGTATGTTGAATCAAAATTTCTGTTCTATTTAGGCATTCATTTATTCTTCTGCCAGAGAATGGTCATTTTGCTATTTCTTAATTTTTCTTTTGCTTCCTTCAGATGATCTCATCCTTATCAAGACTTAAAGGATGTTTTTTCTTCTTTTTTTGGTAATACAGATGAAGGAGTCAGGGTATGATCAAAAGGTCAACGAAACTGTGAATGTGGTAACCAGCAAAACCACGGAAATTGGGCAGAAGACATGGGGAATCATGAGAGGAGTCATGGCAATGGCTACACAAAAAGTAGAACAGTACACTACAGAAGGCAGCAGCTGGAAAGAGGACTCGTCACAAAAAGAAAGCGAGAAAAATGGTTACTATCAAGAATTTGGTCAGGACAAGTCTTGGAACAAACCAAAGGGGAATCCAACCAAACAGTCCAGTTCCTATAGCTCTTGGGATGACTGGGGTGAGAGTGAAAGGAAGGAAGAGCCAAGGAAGGGCAGCACACAGAATGGCGAAAGCTGGGCAGGTTGGGATGACGTGAAAGACGACGATGGCTACGATAGCTACAAGTATAGCTTACCAAACAAGGGTGTGCATCAAAATGGAAAGTCGACTTGGACTGAGGGTGGTTTTATGTGAAGTTGATCGCTGGTTCTGTTATTTTCATATAGCTTTTTTCTATTGTTATGTTTCAATGGTGTGTCCATGGAAGTTTATATTGGTGACAGATTGGAAGTTGTGGCCTCGTAATTTTGTTTTTTTAGATCAACTTTGTATTTTTCTGCAACTCTGACAACTACTATTCCCGGATACGGTAGTCTATAGCATTATTTATTGACATAGTTGTCTGATTCTCGATAATGAATTCTCCTAGTTGACTTCTTTGGGCTCTTAATAGCAGATTCAATTATAGATTTGAAGTTTGTTTTTTAGTTGAGAATGGTTGGAGATAAAGTTGAATGAAATTTATTTCGATGTTTGGATGGCCGAATTTAAGTTGGAATGTTCATTTTATGCACTTATATGCTCAATTGTCTTAAATAATTATTGTTTTTTAATTTTTATTTATTTATTTGATAACTTAGGTGTTTGTATTTTAGACCTTTTTTAAAAAAAAATTATTTCACAGATAAATGTGAAATATAATTTATACGCATTTACAAGGGAGTTCATCTGTTAACTCCATCAGTAGGCTATAATCAAAAAATTAATTGTTAATAAAATTAAATAAATTATATAATATAATAAAAAAGGACAAATTCTAAAAAATTTAATTGAGTGTCGCATAAAAGAAACTTTAAAAAAATAATGTATTTTTTTCATAATTATTTAACAGAAACCGCACCTCAATGAAAATCGAATGCCCAATAAAGATTTATATGTGGCAGTGTAGACCCTAGGAACTCTTAGCCGCCTTCGGTCTCCTCATTTTCTCCCAACTTGCAATAATTTTGTTGATGAAGTAGCAAAAAAAAGCTCTAATGCAAGTCTTAATGAAGTTCCAACAAGAAGAAGGCCAACACCATGGATAAAGCAGCCGGAAGAACAGGCTTATCACATGCCGCGGATATCGACCAACCTGTGCAACCATTCAGAATTATTTATTGATTTATTTCTGTTCAGTCAAACAATTGTCTTCATAACTTGGGTGGTATATATTATTGCGCAATGCCTACTAAGAACACAAGATTACTCACCGGGAAGAGAAGATCCAACGTTTCCCAGGCTGCATGACGTACGGCTCTTGTTGGATACATTGGGCCTCCGGGTGAAGTAAAGCTGTAAAGGCAAGCCTTTAGCCGTGTACTCGTAGTCATCCTCAACTCTAGTCCTTCAAAAATTTTCACAGAATCATGTACCGTGAATGAAAATGAAGATTAGCGTGATCTGCCATTGTTAAAATATGCATCTAACCTGGAAGAGTACTCATTCGGGAGATGTAATGTAGAACAACTGGCTCCACTTTTAACTTCTGAAGCTGAAATAGTACAAAGGCATTGATAATGCAGCAGCAGTTAATGATGTTTACGAGAGCAAATAGATGATATTGTCGTAGAAAATTAACCTGATCTGTGACCTCAATTACGAAAACATCTGCTGGACCTCCAATCAGAAAGGCATTTGGGAAGGCAGGAAAGTGTTTTATAAAAGTTTCTAGCATATCATCTGTTGGTTCTAAAATCGCATTAAGATTACGGACATTAAGCTACTGTCAAGGGAGATAGAATAATGTGATAGACCTGCACCTAAACTGTAGAAGAATAAGAATCTCGAGAGAAGAAGATAGAGGTCTCGACGGGCCTATAAAAGAAAATTATGCTCAGATATATGAACAGAGTAAAACTGAAGCATCAAGATATTTCAGAAAAAAGAGATAGGAAACCCGAGGAGCTGTCTAGAACATGTACAGTAACCAATATAATAAATTTGAAAGTAAAGAAAAAACCTGCAATGCTATCTTATTACTTTCATGTGGTACAATGGCAACCTTCTCAAAGAGAAACTGAAAAATGAAGCTCAAAGTAAGCTTGGCAATACACTACTAGATAATAGGAAGTGAACTAGGTGTATCTTACCCTGAACAAGGATAAAAATCTCCTCCTATTTGTCTGAATATCAATCCTGATGATGGATGTAACAAAGAAAATCTTAAGAAAAAAGAAGAGAGGAAAGTATAAAGGTTGAAGAATCATGATTGTTTCTTCTGGCCATTTACATGGTTCACAATATTGTGCGATTGTAATATAGAAAACCAAACAAGGCGAAGGAACTATATGCAATGCAACTAATTAATCTTGCACATCAAATTTTCATGTAAGGAATAGGACATGTACTAGTCTACCAGATCCAAAGATAATATTCAGAATAAAGCATTGGTGTATATTTGAATGAAGTTGAACTTTTCTTTTTAGGTCAAGGATTGAAGATGCAATGTTGATCTCTACTAGTTTAACAAACCAACACTAACTAGTATGTGTTTAGGTGATCTTATCATCGAATTTATTTTCCAACTAAAAAATTACTCACCAAGTTTTTTGTTAATTGCTCTCTAGGATGGTCCACAAAGGTTAATCTTGGCATCTATGATCTGTTTGTGGAGCATATGGTCGATATGCAAGTTGTTCTTCTATTAAAGAGAGGGATTCTCATTGAGACGACATTGTCAAGGGGATCTTGTAATCATGTAGCTTGATTGATCCTTGAGTCACACTCTTCTATCATCATCATTTAACACAGCATTTTAGTAGTTTTCATTTCCTTTTTTATTTCATTTTTTCACTACTTATTATTGTTTCATAACCATTGACATTGTGATTTTTTTTTTGGGGGTTTCAATTGACATTGAAAAAAACTGCTAAATTGGCAGGACTAGTGATCTTCTGGCTGTGCTGATGTTAATCCAGCACGAAATTCATCGAATCAATTTAACAACAACAAAAAAAATCTAACATGATTGAAAATGTTGGTAGAACCTTGCAGAAGGTAGGTCCATTAAAATATTTCTAACGTACCAGAAAATATTGGAAGAACCTTGGACAAGGGCAGATCCATATCGTAACAAAACTTCAGTGTTTTCAACTGAAACTTCAAATAACTGCAAAGCAGAAATCATACTATCCAGTAACAACACCATTATTTACAAAGATAATGAGAACGATAAACAAGATTTGAAACACATTATAAGAGTACTCTCTGAGATTGCCTCTTTGCACACTCATAGCATGTTTCATCAATTTAATTCTGTATTTAATTTACGTAAATACATTACATGCAAAATGAATCATGTAGATATATTATCTATAGGCGTTTCTCTCATGTTTTGTCCTTGTATCATTCCATGCCTCTTAACCAGTTCCTAAAAAAAAAAAAAAAAGTTAACATTCCAAAAGCATGAGATACTGCCTAGGCAATCTTTAGAGTTGTCATATCAAAATTCTTACTGAGAAAAAACTGGTCATAGGAATTTGCTTCATTTTCTGAAGTGATGTACCATGTCCGATGTCTCCGTAACTGCTTGAACTCCACCTATATGGGATGCTTTCATGCCATCATGAAAATGCTAATATGGGTTGATTTTCAGCCCTTAAGGGTGCATTCCCTTGGCAAGAAACACCTAAGGAAGAATACTAAACTGGGGAAAGAATTCCCCAGCTCCCTTTCCCTATGTTCCCTTAGGTAGAATTGAGTAGAAACTTCGCTGTACAACACAAATCTGCCAACGTCAAAATATTTTAATATATTCTCTCTTTTAAAAAAAAAACAATTAGCACACCAATTTTAGAACTTTGAATTTCCCTCCCTTTCCTTCCCTCCAAAGAAACAGTGAAAAAGAAAACTTCTCCTAGTTGCTTTCCTTCTAAAAAATGCAACTAGAGAAAAATTATTCCATCCTTCTCAAAAACAAATTTCTGACCTCACTTGTTTGCTAGCTGTTCTCTCCTCCATAGGAAACATGGATTAATTGTAGTCCCTATATAATCTACTACATAGTATATACAAACCGAGATTGGGCGCACACTTAATAAAGATTGGAAAATAGGATATAGCTTACATTTGCAAGTCATACTATTGTTCAATTTAAAACATTTTTCAAAGAACTTATTCTTATATATCCTAGTCAAATACATGTTGATTTCTAAGTATGGAGAATACCATATACATGTTAGTATGGAACAATGAACCAATTTCCAATTACCTATGCAGGCTGTTATATGACTATATCAAGTTTAAATGAGAACTCAGCATATTTTGTGTTATAGACATAGTCATAAAAACTGGAACAGGCTGCCGGTTGGACTGGAAAAAAATTGGAATAGGATACTTCTTCAGCTCGGGTTAGTTTATGGATCAGATGTGCAAAAAGGGCTAAAAAGGCCAGACTAACTTGTTTTGTGAAAACGACAGGTTAGATAGATTTTCGGAAAACAGGTTCAATTTGTCATATAACTTGAAATGTCAAGAAATGCTCATTTGCAATTTTAAAAAAATTAAATTTGGGATAAGAAAATTACTCCTTTTCACATCCAAAAGAAATTTAAAATCATCCAATCAAAATATAATCGAAAGTCAATTATTCTAATTGCTATTTCAATATTTATTACAGGTGGAAGCATTTTCATATCAACATGGAACTCATCTCTTTGATCTATGGTTATTTTTGTTACTCTGCACCAAGTATATTGTAATAAAAGGAACTTGCTTATTTATGATGTGGAATTTGTTTATAAGGCATAATTTTTTAATCTTCTTCATTATATAAATTTATAGTTCTGAATAAAGTTAATAAATTTGTAGCTTAACTAGTGATCTAGGTTTAGTATGGCCAATGGACTCGATCAACTAAACATGTAGATCCACATGCAATTGGCCCACCAATTCAACCATCAAACAGTGACCCAGAATTCAGTTATCTGGATTTCTGATTTGATTTCTATAACTACAGTTATAGTTTCTGTTTTCCTTTTTTGTGAACACATCAGTGTTATAGAACGATCAAAGAAAAACAATAAATTGTTCACCGAATTCTGAAGATTTCTTCTAGGGAGGCACTGTACTTATGCTACTTGGGCTAAACCATTAGATTCCCCATTCATAGATATTTACAAAATCATCCACATTTCTCTTGTTAATTTAAGAACCAATCTGTATGACTATCAAAACAGGTATAAGAGAACTCATGTTGGGGATTAACACTAAACAAGAAATAGGTTATAGCATATATGGCTATGGTTCTTTCATAGACAGGATTTGGTTCTTTCCATATTTTCTTTTATAGCATATATGGCTATGTTTTGTGCACCACATGCAAAATCATGTGGTTACCTCAGTATGAAATGCAGTAACGCACTGTCTTGAGTAATCATATAATAGATAGAAATGTCATGTTTATATATATGTAGTGAATGAATTAGAAAACATAAATTGAGCACTAGTTAGCCAGCATAAATTGTAAAACATAGCAGATGTGACAAAGTCTGCAACAATAACAAATAAAAAAATAAAAATGCGATAAAAGATGAGCTATGGCAGAAAATACAATAACTTCCTGTGGATACTTAAAAAAAATATAGCCTAAGACGACAACATCTTATATATTAGATAGAATTTTAAATTTACTCCAATGCAAAACTTACCCATTTGTGGAATAGGAGAGCAAATATATGTGACACAAAGTACTGGCTCCAGAGTTGAACAATTAAATCAACAATACTATTTCCGGCCTGGGGAGCTTTAACATAGTAATCAGCAAGAAGATCATAGAAACACAGGTTCTGCTCAGTTTTGGTGATTTCATCTTCCTCCTTGTTCAATATTATCTCTGCTAAGTACATTGTAGGTAAAGTAGAATCTAAGAAGAATCACGCAACATATAAAGTAGAATCTTCCTCCGAATTGTTGCTTCTTTTTGGAAGAAAAAAATTATAAATCCCATACGATTTGTTTATGTTTTAAAAACTCCAACATATCGCACATGCAGAAACCCAGCAATTATGCAACCCAACTATGTTTTGTTGTCAAAATAGAGAACCGCGTTGTGCAACATCTAACACATTATCTATAAATGCAATCACGCAAAATGATCACATAAATAAAGTAGCACCTCGAGCTTCATCTTTGACTTCCAAAGCCACATCGGCAAACAATACTTCGAGCAGTCTCGGTCGCTGCACTGGCGTGTTCAAGGCCTGCCATAACACAGAAAATGAAGAGGAGGAAAAGCAAAAAACATATTGCCCTACTATTGCTAAAAGAGAGCCATCTTCATCGATTTCCGACAAGGAAAAGAAACCAAGTTTTCCACTTGGGGGCTTCACAAAAGAACTGCTACCGTGCAATGTTCAA
Organism: Curcuma longa; assembly: GCF_044706935.1. Lineage (NCBI taxonomy): Eukaryota > Viridiplantae > Streptophyta > Magnoliopsida > Zingiberales > Zingiberaceae > Curcuma > Curcuma longa. The sequence continues at coordinate 8,985,733 of NC_133871.1, forward strand.
CGTCCGAGAATCGTGGAAACTCGTTGATCATATTAAAAAAAATACCCCGAAGGCTCGAACATTAAATCCTCTTAAGCATGAAAAATCAATAAGTAAACCGCGAGCTGTCCGATCGATGGAACGGAAAAATACAATAAAAACCTTTTGCAGCTTCTTCTGGATCTCCAGAGTGAGCGCCGCGAGGTAAGTCGATCTCCGATCCGCTTGAGGTTGCTCCATCCTCCCGATCGCGCTAGAACGAAGGAATCTTGCAATGCGAAGCGATCGCTAATTCTCATTCCGATCTCAATAACCTCGATTTGGATGGTAAACCCACCGCCTTCTTCGGCTTTCAGTCTCCTTCGCCATCTCGATGCGACGGAGGCTGACGTGTATATATTCCCCGTTTCGATTGAGTATTTCTTCCGTATACACCGTATTTTGTTTTTTAAAAAATGGAAAATATTATTGTATTAAATGCATTTGTTGTAGGTTATTAATAAATAAAATATTTAATCTGGATCTAGTCAGCATTTTTGGACGGTGACGATGAGGTGGTCCTCCGCCTGGCAGCGACAGGAGACAGGAAAAAAGAAAGAAGATGTGAGGGGAGGGGAGGGAGTTGTTCTGTCAGTGCATCTCGACCGTCCGTTGGGTGGTCCCGGCACCAGGCGACACGCCTCAGTCCCACGTACGTACGATTAAGAAAGCACCCGCGACGGACGCGGCGCTGTCGGGCGACATCGCGGGCCAGTATGCGGGCCCCGGACGTTGACCGCTCAGCTTCGCGGGTAGACTTCTGAGTCTACTGGACGTGAGGGAAAAATTGAAAAGGGGGAATTTACCTGAAGAGGCCCTCATGCGATTTTACTAGTCGGTCCTCAAAGTTGTCAGAATTAGTAAATATGTCCTGCCACAGAAAATTAATCATAAAATAAAAGAGTAAATAAAAAACAAAAGTTGCAAAAGTACAACGAATTTTACATGGAACGATCGTGTAACCTTTGACGGATTTTCCTAAATCTATAGATTTAAATCAATTTTTACGTAGATTTTCTAGAAACTAAATATTGTACACAAAATTGAAACCATGCTAAAATTATAATCATAGGTGTTCAATCATTATTAAACAATGATACTATACGCGACATATTATAATTTTTTAACAAATACATTATTCGCTGAAAATGATTTAAATAATGTGCACCTTTAAGTACCATATACAGCATAAATTTATCATAATTCTATCCTTTTAGAGAATTTTCCAATATTTAAAGAAACCAAATAGAACACTTTGTTCATATTATCATTAGTTATCTATACATGTCACAATGATTCTATGTTTCTTGATAAAAAATAATGATTATCACAAGAAAATTTACGTCATAAAAGTAAATAAACTCACAATTAGATCATAATTCTATATGATCGGACTCAATAATTAGTGTTTTTTATCTTAAAAACTAAGAATATGACATCTTAGTTTTCACACAAATGGTGCAACATATATACAAGGTCGTGCTTAGAACACTGTAAGGGATCGTATCCTTCCTTATCATGCACATATATATAACTGTAATGGCAAGCTGCCATTAAAAGCTTAAGGGCTAAGGCTAAGGAATCTCTCAATCTACTTCTCTTTACCAACCAAACACTATCAATTAAAAAAAAAAGTAAAAAATTAAAAAAAAATAATCGCCACTACATGATAATGATAATATAGAAATAATAAATTAAATCCGTTCTTCTTTTTTTTTTCTCTCCTCCGTCCTCAGTCGTCGTCCTCTCCTTTGGTGTGCCTTGCTCTCTCTGCAACTCTCCTCGTGGATGTGTGATTCTCCACCACTATATCAACCTTTTGTTCAAAAAGAAATCACTCTTAAAGGTTAGGAGAGGAAGCACAAAGCTATAGCTAGCTTGTTGGCCAACCATGGTTTTCTCTTCTCTTCCTCTCTATCTCGATCCACCTAATTTGAACCAGGTGAGTGGCCTTCAGATTCCTAATTTCAATTACTCCATTTTCCTTAGCTTTCTCCTCCTCCTCCTCTTCTTCCTCCTCCTCTCTCTTTTTTGTTCCTTCAGTGCCTTCGCTTTAATTGTATATATAACTTGCGAAAAAAGGCCAGAAAAAAACCTCTCGCTTTTGTTCTTGAATATACCAGCACTACACACATATACGCCATTAATTTCTTGCTTTATTCTTGGAATTATCATCCTTATGCAAATCATTTGAATATTCATCTATTCTTATAGCAGCAACAGCAGCAACAACAGCAGCAGCAGCACCAACAAATTCATCTACTAGGAAGCAGTAGCGGTGGTGGTGTTGGAAGCGGAGATGGTAGTTCCCACTTGCCGCCGCCGGCAGGCTTGGCCCTCGCGGCCGGATCAATCCGGCCAGGGTCCATGTCGGACCGAGCCCGGCTGGCGAAGATCCCGCAGCCGGAGGCGGGGCTGAAGTGCCCCCGGTGCTATTCGGCCAACACCAAGTTCTGCTACTTCAACAACTACTCCCTCTCGCAGCCGCGCCACTTCTGTAAGACCTGCCGCCGTTACTGGACGCGCGGAGGCGCCCTCCGCAACGTCCCCGTCGGGGGAGGATGCCGCCGCAACAAGCGCACGAAACCCTCCTCCAGCTCTACCAATTCAACCAATACATCCACCGCCGCCGCCTCTGTCCCTTCGGTGCCCTCCTCTGGATCCTCCTCCGCGGCCACCACCTCAGCCGCCTCGTTGCACCAGCTCCCGTTCATGGCCTCGCTGCACCAGTTTCGCGACTTCGGCGGCTACGGAGCCGGAGTCCAACCACCGGCGAACACATTGGATTACCAGCTCGCGACCGCCGCCGAGAATTTGAGGCTACAGCAGTTGCCGCAATTCCCTCTTCTAGGAGAAGGGCACCTCGATCACGCACTGCCGCCTCCAGCTCCGATGCCGGTTTACCCTTTCCATGGCGACGGCGGCGGCTCGTTCATCGCCGGATCATTTGCGGGACGCGTGCAATCGTCTGAACCGTCTGCGGTGAAGATGGAGGATAAGAACGATAACCAACAAATGTTTCATAATTTAGCGAGGATGCAGTATCTTGGTCTATCGCGCAATGATCAATTATTTTGGAACGGAAACAGCGGCAGCGGTGGCGGTGGCGGTGGCGGCGGAAGTACTAGCAGTGGTGGCGACGGTGGTGGTGGATGGCCTCCCGATCTATCTGGATTCAACAACTCTTCCCTGGGCAATCTAATGTGATCATGATAACAGCAATATTGTGGCGTTGATAAAGCAGAAGCTTACTTTTTGAGCAATGGCTTCGAAGAATACCGATCGAGCTAAGAGCATTTTAAGAAGAATATTTAAGCAGTTAATTAGTAACTTGTGATGATATGGCGGATTACTACTACAAGGGATCGAGTCTAAGAAATGTAGGTAGGTTTCAGCTCGGTTAATTTCGGATTACTATTAATTAGGTTGTGTGTTCTTAACTAATATGCTGTGTATTTTATTTATAATACAGTGGAATTATATAAACTAATGCATGATATATATGCATCAGGTTGGTTGGATCATTTGCTAATCATGCTTTAGTGTCTCGTTGAAATTAAAATGTTTTTTTCTAAACAAAATGTTCTAAATAATGGCTTAATTACATTGATCATGTAATTGCATGATGAGTATACACACACACACAGAGAAAATGATTTTGAATACATTAGGGTTTGCTAATGTTTTTGATTCCTCTATAGCATATTTGATTATTGTATGTGATCTATGAATTAAATTAGCATTCTGAGCCTTTTTTTCAGTTAAATGATTCGATCTTCTCTTATTAGGGGTGTTCTCAAGAAGAAATTAAAGATCTTATTAGAGAGTTGTTTACAGGTTTACAAGATCTATCTGTTTATGTGTGCATCTTGTTCCATCTATATCGGGATATTTGGCAAACTTCAGAAAAAAATTATCTAGCTAGACCGCTCGTATATATTATTATATATATATCATATAAGCTAAAAGTAGCATATTATTATTATTATTATTACAAATGAAGCTTTTTTTCCTCCTGCATCTTTGTAAGAGTGATTCAGATTAAAGCTTTCATGAAGCATTACTTCTCATCTTTTGAGAGATAGAGGAAGAACAGCTTTTGACCAACAGTACTACTCTTGCATGGATTTGTTTGTATCGATGTGTGTAAACATATAAGCCTCCTCGTGCATGCATGCACTGTCATAGGTATACAAATCAAGGCGTTTTTACCTATCATCACTATACTATTCACTAGCTACGAACATGTAGACACTCACAAACTAACTCAAACTGAGATCACTCCCACAGTTAATTAGATGTTCATCATGTGTGGTTCAGGTAGTCACTGTACTACATACAGATAAAAGCTAAGCCATGGTACGTCACTCAAATTCCTGCAATTGCCAGTGGTCGTAGCTAGAAGCTGATGGATGCACTGAAACATGAAAGGAGAATGGAGAAGAAAGAGGGAGCGAAGCTAAATGTATATAAAAGAATGAAGAAGGGTAATTAACTTAAATAGGAGGGAGGTGGGGGTCCATAGATGCATGAGTAGTGTGGCTGAAGGAATCTGGGTTATCGTCGCTTTCGCAAAGACCAAGGCAGCTTTCTTAAATTGGCCCTCCAATGGAGAATAAAGGTGGTGTCTGAGGCTTTTATCCATGTAGTACAAAATTAAAGGAAAAAGAGGGGTAAAAAAAGAGAAACTCCCTGCATCTGCATGGGTTATAGTTGTCAGACTGCATAGCAAGGTGTTTGATCTATAGTATAGTATGAGAGATCTTACAGATCGAGTATCAACCTCTGTAATTCTCAAATTTTGTTCTATATTATAAACTCTAGATCAAGTGTAAATGAAATTAATTTAAGTTTTGAGTTATAAAAGAGCTTCTTCTGTCAATGGAACATGACAACTTTAGCTTTATGACTTAGTCCTCTCTCTCTCTCTGTCTCCCCCCTCCTTGGTGCAACGAAGGATGGCAACAAAAGAAATAAAGAACCGAGAGGATGGTGACGGTGATGGTGGTGGAGGGCGAGGCCACCACCATCAGATTCCTCTCACTTTGCCTCACATGCATGATCTCGATCAGACTCCAATATTTATCAAGTCTATTTTTAATTAATTAACTAGTTAAGTATCTCTTAATGTGTAGATTAATTAATTGCTTGAGTCATCTCATATATATGCCATGTTAATTAATTAAGATAGAGCAATATGCTTTTACTCAAGAAGCTAGCATTTTTTTTATCAGGAACCACTGAAAAATTATAAAGTTTATATATATATATTTTCCAACTCATTAAGTGAACATGTGTATAAACAAGTTTGGTATGCATGTTATATCGATGTGAAATGAAAATTGATCATATCCTCAATAACTTCATAGGTATAATTGGGATATTAATCATAATTAATGGTTATATAATTAAGTTTCTATCAATCTTTAATATATATATATATATACTTCATAAACGACACTGTTGATAGTCGAATTCTTTGAATAAGACAACTAATATAATTAGGTTTTGACTCGGGGTCAATTTGGAAATGGGAGCTTTCCTAACTTTGAAGGATATGATTTATTTATTAGTTTGATATATAGATATAATTAAATCCTGCTTGCAGACAAAATATCTCTCTCTATATAGATATCAAGATACTGAAGCTACATTCACTGTTAAAAGTGGAGCTAAAAGAGCATTGGTTCAGCTTTTGGATCGATTCATTCTTGACTTGCATGGGTCTTGAAATCTGAAATTCTGATCAGAATATTATCTTTGATTACTAATGAAAGCTAAAAGAATATTTTTGTTGACAATGAACAGAAGATCTGTTGAGTCAACAAATTTATATTATTCCCCGAAAACACTTAATTAATTAAGCAGCAACATCAATATGATGAGAGAGCGAGGAGGGGCACCTCAGCTAAGCTTTAATATCAGTGTTGATGTGACAATGGCATCCTAGAATTTTGTAGTGCAATTCCAAGTAGCCATGATAATGATCTTGTTTCGGGTTTGATGTGATGCTTGATGAGCTTTTAATGGACTCTAGCAGTGCTGCTTTGGTTTTATTTGCATCATCCTCCACCGGAAAAGAAAATAATAATAAAGAAATTATACCTAAATGAAGAATCAAAGCAACTTTTTGCGTATAAAAGATCATTATTAATTATTTAGATAAAATATTGTTTGTAAATGACTTTGTTGAAGAACTATACCGTTTTAGCTGCGACCAGGTGCTATTGCTGCTCCTCGATCGATCGCCTTTGCAAAGATCCACCAAGATAGGTGCTGCGTGTTCCTTGTTTCCAGGAGAACCATTTCTGAGCAGCTGCAGCAGCAACGGTGTCGCACCGGAGCTGCCGATTGCTGCTTTGGTCTCAGGATGGCTTGATAGAGTTACTAAAGACACGGCATAGAATTTCTTATGTCGTTTCTCAGTGAACATTCAATCATTCGTCTGAAAACTAAACTTAAAAGACCCATGGAAGATAAACTCTAAAAAGAGAGAAAAATAAGAGTATAGAAATTACGTCGAGTGATTCTTGTTTAATGGAGCTTTAGCCATGGCTTTGGTGCTTGTTAGGCTGCATTGCTTCAGGTTCTGGGTATGCATAAAAACATCAAGTGCTTCTTGTTTAATGTTTACCGTGTTCATCAGCAGCAATTTGTCTGCTAAAAGATGACAGACTCAGCTTCAGCTTCAGCTTCAATTTGGTCTGATCTTTTAAGTTTGCCTTTTACTGAATGAAAATTAAATTAATGAAGGATCGATATAGCTTTCGTCTGTGTTTTAATGAATGAAAAAGACTGGAAAATTGATTTTTTTTTTTTGTTTTTTTGCATGATCAATTTGATCGTCCTTATTTGTTTTAAATTGCAGAAACTCAAGCGCTTTGTTTCCTGTTATTATTATTGCGCGAAGGTAATGAGAACTGTATTTTTTCCTCAATTTATAAATACAGTTTATATTTAGGATTAAATTGGTACTCAAGAAAACTTTAAAATGTACTACAAAATGAGATAAAACAGAAATATTTATAAAAAAATTATAATTAAGTATTTGGAAAGAAAGAATACCGTCAAGTCAAGATGGCCGAGTTGGTCTAAGGCGCCAGTTTCAGGTACTGGTCCGAAAGGGCATGGGTTCGAATCCCATTCTTGACAATATATTTATTATTATATAATCTTGAATTTTTTAAATCGATATTTTTAGAAGAAAAAAAAGTGGAATAATTAATTATTTGGAAATTAGTTTCAGGTACTGGTTCTGGGTTCGAATCCACAATATATTTATTATTATATAATTTTAAATTTTTTAAATCGATAATTTTAGAAGAAAAAAAGTGGAATAATTAATTATTTGGAAATTAAATCATCGCGAAGACTAAAATTATGAATCCCATTCTTGACAATATATTTATTATTATATAATTTTGAATTTTTAAATCGATATGTTTAGAAGAAAAAAAAAGTGGAATAATTATTTGGAAATCAAATCATCGCGAAGACTAGAATTAGCTATTTCACATCGCAGATGAAACATTAAACATAATTTAAATATCTTTACTGGATCTAAAGGTTGGGCTCGCATAGGAAGGCTAGATCATTTTTCTCGTCCATCTTTCTTTAAATTTGCTCCTTTTTTTTCTTTCAGATTCTCATTAAAATTCAAAAATTGTTAGTAAATTATTTCACAATTAGTTTACAGGTACATTTTTTTTTATTAAAAAAACACCTTTCGATAATTTTTAAAATTAAAGACACCTTTTTGACCTCGATTATTCAGAATCAAAGTCACCGATACGAACTCGTCAAACACGATCAATAATTGCACGTAGAACTTTGGGGTCTTCTCCCAAGTCTTCCTCACTCTGAGCCAATCAGCTGTCGCCTTTGTCCTCATCACCACCAATAGATTTCCTTCGCGGTTCCTTACGTGGACCTCGATGATTTCAGAATTTTAGAATAATTTTTTTTTTTAAAAAAAAGATTTTTCTCCAAAATTATTCATTTGTCGTGCTATAAGTAGGCAGGCGTGGGTAGGCTCTGCCTTCCATCTGTTTGCGAAAATGCCAGCCCCAGCTTTTCTCGTCGTTGCGTCCGCCGCTCTGTTTCTGCTCGCTGCCCTTTCCTCGGCCAACGAGGGCAACGTCCTCCTCACCGGCGACGTCCTGCCCACTGACGGCCAGCTCTCCTACGGCCGCAGCGCCTTCGTCATGCAAGGCGACTGCAACCTCGTCCTCTACAACTTCGGCCGCGGCTTCCAGTCGGACACCCACGGCGCAGGCGCGAACTGCACGCTCTCGCTCAGCAACCGCGGCGCGCTGATCATCACCAGTGCCGGAGCTACGGTGTGGAGCTCCCCTGGTTCTAAGAAGGGCAAGTACGCGGCCGTGCTCCGGCCTGACGGGGAGGTGGCCGTCTACGGCCCGGCTCTGTGGGCGACGCCGGATTCGAACGTCAGCACGTTGAGCGAGGATGTGGCCTCGCACGAGGCCTTGGCCGCTGTGAGGAACTTGTTGTTCTCGGGCCAGAGCATAAGCGTGGGGGTGGAGCTGGCCAGCAGGGACTACGCGTTCAGGGTGGAGGCGGACTGCAACCTGGTGCTGAACAAGGCAGGGACGGAGGTGGTCTGGCAGAGCGCGACGGCAGGGCGAGGTGCCCATTGCTTCGCCAGGCTCGACCACAGGGGGCAGCTCGCCGTCGTCGGCGACCACTACCTCAAGGTGGTGTGGAGCAGCAATAGCACGGCCGGGGCGGGAGATTACGTGCTCATTCTACAAATCAACGGGCAGGCGGTGGTGTACGGCCCTGTGTTGTGGTCGACGAGCACGTAGCTGGTTGCCTGCGCGACAGTAGAAGAGGAAGTCTCTGCTTTGTCTTCTTTCTGCCATGAATGCTGATGGAAGAAGAAGCTCTGTTTTAAGAATATCATGAATATCTCTCTTTTATTCCCCTCGATTATTTGCTACACAAACTGTTTATCTCAATTCGCCCCCTAAGAAGTTGTGACATTATTTCAATTTGCTTCAAAATATTTTAATTTTTAAAACATTCACAGTGCAATTTGCAGTTATCCTTAGGGGTGTATTGGTAAACAGTGTATTTATAAACCAGCGGGGCAAAGTTATGCAGAACAAATTTTGTGAGCCAGATTAAGAAGAAAAGTGAAATTCTAGGGAGCAAAGCAAACATAATCCTGAAAGAGAATAATAAAACATACCAACTATGTACTATGTCAACTATATAATAAAAAATAAATTAATGGATGGAAATTTATTTATTTTATATCATATATTATTTAAATTTAATGGGGAATATTATTTATTTTATATCATATATTATTTAAATTTAGAGTTATGGTAAAATTATTATGATTTTATAGTCATGAATTTGAATCTCATAATTAACCTCTTACAATATAGTGTAAGACTATTGTTATGGATTGGTATACCTTCATCCAAAAGGTTAAGATTTGGTTTGATTGAAGACGACACGTCGGACATAAGATTGTACTGCAGAACTGACTAGCTGAGTCTCACACCCTAACTCTACGTCCGAATTTCACATTCACGCCCCTACTATAGCAAGGTGGCCAAGTTTCGACTCGGCAACCAGCTGGCTCAAAACACAACACCCGACTGCTCTTCTCGGGTTCAACACCAAGTTTCATGTCTGGGTCTCCTAACCAAGTCTCTACTCGACCTTGAGCTCCATCTCAGATTGCATCTTGGCTAGCTTAGGCAACCTCGCCCTGGACTCTCTTTGCTGCCTAAGCTCCACTTGTCCAGTGCCCTACTCAGTGTTGGACTAACTCTGCTCCCGTCACTCTATCATTCAACTTGTCAGACCGTCGCCAAAAGGGCACATATAATAATATAATATTTGATATAATTCGCTCACCCTATGAAGATAATATGAATTATGATGACAGAGTCTGATATCGTACTATGTATGGGCGATAAGATCCTTTATTACAAGGGCAATAATAGAATATTCTTTTTACATTTGACAAGACATCTCCACTGATGTGACATTTTCTTTATCGAAGATGAGACATTTGCTTCCCTGGTAATCCTATTAATAGCCCTTCTTGGCATCGGTGCAAATACACTAGAATACGAAAACATACTTGCTTCTCCCATCTTAATTAGTCTTTTTTCACCGTCTCCAGGGCGACTGTTTGACTTGAGCATCGGAGCCACTAAGTTAGAGCATCCTTAGCTTTCATTTTCACTCTCTTTCTTCTCCTTGCAACTTGGCAAAGTCAGCGTCAGATCTTGGTGTATTTTCCTCGAAGTTGGTCGTAGGGTAATACGTGACTCTATCAACATACAAGTCAAGTGTCTGATGACTCATCGAAGACGACAATCTCGAGTAGAAACAACCGTGTATGCTAGATTTATATATTTTGATCCTTTTCGAAATCCGTATTGATATAACTTTTATATATCTAAGATTATATATATTATTTGAATTGGGAAGACTAAAATGGAGTTGTTGCGATGGCTCAAAATGAGCTGGTATAGAAAAGGATGACTTTATCGCATGTGAATTTTTGATTTTTTGTGCCCGAAATGTGTGTGAAGTAAAGCGTTGCTTGTTTTCCTTAATTGGTTAATGAAAATTTCATGGAATATTAAAAGAACATTTGTACATAACAAAAAAAAAATTGTCCAGACTTTTTGAATTGTTTGGTTTGTCAAATTTCTCTATTTTCAATTTTTTTTAAAAAAATGAAATTTAAAATAAAAATTAAAGGTACTTTTTAATATTGTATTCCGACATGTACCCGTGAAACACGGTCAATAATTGCGCATGGAGACGGATGCACATGGAATATCACATTGTTGCATCGACGTTGAATTTATTCAAAAAAATAAATAAATTGAACGGCTGATCAAAATATCCATGTATGAAAAAAGTACACGAATTTATCTTTACAAATAAAATTACCAATTCAAATATTGAAACAATCTTATAGAGATAATTTTGATATTTATCTTGGGGATCCACATACAACTTAGTGAGATTGAAATTAAAAATGTTCCCGAAACATAATTGAGTTGATTATGATGGAATATATTTATTGAAGTGGACAAAAATTAAATTTCGATAAAGTTAATATAATATCTTTTTTCGTCTGTAATTAACTATAATTTCTCAATTTATTTTTTCATATATGATCGTAGAGTCGATCAGTGACACCTTATCCACAAGTATTGAAATTAAAAGTAAAAATTAAAATTTGAATTATAAAAAATAATAATAACCGCTCACAGTTTTGGTGTCTTTTTCTGAGTCTTTCGCTCTGAGCCAATTAGCTGTTGCCTTTGTCCTCATCATACCTCCTTACGTGGACCTTATCCACCAACGTTGACGCCAGCTGTCAGAAGCATCGAGAAAAAATAAATAAAAAGAAGATATTCGATTATTTTAGAATTTTAGAAAGTATTTTAAAAAAAATTTGTTGTGCTATAAATAGTTAATATCTGTCGCGCCATTGCAGAGGCATGCGTGAGTCGGCCCTGCCTTCCATCTGTTTGCGAAAATGCAAGCCCCAGCTTTTCTCGTCATTGCGTCCGCCGCTCTGTTTCAGCTCGCTGCTCTTTCCTCGGCTAACGAGGGCAACGTCCTCCTCACCGGCGACGTCCTGCCCACTGACGGCCAGCTCTCCTACGGCCGCAACGCCTTCGTCATGCAAGACGACTGCAACCTCGTCCTCTACAACTTCGGCCGCGGCTTCCAGTCGGACACCCACGGCGCAGGCGCGAACTGCACGCTCTCGCTCAGCAACCACGGCGCGCTGACCATCACCAGTGCCGGAGCTACGGTGTGGAGCTCCCCTGGTTCTAAGAAGGGCAAGTACGCGGCCGTGCTCCGGCCTGACGGGGAGGCGGCCGTCTACGGTCCGGCTCTGTGGGCGACGGCGGATTTGAACGTCGGCACCTCGGGCGCGGAGGTGGCCTCGTCCGAGGCCGCGGCCGGTGTGAGGAACTTGTTGTTCGCGGGCCAGAGCATAAGCGCGGGGGCGGAGCTGGCCAGCAGGGACTACACGTTCAGGGTGGAGGCGGACTGCAACCTGGTGCTGAACAAGGCAGGGACTGGTGTGGTTTGGCAGAGCGCGACGGCAGGGCGAGGTGCCCATTGCTTCGCCAGGCTCGACCACAGGGGGCAGCTCGCCGTCGTCGGCGACCACGATCTCAAGGTGGTGTGGAGCAGCAAGAGCACGGCCGGGGAGGGAGATTACGTGCTCATTCTCCAAATCAACGGGCAGGCGGTGGTGTACGGGCCTGTGTTGTGGTCGACGAGCACGTAACTGGTTGCCTGCGCGACAGTAGAAGAGGAAGTCTCTGTTTTGTCTTCTTTCTTCCATTAATGCTGATGGAAGAAGAAGCTCTGTTTTAAGAATATCATTAATATCTCTCTTTTACTCCCCTACCCACCCTGTTTATCTCAATTCGCCCCTATGAAGTTGTGAAATTACATCAATTTGCTTCAAACGATTTTAAAACAGTAACAGTGCGAATTTCAGTTATCATTAGGGGTGTATCAGTAAAAAGTGTATTTTAATACAATGTTTTTATAATGTCTAAGACTGTTTATAATAAATTTAATTTTTATGATTATGAGTTGGAGGTTAATGAAAATTTTATGGAGTATTAAAAGAATCTTTGTCCATAACAAAAAAAAAACAGTCCAGATTTTTTGAATTGTTTGTTTTGTCAAATTTCTCTATTTCAATTTTTATTTTTGAAAAAAATGAATTTTAAAATAAAAATATATTTGTCGAAAAAAACTCGATAGTGAAAGCTGAGATGGAATTTTAAAATTGCAGCCAACGTTTTTTTGTTCACTATTTCTTTTATTTTTAATTAGAAATTACTTTAAACGATGTGTAAGTTATTGTGTATTTTTTTTTTCCTTTTAGATGTTTTTGACAAAATATCAAAAAATAGTATATTGTATCCTAAAGACTCGGAAAACCACCGACTTCGCCGGCGTTGTCAACATGACGGGCCTCCTCCTCCTCCATCACCTTTTTTATACCCATTTGGTTCCGTCCCAACCAAGCCAACACGTTTACGCTTCTCCGCCACCTCTACCTCCAATTCTAGCGGTTTTGGATCTTTACGATGATGGGAGTTCAGGCCACCGGTCGGTACTTCACGTCGCCGATCATCATCCCGATCCCCTCGCAGTCACACCCAACGTTCCCGGCCGCCTGCAGTTGGGGCGATAACCGCGCCCTCGCCCGCCCCTCGGCCTTCCTCGGCTCAAAGATCTTGCGGACCCGATCGGTGGAGTTCCTGTCGACGAAAGGAAGGCATGGCGGGGCGCTGCTCCTACGCCGGGTCAGAAGCGCCAGCTTCGATCCCTTCGACGACGGCGGAAATGACGAACGCGAGGAGGAACCCCTAAAAAAGGTCGAAGATTTGGCCATCGTGCTCAGCACGCAAAAGGCGCAGGAAGGAGAGCTCGAGCGAAATACACAACCCCCCTACTTCTCCGCCAGATCGACGCTGGCGCTTTTTCCGTCGATCCGATCGCCGTGGATGCTGCGATTCAGGGAGGATCCTCCGGAATGGTCCAACCTGATCGTTCCGGCGTGCGTGGAGGCGAACGCCGACGGCGTCCGCATTCCCCTCTCGCTGCGGATCATCAAGCTGAAGAAGAGGTTCGAGGCTAGCTGGTTCATTGAGACCAGCGAGACGGCGTGCTGCTCCATGAAGCGAGCCTTCTCCTCCATGGTGTTCATGATCCGGGAGCTCCAGAGCTACGCGCTCCAGTGGCGGGAGGCGCTATCCTGCGAGGAAAACCAAGGCATCCTCGGGCCGATCCAAATCGAGATGAATTATTCCTTCGTCTGTCTCTTCCAACAGATCTTCTCCGCCACGCCAACCCTCATGGTCTCCCTCATGCTACTCCTTGCCAACTTCACCATCTTCTACATGGACCACTTTAGCCTCATCGGCGCCGCCGCGACGCCTTCCAACGCATCCGTCATGTGTCTGATCGACACCCTTCTCGAGGAAAACGATGGAGACGACATGGCGATGGCAGATGATGATGTCGGCCAGGGCGTGTGGACCGAAACCCTGGCGTCGGAGGAGGCGGTGCTTTGGGAGAAGTTTCTGGAGGAGTTCGCCAGGTTACAAGCGACAACGCACCACGAGGCGCTCATGGACCCGGACACGATGCGGCGCATGGTCTCGCCCGTCTCCATCGAGCTGCAGACGGACGATAAATCCGACCACCTCCGGACGGAGATGATGTACGAACAAGCGCTGGTGCAGGACCCCAACAGCCCCCTCCTCCTCTCAAACTTCGCGCAGTTCCTCTACCTCGTCCTCCACCAGAACGAAAGGTAAACCACAAAAAAAAAACTCTTCTCCTTCATCCTCGCGAACAGATCGACGAAATGTCTCAACGAGAAACCCTAACCCACAGGGCGGAGCACTACTTCTCGAAGGCGATCACAATGGCGCCCGGAGACGCGGAGACGCTAAGCCGCTACGCCAGCTTCCTGTGGGTGGCGAGGGGCGACCTGACGGCGGCGGAGGAGACTTTCTTGGAGGCGATCGCCGCCGCTCCGGGGAACACTGCCCACACCGCCAACTACGCGCACTTCTTGTGGAGCACCGGCGGCGAGGGCACCTGCTATCCGTTGGCATACGACGTGGGCCTCGGCCTCCGTTAAACGATCGTGAGATTCTGACGCTGGTCTCCATCGTGGCGAATTGGAAAAAAAAACACCCAGAACCTCAATTATTATATATAATGACATATGCTTTTGGCCCTCTGGTAATATTTGTGCTTAACGTTAAACTACATTTGGATTGCGAGATGATAAAACCTGTAAATTTTATCTATTTTCATCTAAGCTACTTTTTTATTTTTTATTTTTATTATTTTTTTGTTTTGGATGGATGTTAAGTTCATCTGATTTTTATTTCGATAGTTGTTGATTTTGAAATGCATGTATTTGGTGTTTTTTATTTTAAGATCTGGTTTAAGAATATATATACATTTCGGACTAGATTGAATCAGTGTCCATGCCAAACTAGTAAAATACTCATGTAATTATCCTCCGAAATTATTCCAATAAATCACATGTTACTAGAATCCACATGTTGGTTTGAAACAAGATCAATTACGTGAAAGAATCTACATTCAGGATACTTTGTACATGTCTTCGAGTCTATAGAGAGATCATACATCATCTGGGTCGCTGCCTCCCATCTGAGCATCATGGGTTATCCAATATCGACTTCCATCTGGACCAGTCAATTTAAACCTGCTCCAGTAAAATGTCTTTGAGTTTGTTACATATTCCAGCAAGAAAAGATTTATGTTCTTCGTGAGTGTTCGATCTAAATTAAATGAAATATGATTAATCATAGTAGCAGCACCTCTCGAGCACAATTTTCCCTTCCTTGTACTTCTGGGTCTTTTCATGAGCAACCTCCTGAAATAAAAATATGGTTCCACAATGCCATGAAATAGATAGAACGAGAAAATAAAATTTAATAACTCTTACATATTTCCACCCGACGATAGAGCCACAACCAATGCAGAAAACATCAGAAACAGTGTGTAACCCTGTGGTCATCATTCGATCATCTTCAAGTCCAACAGATACATTTACACTGCCAAAAATCGAAACTGATGACCTTAAAATAGCTAGCTAATTAATAGTCTTCTCAGCATATGAAATCTCAAAAACAAAAAAAAAAAAAAAAAAACTTGAAGCATCATGTTCTAATATGAGATCTATGTGCTATGTTAATCAATGTTCCTGAAAGAAAAGATATAGATCGCCTGTACTGTTTTTTTGATTCTACAGTAGTTAGAACTCAAGTTTGTTTGTTGTTATACATAACAGTTCATCTATTTGTTTATTATAACAAATAAAACAAATCACATTATAAATCAACAACTACAGGTATATGTGCAAACAATTTGGTTTCTGCAAGTGGGCGGCCAACAATCTCATTTGCAGCAAGGAACTCACATAGGTGTTTCGAAGCATGTAATTATAGTTATTGACACTAGACTAAACCAATAACTGGACCAGTAAAGCTGGTACCAAAAGCCTCTTTGGCTTGGGTTGGCGTACAGATCAGCTTTGAAAAAGAAAATACAAATCAAGCTGCAATTTTTGGAAAACTGAAAACTGGCCGGCGTATGTGATATTTGTATCTAACTAAAACAGGCAAGTTAAGATTCATGAATACAAAGGCCTTCAGATGTATGTAATATTCAAGGCAGAAGGCGACATCCTATGACAGGACTATGTCATATAAATCTTCACGAACAATGCAAATTCTTCTCGTGTTTATTGAGACAAGAACAGTCAAACATGCTGAATACTAAAAGGCCTAACCTGTTCCAGCCTCATCAGAATTATGGTTCACTTTTCCAATCGATTAAGGCAACCAAACACAGAGGGTAAAATAGAGTCCTGGACCAGATGATAGATTTACACAAACACTAGAGGCATGTCTTCAAGCAGAGTGTTCAAGATTCCTTGGAATCACAACTTACGGACAAAAAGATCAAGGATGCAGCCTGGAAAATGATGGGAAAAAATAGAAAACTTGGACCATATGGATTTTCACACGACCATATTTTAAATATCACTCGGTGCAGGTCAGCACGGGTGGACAAACATTCGGTTCTGAACTTCCTCCTTTGTTAGCTCCTCACGAGCTTATTACGTTGTCTTGAGCTCCCTTGAGCTTTTTCCTTCTCATGAACTCCATCTGAGATTTTTCACCTTCATAGTGAGACTTGGCGAGCTCCTCCTGAGGCCAAGTATCTTCATAGCCTGCTCCTGTGCCACGAGCTTATCACAAACTGCTTCCATGGCCTGGAACCTCAATCAAGTTTCCTACTATTCTTCTTTCTTCATCCTTTTCTTCTTCTATTCCCTCCCGACACCCATACAAAATGGAACAGTATAGTACCAAAAGTATATCATTATGGTCAGTGACCAAAACTTCAAAACAAGGTCAAGACTTTAAACCTTGCACAAAAATTCTTACAATCCTAAACAAGGTTGAGACTTCAAATCCTATTGGCGTCTTTTTGAGCAAGACTTCATTCAAAAATTTTGATGAGTTCTACACCTTCCAATGCAGACAAGAATGCCTCAGCCATTCCTACACTTACCTAAGTACCTAAAGGGGTTTTTTTTCGTTCAAGACTTTACAAAGTGTATGCAACCGGTATGAAATTGACTCCACTACATGTGCAGATGCAGTGTATGAGCATATATAGACAGAGATATGAGGTTCATATAAAAAAAAATTAAAAATCATAGCAATAAAAATGATTTACACAAAATAAAATATGTTGACGACCACATTCAATCAATAATTCTACACTAAAAAATATATTTAACCAAACAATGTAAAACACAAAATATTTAACAATCCATATTAATCAATAACAATCATAAAAATAGCATGCATATTAAGAAATACTTTCAAAATAAGTTTTTAAACAACAACAAAAGATACCTTATTAAGTGCTTAATCATCAAAAGACCTATTCCTTTGAGGAGGAGAAAACATCATAAAAGCTCTTATACTCGACAGGACAATGCAGAAATAATGAGGGTCTCTGTTTGAGATAATTCAACTCAAACTAGTTCAAATTGAAAAGCAGAAACAATTTTCTGTGTTTTTGTATGTGGCTGCATAGACTTCCTGGTCCCGCCTAATAAAGACAATTGTACAAGAGACAACGTAGGCTATATGAAATGAGGTTCCCTGATGCATATGCCTAGGCGGATGCTTCTAAAACATTGGTATCAATAACTTCAGACCGATATCAATTATTCATGATATCTTAAGTTATTTGGAAAAGTGATTTCAATAAAGGAAGGTTGATTGGAGAGGACTTTCTCAAAACTTTGGGCAATGTTGATCCAAAATGGATTCAATTCTCTTCTTTGCACTCAAAATAAACTTCTAGAAAGCATTTGAAAGCATCACATCACAATGCTTACAAGCTCATGACTTTGGAAGAACAATGGATCGCTTTGATTCCATGTTCAGCTTGCCAATTAAGGATCTCAGTCAACGGCCAAGTTGGTTCATGATTTCAAAACAAAAGGCAACTCCATTAGGGAGACCCCCTTCCCTCTTTTATTAATGTTTATTGTTGCTTGTCCACAGAGAATCCTAGAACTGCCACATCATTATACTGCATGTGGATCCTGGAGGCATAATGGCAAACCAAAATGTGGATGCCATTTTAATCTTCTTCTGTCATGATCACTCTAAGGATATGTAAAACCATCATTTTTCTAGTTGGTTATTAGGCCAAAAATAAACTTTGGCAAAAGCAAAGTAAAGTAATTGCTGACAATGCTATTAATGGAGCTCCATCCGTAGAACTATCCCTTGGATGTGGAGCTGAACAAAATGCCTTAATACAGTCTAAGTTTACTCTTCTCTTCTCCCAAGTTGAAAAAAAAAAAAAATCAGAATGGACCTACTCATCCAACAGTAAACAGTCGGCTTGCACCATGGAAAGGTATATTCCATCACATTACCAAGCATTCCAATTTCTAAGCAGTCTAACCTAATCACTGCCACTGTATGTATCTTGAGATTACCAATGTGGATAATAAAAAAATGGCGAGAATAGACTAGGCATTTTTTGGACTGGGAAGAAACTTTCTCAGAGCCTAAATACAGAGCAGAATGATCACAGATCATCCTCCCCATGACAGCAGGAGTTGCATACATCAGCTTGAAACCCACAACCAAACACTAGCAAATATATGGCAGTACATTGCATCATATGTGTAAAAACTGTGGGTCAAACCTCCTTTGGGCAACATGATGCTCAAACAGTCACTGCACCTTACCAATCCAAGGCAGCCCTAGCTGTGAAATAAAAGATTTTCTATAGCAGGCAAATCACCAAACCCTTCAACCATGGGAACATCGGCATTAACAAAAAAAGCATACAGACACTTTTAACATGAAAATTCAACTAAGCCGCAATCATGCCACTTACACATTGTTGAAGAGATATGCTTTACCATGTTTGCAATGGAATGCCTGTTGGAGAAGAGAGGGAAAAGTGAGAAAAGAGATATTATGGCAAGCTAGTTACCTACACACTACAAATTAACTATTTAACTCAGCAATATGGAGAAAAGGTCAAGCCACAAATCTGGATATATTCTGCATTGTTTCCGTCATTATTCAGCAGTCTTTAAGTTCAAAGTCACATAACATAATACCAGAAGCAGAAAAATTGAAGCTAAAGATGATGATACAAGACAAGAGATAACTTACATGAACATCCTTAAATACACAGTTGGGCAAATGGTCAGAATCAAACATTACTTCAATGTGCTATAATTTAATCAACTTTACATGAAATATCTTGATTGTCATTATAGATTATAAAGATACCTTCTTTAATTATTGGACAAATAAATATATAGGAATCAGTTAGATGGCTGTCAGACAATAGAAATACATAATTTGTGGTTCCTGATGAATGAATATCACGTGACCAATTCCATGTAAATGCACAAGTAACTTCCATATCTTATTAATTATTTTATTTTACAGAAGAAAAGGGCTTAGACGACTTAGTTATAACCTAATTAAGCATCGTCTACTTATCTGTCAATTGGTGGCAGAGGAAGAGACTCAACACTGAAAAGGGTTGATGAATTCAATAATAATCATAAATTAAAAGAGAATCGCGAGCGCCATGCTAGTTATCTGGCTAGGCGAAAAACGAATAACCCTAGATACAAATTTTTTAGCAGCGCTGAGAGCTCTGCAGCCTAGATGGTACAAGAATTAATGAAAAACAAATAGGGCAGGGGGAATTCCTTTCTGAGATTAAAGGAACGAAGAACAATCTCTATTCCTATCAATCGGCCAGGCATATAATCTTAAGCGACACGAGGGGAAAAAAAAAAAAAGCGATCAAGAAATCCAGGGGCGATATTCCTAATATTAGATGGGTTGTCAAACGAGATCTAGAACGCACCCTGGAGAGGATATCGTTGGAGAGGGCGAGATGAGTCTGGCAGTGCTTGCAGCTGTAAAACTTGCCCTCCAGGCTTACCAGAAACAGCCGCCCCATCTTGACTCTCCCCCGATCGAAGGCGAAAAGCTTCTCCTCGATCTAAATAACGTCGGTCGATCAACTGGCGGTGGAATAAAAGAGGGATGATGATAGCTATCTCGGGATAGTCGAAGGATTGATTAATTAAAATAATTGTTATCTTTAAAAATTATCATTACAAGAGATAAAATTTAATAATTTATTTAAAAGAAAATTTTATTTAAAAAATAAAAATTTTATAAAAAAAACTTATAAAAAATAAAATTTAAAAGGTTCATTTGAATAAGTCTATTAAAAAATCATACCAGATGAGAAAGGGGAAAAATGCTCGTGGATTAAGACTTAATTTTATTTTCTTGAATGGATTGAGGAAGAAAGGGATTAAAAGTAGAAATAGCAAAATAAGAGGACGAAAATTTAATCGATACGCTGACACATCAAAAAACATAGCTATAAGAACTTTTAAACTTAATGCTTTATTTGAGTTTATTTTATATAGTTTTGAAGAAAAAAATAATCTAAATTTTACATTTGTTTTTGTTTTACTTTAATATGTATATTTTAAATTATTTTACGTTGAAAATAATAAAATGTTGACAAATATTTAGTAATTTTTATCATAATTTAGAAAGTATAAAGATATAATAGTATACAGCTGTTTATTATTTTTGAAAATATATATAGAAAAGGGGTTATGATTCCGTATTAAAATAAATAATTTAAGAGAATATAATTTTTTATTATTAAAAAAATAATTAATTTTTAAATTAGTGTGTTTAGTTTTATTAGAAAAAATACTTAAGAACGATAAACGATAAAAAAAAGAATGTTAAGTTATTAGAATTAATAATTTAAAAATTTATTAAGTGTTTGATAGGCGTGAATGAATTTCCATCTTTCGTATTCCAATTTAATACTTAGGTGCATGATTAACTTTAATTCAGTCTATTCAATTTAATTTATTTTAGGGGAGAAAACTTAGTAAATTTAATATTTATTAATAACTTCTTACGATTATCCTACAATTGCCATACAGATTTGTATTTTTTAAAATCATATAATAAATATACATGTTAGTATTAAAAAAAGGATAAATAACTAAAATTAAAAGGATGTGCATCCCATTTACAAAACAATGCATCATGCAGACTAAATAATAATATTAAAATCCTTCCACCAAAAAAACACAAAAAACAAAAACAAAAAATATATATATATTTACTTTTTGTTTTTCATGTTTTTTCATTTCAGTTTGGATCTGAACTTCGTCGCCTTCTAGCACTTTCCCTTGGTCGCTCCGAGGTCGCTTCGCTGCCAGTACTCCCCCAAGAAGGTCTTCGCGGCGTCCAAGCTCGGGAAGTAAGGCGGCTCCAGGAACATCTGCGTGAGCGAATCCAGTGCCTCCGCCGGCACGTACACCGCTCGGTTTCCGCTGACCTCCAGGCTCCCCATCACCGCCGCCGCCGCCTGCCTGTACGCGAAGAAGAATCGTTTCGATGCTGCCTCCACCGCCTGCATCGCCTGCAGCAGTTCAACCTTCCCCATATCGTGGCCTTCCCCACGCCGCTGGCTGTGGAAAAGCAGCATCGCCGCGTTCTGCACCCGCGGGCCACCGTTGGGATCCGCCTCGACGCCCAGGATCCGCGGCACGCTCCGCCGAAGTTCCTTGCACGCGCCTGTCACGTGAATCAGTGTCTCCGATAGGAAGCAGATCGCCTCCCCGCCGCCAGAGGCGGCCTTGATCCCTAGCTGGCTCTTGATCCGGAGGAAATCATCGGGATCCATCAGAAAATGGAGGTCCTCCACTTCCGAGAGC
This sequence comes from Curcuma longa, assembly GCF_044706935.1. NCBI lineage: Eukaryota > Viridiplantae > Streptophyta > Magnoliopsida > Zingiberales > Zingiberaceae > Curcuma > Curcuma longa. Next base: position 9,007,664 of record NC_133871.1, read on the forward strand.
AGCTTCCATACGCGCTCGATGAGCCAACAATCGCCGGCCGCGGCCGCCCACTCCTCTGATTCGATCCTCTGTTCCACGCGGGCGACGAGCTCCCGGGCGGCGCTTAGCCAGGACTCAAGGATCTGAAGGATCGTGCACAACACCTGGTCTTCTTGGTGCGCCTTGGAGCACCGCTTGAGGGCGTGGAGGTCGAACGGCCGGACGACGAGGTCGTACTCGAGGGTGGGTTTCCCGGCGAGGTTGGGCTCGCCGAGTCCCAAAGTGAAGGCGCACCCTTGCATCTGGCTCTCGATCTGGAACAGGATCTTGGCGGCCACGTCCACCGACTTCTCCCACGCCGCCAGCCGCGGCAGCAGGCTCGCCTCGCTTGTGCGCGCGACCACGCTCGCCGCCGCGCCGGGGACCTTCCACACCTCCTGCGAGCTGTACCCCCGAGACAGAACCCCCGCGCACGAGCTGAGCTCAGCGATGGGAGCGCCGGCACCGCCCTCCTCCTCGCAGAGCGCTGCGATGAGCTCGATCTCCCGGGAGGCGATCGACTCGAGCCGGCGTTTCCACTCGCGGTTGTTGGCGTACGGCCGAGTGTCGGAAAGGGAGATGGAAACAAACCGGAAGGTGATCTCCAGGCCCTGGAGGGCCGGCTTCAGGACCGACTCGTTGCGCCACTGGGGGAATTTCCTGGACCCGGAGAGCTCGGCAAGCTCCGGCAGGCGGACATATCGCTGATAGGCGGCTGTGGCAAAGGCATCGCGCTCCTGTTGGGGAGCGGAGGAGGACGTCGAGGGGAACGAATTCTGATCGGACGCCGCTGGAGATCTCGCGGAGATCTTCGACGCCGCCATATCAACAATCCTTGGAATTTCAGAAGAAGGTTGCGGAGACAGGTTGGTGTTCGACGAAATGCTGGTAAGAAATCAATACAACGGGATATACACATATATACACACGCAACACAGGCAAAGGATAAAGATTAAATGAAGAAGAAAAAAAGGGCGGTAGGAACGACGAAGAAGCCACGAAATCGAACTCCATAAAAAATAATTATAAAAAAAAACCCCAAATGGGAAAATGATAGAGATAAACACTGAGAGAGCCTATCCAAACATTTTAACAATTCCATTTCTTCAAATTAACAATACTCATGTCTTTATCTTTTCTGCTATTGGAGAAAACAGGCGGGGGCCTCGATGACATCCATAATCCGAGTGGGAAATCCATCTCTTCAAATTACGCACTTCTAATCCTACTGGATATCCACTGGATGATCTGGATTCCTGGTAAGACCGCATTATACCAGTCGACTTTATTGTTCGTTTTACTCTACTGCTTGTTTAAAACCATGTCCCCGTATTATTTTTTCGTATTTTTTCGACTTGCCTGACAGTGTTTATGTTATGATCTATTATGTATGTTTATTTATGTCTATTGGCACGACCTAACTAGGTTGATGTTTCATTACGGTACGACAGGCAGACGTTAGGCGGCAGAAAACTTTAGGGGGGCATTACGTCGAGCAGCTGATTCGCGTTTCTTCCATCAAAGGAAAAAAAAGAAAAAAAATTGGATGTTAGGCGGAAAGAAACTATCGGTGGTGGATAAGAACAAGAGACGTTGTTCTAGAAAGTGACCCTCTCCTTATTCCAGGTCAAATTCGTAAAATTCTAGAGGTGTTGACCCCAGTTTTGGTGGAGTTTGATTTCTAAAGGCGGACCGCCAACTGTTCGATGAATTTACTCAGTCAGCGCGTTTGCCCGGAGGGGCGAGGTGGGCTGAATGAAAACCAAACCGGAGACAAAAACGTCCATCGTTGAACTTTGGGAAGACTATCGTGTTAAATCCCTGTTGTCTTTGCTCCGTGCATACAAAATAAAGGTTGAATACAAAATAAAGGTGAGACATGATGGATTATTAATCAAAACTCTTTTGATCTCTGTTCAAAATTGAATGAAATCCATATCATTCAATTTCAGAATTTATCAGACATCAATTAATACTTTTTTAGAACTTCTGAATGTATTTTTTTATTATTTTTTATAATTTTTAATTTTTAAAATTTAAAGGTATTTTTGTATCTTAGATCTATTTAAATGCATGTTTGATTATTTTTTGATGACTTTTGATTATCAAAACGGCAACCGTTTCTCTTCGTTTTAAATTTTTAATTTTTTTTAATAATTTTTTAAATCTTCCACTTCTAAAATAATTATTATTTTATCTGACGTTATCAAATGTATTGATAAAAAAAAATGTGATGCAATAGATTTTGGAGATAAGGACGCAAGGTTGGGGGAATAAGTTGTCACGCACCTAATTTCCATCCAATTTCTCGTGGGGGTGGGAGTTGCCCGCCGACCACGACAGTCGATCGAATCGCATGGGTTCTCTGGAGGAAAAAAAATAAGGAATTGTATTTTTATTGGGGTAAAAAAAACGTGATTGTTGGACCAATTAACACAATTCATTCAACTGTTTGATAACTCGTGCGTGGAATCAATCGTATGGGTATGGAGTTGGTTGCTCGATTGACTAGACAACGTACCATCTGACATTTATCCAGTTGGGAAACAGGAGACATCTTCAGCAGCACGCCATGAGATGGAGACAGACAGATATTTACTACTACCAAATTCTTTGGGATTAGTTGGAACAATAGGTTTTATTTGGGAGGGGGTGAGGGAAGAAAAAGGAGGGAATAAATAAATTGAAAGAGAATTTTAATCTTTATTTATAATAGAGTGAGTTTATGAGAGAAAGAAGTGGGAAGATAAGTTTTACAATTTTTCATGCTTTGAATCATTAAAATTTCTTACATTATGAATTTGAAAGAAAGAAAGAGAAAAAAGTGAATTTAAAAATATTTAATTTTAATTTTATTTTTAAATATTAATTTTTAAATTTACTTATCTATTTAAATATTTCGTCTTTGTGATATCGCTCTTTAAAATGTACACTATCACCACTCAGTATTTTAAGATCTTATGTATTTTAATTTATATATATAATATTGATAAAATTTTACAATTTCTTATCCGTCCTTTACATATTTAATTTTTTTAAAATAAGAATGTTTTTATAATTTTATATATTTAATTTTTATTTTTTTTCTTCGCTCTCAAATAAAATAATACATGTTAAATCTTACATCTCTTTGAAATAAAGAAAACATAAATATTTTACTTCTTTTCCTTTTCTTTTTCTTTCATTTCTTTCCTCTTATATTAATAAATTTTCTCTTACCCCATCCATATAGAACGTTAGATACACATCTATTCTACTTCCCGATTTACTTTGGCGATCGTTGGGAAACTTCCGTGGGATCAGATCGATCATCTCCAAAGATAGTTAATGGAACTAACTGAAATTTATCATTTTTGTTAGATAAGTCAAATTTAATTTAATTTAATTTAATTTAATTTAATTTAAATATTATTATAATAATTTGTATTAAAATTCGTGTAATTTGAACAATTTTAGCTGTATTAAATAAAATCACATTTTAATCGAAACTAAACCCTAAACACGATAACACAATTGACCAAAATCCACGACACAATTTACTCACGTTCGAAGTTCGAACTCATCATCGTCCTCATCCATGGCGAGTCAACTCTTGCCTTCCTTCCCTTCCGCCATTGCTCCTCCGATTCGCGTATCCAATGACAGCAGCAGCAGGAACTGCATCCGCGGCAACAGCAATGGCGACGACCACCCGGTGCTCGAGCTCCTCGACGACTACCGCCGCCTAGACACCAGGGCAATCCGCCGCATCCACTGCCGCATGCTCCGCCTCGGCCTCCTCCGCCACCCGTTCTCCGCCAGCCGGCTTCTGGTCGGCGCTTCTCTCTCCCCCTCCCCTGACCTAGCCTACGCCCGCCGGCTGTTCGACAGCATCCCTTTCCCCAACCTCTTCTCCTGGAACACCCTCATCCGCGCCCACGCCGCCGGCCCCGACCCCCGCCTCTCCCTCCGCCTCTTCGCCCGCTTACTCTCCGACGGTCCCGACGACCCCGACAAGTTCACTTTCCCATTCGCCATCAAGGCCGCCGCGGCGCTCTCCGCCCTCCGCGAAGGCGCCGCGCTCCACGGCATGGTCGCCAAGTCGCCTTCTTTTCGCTCCGACATTTTCATCCTCAACTCGCTCGTCCACTTCTACGCGGCGTGTGGCGATTCGGATCTTGCCCTCAGGGTGTTCGACAATATCCCCTCCCGAGACGTCGTGTCCTGGAATTCCATGATCGCTGCTTTCGCGCTGGGAGACCGCTGGGACGATGCTCTCCGATTGTTCGAGGAGATGCAGCGCGAGAACGTGATGCCCGACGACGTCACCATGGTCAGCGTTGCTTCGATCGGTGGGAAAAAGTGCGACTTGGAACTCGGAAGGCGAATCCATTCTTACATCCAGCGAAATGATATTGAGGCAAGCTCAATCCTCGACAACGCTTTGCTCGACATGTACGTGAAGTGCGAAAGCTTGGAGGACGCAGAGTTGCTGTTCCACAGCATGAACACGAAGGACTCCATCTCCTGGACTACCATGCTTGTCGGGTATTGCAAATCAGGCCATTTTCATGCCGCTCGCCATCTGTTCGATCAAATGCCTGACCGTGATATCGCCTCTTGGAATGCTCTGATCTCATGCTACGAACAGAGTGGGCATGCAAAGGAAGCACTAGATCTCTTTCACGATCTGCAGCAAGCTGATGTAAAGCCTGACGAGGTAACCTTAGTCGCTGCACTGTCTGCCTGTTCCCAATTGGGCGCACTGGAATTGGGTTGTTGGATCCATGCATACATCAAGAAGAACAGCTTCACGTTGAATTGTCATCTTACCACTTCTCTTATCGACATGTACTCCAAGTGCGGAGATCTGGAGAAGGCGCTCGATGTGTTTGGCACTGCAAAGAACAGGGATGTGTTTGTGTGGAGTGCCATGATCGCTGGATTCGCAATGCATGGGGAGGGAAGGGAAGCTTTGGATCTCTTTGAACAAATGCAGGAGGCCAAGGTCAAGCCTAATGGTGTTACTTTCACCAATGTGTTCTGTGCATGTAGCCATGCCGGCTTGGTCGATGAGGGCAAGCTGTTCTTTAGCAAAATGCTTCCTGTCTATGGCATTGCACCGAATGCTGAGCACTACAGTTGCGTCGTTGACATCCTAGGCCGCGCCGGGTTCTTGGAAGAAGCTAAAGAGTACATAAAGAATATGCCGATGCCGCCTAGTGCTTCGGTGTGGGGAGCATTGCTCGGAGCCTGTGCTATCCATAGGAATGTTGAGCTAGGCGAGCATGCCTGTAAACGTCTACTGGAGCTGGAGCCTAGAAACCATGGAGCATATGTAATTCTGTCCAACTTATACGCCAGGTCGGGAAATTGGAACGCCGCGGCAAGGCTGAGGAAGTCGATGAAAGACAGTTCGCTCAAAAAGGAAGCAGGTTGTAGCTCGATTGAGGTTCAAGGAGTTGTTCATGAGTTCCTGGTGGGGGATACATCTCACCCTCTGAAAGAGAAGATATATTTGCAACTGGATGAAATTGCATCGAGATTGAAAGCAGCAGGTCACGTACCTGATAAGAAACTGGTCTTGCAAGATATAGAAGAAGATGTGAAAGAGAGAGCACTTTCTTTGCATAGTGAGAAGCTGGCCATTGCGTTCGGTCTCATTAGTACTCCTTCACCTGCACCGATAAGGATTACGAAGAACCTTCGTGTTTGCGATGATTGCCACTCAGTTGCCAAACTTGTGTCTGGTATATACAACAGGGATATAATCTTGAGAGACCGCTATCGCTTCCATCATTTCGCCGGAAGTTCATGCTCATGTATGGACTACTGGTGAGTGATCGAGATCAAAATGTGTGTTCTTAGATTGTGATGGAAACTATTTTGACAATGCCACAGTGCAAAGTAGTCATGATTTCAGAGAGATAGAGCAATTTGATCCAAATATTACATAATTCATCAGTTCGTGTACTTGGCAATTATTTGAACAGAGAGGGACGCTTCTACTTGGTTATCTGGTAATGGAGATAGTAGAGGAACAAATGCTTCCTTTCTCACTAATCATATCCTCTTCTTCAACCTCACTCCCATCCAGACCGACCGTATGGTTGTTATTTACGCTTCGTTCAGAGCTACTGGTGGTGCTGCTTGTGGCGAGAGGAGAGTTTGAAACGCTCAGAGTCCTACTTCTTGCAGGTCCCGACCTCACACTATAAGCCGACGATGATGCTGAAACCGGCCTCAGGTCGCCGGGAATGGTCCGTCTGATATCCTGCTTTTGCAAAGACGAGCATTCAGAATTGAGAGAAACATGAATCACAAGTTTGCTAAGACCAAAGGAAGCTAATACCATGTGTCTAAACGCCATATCCAAGGATTGTTTCGACAATGATCTCCCAAAACCGGTGCTCCCTGGTGAAAGAGAAGATTTAGTAGAGAGGCTGCTATTGGTCACGAGCCTTCTCATGTGGACTGTACGCTCGACCATTTTACTTCCGAGTGCAATAGGATTCACATCGACACCACTCTGCTGTAGTTTGCTTGGAGCTTGCACAGAATTTACCTTTTGAGTGCCACCATTTGGAGCCCTTCCTCTGGATGGAGAGCAAGACTGGCGTCTTGGTCGGGCACCGGGACCGGGTTCGATGGAAGGCGATCGTCTGCTGAGGGCTCCAGGCCTGCCTCGAGAAGCTGAAGATGGCCTATCAGGCAATGATGTTCTCAAGTTTGGAGGTGCATCAAGTGAAAACCCAGGGATGTCTACTGGTTTCACTGGTCGAGATTTTATGGCCGCAGAGTTTCCTCGTGATGGTGTTGAACTTCTTGATGCTGTTGAAGCAGATCCTATGACAGAAGATGGTCGTCGATTTGGTGTAGATACTGTGGGTCTGGACGTTGGTGTAGAAGACCTGACTGGTGTCGACGACCGTGGGGGAGGTGCTTGTGACTTTGAACGTATAGTAGCTCGAGACGTTGGAGTGGAAGGTCTACTGGTCGTTAATGGACCAGCAAGTGTTGTAGGGCGTCCAGTTGGCGTAGCAGGTCTAGAGCCATTGTGATTACGGCCACCGGAGGAGGATGGTGGTCTCCGAATTCCCATAGTAGATGAGTTCAAGGCAGACCTGGGTAACGAAGTGTCTCTTGAAGGATCTGGAGCATTTATTAGTTGCGGATGGATGTTATGACGACCCTACAAATTTGGTGTAAAAAATTGGATCACTCTTATTTCTATAATGTGATAAAAAAAATAGCTGCTACGGAAAATATAAACATGCTTTCAACAGCAATTATATGATCTGTATTGAGAAATCACTGATAGGGTCAAACTTAATAAGGTGAATTGTGTGTCTCGAGTAAATGTTTTACCAAGTGAAACTGACTAACGCACTTTATTGATAGCTTACGAGTTAGTATAGCTAATCAGAAAGAAACATAATTTGTGTCTGAAACTTAAATTTAGATGCAAGTAATTTGTAGTTATGGCACATTCAATCTCAAATGAACAATGGGCATGGTTTTCCAGTGGAGTTCCAGAAGAAATTTCCCATGAAATCAAATCAAGCCACTTCTAAATGAAGCCACTACTCTTTGGATAGAATCCCCCCAATTTAATCCTTCAAAGGGACCATTTAGATTTCGTAAACAAACTACAATTTCCAGCTAATAGCATGAAAAGTACCATATACTAACTGTAGAGGTTGTAGTGGCTTTCCTATTCTTTTATGTAAGGTCAAGCATCCTCAAACAGAAAATAAAAGAACAAGTAATATATGGATTGTTGTGCCCTAATTAATTGTCGTGTATGGTAATGCTAATATATCAAGGCATTCCATGGTTTATTTCATTGGTAAACCGGATACTATATCATATATGAAAAAACAAAAATAAATAGACTCACTCTAGATCTCAGCATAGTTGAACGAGCATTTGGTGTTCCATTACTGCTGACGGGAGATCTTCTATATTCAGTATCGGAAGATGGAACAATTGGAGTACCTGGTGGTGTAAGAAGCCTGAAATAGAAAATTAATTTTGTGTCACATCAGGTGAGACCATGTAAATACTTTGTCAACCAAATAACTCCATGGTTGTCAGGTTAAGTTCATATTTTTAGTATCATAATTTCATCATTGGTTCCATATTTCAACAATATATATTGTTCTAATCAAATGTATATATTAGGAGAATCACGTGAATATATACAATAGTAGTACTCACTCCAGTTTCCAACAATACAAGCTATCTAGAAATTGGAGAAATTATAGGGAACTACAGATTGTTTACAAATACACCATGGTTTATACAGAACTACAGATTGCCTACAAACTACCATGACTCAGAAATATCAAAAATGAATTTATTTTTCTAGGGCACCACACGACCAACACAAATAAAGCAAGAGTAACTGATATTTTTTATGGCATACCTTATGATCAAATTTAAGTAAAGCCATGCAACGAGTTTCCTTTCCCTTTAATCTTGGAGGCAGCTGTAAGAACTAGATGAATTAGATGTGGTGTACATTTTCAGTACGGTGCAATCACACTCTAATCCCTAGGCTCATTGTCATATTCATCTCTCAGATCCAATCCTTACTACTAGAATGCCACCATACTACCAGCTATGCAAGTGAATAAGCTAATTCCTTCTATAAGTTTACGTTTTTAGGTGCAACACAATTGTTTGGAGCCAGAATCATGTACCAAAGAACCTGTTCTGTTTAAACCAATTCTCATTCTGATTTAATCATTTTTTTCAAATCATTTGTGAGCATGATAAAGTATATTTAGATTTGTGACAACTCTTTATCCTATCACATAATTTCTCCTTCCAATTTACAAAATAGATGATCAATATGCACCTCATCTATCACCTTATGTTTTTTTATTATGTTTGCTCATAACAGCATAATTTTAGGTATAATGTTGTCCATTCTTCTGTGTTGGTAGTGATTAAAATTTAAGATTACAACTATAAACATTGCCATAAAGTTACTAGCTAGAAATCATACATGGAATTAAGTGACACAATAGACTGTGTAGCTAGTTCAAAAGTATCCATCCACATTTGTTCTTATTGCATTATATATTATGACAAATGTACCACTGCATGGTAAGATACCGTAAGGAAATTTGAAATTGTCATCAAGGGGTAGCTTAGCTCAAGGGAAAAAATGAAGGATGAGGAGAAACTAAACAAGAAATAAAAATATAGAAGTACAAATATTTTCATCTGTGAATGAAAGAATACAGGTTTTAGATATTAAGAATTTGAAGCTTGTGAATCAATAAAATACCCAACCCAGAAAATTGAGCAGACCCTCCAAATTGGTATGTCCAACAGCAACAACGAATTTTATTATAGATCATCTTAATAAGATTAGTACTAAACCACAAAGGACAGAAAGGAATTTAGTTTATTCAAATTCGTAAGAGAAATATATTAAGCTCATAGGAAATTAGTCCATTGATACGGATACTACAACAGTCACACAACGAGATTAGTAAAGAAAACATATTTCCAGATTGGAGACCCGAGCAAAGATCAAATATCTTAATTCATCGTGGAAGTATGTCATAGATACCAGTTGTAGTCATTTTTTCCACGGTCGGAGTTTAGGAATTCATCCATTCGGGCCCTGGTGATCTTGAATAGGGGAGCAATCCCTTGTTTAGGACCTATCCATGAGAACCAACAAAAATAAGCTCATTGTTAGCAAGGAAAGTTGTGATGTGAGGAACTAGAGGCAAAAAAAAAAAAAAAGTTCTTTCTAAGAAATGAATGTTCAAATGGTATATCCATAGAGAAAGGAATTAGCACGGCCGGTGATACCCAACGGAGGGTGGTCGATTTCGCTGGCGTTTTGCGGTGGCTTGTTGCTCCGCTCCTTCTCCTGCTTCCGCATTTCGAGGAATAGAGCGAGCTCCTCATCAGCCTCTTTCGTCAAGGTCCGCTCCGGAGCCGGCTCCGCCATCACCCCAGCCCTAAGGCCGTGATTCATGTTTCCTTCCACCAAACCTCAATACAATAGAACTCGAAACTCTACTATTCTCGCCCCAGTCCAAAATTTCAACTTTTCAAATGAAATCAAATCGCCTCACCACGCATGATCTACCCTCCAGCAAAAAAAAAAAAAAAAAGTTAAAGAGGGCAAATCGTAACTCTAAGCTCGAAAGAACTAAGAGAGATGGAACCTATAAGCCACCAAACCATGAATAGAACGCCGGATTCCCGATTCCTCGGCTGCCAGTCAGCATTCAAAGGGATAATCGCACCGATCCAGAAAGCGAAGCTAGTCGCGACGTCGCTTCATCGAAATCGCCGCATCGAGACAGATTCAAACTTCAAAATGCTTCTCTCTTCTCTCCGTCTTTCTTTCTCCTCGGCTTCGTTCAACCTTCAGCGACTCAGGACTCGGCCTCTGTGATTTTAAATTTTTGGCACGACTTCGCTCAGCGATTTGAATCCAAACGGACCAATCAGAAGACGGGTACACTTTGAAATTTTTAAAATGGGGCAGTCGGTGGGGCCCTCCGAGTAAGAAGGCATGCATTTTAATTCGATGGATGGAGTGAGAGTTGCAGTAGATCCGCAGGCAGTCTGATATCATCGCAAATAAACTAATCTTAACAATAAATCAATAATAGAAATTTTAAATATTAATTTATTATATTGGTTAAGCCACGTCTGTCTAGTTGACATGAATTATTATTATTTGAATTTATTGAACTTCATGGCTTAAAATATTGCCATTTTTAGGTGGGTAAATATAAAATTTTATTATTGGAGCTTCATGGATGGCACCCTGCAAATAAATCATCGACCTTTTTTTACCGCCGTCGCTAGCCGGCGGAACCCTCTCCGGCGATACGGCGATTTACATCGGCTGAAGATAAAGAACAAAAAAAGGGAAAAGCTCGAACTGCTGATGTTCGCCTTGCCCATGTATAGCTAGCTGATTGGTAATCAGGAAACGAGAGCGATGTCAGTAGCAAGACGAAGTCAGTACGTCCACTCTTGGGGAAGTTCGATCTCATGCGCTGCGACAGGCGCATCTGCTGTTGCTGTTGCAGGTTGAGCTCTGAGGAAGTGATCGTGGTGGTGGTGCTTGTTGTGATGTGTAAATAGCATGGCATTTCGTCGAGCAATAAGAGTGCCTGAGTAGAAGAAGAAAAAAGAGGAAGTTTCCCGTATAGAAAGAGGATAAAACGTGCAAATTAACGCAAAATTTATCGGTGGAATTGTTACCGTCGTCTGTGTTTAAGCTCAGATTCAGAGTTGAAGCTTGACGTAGTTTGTAATGAACTACATCAGTGGAAGAAGAAGCTGTGAGTTTTAAGAGACGGGGAGAATGCTTAGGGTGAATGGTAAGGGAAGAGCAGTGACTGTAAGAACGAAAAGAGGGAGGGCTTCTTGTGGTGCAGCGAACTTACTGGACTTCTTCCTTGGCACGAATTTGGTGTCGGCGACTCGGGGAGGAAAACGCCGGTGCCAATGGACTCCTTGCGGCCGCTGGAGGCGCCGAGGAGCATCGCCCGCCTATGATGCGGCAGTGACGGAGGTGGCTTTAGCAGAGGCGGCCACGCGGAAGGCGGCAGACCAAAGGGGCAGCCGCGCGAAGGCCGGGTCTCGCCATTTCCACGTCCGCAACCTCTGTTTTTGCTCTGCTGCCTCGCCCTGGAGTTCTGATTCATCGCTTGGAGTCGCTTCAGTTGCTGAAACTGGCAAAAGAACAAACGCGTCACAGCAGTGACGGCGAGAACAAGCTGAGAATCCGAACTGAGACTGACATGAGCCGCTTGCAGTTGCTGGCGTGCCGAAGTAGGATCGAAAACGCATTTGAGAGCACCGTTCTTCTCCGGCGGAGCCGCGTATAGCGCCAAAGAAGGCTCCTTCGTCGAACCGAGAATCCCGCGTTGAAGGCAACCCTAGCAAATCATCGTAGTCGAAGGATCGATCCATTGGGAAAGAAAAATGATCATCGACGAGCTCGCGATTTCTTACCTCGGCCTTCTCCGGCATCTCCTCGTCGACCTCGGCGTCGTCCAGAAGGAGGTGGCGAGCCATACGCCGCGTGAGCACCGCCAAGCGATGCTCGTCCTCCTGCCGCTGGCAGTGGTCGGAGGGCTCCTCGCCGGAAACAAGAAAGAGGTGGCGGCGGAGAGAATGGGAGGAGGGAAGGCGGAGGTCTTGGGTCATGGCGCCGCCGCACTCAAAGTGCTCGACGAGTGGGCTCAGTGAAACAGAGATGGGACGATGTGAAAGAAAAGGGCGGATTTTGCGGGCTGCAGAAGGAACAATTATGCTGCCACTACTCGCCACGTAATAAAAATAATAAAAAAGTAAAATATTTTTTTAAAAAAGGCGGAAAAAAGAAGCTAAATAGTTACTTTTCAAAAATAAAAAATTTTGCACTACTAAAATTGTAACTTTACTAATATTAGTTTATCGGCATCTTGTGATTATCAATATTAACATATTTTTAAAAAATAAATGTCAATAATACCAAATCCATAAATAAAGATATGGTTAGGCATTATTTTAGTATCAAGCATAATTGGCCATTAGCTTTGCTTCAATCTAAAGCTCTCCCTTATTTTATTATATACACATAAAAGATTTCGTGAGGATTATCACTTTGACGTTATCACCAAGTTTTTTTAAAATTTTATTGCATGCTTTCTTTTGACTTATTTAATAGAATTAACAAAATATTTTTGATTTTTTTGTTATCTTGGGTAATTCCATGGAAAAATATGTTTTCATCACTTGGGTTTTAACTTCTTCTTTCTTGTGATATTATTCTAAGCACAGAATTATGAATTGTAATTTTTTGCGATAAATTATTGGAACCTTTGATTGATAAACATTAATCAATTGAAATATATTGACCTTAAATGAAGATAATGGAAGTCATCTTTAAAAGGTATTATTGTATCGAGCTGAGCACTCTTAACTATGTTTAATATTATTTATTAAAAAAATTATGGAAGTCAAATTGAGTTTAAATTTTTTATGGGTATTATCATATAATTTTATTAAAATGTCAATTTAATAAATTATATATATATATATATTAATTTTAATAGATTAAAAACAGTTATAAAAATTACATTCATGAACTGTTTAAAGATTTTGAAATACTGAGAATATCTCCATCTTAATTCTGAAGGAAGACGCGAAAATTGATGAGAATATTTCCGCCTAAGATCTTAAAGAAATCTATCTAAGCATATGTTAAAAAGGTCAACTCTGCCATCGTATGTCTAGATGAAGAGAATCCTTTACGCTAAATGCTTCTCGAGCCGTTGACCATAAGCTCCACTCATGCCACACTATTGCCATGTTCCACTTCCTTCCATTGAAAAACATATTTATTAGGGACTTGAAATGGAGACCTGAAGGGAAGACTAGAAGAGACGAGGACAGGAAAACAAACAAAAGTTCTAGTTAGAAGAAGATCATCAAAATTATAACTAATCTCCCAAGGAACAATTGCAGTGAATGATGAGCAATCCACAAGATCACCTTTAAGATGAAGAGGGCTTGCTTCTAGAATGGAATGAAACTACGCTGATTTCATGTCTTGAAGGGCAGGATAGCATGATCACTAAACAAACTGTGTTAGTAATGTACATGGAGAACATTGTGGCTGCCAGAACCATGCAAAGAATGATTTCATGCAAAAGCAATGCCTATTTCGCTGGTATATACATATGCAAATAGTCAAAAACCTACCGATTCTAACAAAATTGTGAATGATATGTCGACGTCTTGATACCGAGCATCATGTCGGAGACTCAGCAAAAACCAAGGTATGCCACCACCCACATGAAACGTTCTTTGGCCTGTGGCTTCCTAGTGGAACCAATGCAGGGGTGTTTCGATCGATCGCATCCCCTAAACCGAGCTGAGCAAAGATAAAAAATATGTATGAGTTAAAATGAAAAGATAAAGTTCGAGGGCAACAAGAATTTTTTGCGTAGACAATGATACCTGGCCATATTTGTTCCATCCCCAGCAAAAAACCTGCTCATCCTCTGCAATACAAATACGTAGTCATTTTGTGCTCAGGAGAAGATGTTCCGGGTACATAAAATTATTGTTGTTTCAGAAATGGGTGAGAAACTACATCTCAAAAGTGGCTTATATGTTAAGAAAAACAAGAATGCAATTTCACTTTTTGGACACTATAAGAAATAGAACGGAATCTTCAGCCATATCTAAGACAGTTAACAGTACACATTGAAAATAGACTACCAAGCAGCTCACTGCAAAGTGAGAATACACCTTCTGGATAGAGTTTGACAACTAAAACTGAACTTGCATAATTGGATGGATTCAGAATATTTACCTGTCATCATGGCGCTATGGCGTGCTCCGCAAGAGACTACTTTAGCATTCTTGTTTTCTAGGCATGGATGATCCAATAGCTTCGGAAGAGTCTGCAACCACAAGTATGCCAAAGGGGTAAATGCCAAGTCACTGGAAATTGCACCTATGCAGTTAACATCTTGATACATGCTACCAGATTGATGCCCCTTTGATTGAAACATGAAATAGCATGCAGGCAAAGTTCAACCAAAAAAAAGGAAGGATTGTTCAATGTCATGGACTGCGGATAAGATCTCTCTCTGCAGTCTTTTGAAGAAATAGAAGTTATTATTTCCTGCAAGATACTATGGATAATGTTGCTCTAAAACAAAATGGTTAGAGAGGAAGCTACTCGATCTGATTGAAGTTTTCTTCTACTTCCTAGAAAATATTTTGTGCAGTCTTGAAATGTAACAACTCCATCATTTTGCAAAGAACAACAAGTAATTGATTTAGTGGCAATGAAAATTATCACCTCTGCTAGATCAGAACCAGTTCCTAACTGCCCAAACTGATTTCCACCAAAGGTGTATACAGCACCATCAATAGATGTGCACACAGTATGCCACAAGCCAGCAGCAATTCCTTGGATCTTGACACCCAGAAGAGATGAAACACATGTTGGATTCAGCTCATCATCTGTACTTCCTTGTCCACACTGAACAAAAATAAAATAAGGGAAAGAAAAGATAAGTTAGTATTCCAGATGAAAACGTAGAAATAAGACAAACTCCCATGTTAAAATGGACATCATCTTCAATAGTAAAATGTGTTCGTCTTTTTCTAAAATCCACAGTATTTTTTTAAAGAAACATATTTTTATGTCATTATCCTAAAGAACATTTAACATTTGGAAGTGAACGATATTGACAGCGAAGAAAAATATCCAGATTGATTAAAGAGCAAGGTACGTGAATAAAAATGTGACCACATTCCAAACCAATCATTACTAGTTTCTCTACTCAATTATCAGAAAATAAAAAGTATGTTACCCACTCATTAAACATGCCCTGAATGAATGAGAGCAGATGGTTCTTAAACTTAATCTGAGACGGTGAACAAGTAAAAAATAAGAAATTATGATGTACCATTCACATACTTGGTTTAATATGCTCTCCAGTGGCATATAAACTAGAGGAGAGTGATATTTACTCTAAAAATATTCAATATCAAATGGAAGTGCAGAACTAATTATGTATTATAGCCATAAAGTTTGATCACATAATCATATAAACTGAAAAGTATCAAAATTGTGTTGCAAGAAATGTATGCTGGGAATGCTCTAGCTCCTAAGAAATATGACAATACATTTGCTATCTTCCTAACATCTGGTCGTGTATCTCAACATGACCACATTCACATGCACAGACACAGTGAACTGGAAGTATCCAAGGATTGATGTTAAACTAGCCATTCCAGCTAAATTTTTTTAAGACATATTAGAAGGATTAACTCCAGCATCAAGATTGTTTGAAGTTTGAGGATTATGTAGTTAGGCATAAAAAGAAGAAAACAATAGAAATAGTGTTGATGTGGATTACAGTCGTGCATCACTTGAAATTACTCTGGTAGGTATTCCAAACTTAAAACTAATTTTGATAATTCTGATGATTGCAGGAAAATATTATAATTTATAACTATTAATGTTGGTCCATCTGTTAAGGACTTCTCTAACTTTAAGCCCTCAAATTCCCATTCAAGAATGAACGTACTCTGGATGGTAGAAACAGGTTTAGAGCAATTTCTCTGTTTTCTTTATCATCTGAACCAAGTACAATGTTCATCTTTCAGTATTATAAAATAAGTTCAGTCACACCTTAAACCTTTAATAAACCTGAATTTGCAAATATAGCACATGCTTATATCCTCATTTTCTCTTTACTTAGAGATGTTTTAAATACAGGCACAAAATGACAAGGAAGATAATATTAAAAAGATGATCATAATTGGAGTATGAATTGTTAAAAGTGCTTCTGACCTGACCATAAAGCCCCCAGCCAAAAGTAAGTAACACTCCTGTATCTGCAAGTGCACAATACAAGTTTGGAATGAAATATAAATCAGTTAATTAACATTGCGCTAAAACATAGAGGCAAGTATTAGAACATTAAATTGTATTATTACATAAATTTTGTTTCCATATGTTTTAAATAAAGCCCATTTCTAAATCAATTAATTTCTTTTAATTAGATATATTAGTTTAACTAAATTGAAAGCCAACAATTAAAAAATAAACAAAAAGGCAGTTGACAATAAAACGGAGGCACAAAGAAATAGGAAATAGCTACAGACCTGTAACTGCAGCACTGTGTCGACCACCACAAGCAATGGTCTTGACAGAGCTCCCTATGAGTTTATAAGACTGGCCATCTTGATTCCCCTTCATAGCAATGGATGACCGTTCTGTACTGAAAGAAGATGACTCTAAACATGGTACAGGATGAGGAGAAGACACATTTCGTATACGACTACCCAAACCAAGTTGTCCTTCTCCTCCATATCCCCATCCCCACACTTGACCCGCATCTGAACTTTGAAGCCGTAATTCATTAGCATCAGTTATTCCTATAATCTTGAAGCATACCAGGTAGTAATATAAAAAAAAAGAAGAAACCAGCAGATAATTTATTGCATAGAAAAAATGGGTACCTATATATATCAAGAAAGCAAATGGATGTACCTGATAATGCTAGTGTATGCCGTCCACCAGTAGCAACAATCGAGATATGGACTCCCACATTGAGAATTACAAGACATGGAGGCGCTGAAAGAGCTTCATCCCCTGATGATGAACTTTCTGGTCCTACTTTAACTGAATTTATTCTTCTTCTCTTAGTATTCTCATCACCAACCCTACTATCAAAACCAGATCCACTATTTCTTGATCCCTGGGACCTAGGGCTCACTGTTATGAGAAAACCAGAAACACAATTTTGAAGAATGTTAAATTAAAGAGGATCATTATATGCCAGAATCATAATAGGTACGGCATCCAAATTATCACCTTGGTCACTCAGGAATCCACCATGTTTTTCCTCCTTTTCTGAGGTCCCTCCTGGAAATGGCTGGTCTCTCATGATTCTCCCAGTTGGGACACACTCTTTCCATCCCCAAGTATAGACATCTCCTTGAGCTGGCCTAACAAGGACAAATTTGAGTTTCCAAAAGCTCAATTGTAGTTACATTCATTAGATTACCCATCAACTGTGTATAAATTGTTTAAGATAATATTATAATTTTCATTTTCTTCTTTTTCTTATGATGACATAATCTAAAAGTAGATGCGTTAGGATTTATAAACTTCAGCTAACCATAGCACCTGTGACTGCTACGCAATGAGCCCATCCAGCAGCTGCCTTGACTATGGGCACCTCAGTTGGGAGGTCAAATACTTCAGGAGTCTCCTAATGAAAGCAAAACATATGAGGATCATCCATCCAAAAGGTCAAACTTGAAACAAAAAAATCAGAAAATAAAAAAATATATAAGAGAATAAAAACTGAGAGAATGGCGGTTCAAAGCATTCAAATAACATTAAATACCTCATGCTTTCCTGATGTAACATAACTTTGCCCCATATCATCAGTCGAACCCCATGTAAAAAGCTTGCCCGACACTGATGCAAAAAAGAAGCAAGCATTGTTCGAGTCAATAATCAGTTATCATTCAACTCTAGTAGTGACGTCTGAAAAAGAAAACATGCTTAAGAAATATTACCTCGTCAGACTACAAGTATGTAATAGGATCTGCTTAGGACCAAAATGTCTATGCATAATCGAGGAAACAGAACAAATCAAGGTTCACAAGAACTGATTATTTAACTATGGAAAAGCATTATCATGCTTAGCCATTCACAAGCTACCACTTAATTTGTGCCTTTTGTTTAGCTTGAAAAATGTCCTTCATTGACAATTCAATTACGCTCAGTATTTTAGAACTCTTAATTCCAACCACCAGAAATCAGATCCAATATTAACCACACAAAAAACAACCTATTTGTAAGGCTATAGACAAAACTGATACTCTTTTTTTTTTCATCAAAGACATTACTTAAGCCCCCCAAAAAGGTATTTTAATGAGAAGGGGAAAAAAATATGCGAGATAAAGGTAGCAACAAGCTAAATAATCACTTCAACACACTCAACGTCGAACTAGACTGAAGAAAGAAACCAACAAGAAGAATGAAAAAGCTGAAGAAAAAGAAACCGAACCAGAGCTCATAATCAAAAGCGCTCTTTTTTAATAGGAGAGGGAAAAGGCACTGAAGGTGCAAAAAGAGACAGAAGAGGAAGAAGAAAAAAAAGAAGAACAAGCGTCAATACCTGAGATGGCCATGGCGAAACCGCATCCACCGCCGCTGACGTCTTTCCAGCAGTCCCCGGCTTGCGAATCCGGCATTGGGACGGCCACCGGGTGAAGCAGCGGTGATCTCTGAGGCGACACACCTGGGAGATAACCCCACATCAGCACCGTCTTCTCACTCGCCCTATCCTCCTCCTTCACCTCCACCACCATCGCCTCCCTCCCGTCTTCCTCCATCTCCTCCCTCTCCACTCCCTCCTCCTCTCCTCCCTTCCTCCCCACCATTCATCCCCCTCTTCCCTCAAGTCCCAACCCGCCAATCCGCGCCGCCAAATCGATCTCCCCTCTTCCTTTTCACCTCTCGATCGCCTGATGTCGACCTCAAGCTCCCGCTCACAAAAACAGAAGTAGACTCGGCGCAACTTCCACCAAAGAAATGAAAGGGGGCTAGCAGATCCCTAAATTCTCCGAATCAATTCGTGCATAACGGGAGAGCCACGTCGGATATCGTGAGGGTGGGCCATGACATGTGGTGCCTGCCGGCCCGCTGGATCCGGCGGAGCGTTCCTGGCCACGAGTGCCGAGGAAGCTTCTGGAATCTTAGGAGTTAGGAGCCCACGCGGCGGCGGTAGCGGCCAGCTCGCTTACACGTGGCAGAGGATCGCCGCGGGTCCATCTCGGGCAGGCTTGGAAGTGGGGCTTGGAAGGTTCGAGAAGAGACGTGGGCAGTTAAGGGAAAGGAAGCAAAATTCTTCGTATTTGTGATGGCGACGTACGTGAGCGGGCGACGTGGACCTATAACAGCGATAGGCCGGTGTTACGGGGTGGAGGGAATCCTCGTGTTGTCGATCCGCGGGCGGAATTTCAGAATGAGAATTGCAAGGCATCTTGGAGGGGATCGGCAACGGTCGCTGCTGGTAGGCTGGTAGCGTGATATTCCGTTAGCAGGGACCCGGTGCGCTGTCGATTTGTCATTTGTCAGATCACACTGCAGCTGGAACACAAACATCTATCATGGCCAGCTTCTTGGCATAAAAAATAATAATAATAATAATAATAAAATAATAAAAATAAACAGACTTTCTCTTATTGAATAAGATGTAGCACCGCTGTAGCAATTGAGGCCTGTCTCAAAAGTGTACTTTTTAAGCCCAGGCAGAAAATAATTTGGACTTTAATACTTTAAATATAAATATAAATATATTAATTTTTTAAAAAAGGTTTTTTATATGAAAGATTAAAAATAAAGTGTAAAAAGTTATTTTCGTGATTACAAATTATAATCACTAATTACATATTGATAATTTTATCTTTGCATCAAATTCCATTCCGTTTTTTTGGTAAATTAGAAAAAAAAAATCTCCTTAACTTTCAAATATAATATTAATTATATATATATATATATACCTAATAAATATTTTTAATCGACTAAATAAAATTAAGTTTGGTCAATAAAATATTAAAAATACTAATTAAATTTGATGATAAATTATTATAATATTAGTTAATAAATATTTTATTTTTATTTTTATATAAATAATTAATGTTGATAAATTATCAATTAAATTTATTTAGTCAACAATATTTAATTAATAGTATTTTTTAAATATTAACGACATATTATAAAAAAGAGAGGGTTTGTATAATAATATAAGAAGCAAGGGCGTGATAATAAGAATATAAAAATGATGATAAATGAGAAGAAAAAAGATTTTAAATAAAAAAATATTAATTACTAAAAATATAACTATTAAAAATGTTTAATTTATTAGACAAACAAACTTAAAACTTTGATAGGTAAATCAGATTTTGATTAATAACAAAATAAAAAATTATTGACCAAATTTTATAAATTATCAATCAAATCTAATTTTGATAGTAAAAAAAATTAAAATTATGGATCAAATGTAATTTTTTAATAAAAATTTATAAATATTTATTAAATAACTAATTTTTTTCATTAAAAATTAAAAATTTTAGTTAAATATAACTGCAATCAATAAAAAATAAAAGAATGCCCACTAAAAGTAGTAAAAAATTAAAAATTATGAATCAAATTTAATTTTGACTTTAAAATATTATAAAAATTATCAATCAAATCTAACTTAATTATACAAAATTAAAAATTATAATACGGATAAAAATTAAAATTATCAATTAAAAATCTCATATTAAAATTTTATTTGAACTGAAATATTTATAACTAATTTTAATAGTAAATGTGCCTGCGATTCATTGGAAGAATGAAAATCAATTTTATTTTATTTTTTTCAAAAGAACATGGACTTTTACTGGATATTCATTTATTTGGAAACCAAATAAAATTGTCTTCCACTTTACTGTCGGCCGATCGAAGCCTCTGTGGAGATTTTTTTCTCTCCCAATTTCTTATTTTCAAATTTTCTGGTATATTTATTGAATTAATTAAACATTGGATGAAGATTGAAGAGCTTTTACGTACATTTCCTATTTCTTTCTGCCCAATTTCTTCCCCAAATTGAACCCTAAAAAAAAAAGCTTCAGGTTGCGAATTTGCGGCACCGCAGTAGAATCATGGTAGTAGCTATTGGGAGTTCGCCGTCGCGTCCCTCTTCCGCTTGTTTCTGAGATCGACGACGACCACGCTGATATTGTCGGCACTCTGCCTCGCCAAGGCCAGCTTCGTCAGCAGCAACGCCGCATCCGAGCACGCCGCGTCGACGCCGTCGCCCAGTTCTTCGTCGTCGTCCTCACTTCGGCTCGCGGTGTCCGTCTCTGCTGCTCCGCGGCGGACGCTGCCGCCGCCGCCGCCGCTGCCGCCGCCGCCGCCGCCGCCGCCGCTGCCGCCGCCGCCGCCATGAAGGCACATCCTCGCGATGTTGCAGGCAGTCTCGTTGCTCAACACGTCCCACAGCCCATCGCTCGCCAGGATCAGGCACTCATCGCCGTCGTCACGCTCCGTCACCGTCACCTCCGGATCTGGGATCACGAACGGCTTCAAGTAGTTGTCTCCTGCTCCATCACGATCGATTATTACACTTATAAAACATAAATCCGTCAACTTCAGGAGGAATAGAAGGATGAGACGCTGAGCTTACCTATAGCACGAGACATGGCCAGCACTCCGAACACCCGGGCGCCATCCCAATAGATAACCCGACCCCCGGCCGCTTCAATCCGCAGGAGTTCGTCTTCTCGGTCAGGCTGCCGAATTTCACAAATATTCATCAGTTCGGATCACAATTCTGTGCAAAATTATGTATAAAAGAACCATTTTTTTCCTGTATAGACGTCGTTTTATACCTTGTGATCGAAGGAGAGCGGGATGGGAACGCCGTTGCGACAGAGAACGGCGCGCGAGTCGCCGCAGTTGGCGACGACGATGTGAGTGCGGCTAACAATGGCGACCACGGCAGTGGATCCCACATGGTCCGACTTAGGCGGCTGAAGCTCGCACCGGCAGCCAGGGCTCGGGCGTACGCCGTCCCCGTTAGCTGTCTCCGCATCCATCCGAGCGAAGCTCCTCTCAATTGTCCCCTTCCATACCGTATGCGGAAGGGCATTATTCAGTCCCAGCGCCGCGACATCCTCCGCCACAAATTCATGCATCCGATCCCTGCACAGCGTGGCCACCTGCGAAACGCGGA
Source organism: Curcuma longa (assembly GCF_044706935.1). Lineage (NCBI taxonomy): Eukaryota > Viridiplantae > Streptophyta > Magnoliopsida > Zingiberales > Zingiberaceae > Curcuma > Curcuma longa. The sequence goes on from NC_133871.1 coordinate 9,029,965, forward strand.
AGAAAAGGTCGTCAGCCGTGAGGAAAGAATTTTGGAGGAGAGGAGTTGGGAGAGAGCATGCGCAGCGTCTCACGTGAGAGCAACCATGGCCATCAAACACTCCGAAAAAGTGGTGCTTTCCCAGGGTCAGCCCGTCTCGCCGGAGGAAATCAGGACGAACGGAGACCGCATCTTCCATCTCTCGCCTCCTCCCGCAGAACTCCGATATCCCATACCTAGGGCACCTATCCAACGTTTCCGATTCCTCCGGCGACGCTACTGGAGGAGGCTCGATACTTCCGCCAGTCATCGACTCGGAATTCTCCGCGCACTCTGCGGCGGCGTCGCCGGTTTCATCCACCCTACGCCGCTTCCTACTGGTTTCCATCTCATCCAAGTTAAGAGTTTCCATACCAGAGGCGAACTTGCGCCTCTCCATCCGCCGCCCAATCGCCGCCCGCGGTCCAGATTCGCACGAAGCCATCGCCGAGGCCTCCGCGCCACAGCTCACAGCGCCATGGAAGATCTCAGCCATCAACTATTCACTCGCACGAAGCAGTCGAGCAATAATCGATCCCCTTTCCTTCGATGCCTTTCGGTTTCGAATTTGTGGAAGATAAAAGAGGGAGGACGCGAGGCAGGGAGTTCACTTCTGACTCTTCACAAATTTACCCACTTTCGTACCCTGCATTTGAGTTGCCATCGAGAGGGCCCCCATCGGTCCCTCGAGCCACGCCGTGACTGGAATCGTCATCGTGTTCGAAACCCGTGGTTTGCGGTTGCAGTGGCCAGCTTCTTTCTTTGTCTCACCGATGCGGGTAAAATCTCAACCGTCGATCGCGCCTCTCACGCATCCTTTCCGGGACGCGTGGAAAGATGCGAACACGTGGTCCACTACCGCCAAAAGGTGAAACGTGTTTTTCGTTAATGATTGATCCGGACGGTCTAATCGACCGGTCCGAACTTACCCAAGTTCGCGATCGTAAGGTGCATAAGGTCGCTACGTGGCGTCGCCGGCCTGCGCCGTGCACGACTCGTTATGTCTTCGTGCAGCGTCACGGGAAGGAGGGAGAAAATAAATTAAAAATTTTTAAATAAAATAATAAATAAATAAATAATAAGATAAGGAGAAACTTTTTAATACGGCGATGCGGCCGCAGTCGGTGGATTGTCCGGGCGACGCGTGTCGAGAATTGCGTGGCCTCGAGTCATCCCATGTCGCCTTTTGTTTTCTGTCCTGATCAACTAATTTGTTAATTAGTTGAAAGGAACCAGTCATGTTCTATTTTTATTTTATTTATTTATTTTTTATTCAGGAATTCCACTTAAAAGGAACCAGTCAAATTATGCACCACTCCTCAAGTTCATCCTTTTTTATTATAAAAGTCTTCTTCTATTTTCTTTTGTTAAGGAGCGATATGGATAATGGGCTGATGAGGCCCGTACTTCAAAGTTCAATAAGAATTTATTTATTTACATTAGATACGAGTTACGATCACTTTTGTACGTAGCTCTCCATTAAGGCTCAAAGGTTGCCGTTGATCGATTTGCCTCCGTCGATGAAGATGACTTGGCCGGTGATGTATCGGGAAGCAGGGAGGCAAAGGAAGGCCACCAGCTGCGCCACCTCTTCCGACTCACCCACGCGCCCCAGCGGAATTCGATTCGTTTCTTTCGCCTTCATCTCCGGCATCGCCAGAAGCTGCCAAATGACGACACCGATTACTTCGAGTCAAGCATTTCGTCAAACATCTCGCCACTGATCGGGTTGTACCGAGATGATCAGTGCCATGGGCTTCACAAACCCCGTGCCCGCGTTGTTAACCTAGCATGAGATTCAAACGATCGATCGATAGCACATGAATTATTGACCGACTCGATCGATCGATATATATATGCACTCACGTACGAGGATATCGAGTTTTCCACCAAACACGGAGCTCACTTCCGCCACCAGCTTCTCCCTGTCCTCCGGCGACGACACGTCGCACGTGGATCCCGTCACCTTGAACCCCTTCGCCTCCCACTCGCGCAGGCACTTGAGGAGGTCCGCTTCCTGGCGCGCGCAGGTGTGCACGGTCGCCCCGAACTTGCACAGCTCTTCGACGATGGAGTAGCTTCGCTCACGCAGCGCGCAGAAATTAAGAAGAAGAAGGAAACAAACAGCAGTGATGATATTAAATGGACACGGCGTTTAACTATAATTTTTACCCGATTCCCTTAGTGCCGCCGGTGACCACTGCTGTTTTTCCGGCGAGCGACCACTGGGCGTCGTTGATGGCCAAGGCGTTCCCCTTACCCTTCTCCATGGATGTGTATTGGCGTTTACGATCGAGCTCAAGTAAGACACATGGGTTTTGAACGATAATGCTTATTTGCGATTAAATTTCTACGAAAGTCAAAGTTTCAACTCTCCTACTCTGGTGTTACTTGTTAACGATCGAGTCAAAAATTATAAAACAAATTAAAACTTCTCTAAACAACAGGCGGATATTTTCACCAACAACCCAAAGAGTTTTAAATATAACATAATTTCCAAAATAAAATAGTTGGGTTAATTTTCTCTTTAATCAAAAATTAATATCCAAATCTATTCGACAACTAAATTATTATTCCAATAATAAGCACTGAAAAAAATACTCACATGTGATCAAAATTTCGATCGTTATTTGTTAAGAGGTTGTTAAACTCATTTAGCGATCAAAGAACGATCAAAAAAATCATAAATCTTTTCATTTTAATTTGATTCAGCGACTGAATTCTAATTCCGTCGCTGATTTTTTTTAAAATTTCACCAAAATCTCTTCTTTTTCTATTTTATATCCTATTTATATATAAATATATCAAAACTCGTAGCATATATTTCATATCACAAATCTATTATATACACAGTATTTATAATTCATATCACTAAGCTATCATGTATACAATCACATTCACAATACATATCACAAACCTATCCTATACACAATCCATATCAAATAATATAATTAAATAATATCCAAACGATACAATATATATCTAAATGATACAAATAATATTCAAATCATATAATAAATATCCAAATGATACAAATACTATTCATGATACAAATCAGTCTACGATACAAACCATATCAAAATGATAGAAATAAACATATTATTGTCCCCAACAAAAAAATAACTCAATCATCTAATTATGCATTAAATAAAATACGACGAAGTTATTAAATCAAATAATCATAAAATTTAGTAATCAATGTAAAAATAATGAAGCTAATATTAAAATAAATATACATAATGTTAAAATATTTAATCAAGAAAATATAAAAACTGAATCACTAACATAAGTTTAACGTTTAAATATATATATACTTGGATTCAGAATATAATATAAATTATCAGTAATATCCAAATGTTGAAGTTCTATCAATATTAATTATGAACAAATAGAATATAATTAGCATGGTATATAGTATCAAATATAATAGAATAAATTATTATATTTAATGAATTATAAATAAAATAAAATTAAAAATTAACACATCTTAAAATATCTATTTATCCAAAGCGTTTGATCACAAGTTTCTATCATCGTACAATGAAATAATATTCTATCTTGATATTAAATAGCACACTCGATTTTTCTACTCTTATGTTAGCTGATGAATAAAATTTCTATAATAAAGTAATTAAAACTTTCTTAAACAACAAGTTTATATTTTTTAATTGTTCGTATGAAGGACAATTCGATCTGCACCAACAACCCAAAGAGTTTTAAATACAAAATAATTTTGAAAACAAAATAGTTTATTTTTCTCTGTAAATAGAAAATTAATTTCCAAATCCATATGACAACTAAATATTATCCCAAACAGTATGGCTGGTCGCATGGATACATCACGTTTATGACATAGAATGGTTGAATTTTCCAACTTCACTCAGAATAGACAACTAAAAAGTAGAGTGTTAAGATTGACCATGTTTATTTAAAAAAAAAAAAAAGAGAAAACCTCACGTACCACCAATGAGGTGTAGATGATTTGACAAGAAAGTGTAATGATTTTTGAATATATATCCTAAATACAACTTTGGCTCACCTACTTCACGAATTCAATAGTCAACCAGAAAGTCAAATTTGACTATTTATTTAAATAAAAATTAAGGAAGAAAACTCTCCTACTGCTCTATATTCTAAAATATTGGAGATTTAGTCTCTTTTTTTCCTAACAAATTGATATTTTAGTACTCATAGCCTTCTTCCAACCTCTCCGTCACTAATGACGGAGTCAATTCGGATAATTTATTTGAGTTGATCTGAACTCTTTAGATACGCTGATAGTATACTCTCAGGCTAATTGGAAGCGATGAACATGAAACCTTCAGCATTTAGTTTCCAATTGGTAGTTCAAGGCTGTCGTTGCTTGGTCACTTCACTTGCATTGCTTCGTTTTGAAGATAACAAAGTATTTTAAATTATCTCAGGACTGATCGGTCACATCACATGCGTGCGTTGGTTTATTTCAGTGGGGCACAAAGTAAAAGGGGAGTGGGCATCTCATTATGCGTTAACATATTTTTATTTTCTAAACTATTTTTTTTCGATGTTCAAAGTAAAAAATAAATATTTTAATTATATATATATATATATATATATATAATTAATACTTTATTTGTAATTAATATTATATTATAATAATAATAATTCATAATTCATTCTTATAATATAAGATAAATTTATAATTCATGTGTAACTATGATTTTAATTATAACAATTACAATAATATAAAAAATTAAGATATTTTGAAAAGTAAAATATTTTAATAATAAGGCGACGTCTTTTAATAATAAATTAAAATGAAATATTTTAGATCATTCAATAAAAGGAGACATCTTTTATTGTGTGAGGTATGATATAGTTTGGAAGATGTATTACTCTTAATTTGAAGGTCAGTATGAGTTTTTGAGATATAGTTAAGTTGATTTTGACGAAATAGATTTTTAAAATAGATATGGGTCAAATTTTGATAAAGCCGACGTAATATTCTCTTTCGTTGTAGTCAACTACAGTATGGGGCCGACTACGTGAAGCTGTTAGAATGACGAATTCTATCTTTTTGTTGCTGAAGAAAAGAATGTCAGTATGAATTTCGTATTTTCCATTTTTTGCAATCCTTCGGGGTAAAGTATGTGTCGGGAATAACTGTAGAGGTCCAATTTTAAAATCTTCCTTTGCTTCGGTAAAAGGTTAAATCCATCACCTAACGACTTCACATGATCAATTTCACGATCATCTGTGAGAAGATAAATCAGAAAAACTATAGTTGATCACAATAGAAGAAAATATTATCTTAATTTTATCAAAATTTGATTTTTATCAACTTTAACAATTCTATTCTATCGTAACTAATTCATCTATATCTTACAAATTAAAATCTTCCATCGCACATCTCCCAAAAGGGGAGGGAATATCAAAATGGCATGAATTTTACGTTTTATTTACTTAAAAAAAACTTTTGCAAAGGTGTAAATATTAGAAATAATAAGAAGACCATGGAAGAGCTTAGACAGAGTCGAGAAACCTCTGCGTCTAGTGCTAGATTGTCCTCCGTCGATCTCACGTCGCGGAAGACCGCCGTTGTTGTACCGCCACCGGCGCCTTCGCCGTCTTATCTGATGGCCTGCTCGCCCTTTCTCTAACCTGGGTCGGTGCCGGATATCCAGCACGCAGTTGAAGGAGAACAAGCCCTAACGGGAAGTGAGGAGGATGAGGGGGTACGTGACGTTGCCGATCGTTCTCGTGCTTGCGGCAGTGGTGTACATCTACTTTACCACCGTGTTCGTGGTGATCGACGGGTGGCTGGGCCTGTCCACGGCTGCTGGGCTCGCCAATGTCGCTGTGCTCACGGTGCTCGCCCTCATGGCCCTGTTAACCTACGGGATGGCCATCCTGAAGGACCCCGGCCGCGTTCCGTCAGCCTTCGCCCCGGATATTGAGGACGATGAGACCGCCATCCACGAGATCAAGAGGAAGGTACGTATCTCCTGTCCCTGAATCTTAAAGCTAACTATTCTTCGTAAAGTTACAACTTAGCCTTAACCGTCATTCATTAATCGGAATAAGTTCAATCATCCAGTAGGATATCATTAGACATTCGTTCTCACTGCTTTATGTAAATTATCCTTAAGGGTTTTCTTCAACTAGCCGTGCCTGTATTCTGTGCAAAATTGTTCCAAATTGTTCGACAGTTAGTTTTTCTCAAATGGAGCAGTAGGTTTAATTTGCAAACATTTGATTCGCTCACATACATCAAACTTCTGAGCTAACATTGTATACAAATGCTGCATATATCTTAGCAACAAAACTTGATATCATTGGATATTATTTATGCAATGTAAAGCTTGTAAGTAGGCAATGCTGAAAACTCTTTTTACATTATAATTTCAATGATACAGAGAGATACTTCATATTGAAAAGTTGATCCTGACATTATTCTTTTGTTAATCAGTAACCAACATATGACATTTTGACTGCACAAAGATTATCGTAAATTGGACTTATTCTCTGTATTTTGCATGTTTATCAAGACGAGAATCTGATGTTTTCATAAGGATTTGACACCTATCTAACATAGACAAGATTAAGTTAGGGTTAACTTTAAAGTGAGTCTTCAATTTTTAGCTGTTTAATGCCAATATCGTCAGTTTTATGTAAATTTCTTTAGAGATAAGGTAAGCATTTTTTTAGGTGGTTGTATCATTTGTATGTATAGATGGATTAGGATCCCTTATATTGCTCATCTCTCAATTTATGATAAGTGTTTAAGGTAGCCCAGAGCTTCACCATTATGACTGTATTACACTTCCTATGTGCTTGTTGATATAAAGTTCCAACTTCCTGTTGGTATATTTCAGGCAATTCTGTCTTGCGTATAATAGTACTATTAGGTTAACTGGAAGGAACTGACTTTTTTGCCCATAAGTTTCTATTATAAATGAAGAAAATGATGCTTGACAGGGATTCATAGGGAAAAAAAGAGAACCTAATGGACCTTTTCATATGAGCTCTAAATCTGAAATTGTAATCTTTTAGGGTGGGGATCTGAGATACTGCCAGAAGTGTTCACACTTTAAGCCTCCACGTGCCCATCATTGTCGTATTTGTAAAAGATGTGTTCTAAGAATGGTATGTGTGGACAAATTCTCCATCTTGATTTCAGAACTTAGTCTTTGCTTTTGATCTTACTCGCTGATGCCTTAGGATCACCATTGCGTATGGATAAATAACTGTGTCGGGCATGAAAACTACAAAATTTTCTTTGTTTTTGTGCTCTATGGTGTGTCTGCATGCATCCACTCTCTGGTATACTATCGTATAGTTTGTTTAACTTCTGAACATAAACCCCATCATTTCTCCAGAAAAGTTTACAATGTTAATATAGGTTCTTCTCATCGCAAGTGCTTGCTATGAGCTTCAAAAGGATCAACGACAGAATGGTGAATCCTTTAATAAGTCTTATGTAAGTTGCTTATAATCTCCGATGTTAATCCCTAAAGAGACGGTGCTTGATGTGTTGATCAACTTGCCAGATCCTATGCGCGGCTCTGCTGTGCCCTTTAACTGTCGCGTTAAGCATCCTTTTGGTTTGGCACATCTACCTTATCCTACATAATAAGACTACAATTGAGGTATGAACTATTTGATTATTCTTCAAAATGAATAATGGTTCCACTAAGAACTTGTTGCTTTTGCAGTACCACGAAGGAGTAAGGGCTATGTTGCTTGCAGAAAAAGTAGGCAACGTCTATCGACATCCTTATGATATTGGTTTATTTGAGAACCTTGTTTCGGTAAGAAGTATCATAAGATATGTATTATTATTGTAGGATAGCTGCATAAATTTGCCATTAATTGATTGTGCTCACCAATTCCAGGTTCTGGGACCAAACGTCTTCTGTTGGTGCTGTCCAGTATCAAAGCACATAGGTTCTGGTCTTCGATTTCGAACTGCATTTGACATTCCAGTACCTAGGCCATCAGCTTGAGAAATGATGGCGATGAGACAAAAGGGAACTTAAGCTCTCTCTATTGTGAAATTGATACTTCCAGGCAATGGAGCTCCATGATATCGCTTTTAAAAAGCTCAAAAGTCCTAAAGTCACCGTCAGTGGTTCCAATTTTCAACTTGCCTGTTGGAGAAAGAATGTGAATAGGTATAAAGAAAGGAAGCAAAATCTCATGGATTTTGTAATCTGGTTGTATGATAAAATAAGATGTATAATTTGATGTAGAAATATTTTTGAGCTCTGCTTCAGATAGCTCGATCAGCAGTTGCTATTGCTTCACTAGGCCTTAGACAATCTGTAAAAAATATTGTATTTATTAGGACTTCATGTACTCATATTTTCTAAAAATCTCAAATCTAAAATCATTACGTGGCAAATTATAATTTAATGTTGCTTTAGTTGTTCTAGGGCGGCTGCTTAGTCTAATTTCAGTAAAAGGTGGAATCTATCATTTTAGCAGTTTTATATGGTCATTATAAAGAAGTAAATCGGAAAGTTATAATTGACTTCGTCTAACAAATAAATATATATATATTACAGGAACTAGTAGAGAAAATAGTAGAAGGAATTGCACTATAATAAATACTTGTCCCTGTTGAAAAGGGTGTGATTGGCCCAATAAATGCAAATGGGCCAAGATTGATGTGGTTTGGGTCGTTGGTTGGGCCTCCGATAAAGTGCTGTCCCGAGCTCTTCCAACCATTCACAATCCAGTAAGGATTCGCCTCCATCCCTCCCGTCACAGTTGCAGTGGCTCACTTCACCATGAAACCCTAGATATTTGCTGTGTCGGAGCTCAACACACGCGATGAGAACGGCCATGGCGACAAGGGCGATGAGCGGTCGCGGCTTGTTGCGTGTCGCTATGTATCCTCCAATTTCGTCTTTCATCTCCCTGCGTTTCTTCCACCCAAGCAGCCGCCATTCCCCGCTCCGCGTCGGAATCCACGAGGTCGGACTTGGTTGTTCGTTGAACCCTCCTGGGTTCGAATTGACTCGCCAATTCCTACTGCAGTCCTTGGGCGAGCGCGTCTACGTGCACAGCCTCGTCGATTCCGTCATGGAGGAGTTGGCTGTTATTCGTACCAACCGCCGAATCCGCGCTACCATCAAGTAATTCGACTATTTTTATTAATAAATGAATGTAAAATCGTTTGTTCATCTGGAGCTCTCTCTTTTCGGTACTCAGTTTTGGCTGAACTGCAAACTTCAAATTGATCATCAGTTGCTTATGTTGGCACAATCTTATCTGCCAAATCACCAAGGACAAGCCTGTGTTTGTCTTGATCACATGATTGAAACTTTTGGGCTTTGCGGGCTAATTCAAGTGGATAAAATTAACATTTTGCGGATTGTGGATTTGAAAAAGTCATTGTATGCAATGTATTACTATAATCTGTTAAAAGCACTTGGACTTTTGGCTACGGTTGTGGTTTCACAGTGCCAATGCTATCTGAAGTTCAATGCCCTTCGATAACTTATGTTCTTGTAGGAACTGTTTTGAGACTTCTTTTATGATATTTAATTTGGTCCACATAATATTCACAAGCCTCATTGAAATATTATTTATTTGACAAGTGACATAAACTATAAGTCTTTTAAACGCAGTTTGTTTCATTTTATTATACAGTGACGTAGTAAAATGATATAACTATTTGGATGGTGGTGTTGAAAACTCAAAACAGAGTTATCACTCATCTCTTGGAGAACACAATCATTACATGAAGCTCGTAGTGCTACAGACTATTAACTACAGAGTGCAGAATACAGAGTAATCAAATGTATGTGACATAATTAACATTTGCCAAATTATTATCTCTTTACACCTTGACAAAATGTTATCCTGCACTCCTTACCCTGCACACCTTGTGAGCACATAATTTTTTTTTTTTCATTTTGAAAATTTTTTGTGCTTAATACTATAACCCAACCCCTAAAGACAAAACCCTAAATAGCTTAACTGCAAACCAAAAAAAAAAACAAGAAAAGGAAAAAAATCCTGCCAACGCACAGTCGCACACCGTGCGTTGCGTATATATATATATATATATATAGCAATTGAAAAGCAAGTATGAAATTTGTAATCTTGATATCTTACTCTCTTTTTGCATTTGAAAAGAGAATTGACAAGCCACAAATTAGACACAAGGATGCTGCCTTACCATCGAGCTATTTTAGGATAATCAATAATACTTTAGACAGTTGTAAATTTCTCCTTGTTCTTTCTTCAGGTATTCCATATACCGTTTGTACTTTGACTTCAATCCTACAGGTCATCTAGATAAATACTGTAACACAAATTAATTTTTGTGCACTTAGACGATTACTTCTTCAATTATGACTCTATTTATATTTTGACAGGCATAGATAATTGTATTTTAAATCAAGGTTCTAACCTTTTCCATTATTGTAAGATATGAGTGTTTGAATCAAATGATTCGTGGTGCATATCACACAATATAAAGGTTTAGATTTAAAATGATATGTATTATATGTGTGAATTAGAAAGCGACGATTCAATTTGATTTGATACAAATGCTATTTTATATGTTTATAAGAAAAAAGAAAGAAAATCCTTCAGAAATTTGATCCCATTGTTTGAATGTAAAACTAATATATTGAGACATTAAGTTAAACTCAGTAGATAGGATTAGGAAAATAAACCGAAGTCATTTAAACAGAAAGAAACAATGAATCTTCTATGTTAAGATAAGTACAGAAGTAATGAAATGAATAATATATGATACAATTGTTATTACATCTTTTGGAATGTAAATACTGTTTCAAGTGAGGTAGAAGTATGTTTAACCTATATAATTTTTGTCCAAACTTTGCTATTCATGATTTGATACGATTCAGTATTCATGATTCAAAAAATTGACCAAATGATTGGGATATGTACCTTACTTTGATAAGCTTGTTCTAAACTCTTACATGTGGCTTGAATGACTTTAGCAAAATCTAAATGATGGTTCTGATGTGTCCTTCGTAGAGCTAATATTAATCATTGATAAATCCCATGATCTTGATGACCATGATTGGCTTAATGTAGTGGTACACTTTTATTTATATTATATATTTCCCTACATGAACGGTATTTGTGTTGCAAGATACACCAAAGCTCCATGACCTTACCTAAATCACTCAGTTTGCTAAAAGTGCAAAAGCATCCAAACTCATTGTGCCTATAATGAGATGGCTAATGTAATAACAGTTATTGATACTTCCTAAAAAAATTGTTCTGCAGCTTAAAACTGATTTTTGTGAGAACTATGAACAATTCTCTTATGTTAATTGTGTTTTAGTTTCATTAGTTGTTCGTTATAGTTTTCATTTTATTCCAGAGTGGGATTTCCGCACAATAAGGAGTTATCTGATGATGTATCAGAAAAGAAGATGTTGCAGAAGGGCTTGCTACTGGAATTTAGAAAGGATTCTCAAAAGACATTGTTAGCTGTGGTCCAAAAACCTGATGGGAAGAAGAATTGGATGGTCCATGATCAGGTTTTTGTTTAGGGAAAATTTAATTTCACCCTTGAAAGTTATACCTGCTTTTCCAAACAAGGGGAACAAGTTTTGAGTCATCAAAATGCACCCCCAAAGTTTGAAAACTCTTACCATTTTACCTACAATCAGTAACAAGTTAACAGAATGCTGACTTAGCAAATTTTCAACTCCCGTGAAATGATGCTATGTCATCTTTCTATTAATAAAAACTTATTCTGATGATTATAAAACTTGGGTGGTTGGGGTAGGGGAGGGTTAGATGCGGGCATCTTTTTTTTAAAAATAAACCTTGGAAGGTGTAATGATTTATGGACATCATTGCTATCTTAATACATATTTGTCTTTGTTAGTTTTGTTGTCGTCTTTCTGAGTAGTTTGTGGTGTATAATGTGAGAGGTAGAACGGCGTGATTTGCTCAATAAAGCCCCAGCAAGTTACATACATAGTACCTGGAGCTGAAGATTTTGATCATGCAACTATTTCTGATTTTATTCAGAAAGCTCAAGATCTCTTGGTGAGTGTTAGAAGATTTTACAGTTATATAATCTTTGTATTTTTCTTTGCAACTACTTGGTTGTTTTGTACAGGATCCATCAATCCTAGAGTGTGCTTGGGCGGAACTTTTAGAAAATAAAAAGTCAGTTACAGCTGAGGAGTTAGCAGAGGTACTTATCAACTGAACAGGTTAATATACTTGAACTCTGACCATTAGTTAATGGTGCTTGTCACATTTGTCAGATGATATATGGAAGCAGAGAATCTCTTGAAAGCTACTGTGCTCATCTCTTGTTGTCAAGAGATAATGTATATTTTAGTGTGGTTGACAACAGAGACTATTGTTCTGTATATGAACCTCGAGCCAGTGTTCAGGTGTTTCCTTTATCCATTTTTATATGCCCTATATTAGTTAATTTCAATGGTATTTTGCCTTTGGATTTTTTGATGTTTGTTTCTACTAAATATGCTCCCATTTATGTGAGGTTTACTACAAACACCATAAAGTAAATTAGAATCAGTAGCATGGATAAATTAGCAGCTACTGTATGTCAGTTTGTATTAAATGTTAATTATGATATTCGTATCTCACAGTAGGAGAATGGAAGACCCTTATTGAACATTCCTAATAGTTGCCACTTATCTTTCTCTTTGTCTTTTTATCTTCTGTGGTATTAAATTTTTGATTGGCTTGTCAAAGACAAACAACTCAGTTAATGTTAAAAGCTCAATCCTTCTATACATTTGCATGCGAACCTACGAGGTTTTTCAATCAAGCTTCAGACAACACAAATTTTATGTTTATATATTCCATCTTTGCTAGGAGCATTATTGGATCTTCGATCTTCAGCATCATTAGATATATAGGATGAATCCTCTTTATGACTAGCTTCTTAGCGACTGACACTATTTATTGTGTGAGTCATGATCAATATACTGTTATAAAATTTCTCATATATAAAATAGTTATTTTTTTCTTGTACTGATTATATTTAGCTCAATTATTATTATTTTTTTAATGACTAAGTGCTGCAAGTAGCACTCATGCATGGGTGGGTGATTTTTTACCTTGTGTCTTCTGGCACAAAGGCATAACAAGCAGGCAGTGTGTGAAACTGTGACCTACTGGCCTTTCTTCAATGATAGAAAAATCATTTTGCTTCATCAGGCATAATGCTTCTATGCACATCTTAGAAGATGCAGCCTAAAAGGAGGATGGATGAACTATGGTGCATGTGTTGTTGAAATGTCTCTATTATAGGCTCATGGTTGTTTTGCTGGGATATTTTAGTGATGAACGCTATGGAGCACTACAAGTTTACTTATTTTCTGGTCCTCTATTTTTTTTTTGTGCTGTCATGCTAAAGTTTTTTTTTATATATTTTTTTATGGTGTGTTAGGTGGTGGAGCTCTCACGAAGGAAGCTTGCCAAGCAATCTTCTGAGAAGGAACTTGAAGAGTTTGTGCATTTACTGATGTCTGCAAAAGCTATGCTTCCATGTTCAAAACCATCCAAAAGTTCATGGATGGTTGAAGATAAAGTTAAAAGGAAAATTCAATGTCTTGAGGCTTATGCTTTAGATATGCTCGAAAGTGATGAACAGAGGAAAAGTGCTGGAAATGTAATATTTGCTTGCTTGGTTGTGTCGACCTTCTTTTATCCTTTTTTTTCTTTTTTAGTTATTGATTACAATTGTTTCCTCTCAACCTTTTGTGATATGATAGTTAATATTCACAACCTGCCACAAGGAGTGTGGATACCTCCAACCATTGTGATAGTGGTCTATTGAATGTTTGTTAATATTTGATTGCCACATCTTTTTTAAGATAAAAGTGTGTGGCATCTAGCTCATCTGAAAATAATTCCACTGTGGCTTTATAATTAGCTTAACATATTTATGTATAAAAAAAGAATGTTGGAGCTATTACTCTTGTTGGTTTATTTGATGAGCATATGCTAAATATTATATCCATCATTTAGGTTAATCTCATTCCTTTATTCATTTCAAATGTTTTTTTGTTCGATGGTGCAATAAATTCAACATATTCTTGTATTTACACCACTGTTTCTATAGATACTCAAGGCTATGGGATTAACGAAGACATCATCTGCTGCAATTAACCTCCTCATAGATATTGGTTACTTCCCTGTACATGTCAATCTTGATCTCCTTAAACTCAGAATTAAGACTGACTACGGTGATGAAGTCTTGTTGGCATCTGAAAACCTTTTAATGGGTTCTGATGATCCTGATGGGGTGAGTGTGTATGCTGGATATACTTCTATGTTTATTTTGTTATGTATCACTATTATGACTTTAATATATTGTTATATGTCTATAGAGTAACAGGAAGGACCTAACATCTCTGAAAGTGTATGCAATTGATGTGGATGATGCTGATGAGGTAAGATTCAGGTACGCGAAGTGCCATCAATATGTTTGACTGTTGCTGAATATCATTGGTATGTTGAATAGTTTGTTGATTGTGCAGCTTGATGATGCGTTAAGTGCTACGAGGCTACCAGATGGAAAGATAAAAGTGTGGATCCATGTTGCTGATCCCGCATGTTTGGTCGCACCTCGTAGTATAATTGACCGGTTTTCATCTGTACTATTTTTGTCTGTGCTCTAATTTGGTGTGGTGTTTCTAAATTGATAATTTGCTTTCCGATGGCAGGGAGGCTATAAGAAGAGGAACTTCCATATTTTTGCCTACTGCTACCTATCCAATGTTCCCAGAAAAGCTAGCAATGGAGGGTATGAGTTTGCAACAAGGCAAAATATGCAAAACTGTCAGCGTATCAGTAACATTAAGGGAGGATGGAAGGTAATTTATAATCATGCATACAAACTTCTATAAATGCACGTTTTAACTTTTTCAAGTCCAGCATTGCAGATTTTGCTATAGAGAACTCAATTATCAGACCCACCTATATGCTGACATATGAGAGCGCTACTGAATTACTTCATCTGAATTTGGAAGAGGAGGCTGAACTTCGGATTCTATCAGAAGCTGCCCTGCACCGTTTCCAGTGGCGTCGTAGCCAGGTTTCTGTTTAATCTATTTTTCAATTGTTCCTGCTTGTTACCTTGTGTGACATTTAAGATGGTTTCACTATTTGTTTGATGTTATCATGATCTAATTTAAACACAATACATGGTTTGATGTTATCATAATCTTATTAAACACAATACATGGAAATGTTTCCATGTAAATTTTATCATAAGAGTTATGCTTGGAAAGAGATAGTATATGTGTATCAGTCAAATGGACCTTCTTTGCAACATATTATACTAATATTGTATCCTATGAATTGCCAAAATCCTTGGTTTATGTAGCTGTATGAGGGCCATGTTAATAATGATTGTGGAATCTAACTATCCTACAATTAAACCTTATGCTTTCTCACAATTTTTAGTTAGGATTTCATTCACAACAACTTTGACTTCTTGAATCATTTTTTGAGTAAAAGAGCAAAAGAATTTTTTTAATAGAACCTCGACCTTTTTCATAAAATTTTCAATTATATGAGAACCTTTTTTGAATAAAACAAATTTTCTTTTTGTCATTGGCAGTCATATATTGAAGTTAGTATTGTTATATAAAACTGCAACGCCTTAACAGTTACATTACATTGTTTATGTATACTATATTAACATTCGATATGTTTATGATATTAACTTGAAATGTTTGTTATAATAATTATGTTACAATTAATTTTCAAAAAAAAATCTCAAATTGTAGGAACAAAAAATTGTGTGTTAATCCCACAATCTGGTATGATCCCTTCACTGTCCTTGATTATGATTTTGATCACGACAATCTTCATTTCGATTTAGTGAAAGTAACCATGATTCTAGATAAGTTGGGAAAAAACAAACCACTTAGTGAAAGTTGGTTTTGCGCAAAGTGGCAGAAGCTGGACTTATATAAGGCCATATGCCCTATGCTGTTTTAGGCATTCACACAAATGAAGCATGAGCATTGACGTGAATTAATGCAATTTGGAAAAATGGACCACTTAACTAAAGCATATCAACATATTTGTTTTCCTAAAATTTATGTGAGAACATGATAACATACAATATATCTGAAATACAGCCTTAATCGTCAAAGCAAGATCTTGTAAATTAGAAATCCTGATACGACTTATTCTCCATGTTTTTGTTGATTAGGCATAATAACAGTCTAGGAAAACTTGGGTGCATCATGTTCTGATATAATATCTCCCAGGGAACCCAATCTAAATTGTCTTACTGAATAATGGCTCATCAATTTAATCTTCCATGTAATATTGGTTATATTTGTTTTTCTTGATCTTAATTGTCTTACTGAATAGTGGCTCCTCAACTTAGTCTTCCCTGTAAGCTTGCTTATATTTGCTTTACTTTTTTCTGTGTTTATTTCTAATCTTCACTCTGAAATTGAATGTGTGTCCTTGTTGTCTCCCAGTTGTTATGCAATCCATTTAGTAAACATTTTCATCTCAAATAGACATGGTGTAGTCTTCCCTGCTTTCTGAATTTTTTTATTATTAAATTGACAGGGTGCAATAGACACAGCAACAATAGATACACGCATCAAGGTGGCAAACCCTGATGATCCTGAACCTGCTATAACTCTCTATGTTGAAGATCAGTCAAGCCCTGCAATGCGACTAGTCTCAGAGATGATGATACTTTGTGGGGAGATTATTGCTACATTTGGTTCTATCAACAACATTCCACTTCCATACAGAGGGCAACCACAATCGAACATTTCTGCAACTGCATTTTCTCATCTTCCTGAAGGGCCTGCCCGAACTGCTGCTTACCTAAAAATTATGCGCGCTGCCGAAATGGATTATCGGAAACCTATACGGCATGGATTATTAGGTATTCCTGGTTATGTACAGTTCACATCTCCAATCCGTCGATACATCGATCTTCTAGCTCACTATCAGGTATTTTTGTTGCAACATTCTCTAGCTGGCGAAATGTTAATTTAGAATCTGTAGATGGTTTTATTCAGCTTTAAATGTTTGTTAGTCTTTACCTATTGATGTAATGGTTACTCTTTTTTAAGTTTCTCACTTCTCAAGAAAGTGAATGCAAGATTGGTAATTAGAAGGAAGATCCAATGTTGACACTGGCAATTGGGCCTTTGATTTTACTTTAGCTTACTACTTTTGTTTGTTGCACAGGTGAAGGCTTTTCTTAGAGGAGAAGCTTTGCCATTTTCAGCTGGTGAATTGGAAGGAATGACATGCATTGTGAACATGCATGTAAGAGTTGCTAAGAAACTTCAAAATAACAGTTTAAGGTATTGGTTATTGGAGTATCTGAGAAGACAGCCAAGGGATAGGAGGTTTTGTGCTTTGATCCTCAGGTTTATCAAGCATCGAACTGCAGCCTTGCTTTTGATGGAGGTAATATTGTGCTTATTTATAGTCAATTTCATGTCGTGCACTTGCTTTTTGTATAGGTTCCCTTGTATAATTTGCAAGTGTGATAGAGAACTTAAGTCTTCTTCTGTGGCATCTTAACGAATGCAGATTTTTTTTAGGAGAATGGTCGAGGCTAAAATATTATTTCAAGACAGTTGAGACAATAAAGTATTAAATAAGGAACAAGATGCTTAGATAGAACCCTGGCAAATGGTTTTCATCCTTTGCTATGACAAAAAAAGGAGGTACAGAACTTGAAGTTACTAGTGAAACATTCCTCATTAGAAAAAAAAACATTCTGTTCCTAATCCTCCGGTGCTTTAAGAGCACTCAGGAATGTAGTTGAGCAAATTGAACATCATCTTAATTCCGGCCCCAACTTTGCTTTGTAAGTGTGATAGAGAACTCAAGTCTTCTTCTGTGGCATCTTAACGAATGCGATTTTTTTAGGAGAATGGTTGAGGCTAAAATATTATTTCAAGACAGTTGAGACAATAAAATATTAAATAAGGAACAAAATGATTGGATAGAGCCCTGGCAAATGGTTATCAACCTTTGCTATGACAAAAAAGGAGGTACAGAACTTGAAGTTACTAGTGAAACCTTCCCCATTAGAAAAAAACATTCTGTTCCTAATCCTCCGGTGCTTTAAGAGCACTCATGAATGTAGTTGAGCAAATGGAACATGATCTTAATTCCGGCACCAACTTTGCAAGTGAAGTAGATGTTACACGGCATCATCAAAGTCCTTGCTGATTTGCCTACTTGCCAACTGACCTACCTGGCCTTACCTACCTAGTCCAATTCAGGATTTTCAGAGAAATCCAATGACAGTTTTGAATTTATAATGGATTCTTACTTAAATCGCATAACTCTGTTTACCTATTTCTGTTTAATGCCGCTGTAAATTCGCAAGGGTCTTAGGTAGACTCACCTCATGCTTACCATCCCATGGCAAATTATTTGCTTTTTCAGGTGGGAATTCAAGCTACCGTGGATGTTTCGATTGGAAAACAGGTTGGAGATGAGTTGCGAGTCATCATAGTTGAGGCTCATCCTCGTGATGACATCCTTTCAGTAAAGGAAGTTATTGACGACACAGATTGATGCCTGGTTAGTGAAACTATTCACAAGAAATTTTATCTTCAAAAACTTGATTCTTTATCTGTATTCATATTTCATGTTAACTATGAACTGGTTCATCTTACGACAGCAACTCCCAAATGTTGTAGCTATTGTTTGTCCAACTACTATTGGCCGAGCAACCGAACAATCATCATCAAAGTGGCTCATTGCTCTGGTAAACAAAGGTAAATCAAGCCAGATTGAGCTAAACAATTGACTTCACCTCTCGAATCCTCGATTCAAGCTTGTCATAATCTTTGGCTGCTCACATTCTCATAGAGTATACAAAATGTCAATATCTTTTTAATAGCCATCATCATCTCCATGCTTCAAAGCATATGGGTAGAAAGTTCCCAGGATGTAACAATTGATATTGTTTAATTTACATAATATAGTTAAGAAAATCTCTTATATTCGATCACTGCAGACTTGCATGATTGACAATTACTATGCTAAAACACCATTAGTTAATATTGTTTCAGGTATGACCAAAGAAAACATAACTTCCACGAATCATAACACTTTTATTGGGGTAGACTAAAAATTGAATAATCAAAAGAGTGGAATGGGGAGGATGGTTCTATGGCTACTGTACTCATCCCATTTTGACTTTACAACTTGCATGATCTTTATTATAAGATTAGGTTTCTTTTTTCTTCTCTTCTCTTGACAAAATATCTTTTCATTAATTTTATCGGGGCAGTTGGTTGCTGTGTCATATCTCCACCCACCCCCAGTTGCAAATGAGTTAGCAAATGGGAAAAAAAAATTAGATTAGATTTTCTTTTTTAAAAAGTAATTTTTATCCTAATTCAATGATGTCAAAAGATTTTTATATAACAAAACATATTCAAATTAAAATCTAAGATTTGATCTAGAGTTTCACATTGCGCTTGCATTTTGAATTATGTTTAAAGAGGAAAAGAAAGACTTATAAACGAGAAAAAAGTGAGGGAAAAAATATTAAAAAATTTGCATGTTCAAAGATTAGATCATTAAACCGCGTTTTATTTGACCTGAACAAACTTCTTCCTCATCCCTCGTTAATATACACATATGTAGTTGAAGCATTTAATTTCCATAACTTAATTGAGGGGTTGAAATTTCATGCAATTGATTATGGAAGTCAAGGTTTCTTATGCCTAGTCATTTGAAGTTGTCTTACTTGTATTTCATTTTTTAAAAAAGTCACGTTTGTCAAATTTCTCAGGTTAATTATGAGTTGTTGGTGAATTTTAATTAAGAAACAAACTTTACATGCAAGTCTTCACCCCCCTCCAAATCAATTAATGGGTCCTTATAATAAGTGATTTGAAACGACAAAAAATCATTAAAGTTTTAATCTCCCTTCTAGACAAATTTGCCAATTTGATTTTACTTTATTAAATAAATGACTTAAATAAATTTGAGGTAGACAGGTTAAAATTTCCGATTTTTGGATTAAAAATAGTTTGACTTTAGGTGCGCTAGAGGGTTGATGCGCCTTGTTTATTTTTTTGTTACAATATATTTTAAAAAAAAACTTAAATAAAGTCAAATGTTTGACTTTTTGATATTAGTATTATGTCATGCACGTTGTGGGTTGAACTTAAAAAATAGAAGTTTCAATGGGGTTTTAAAAATAAATAAATAAATAAAAATATGAACTTAACTAGAATATATTTGCTTTTCAATTTGACAAACTAAAAAAAGTAACCAAATTGGTAAAGTTAACCTAACCCATGTTAGATTGACGCAACACGTTTCTTGTATCCAAAATAAAATATTAAAAAGTTAATAATATATTCTATTACCAAACTAGACTAAACTATAATTTCAACTATTTAAATCTTAAATCTCACATTAAGTACAGCCCAATACTTAATGGGCATAACAAGTAGTATTTGATATGAAAATTAAAAATAATTAATTTTGCTAGTTTCATGAAATCACATTGGAAAGTTTACGTGTTGACTATTGTGATGAGGATAATTATGGAATTATGGGAAGTATCAAACTTTTTCTTTAAAAACAATAAATGTGGTATTTAAAATAGTAGAAAGTTAATATATACATTTAAATCGAGTGAATCAATTTGAACCGGCAGAAGATGCTTGTAAAATACTTGTTCCTCTTATCAACCAAGTCACCATTCAATGTGATTCAATCCCATCATTTATTGACTCTACTACCAGAAAACCAACCTTATTATTATCCACCAATAAATATTGCGCCCACAACCATATTATTATTATTATTATTTATTAATATTAATATTATTATCATTTGTATTAGTATTAATAATATTGTAGTTAAAGTCAATTCTTACCCCAAGTCAAGTCAAGGCCTTCCCTTCACACTCCATGCAGGCATCGCGTGTCCGCATCGAGACACGAAGCAGCAAAAGTATGACGTGTTTTGATGGCATTGGATGGATTTGTGTTGCGTGTCTCGCGGCTGGGGCGTTCCGTCGTCTCACGCGGTGAGCGGAAGGGTTGGACGAAATCCCACGGCGCCTGACGAGATCGACACGTGCCGATCACCCGGCGGCGCGAATCTCCATCGGAGGCGCTGAATAAGATGAGCGGCCTGGATTGAATCTTCGTGTGGGCCGCTGACGGCGTCAATTCAATGGATCCGACCATTATTTTAGAGGATTTATTTATGACCTGGCTCGATCAGGGAGATCGCTTTGTTTAATCTTAAAAAAGACGAGAGACACTGGTTTCTCGGAACTCGTGGCGACGAGTCAACGCCATCACGAGACCTGCTTCCATGATTTCAAAGCGCGCACTCCATTAAGTCAACGACCTCCTTCTTTGCCTTGCCCCCATCAATTCTACTTTTTCTCAAGGACAAAGCAATTCCTCTTCTCCCTCCTCGTCTCTTGCTCTGATTCTTGGAGGTGGGTTCGATGGGGAACGGGCTCGCTAGGCTCGCAATCTGCTGGTCCGGCGGCGGCGGCGGCGGCGGCGCGCCGGCCGGCCGCCGGCACAGGGGTGCCTCCGTCACTTGGGATCCTTGCGACGAGGGGCTAGGGCACTCGTTCTGTTACGTGCGACCGGCCGACGCCGTTCCAGGCGCTTCTGGACGCTGCTCTGTTGCGGTGGCCGCTGCCGCGGTTGATTCCTCCAAGGTTTGCATATCCGAGGAGACCGCCATGTTCAGATCCATCTCCGGCGCGGCGGTGAGCGCCAACGCCTCGACCCCGCTGTCTACTGCGCTTCTGGACGCTGCGCCCACCGCGGCGTCCGCCTTCGAGAGCTCCATCTCCTTTTCCTCCGTCGCGCTCCAGCCGGTCCCGCGCTTGTCCGGGCAGCTCTCTGGCTTTCTTCCCGCCGCCGACCGCGGGTTCATGTCTGGCCCCATCGAGAGGGGATTCATGTCCGGCCCCCTCGATCCCCGCACCTCCGTCTTCTCCGGTCCCCTAGAGAAGCCTTTCCCGATCTCCGGAAACCTCCGGCGTAGCGTCTCCCATGGTCTTCCAAGGCGCTCCCGCCGTGCTGCCGCGGCGCGCTCCCTCTTGCGTGAGATCACCAAGCGGATCTCCAAAACCATCTCCAGCGCGGCACATGGCCAGGGGTTCCTCGTTGAGGGGCTCAGAGATTCCACTTTGCCGGACGGCGGATCGAAGAGTACAACCCTGGAGGCGGCGGCGCAGTGGTCCGACATGCCTGATTCCGTCGAGGGTAACATCCAATGGGCGCAGGGTAAGGCAGGGGAGGATCGCGTACACGTGGTCGTCTCGGAGGAGCACGGGTGGGTCTTCGTCGGCATCTACGACGGCTTCAACGGCCCCGACGCCACCGACTACCTGCTTTCCAACCTCTACGTCTCCATCCATCGCGAGCTTAAGGGATTACTCTGGGACGACAAAGACGACACCTTTCCCGGCGAGGAGCTTCTCATCAACCAAAATCGACTTCTTCTCGCCGCCGATTCACCGAATTCCGCATTCACAGAACAGATCGCCGCCTCTGAGCAGAGGTGCGAGCAGAGTCGCCGCCAGTGGAAGCGCGACTGCGAGAGGGAGAGATCCGATCTCGAGCGGACGATGAAAGAACAACCGATCTCGGTGAATCACTCTCTGGTGCTGGAGGCGCTCCGCCGGGCGCTGAAGAAGACAGAGGATTCCTTCTTGGACATCGCCGACAAGATGCTGGCCGACAACCCCGAGCTGGCGCTCATGGGCTCCTGCGCCCTGGTCATGCTCATGAAAGGTGAAGACGTCTACCTCATGAACGTCGGAGATAGCCGCGCTGTCTTGGCGCAGATGCCATGGCACGACCACGAGAGGATCAACGAAGGCCACGGAAATTCAACTGCCGTGCAGCTTACTTCCGATCACAGCACCTCAATCGAAGAGGTACTCATCCAAAAATCAAATCTTTCTCTGTAAATTTTTCTTCTTTGCTGCAAATTTATGCGATCTACCCTTCAATTAATTCAATATGTTGTTCAGGAGGTTCAAAGGATCAGAAAGGAGCACCCCGATGATGCTTCTGCGATCTCGAACGATCGCGTGAAGCGATCGTTGAAGGTGACGAGAGCTTTTGGGGCAGGCTTTCTGAAGCAGGCAAGGCTTGCTTTCATTGTTGCTTTGCTTTCCACTCATTTCTAGCGTGTTGAATTCATTAAAGGCTTACAACAAATCCTATGGATTATCTTGTTATCGATATCTTCTGAATTAAACTACATTAGTTCGCCAAATCCAACGTGAATTAGGGGAGATTTTATCTCAAAGTTGAATAAAAAAGACAGATCTTTCATACTTACAGTTTGGCCTCTGTTTGCAGCCTAAATGGAACAATGCCCTTCTCGAAATGTTCAGAATCGACTACGTCGGTAACTCGCCTTACATCACTTGCAACCCCTTCCTCCACCACCACAAGCTCAGCCCAAACGATAGGTTCTTGATACTCTCATCCGATGGGCTTTACCAGTACTTCACCAACGAAGAAGCAGTGGCTCAAGTCGAAGCGTTCATCGCGACGACACCTGAAGGCGATCCTGCTCAACACCTTGTTGAAGAAGCCCTCTTTCGGGCAGCTAAGAAAGCCGGTAGGTTCTGAAGATTCAGCAAAATTTTACTCAGGAGGAGATATCAGTAGCCAGTCATTGCCTCATTTGATTATGTTTCATGTTGATTCATTGTAGGCATGGACTTCCATGAATTGCTGGAGATCCCACAAGGCGATAGACGACGGTACCACGACGATATCTCCATCATCATCATCTCCTTGGAAGGGCAGATATGGCGATCTTGCATGTAAATAGAAGAAAAGAGTAGGAAGAAACTAAAGAGGTTTACACAAAAACAAAAGAGGGAAATAAGTAGAATTTAGCTTGAGAAGGCTCATGAATTCACTGAGCATGTATAGGCTTCGACATCTACAAGGAGAAACTTTGTCATCTCTAAATGCTTGTTAACAATAGATTTAACAGATTTTTACATCATATGCTTTAGACTTGATCACGATTTGAAATCGACGGTTTAGAATCATAGTTCAGAAGCATCAATTTGATGTTTCAGAACCACCAGTTTAATAAGAAACCTTGATCCTTAAGTTTAACATTTAAAAGCAATCATAATTCATGGTTCAAAATTATTATTATTTTTTAAATAGTTTTTATAAATATAATATTCAACGGATAAAAAGATAAAATAAAATCGATGAGTATTCAATAAGAGTTAAATGAAATTAAAAAATTTAATGAGTTAAAATTTGAATAGTTTACTTAAAAAAATTCAAAATTAAAAAATTATATAGTAAAGTAGAATAACTTTATATTAAAAAATTTAAAATATCCAACCATATCAATCATTAAAATATTTAAAAATATTATTAAATAAAAAGTGTTTAATAAAAAATCTAAAATAAAAATAAAAATTTTAGATTTTTTAAAAATAAATATTAGGGAACCAGGGTTTATCTTCAGAGTTTTTTTATGCTTCATTTATAAATTAACAATGTTAATATTCTAAATCAAAATATATTCTAGGTCGAGTTGATTATTTTGGAAATCTGATTCTTTTGATTTGATTTGATATGCGTAAATTATGTAAATTGACCAAGGAGTCTTTTTAACTAGACGCCAACTCCACCGTCCTCATTTCTTACAAATGTTCCTCCTCTTTAATTTGTGCTGCGGCGAGTGGAAAATTCGATCGGCGAACTGCATCTATTCCTCTTCTCTCTCGTGCCCTAATCCTTCAAATTGGAGTATCTATTCTGTTCTCTTTATACTTTCATTCTCTTCTCTTTCGATCTTTATCTTCTTCTCCTCCTCTTGCTCCGCCGCCGCCGCCGCCGCCGCAGCGCGTTAGCTGCTGTGCTGTGCTACAGGGAATGCGTCTCGCCCCCCCAAAGCATCTATTTGCTCCTCTGCCTGCTTCCTAGCTCGAGCTCAAACGCTGATAGGTCGATTGGTTGCGCTATGAGCCACCACAGGCAGGTAAAAATGAACAAAGTCAGCAGATCCATGCCCCAGAAAGTCTCAAGTGTTAAAAATGCCATTTTGGTTTTCTTCTTCTTCTTCTTTTTCCTTTTTCTTGGTCAAATTGTCGCCAAGCTTGAAATTTGTTACCTTCCTTTTGTTTTGCTAAATTTTTATGATCGTAAAGCTGGGGCTTGTGTACTTTCTTCACTTATTTTTCCGATGCAGGAAGAGCATGCCATCTTAAGAGAAAGTGATGCGAAGGATTGGTTCTACAAGGGAGAAGGAGCTGCCAATCTGGTCCTGGGCTATTCTGGTTCTTCTCCTTCTTTGGTAATACTTATACTAATCCGTTTCTTGATAATTAACTTTCATTCATTTTCTGGGTTGATAGTATTTTGAGCATATTATTTAAGCTTATGCACTAATTTCATGGGCCTACTTGGTATGATTTGAATTTCATGTCTTTGTTAAACAGTTAGGAAAGGTATTGCGTATCCAGAAAAGTGCAAAACAGATTAACGTTTCTGAAAATGGATGCTTAGTCCTATCTGAAGACGAGAGACTAATATGGGAAGATGTCGGTGAACTTGTTAAGTCCACTTCGAAAGAAGCTGCTGCCAGAGCTTTTGTGCAATGTGTCATGACTAATTATTTGGACTCCAAGCATATAGATCCAGGGGTACACTTCTTTAAAAAGCCATTTCATTGTCTTTTTGTATCCAGTGGTTGTCTCTGGTTGATGAAGTTTTCATCATTGCCTGTTGTCTATTAAAGTTAAACACTAAACGTTTCAGGCTTTCCTTTTCCAGTTCCATGTCATTTAATTATTGTGTGTCTTGCATAGCAATGTAATTCACTTTGGTGAAATCCCATAGTGGCATAGCATGCATGAAATGGTGGATTAGGCTCTGGTATTTACCTTATTCTCATGTTGTTTACTGAAAACTAAGATTTGGGCATTGAGGTTATAAAGGGACCTCAAACATGTTGTCTTGTACATATGTGCACCAACTATAGGAGCCAGTTCAGTTAATGCTTTCTGCAAGTTGTAGCTAAACAGTCTTTCTGAGTTTACTCTCATTATTTTTTTTTTCAGTTGTAAAATTGGTAAATTATAGTTATCTCACATTCTTTTGCTATTCGGTTTCTTCCAATACATAGATTCCAATCCCTGTTTCTAAGGAATTCTTGGAGGCTGTGGAGATGAATATTAACAGTCAGCGTCCTACATGGCGTGTTGCTGCCTCTAATATTGATAAGCTGTGTGGATCTGCACTTCTAATTTCTGATCATTCAATTATCAGTGGTGAGAGCTAATTCCTACATGTCTATAAAAGGATGTTTAATACAAATTTTCATTGAGAAATATGCCATTAAAAACATGATATAGTGACAACAACATGAAGTCAGTTTTTTCAAGATTGTGTTAAAGGCAATCCACTGTAAGTAAAGGGAAATGTGTGGACAATTGGAGAAAAGTACATTTTAAGCATATCGTTCAAATGCCATACTGAAATTAGAACTATTTTTCTGCTACATGGTCAGATTGTTATGTTTTGTTTCTTGTGTGTTTCATCAACTTGTTCTAGAAAATGAACTAGGACATGCTATTGTTGGAAAACAATGGTCAATAAAAGAACCAAATTTTATGTTTTTTCTAAGTTTGTGTTGACACGTAGATATTCTGAGACTAACCAGTCATGGTGGTTGAAACTTCAGCAATGTATCTTTTGGAACTTTTTTATTTTTAAAAAAGAAAAAATCAGATTGGTTTCATTAGATCCTGGTTGGGGATGTCACTACTAACTAGATTTTTTTTTCATTTTTTCTGTGATCTAACTTCCAAACTTATCACCCTTCAGGATTTTCTTTAATCCTTTAGATTAGCCGGCTTGAAGAATTTTTTAAAGTATTTTTAGATTTCAGGCAATAATATGTTAACTCTTTCTTTGAAAGAGGTTCCTTAGAAAATGCATACTTGAATGGCTGCTCAATAACATCACATTTAGCCTTTAATATATATCTTCATTTTATCAAACTTTTGGTAGTTTTTTAATGTTTATCATTCTTTAATTTGCTTTTGTTCTATTGTATTTCTTTTTTATATATTCCTACTTATTGCATGTTTATATATAGAAGCTTCATTTCTTGCATTCTTATATATATATGAAAACATGTTAATTCTTTGATACATATGCTTTATACTGAATTGCACTGTTGATCTTGACATTGTCAGCACAATTTCAGGTGCTCCTAAATCTGACTTCTGCTTTGCAGTAGAAATAAAGGTGCTTCACTTTTATCAGATCTCTTTTTGATTTCATTTCTTAACTTTCTTTCACAACATGATTTCTGGATTCTCAGCCAAAATGCGGTTTCCTACCATCTTCAGAATACATTGCAGAAGCAACTTCTATTAAGAAGCATGTAACAAGATTTAAAATGCATCAGTTCCTAAAACTTCATCAAGGAGAGGTACATATTTGTGAAGGCTTATCATTCATCCTGTGATGCTATTTATGACAGTTACTCATCATTTTGGCAAATATGTTGGTAGAACTGTAGAAGATCATTCAAAACTACACTCAACAATATTTTGTTTTTTACAGCTAAGCAATTTGGACTTTCAATAAATTCAAAGCAAATTGTAAGTGGATATCAATAACTATCTCTCGCTTGTAGAGATTTTCCCATTTAATTTCACAATATCTCTCATCAATAACATATACATGGATGCTATTGTTATTCAGATTGGTTGCACTTGATTGTTTCTTTCCACATCCAAATTTGCCTGGATTGTTGGTTAGTACATTTCAGTTCTTCATAATTCTTTGCTTTGCAGGTCTCTCAAGTAAGTGGATATGATCCACTTGATCTGTTCTCTGGGTCAAGGGATAGAATGCTACTGGCCATCACTGCTTTGTTTACATCTCCTCAGAACAATTTCCGTATATTTATGAATGGCTCTCTCATCTATGGAGGATTAGGAGGTGGGATAGATAGTAATTCTGTACTGTCTCCTAAAACAGAAAATGCAATTGCAGATCTGATTGCCGCCAGTGGCTTACAGTTAGTTAGCTTTCTAGAGTTAATAGCAGAGATACTATTTAGGTCTGGGATTTTACATAGACTTCTTGCAACTCAAAAGATGGATATTCTTGACATAGAAGGGGCAATTCATCTATATTACAATATTATTTCTCAGCCTTGTTCGGTCTGCAAAAATTTGAGCAAGGCAGAGGTTTTGCATAAATATTCCTCCTTGCATTCTCTACCATTGGAGAAAAGCCTGAAAATTGTTAGGGACTATCTTATAGCTGCTACTGCTAAAGATTGCAGCCTGATGATCAGCCTTAGGCCTTCAGAAGATGGACACAGTGCCTCTAATCATGATACTGTTTTTTCCAAATCATCAAATCGAAGCTATGATTACAAGGTACTTGACATTATTTATTAGCGCTGTTAAGAAATACATTACTAATTATATATTCTCCTGTGTCCTAAGATTACTTGATCATCATCTCAAGTTTAGATAGCTGTGGAGAACAAGAGGCATAGTTATAGAGAGGATTAGGAGAAATTCAAATAGAGGAACGGAGAGGAAGAAGATTGAGGAAGAGGAGATTTATTAGGAAAAACAATATTACATTTCTAATCATAACTGACATCGCTGAACATCACACAGTCAATCAATTCTTGTTTACTCAAGATCCTGTTGTTGGTGCTTTATGTTTTTCTTTATATCACATTAGCTGCAATGGAATTGGATAGGACTAATTGTGCTGTAATTGCACAATATTTTTTCTCAATCATTCTGTTTACATTGATAATTGATACTAGTAATGTAGTCTTCAATCCCACACTAGATTTATGTATCTAACCTGTTATGCTTGGTTGGAGGCAATTAGTTTAACTTTTGCTAACAAATACCATAATATATTCTGAATTGTTACAACCTAACCTGTTATGCTCGGTTGCAGGCTTACTATATTGACTTGGATTTGAAACCTCTAAAGAAGATGGTTTATTACTACCAATTAGACCAGAAGATAGTGAACTTTTACAAAATGAATCAGGAGATTCAAGGAAAAGCTTGCTGCCCCGGAAATGTAGCTCCAACTGCAAAGTATTGAATCTTTATACTTGAGGTCAAACACAGCTTGAAATTTGGAGTTCCAGATCTTGAATAAAATTGCTAATAATGCAAAATCTTTTGTACATAAACTGAGCACACTGTCGTGGGCTCTTATTAAAAAAAAGTTACTTCTGAAACTGAAATTTGCTGTATCTAGTCTACAAATATTTGCAGGATCTTGACTACCCTATCAAAAAGAAAGAGTATGATGTAGATTTTTCTTCCTGGTCTAATTGAAGACAGTTTCAGTTGTACACGTCTTAATCTTTCATAATGTCTTTCTGGGTCAATATTCCTTTTTCATTATTGTTTTGTTGAAGCTGGAACATTTTTTCGTTTAAATCTTCCATACTTGATGTAGATTCAAGTATAGAGTCTATCAGTTGCAGAAGAAAATTATAGAGTCTATCAGACATCAGATTGAGCAGTTGAGCTGTTTGTTACACTTCCAAGTTGTGGTAACCTTATTATTATACAAATTCTATTATTTTGATACAATTGCCTTGTTAAAAAAATATAGTTGGAAAAACATTTTTTTTTCAAGTGTAGTAATCATAATGGTCGTGGAGGGAATTTTTCAGGAGCCAATTAAAACTTATGTGGATCTTTATTTCCCATATATTTCTCTATTAGCTGTAATAATAACTAAGCAATATCAATAGTTGATTTTTTAGGCATAAGCTTTCTATAAAACATGTTCTCATTTTCACAAATAAATGGTAAACAAATAATCAATCTGGTTTCACAAAAATTTTTCATACAGTCGGTTTCACGACCATTTATGAAAAGGTAAATTGAAAAATTATAGTTGATCAAAGGAAAGGGTAAATTTTGATTTCGGATTCGATCATTGATCATTATCTATTTCAATAAATTTGTTTCATCATAACCAACTTAATTATGTCTTACTTTGATTGTTGTTAATAAGGTCATGGTATGGTATGGTATGAATTTATTTATTCTTATTTACTATATAAAGTCAAATGAATAAATTTAAATAAATTTAAATATAAATATATATAGATTTATGAATCATATTTATCAATAAATTTATATAAAATTAATTTTTTTAAAAATAAATAAATCTTTATAATATTACCCTCATCAACTAATTAAATAAATTTTAAAATATAAAATTTTAAAAAAGCTCAAATTAGAAGTTCAATATTATTTAAATTAATCAAATTCAAACAGTTTGACAATGAGTTAATTACCTTAGCAGAATAATTACAGTGGAATTCTACTATTTCGAGTCGCTCGTGCCGTCGTGCGTGTACACAAACTGCCGTCTGACGGATGCATTTTGAGTCGCTCACGCGTGTACGCAAATTTCCGTATTGCGGATGTATTTCGAGTCACCCGTGAGTATACACACTCTGCGACGTCGCGGACACATCCGAACGGTCCCGCTGATCCTTCTAATAAGAACTCGGGTACATTTTGGTGATGACGCATCTAAAGAAAAAAGGGGTAACAAATCGGGTCTAATGGATTGGCATCGAACATAAATAAATAAATATATAGTTCGATGCGATGGCTTTCTCTTTCTCCCCGAAATCGTCGCCTTCCAATCGCAAGTCCCCCTCACGGCCAGGGTGGGAGAGAGCGCCTTTTCCCGTCGAGATCTCGAAGCCTTCTGCTTGGCCGTCTGTTACAAATCGAGGAATCATGTAAGCTTTTTCTTCGTTTTCCTTTTATGCTATTTGGGTTCGTCTTGATCAGTTGGGATTTTTCCTCTGTTTCCATCGATAGCTTGGTTGGATCTTACCCGTATCGCAGTTCAATAGATTCGTAGTTGTTGCCCGTGATTGATCGATCTTTTATTCTTATCGTCTGTGAGGCATTAAACGTGATTGCCGCAGTGACTGCTCCACCTGTTAGGGCTCTGGCGGACCACGATTACGTCGTCAAGCTTCTTCTGATCGGGACGGCGGTAAAGGTTCTCATCGTTTCATGTGGAGTCGATATCAATTTCCTGTATTCTTTCCGGTATGGTTGGATCTGTTGGTGGGGTTTCTTAATCTGATAGTTAATTGGAATGTACGAGTTTCATGAGTAACTTTGCGCCAGTGGAAGTTAGATTTCGTTGGATTTACTTGTGGCCTAGATTCCAAAGTCCACCCGTTCAATTGTTCCTCCTACATTCTCTCGCGTTCATTTTTCTCCTCTGTTTCAGAAGAAAAGTAATGGATTTAGTTTTTCTTTGTTTCTCCAGCAGTTTATTGCATGGCACTTGGTTTTCTTCTATGTTGCATTTTTCGTATTGAACAGTGTTGCATTTGTTCCCACTATGCAAAGTCTGGGAGTTCCAGGGTGACTATGTTTTGGGGTCTTGCTCGTCTAGATGACTAATATTTTTGGATAGCGGTTCTTTAAATCTAGTAGATAATATTACAGCTTGCCAAAAGTTCAGCAGTGGCTCTATTGCGGGCTTTGACCCTACAGATCCTTCAGCATGCTTGTGTTCCATTGCCAGACACTGTCTTGGTGCTCTTTCGATGCTATGTGTGGAGTATTCACATCCAAGTGGTTAGCCATTCTGTGAGTGGGCTTTGCCCGGCCATCTAATTTCATCCCTCCCACTCAATAATACTCAATGCTGGCACTTGACAATCAAAACTTAGACTCAGTCATGGTCTAACCAAACATGATTTAGTGCTCTAATACAACTTGATGTAGATTGAAAACATGGAAGTGTGAGGTTAGAAGCATGTTGCCTTGCCATAGTGAAGAAACATAGGGTAGAGAGAGGTTGAAAGGACACATGCACACATTCAGGCTTCACTCAAGTCCAGACATGGATATGATTTCTAAATTGGCTATTCAATTTTGCATTAAGTTGGGCATGTTGTTTTTTTTCCCAGCCTAACTATGGAAGGACAAAAATGAATAGGGCGATAAATCAAGGTAACACCTGGTAGCAACAACTGGCATTTGTGGTATCTCTCAATTAAAATACTTCAATTGTCATTTATGATAGTGAGTATATATAAGTATTTATATATATTTCTTTAGTTGGTTTAGAATGCATAGGCATACCATATATAGTTATAATTCTTCTTTAATTTCTGATGCTTGTATACCTATATTTAAGTTCATTTATCTAGCATCTATAAGTATATGTTTTTTAGATTTTGGTTCCTGCAGGTTGACTTTCATTTTTTATTTTTTTCAACCTCGAACTATTTGGTCTGGAGAAATGATTTGTTTGTTTAGTCTAACAGGGGGAGATGTGCTAATAAGGTATTCATATTAATCAACTCCTGGTAGCAACCCGCTGAAGACCAAATGGGAGAACCATCTGTCTACTGATTCTCATTATATATTATACTGTTAGTCTACCATGTCTGATTCCAGTAAGAATTCCCAATCAACAAACAACCTTTCTTCCAAAAGTATGCATAGAAAAACTCCACTTCCGTCTACACCAGGCAGCATTTCAGCAAAGGCTTTCAAGCATATGGTGCCTTACAAATCTTTGAGTCAGCAAAGCGGACCAACAGCTAAGGTAGCATTTTTCATATTGAAAGTTGCGGCGTTGGAGGCAGTACGTAGGTTCTCTAAAGCAAGGTGTTCGTTTATATGGAAGACTGTTCAATCACTGCAAATACTTTGCTATCCTCCAATCAAATGGATCAGTCGATGGAAGCCATTTGGGATGATGATTGAAGGTGTCCAGGTTGGTTAATCTTTCAGCATAGGGCATTAAGCTGGATTCTCTGTTTTTTTTTTTAATCTGAAAGGATACTGCTCCTTAGCTACACTAGCACAGAGAAGAACATTTTGCAGATTCTGTAGTTAAGGCTTTGTTTGTTTCACATCAAACACTAGGCAAATAATTTTCAAGAAAGTAACTTATGTTTTCTGTAATTATTTCTCTCTTACTATGATTGCTTTGTATTTATTATTAGCTATTATTTTTAGTATAAAATATTTGTTTATTTATTTTGATCAATAAAATTGTTTAAATCCTTCTCATAAATATTATTTCACATAAGATATTTTAATAAGTATTTTTTATTATATCATATGTTGTGATCATTGGCATAGAATGATCAAATATACCACATGAAACTGATAACATATATTATTTAAATCTTAATGGGCAAAAGCTCTATAAAGGTCCCTATTATTAAACACACTGATAAGACCCTCTTTCAAGAAAGCTCACGGTTACAGCTGCATGAAAAAATGTTTGGATTTCAACCTCACAATGGTGTTATGTTCTAAACATGTTTCATCTGCACTGATTTGTTCAAAATATGGGTATGTGAACAAACAGGATGGTTGAAGTGGAGGAGAGCATCAGGTGTTTTATGTGATCGTAAAGTGCCTCTAAAACTTAAAGGAAAGTTCTATAAAACGGCAGTTAGACCTGCCATGTTATATGGCGCTGAATGTTGGGCTACTCGAGCACATGAGCAAAAGATGAGAGTTGCGGAGATGAGGATGTTAAGATGGATGTGTGGACATATGAAGATGGATAGAATAAGAAATGAGAGCATTAGAGAGAAAGTTGGAGTTGCATCTATTGAGGAAAAACTTCGTGAGACACGTTTAAGGTGGTACGGACATGTACTTAGACGACCGATAAATACTCCAGTTAGGCGGTGTGAAACTATGACAAATACGCATATCAAATGAGGGCGAGGTAGACCAAAAAAGACTTGGTTAGCAACAATAAAACAAGATAAAATTTATTTGAATATAAATGATGATATAATAGGAGATAGAGCTCAATGGCGTAAAAGGATCCATATAGCCGACCCCACTTAGTGGGATAAGGCTTGGTTGTTGGTTGTTGTTGATGGGTATGTGAACAATAACTTACCAAAACATCATTGTGCATGTCATATTTTAACTAAACATGGTTGTAAGGGTATATGTTATTTTTTTCATGGAGCCTTTCTAGAGAGGTTTAGATGTACCCTATTTTAGTTTTTGAAAATTTAGGGTCTTTTTTAGGACTTCTTCTCATTTTTAATATAGAAAATGTTCATGAAGATGCCGTAATTTAAAATTATATATATCGAGGAAGAATGATGCCTTTTGGCTGGATAATTGGTTTTCTACATTCAAATGAGGAAGTCGTTTTCCTCAAATCTACGCTATTTTGAAGTGGATATCTTTGAAACATTGGAAGCTTAATATGAACTTTGTGTTAGGTTTGTTCTGAGTCTGGTAATTTTTCAGTTGTTTTTTAACATTCAATTTTTGGTGCTACTTATTGTTTGCAGTATGCTTGTATTTGTTTGTAAAACACACTGATCATTGATATGTTTATTGCTTTTGCATATTCAAATTGACAGAAAATATCAAAACCACTGTTAGTTCTGTCAATTGCGACAGCCTTTTCTGATCATTATGAAAGTTATTTGAATGCACTTCATACTAGGGATGATCCTCCACCAAATCCTGACTTACCTAGAATACCATCAGCTTCTGATGTCAGGTGAGCATTCTGAAGACGCATATTTATTTATCTTACTACTTCTTAGCACTTAAGATCATTACTGTGAGAATTCTCTACTGTGATTAATTTTGGAAGCCTTTTCTGAGCTGCTGGAACATTGTTTCCCCCATTAAGATAAGAATGCAATATGGAAATTTGCAATTAATCTGATATAATCATAAAATCAACATTTTATTTTTGCTTGATTTATGAATATTTAGATGCTTTATATGCCAAAACAATTCTCCACAGTATCAGCAGTGAATCTACCAAGGAAGACCCAAGAAATTGGGTTGATCAAGTCGTTGAAGAGCTAGAACAGAAGCAAATTACTTTACCTGAAAGGTGATTTTTTTATTATCAGTTTCTTCCCTTACTTTTTGATAAAACTATTTCACAGTAGTCTATATTTTCATACATGCAGCAATTTTATGAAAGCACTAATTATTGTAAATGGATAAATTGTATAGGATGAACATGGATGAGCTTCAAAGGTTTTATGATGCAGCAAATGGTGACATGTGTTGCTTGCTTTCATCACTTGTGAAAACAATTCGTTGGAGGGAAGCTTATCATATTCTTTCTTGTCAAGAACTGGAAATGTGGTCACATTTGGTCTTTTGGCATGAACTTGATGTGATGCTTCGTCCTTGCCTTGTCATTCGTCTTGGACTTGCATGTTCTAGTT
Organism: Curcuma longa; assembly: GCF_044706935.1. Taxonomy (NCBI): domain Eukaryota; kingdom Viridiplantae; phylum Streptophyta; class Magnoliopsida; order Zingiberales; family Zingiberaceae; genus Curcuma; species Curcuma longa. The sequence continues at coordinate 9,065,239 of NC_133871.1, forward strand.
TAAAGCCTCATGAAAGGCCACAATTTGCTCAAGCTGTGGGTATGGATCTATTTCTCCTCTTTTTATTTTTTTAGTAATAAATACCTGCATTTCTTTCTTTGTTTGCATTATTTGATTTTGTTAATTATATATTTATTGTTATCTAGGTTTTCTGTTATGTAATATGGACAGATTGAACAAACAATTTTTATGTCTGTAATCCGCATGGATGTGGAATAATGCATAAAATTCATATCATAAGTGCAACAAACCTGGTTAAAGATAGGAAAGACTTGGTTATTTGAAAATTTAGGTTAATTGTTATTAAAAAAAAACTTAGTTATGTCAAAAATCCTCTTCCTTAAGTTTGATGTTATCCTATAAAATTTGCTGTTTATTTTTGTAATCATTATATCTATAACAGTAAAGGTTTCAGGATTAGTTTTTGGCTCACTCTATGTTATCTTGTGGTTTCATTTGGCTATTCTGCAGTTTCTCAAATAGAGCATGGGGTCCTGCGTTTGATCAAGGATGGAGATGGTTATATTACTGTCATAATGGACTGTGAAGGAATCTCTCCATTCAAATTCCCTATGCAATTGATGAGATGCTGCTCAAATCTTGTACAAGATCACTATCCCAACCGACTTGGATCTTTATTTGTGATACGTCTTCCACCAGTTGTTCGAGTTCTTGCTCAGACAATTATTCAAGTAAGTTTTTGGCCTTCTTTTCAGGTCTTCTTGTCTCTCTGCAGATCAATATTTCTTATCAGATTTCCTGAATGTCAATGCCAGCAGAATTAATTGTCATTTTTAGTAGATAGAACTAATTCCTTGACTCGATATAGTCAAATATTTCACATGGCATGATAAATTTATAATCAATTTGATGTAGACTATCAGATGCAATATCACTAGGTTTGATGTATGCTTGCTTCCCTATCAGTGTTGATTTTCTTTTAAACCAATTCCATATCCGCTATCTTTGATCTTACTCAAACTCAAAAATGGAAAAATTAAATTATATGTTTAGTGGTAGTACCCAAGATCCCAATTATAGCTATGGTCTCATTGGTCTGGTGCCCTAGGTGCATTTGCTTATGTTTGAGCAAACCCTATATATCCGCTTGCACCATCTGGTCTCAACTGAAAAAAGAGTGCGTGCTTGCATTCTCATTTTCTTTTCTTCAGTACTCAGGCTTTTGTATATTTCATCCTGTATAATATGCTTAATAACCTAACTCAACATCCCTATCAGCCTGTGGCTGATCTGAAGGCAAATATAAACATAGGAGTGTCAGGTAAATAAAATGAGGAGAGCCTCCAAAAGTAATCAAACACAAAAGATAGACAAGTATAAAAATAAGAAGGGTAACTCCAGATATATCATAATATCTCATGTTTGTCTATTCTAAGATTTGTCAAGCTCCATCTTAAACCTCCATGTCAACTATTGGGGACCTCGTGCTATATCATAAAAGGGTATGCATCACTCTTATCGACCAAAAAGGTTGCTTCCGTTATCATTCTAAAACTCTATAAGCTTGTAATCTTCAATCAAAGATCAATGAAACAGCATCTAACAATCATGGATCCACATCTCTAAGGTCATATAGGCTCACGTTAGTTACTAGATGATACCCAGACAAGTTGAAGCAACAAATAAAGGGAGGTAAAACAATAAGAAAATTGAAATGTATCAAAAACGAAATATTAAAAACTGAGTTACCAAGATCACGTGAGGTAGACACTGAATGTTTAACTGCTAGCCTAAGGCAAAGGGTACACAAGGTTCTCTGATGTTCTTTTCCATGGGCCAGAGGAAATGGAGTACTCACTGCTCGCGAAGGGAAACAAGGGGTCTTTGCCTACTGCCTTCATAGGCAGGAAGCAGGTGTTGGTTACAACACTGGATGAATAGGGAGGATACCCACTGAGGAAGACTCACTGTTTTTCTCTCTCTTGATGGCTTAAGAGGTGTGGCTCGCGAAAAGTTGTGCAAGGGACTGCTGCTTCCTTGATCATAGGAAGAATAATGAGATTTTGGCTCTTTTTACTTGTTGGACTGGTTGCTGTGAAGGAGAAAGATTCGCTGCTCGGTGATGGTGGCTTCCTGTCACACTGCTGCTCGATTGGAATAAGTGCAGAGGCTCGAGAAGGTAGATGAAGGGGAGAGAGCAGAGGAGAAGGGTCAGTTGTTTTGCAAGTTCAGAATGTGAAGGATATTTGGTGGGAGAGTGCAGCGGCCATTCACAAGGAGATGGGTGAGGGTTGAGGTTATCTAGGTTTAACTTGGTAGGTATGACAATATATGTTGAGACTTGAAGCAAATTGGATCGACAAAAAAAAAAGTGGCATCATTATAAGCTATAGGCTTAAGCAATTTTATTCTCTTTGACAGGAAAAATGGAAGCATTTGGATCAATAATGGAACAAACCAATTTACTTTCTTGACAAAAACTATGATCTTATCTCTCCTATCCAGCTAATTTATTCTCCTGGATGAGCAGTTGATTCAGTTAAACTCATCAACAGAGTAATTAACAAGTAACTATTGTGTTACTAAGGAGATCTGTTAAATCATACCAATCAATGATTGGTCACCATTAAAATATTGAACGGTCAATTTATTGTTTCAATGAAAAAAGATCTCTCAACCTGTTACTTGAAGGAAATAGGCTATCCTGAAGGATGAGCTACCAGCAAGTTTGCCTGAAGGAATTACGGATCAGTTACTACCAAGGTGGCTTGGATTCTGATGATGTTATACGGGATGATAATGTACTTACATCTGTATGACTTCGGTTTTTAATTATACGGGATGATAATAAAGTGTATGTCTATGACCATCCTCTGCCAACCAACAGCAAAGAGATCACAGGTTCCCTCTGAGAGATTTCAGGAACTAGTAATTCAGCTTCAAATAATTTGACAACTTCCCTGACTGGAAAAGTTATTTCTGATTTTTTAAATGGTATTCTCATGTGATTTATTATTTTCCATTGCTTTGGTTTTGTAGTTATTGAAGCCTGCAACTCGAAAAAAATTACGCATCGAGGGAGATTCATACCAGAAGGTTTTATCTGAGTACCTAAAAAGAATTCCTGCCTTCCTAGGAGGTGATTGCACTTGTTCAAAGTGCGAGAGAGTTAGTTCTGGCTGGTTTCCTCAGCTAATGGCCGAAAGTAGTCAACGTAGTGCAAATACTTTGGAAGTTGAGCTAACTGATGATGATTACCCATTGTCTGAATTTGCTTTTAGTAATACTTGCGAGTATGTTATGAGAGCTGCAGTTGTAGCCTTACTCATGCTGTGTGTTCTAGTTGCACTTCTGGCTGGCATGCATGATCCTGCATCACTGCCATAATGAACTGTTGCAGCTTTTTTACTAGCACATCTATACTAGTATATCAAACAGTCGATGTAATATTTTTTATTTTTAAATTATCTAAGAGTAAAATGGAGGTTTAAGAACCACCAGTCTCCGGTTATGTTGCCCTCTGGAATTTTTGTTTGTTAGCAAGAAATTGGTGTGAGCATTCCTGTATATTGGATATGGTGATTTGTTAGCTGTGAAATCTTGATCTATGCTGCCTGTTGCGGAAAAACAGCGAACTTCATTCTGTAAGTTTTAAGACAGTCGTTAACCTATAAATATTTTATGTTGAATTTTGAATTGGAGTGAGATATACGTGTTAAAGTGGAATCGGAGCTGTGTTGAAAATGAGAAATTTGTTCCAATTTTAAGACTATTCTGAGTCAAACATAGGGTGTCTTCTAAGTGGTTGATCATTTTGGATTGAAACGTAGTTGTACAAGTCTGAATCTTCCATAACATCTATCCGGGTCAATATTCCTTTTTCGCTTATATATTGTGGAGTCTCTAGAAGACACTTTATTGTAGGATACTATGCCAAAAACAATGCGTTGCATATTGCAATAAAACTGTTTGTGTTTGGATCGTTAGATAAACTCCCTGAATTATCTTATTTTAGGATATCAAACTTCAGACAAAGATCGTGTTTATTATACTTCCAAGTTGTTACAACAACCTTATTCTTTTACAAATTCTATTCTTTTGATATAGTTATCTCTTTTTTTCAAAATATAGTTGGAAAAACATTTTTTTTTTGGTTGTAGAGGAATCTTTTTTATGGATTTTTTCGGAGCCAAACAAGACTTATAGTTGATTTTTTAGGCATGTACTTTCTAGAAACATTTTCCCATTTCTTTTTGATATCATAATAATCTATTTCGACAAATAAATGGGGATCGAAGTGGGAGAACGCGTTGGCGATCACGGTGGAATCTTACCATTTCAAGTCATGCGTATGCACATCGCAGATGTATCATGTATTTCGAGTCACCCGTCAGTATTTAGTATTTACGAACTGCGGCATCAAGGACACATCAGAACGGGTCCCGCTGATCCTTCTAATAAAAACTCGGAGGACATTTGAATGGAGAAAGAGGGTGACGAGTCGAGTCTGTATTGAAATCCAATGTATATATAGTTCGATTTAGTGGTTTTCTGACTCCTCCTCCCCGAAATCCTGCTCTTCCAATCGCAAGACCTCTTACGGCCAGAGAGCGAAAGAGAGATCGCCTTTTCTCGTCGAGATCTTGAAGCCTTCTACTTGGCCGTCTGTTGCAAATCGAAGAGTCATGTGAGCTTTTCCTTCATTTTCCTTTTATGCTATTTGGGTTCGTCTTGATCGGTTGGGATTTTTCCTCTGTTGTTTCCATCAGATTGCTTGGCTGGATCTTGTTCCTGTATCGCGGTTCTATTGATTCATTGTCGCCTGTGATTGTTCGATCTCTTTCTTATCGTCTGCGAGGCATTAAACGTGAGTGCCACAATGACTGCTCCACCTGCTAGGGCTCGGGCGGACTACGATTACCTCATCAAGCTTCTTCTGATCGGGGACAGCGGTAAGGGTTCTCATTGATACCTGTGGAGTTTATATCAATTTCATGTGTTCTTTCATATAGCCATTTCCCGCAAGCCAATGGAAACTAGATTTAGTTGGATTTGTTGTGACCTAGAATCCAAAGTGAGGGATTATCTAGCACCCGAATATGGCTGCATTAGGATTTTGCAAGCTAAATCAGACCCTAGTTTACAGGTCATGTCGAAGCTCATAGTGGTTTATGCCTGTTTTTTAACATGCATTGTTAAATGGTGTGTTTTTGTGTTACACATATTGCTTAGATTCATATGTAGAATACCTTTTGTGGAATAACTACCTGGTTTATGCATTTTTTTACATCAATTTCTTAGATTAATTGGTTAGATATATTTTTAAAGTACTGCTAAATTCATATATTTGGCACATGATGGTATATATTATCAGGATACAACTGATGTCATCTTTTAAAAATTATGGACCTCATAATACACCCTCATCTGTACCTCCATTCTGCATATGCATGTTGTTCCTCAACCATATACTTCATTTTATGCTTTTTTAAAAAAAAAATCTTGAGGTTTTGAAGGTATATCTTTATCTCACAGGGAGTAGGTTCGTGATCTTTTCCAAGAAATAAGTTCATTTATATGCCCACACGCAGATATTTGTAGGAAAATTCATCACTCTTACAATTATTAGATAAGATTCTAAGTTTCTAACTTGCAATCAATGTCCTAAGTCAACTCATGCAGAAACCTTAGGGTGAAGGACTTTGCAATACATTAAACTGTGTTTAGGGGATAGCTTGCTCTGTTAGGACGTGGACCTTTGAATCATGATGCATTATGTAGTATGTTTTGTTGGTTGTTAAGAGGAGGTATATTTGCTAGTTTATAATCATATTGGAGGCAGTTTAGTAGCATCAAAGAACATATTGTAGCTCACTCTACTGCTAAAGTATAACATAAAGCAAGCAAGAGATTATATATTTGCCCATGATTCATTGGAAGCATGGATGTGCAATACGACAATAAAGTGATCTAATTCTTCTCTAGAGATACAATGAGTCATGAAGCACCAAACACATTGAAGCTGACTGTCATACATCGAAGATGTCATTTTTCAAGAAGATCAGTGCAGCAATTGTATACTTCTTCTAAAGAAATAGAAGAGATATAATTGAAGGGTATGAATTAGAAGTTCCCTAATAATAATAGCATTAAATACCTTTATATGTAGGAGCAAAAGTATGTATGTCTTTTTAACACTTTTTTTCTGCACATGGCACTTTCGCTTTAGAAGTTCAAAACATCAACCAGAGAATTGAACATATAGTTGTAAGAAATGATCAAGAAGACCCCGAAGTACATGATTTTGACACTTTTGGATGAGTCAAAAAAATATTTATTGAAATTAGGCTAGTTGAAATTAATCACTGTTTAGACTCCAAAACATTGTGATGACTTAATTTGCTTTAATTCAAAGTAGAATGAAATCACATATTTGACATATTAACATCATAGAGTGAGGATGCTATAGATAGATTATGAATAGCTGCTTCTAGAAATTGTGGAATAAGCAATTGAAACACACTATTGAATACTTTGCAAGTGAAATAAACTCAGATTGAGTTAAACTGAGACCATTTAAGTAGGTCTGTGCATCCAAAGAAGTGAGCATGCACTCTGGTTAAGTGAGGTTGTATCCTTTTGGCACCATGTAAGAATTTGAGGTTTCTCAATATAAAGAATTTTGAGTTGATTAAAAGTTTCAAGTGTGGGAAAGGTTACTCTCTAAGAATAGCTTGAGTATTTGGAATTAAGTCTCTTTGTTACTGTATGATTCGCTTAATGTTCTCTTTCCTATTTGGTGTATCTCTCCCTGGATCAAGATAACTGTTTGTTATAAATCACTGTTTTCATTTAACATCCCCCTATCTCTCTAATACCAAACCAGAAAAATTAACATATGCAGCTTAAGTTCAAAAGAACTTGCATAGAAAGATGAATGGCTAAATACTCTTGTGGTTGGAGATCATGCAACAATAGGTGCTGACTTTTGTCCTTGGTGGATTTTGTTGGGCTATCAGCATATTGTTCAACTTTCAAATGGTTGTTTCACGAATTCCTTGAATGTGGATTGCTTTCACTTGTTTTTTTTTTCAGATGACATGTTATGGGAAAATTATACCAATAGCAGAAATCACTTAGAAGTTTTTCTGTTGATATAACAAGTATTAACTCATTTTGATAGAAGAGGAATGATGTGGTGCAGGTGTCGGAAAGAGTTGCCTCCTTTTGCGTTTCTCCGATGGTTCCTTCACAACAAGTTTCATTACCACTATTGGGTGGGTTGTATTTGTAAACATATAATTTTATTTTCTTTTTCTTGTTTGTTTTCTTCTTTAAATTCTGAAAGTTTTATGTCTTCTCCACAGTATTGATTTTAAAATCAGAACTATTGAGCTTGATGGCAAGCGAATTAAACTGCAAATTTGGGATACCGCTGGTCAGGAGCGCTTTCGAACCATAACAACTGGTATGGTGGTTGTTTTCTGAACTATGGTTTACAAATGCAAATTTTGAAAAAGCTTTGGTGGAGTGACAATACTTTTAATTGTAGCATACTATCGAGGCGCCATGGGCATTCTGCTTGTTTATGATGTTACTGATGAGTCATCCTTTAACAGTAATCACTTTCATCTTTTAAGTTCTTATAATTTAATCATTGTTTTTCTCATAATACATGCTTCTCAAACATGCAGACATTAGGAATTGGATCCACAACATTGAACAGCATGCTTCTGATAATGTGAACAAGATTCTTGTTGGTAATAAAGCTGACATGGATGAGAGCAAACGAGTATGTCCTTCTAGTCTGCTTTAGCTGGTCAAATCTAGGGCTTTCATCAATGATGATTTTTAACTGTAATTCACAGGCTGTACCAACTGCAAAGGGACAAGCACTTGCTGATGAATATGGGATTAAGTTTTTTGAAACTGTAAGTAGTAATATGTCACACATCATTTTGCTTTTTATCTATTTGTTATTTATCTGCATAAAGTTGACTGCTTGTTTTTTTTACATCACAAGAGTGCAAAGACAAATCTAAATGTAGAAGAGGTGTTCTTTTCAATAGCTAGAGATATCAAACAGAGACTTGCAGAGAGTGATAACAGATCTGAGGTAGGCTTCCTTTTAAAGGAAAAGGTTACTCATATTGAGTGCTTGGTAGCTTTGATTGAGACAAGTAATTCCATTATGATGTTTGAATGAACTAATTTCTGCTGGAATCACTATTTATTTCCAATTTTTCTAACACCTATTTTAATTAGCCCAGGAGTTCTTTATGATATTTATTTATTGTTAATTTTCATTGATTGGTTAATGATTTTTTTTATCATAAATGTTGATTACGTTAAACAGCCAATGCCATTGATGGTTTCCTTGATATATTTACGTATCTTAAGTTGATGAGATCTTAATCTGGGGCGTGATGGACCAGAAAGTTTTTTTTTTTCTTCTTTTTTTTTAAAGTTGATAGTAAGTAGAGTTTGATTTTATTCTTTTACAATCATTCTGATCCTGGAATCCAAAAATAAGTACGAAAATTCAGCTCCATTTCAATGTATTTTTGACCCCCGAAGGATACAACTTGGATGAATTTGGTTTTCTTATTCCTTGCCTTGATAAGTTGTTTGACTGCAGGATCGGACAATCAAGATCAACAAATCAGACCAGGCTGCAACCGAGGCTACTGCAGCTCAGAAGTCAGCATGCTGCGGGTCTTGAGATCAATCGATTTGCCACAGATGGTGGATTGGATTAAATTGGGATCTAATTTGCTTGTTATAGGTAATATGACTTGTATGGTCTGAACATAATGGAACATGAGGTCTAGGTGCTTGCAATTTTAGCTCGGAGAACTAATGCCACGTTTATCTGTGCTAGGAGATGACAAACCTCCAGTTCCTGCTCTATTGTGTTTCTGAAACCAGTGTTCTTAGTGTGTATGATTTTCCACGCTGTCAGGTTAGTTGTCCTTTGCCACCAATTTTTTTTACAGGATAAGAGCATAGTATTTTACTAATTCAGTCCATTGTTTTCTGCTGTATTTACGTTTGAAATGAAATGTCATATTGTTTGCCTTTCTGCTGGTGTTTGTCGTGTTGTCATCATTGTTTTGGTTTCTGAAAGATAACAGAATAGATATTCTACAGCATTTGCATCTTAATTTTGAAAGGTGTTGCTTTAAGTTTTATTTAATCATGTATGGAGGCAGCATCATCTTATCCTAAATTCTCTTCGAAATTGTCGCGAAAGTTACTATTTTTTTTTTAAAAAAAAACTCTGTTTCTGCTTTGAACACGGAAACGAGAGTGTTGCACTTTTTTCACATTTTTTTTTTTTAAATTGCTCCCTACTGTGGTAATGTTGAATAAAGCTTTAAATATTTTGACATTTTATTTTCGTTATGAAAATCTCATAGTTTTTTTTATTTTATAAATTTACATTTTTTCAATACTTTTTATATTTAAGAAGGATCAACATCCTTATGCAAAAATGTTATGTTATACAATAGTGTATAGCAAATATGTTTTTATATTTTAATTTATATATTTTTTAAATACATACATATATATATATATATAAAAGAGTGCTTACCTGTTAAATGTTAAAAATAACCTTACAAGTTGTTGTTAAGATTTAAAAAATCAATGTAGTTTGAGGATTCTCATAATTATAATTATCTTTTAAGAAAGAGCTCGAGATTGAGCTCATCCTTCGATGATGGCCAGGGCAAATTTTACCTTTCCTCCCTGACCTCTGACCTCCGCCACCACTGCCAAACCATGCCCCGTGGGACTGTGCCGCCTCATGTGGCCTCCCCAAGCCTGCCCAATGGGCGATGCATGGATTAAGTGGTTGAAGATTAGGAAAGCAAATGGAGTGGATGCCTTTTGTTGGCTTCGATCGGGATTAACAAAAATATTTTACATGAAAATATGTACTAGAATTATATAGAAAACCAGAATAAAATTATTGAATATTTGATAAAATAATCCGAAACTCATTTCGACTTAAAGTTGGGGGAAAATAATCTAGTTTATTGAGTAAGGTGGATATGAATTTTTTGCGCTGGACCTAGAATTTTCTAACTTGATTGGTAAAGGTGTTGACCAGAATGCAATTGAGCCCAAGGAGTAAGAAACAAGCTAGCTAGTCATCAATAGTGTTGTAGAATCTAATGTGAGATTTACGTCGAGGAGAGTAGAAGATAGGTCAAAGTCTTTAGTTGACTTTGGGGCATCCCTAAGCCAAAGCTTAGTGATTGTTGTTGAAATCACTGGTTCACTTTGAAATCTAAGGTAAAGGACCACTTATTAAGATTTATTAATTTAAATTAACTATTTATCAAGCCAATTTATAATTTTAGTACGCATCATAACTAATAGCATAAGATTGTAAGATCATACAATTAAGTGAATCAAGGAGATTATATTAGATTGGATTGATCATATGAACCAATTAGGTGGCTTGGATAAGCAGAATGAATGTGGCATATCGGTAGAACAGCTCGTCTTCATATAATTACGAGCGAGCTGCTCTTCTTTATTTCCATTTTTCCAGAAGTTATTCCCTTTGTTTAAACTTGATCGAAGATTTAAGGACGGTTCAAAGAGCTTGCCGGACAATAGGAGTCAATGGATTATTTAGGGGGGTCAATTAAGAAAAATAAAAATAAGATTACAATACAATGATGTCATATCTGTGACGTTTGCAATCTCTTAAGCATGAGCTAGCAGGTGCGGTGTAGCTATCAAAACAAGTCCTAGTAGTTGGTAGACTTACTATATGTATCACTAGTTCTTTCCGTAATGGTTTCGCTGTCCAAAACCGTCTACAAATAATCTGATTTATTATATATATTTTGTAGGGCGACTCTCTTATCCATTTGGCTGCTGACCTCATCGACGAGGATGAAGATGACGCCAGCGTTGCGCGCGGAGACTGGATGAAGTCCAATGTCGCAAGCTCGGGAATTTTATAAAATAATATACAAATAAATTTAAAATTTTATTCGTATATATATATATATATATATATATATATATATATATATATATATATATATATATATATATATATATATATATTCACCTCGGATACTTTTTCTTAATCCACACCTCGAAATTTCATAGCATGACGCAGGATTCGTTACGTGTAGTCTTTATCCACAACAGCAAGTACCCGTGAAACTTCCAAGAATTTAGTGGGTCCTCACGCGTCAACGTTGACTTAGATCCTTGACTACGCGGGGGTCCGGGGATATATATAGTCGACCAATCCGGCGATTCTTACTATCGAGTTACAATCAGATTACAAGGATGAAGCCTGGTTCAGGAGATCATGAAACGATTCCGGAGTTCAATCTCGACCTCGAGCTATCGATCTCCGGCGACGACGGTAATCACGTGCACCAGGCGAAGCAGCAGAGGAAGCGGAAGAAGGCGGCGCACGACGACGACGGCATGTTCGAGTGCAAGACGTGCCACCTCCGCTTCGCGACATTCCAAGCGCTGGGCGGGCACCGGACCAGCCACATGCGCGGCGTCGGCCGGAAGGCAGCCCGGCTGGCGGAGGGCGGCGGCGGCGTGCTCCACCAGTGCACGGTGTGCGGGGCGAGGTTCACAATGGGGCAGGCTTTGGGCGGTCACATGCGCCGTCACAAGGTCGCCGGTGGGTGGAGGAAGGAGGAGAGGAGGAAGGAGGTGGAGGACGACTTTGGGGTGGCTCCTTTGGTGGTCAACATGTTCGATGTGGTGCGGAGGAGCGCGAGTTCTTGTCAGCTCCTGGAATTGTTCGTTTAATTAGTTACAAGATTCCACGAAGTCGATTCGTAATATCTAATTTAAAATCTTGATGTATCTATACAACAATGTCAATTCGGTGATACATAGTTATGGTAGCTGCCATCGTACAGCGTTTGCATTTTATTCTCTCGACCATATTCAATCCTTTCAGAATTTTGTTTTAAAAAAATGTCAAAATATCCTATTTTACATTTCGGCAAAATACGGTCTATAATATTCTAATGTTAAAAAATATATATATATAATTTAGCGTTTGCATTTTATTTGCCGAGATATAGATATATTACTATTCAATATTTATGAGAGTTTATAATCATGGTTGTTTACCAAATCACATCCTAACTAAACTTTTTCCTCAAGTTATCTTTGATTTTTCAACTTGCAATTCATTATAGATTTTATTATTATTATTATTATTATTGAATTGCCACTATCAATTTTTACCATTATACGATTTGAAACTCTTGTGCTATTATGAAATCTCAGACTATATGAAGAATCACAACTATATGTAATTATATACAATTTTATTTTACATTACAAGAAATTATTTTCACATGATCACAAGATCACTTAGTAATAATTTTATCATTCAAATTGTTTCTGCAGCTCAATTTTATAATTACAAAATCACACGATAATAATTTTATTATTACATCAAAATTCCACTCCAACATATTTAGAATCATGGCTATTATTTCACCAAACTACAATCCAACACTCTGGATGCAACCATTATTGTGAATGAGAAATTACGTGCCAAAGTTTATGATTAAAATGTTTCAGTGGAATAAAAACAAACCTCTAATACTCCTAGCAACAAACATGTACCTGTCATCCTAGCAACAATCACACTTGATGGAGAAACCTGGCGGTATAAGAAACTCTTGAACATCAAAATCTGAAAATAAGACAGCTACGAAAAGAAGTTACTGAGCAAATACAAGTCAATGAGGCAACCAAACTGCAATCCTTACAAAATATAGTCATACAAATTTCCACAAAGGAACAAATCATATCATATGACCTAAGGAAAAAGGCCGACAAACGAAGCAATAGCCGCCAACCCTGGGGCATCAAGTTGTGACCAAACTAACATAAGCATAAACTACCAGATGCTGGGGTCTAGAGAACCCATAAGGGGTCGAAAATCTGGGCGACACTAACTGAAGGTACTGATGATATCTTTGCTTAATCATCAGCAATGGGGAGGCTTTAATTAGCCAAAAATCAAAGCCACCATGAATACCACAAGCAAATCTAAGTGTTCAGAGAACCTACTACTACAATCAAGCCACAACTAGAACCTACAGCGTGGCCATGCAACAGGCAAACACCAAATGAATTCTTAGAAGCACTTCCGGTGGACAATTGCGGGACCAGACTCCTCGTATTCGCCCTTCGAAATCCACATCTGCATGAGTGTCAAATGTCAGCATTGAAATGCCATGTATCAAAATTTCGCCAAAAGGATTGAGATTGCATATTAGTAGGGTGTACCTGTTGGAAGGTGCTAAGGGAGGCAAGGATAGATCCTCCAATCCAGACACTGTACTTCCGTTCAGGTGGGGCAACCACCTTAATTTTCATGCTACTAGGGGCAAGAGCAGTAATCTCTTTGCTCATACGATCAGCAATGCCTGGAAACATAGTTGATCCACCGCTAAGCACCACATTACCATACAGATCTTTCCTGATATCTACATCACACTTCATGATGGAGTTGTATGTGGTCTCATGAATTCCAGCAGACTCCATGCCAATTAATGATGGTTGGAATAGAACCTCTGGGCACCTAAATCTCTCAGCACCAATAGTTATGACCTGGCCATCAGGGAGTTCATAACTCTTCTCCACAGCTGAGCTAGTCTTGGCAGTCTCCAATTCTTGTTCATAATCAAGGGCGACATATGCCAGTTTCTCCTTTATGTCCCTGACAATTTCCCGTTCTGCTGTTGTGGTGAACGAATACCCTCTCTCAGTAAGGATCTTCATGAGAGCATCTGTGAGATCACGGCCAGCAAGATCCAAACGAAGAATAGCATGAGGAAGTGCATATCCTTCATAAATTGGAACAGTATGGCTGACACCATCACCAGAGTCAAGCACAATACCTGTCAAAAACACACCAATCAGACCAGTGAAAAACCTAATATCTTTTAATAAATCAGCCATATCAATACAAACCGGTAGTACGGCCACTGGCATAGAGAGATAGAACTGCCTGAATTGCAACATACATTGCAGGCACATTAAATGTCTCAAACATGATTTGGGTCATTTTCTCTCTGTTTGCCTTGGGGTTAAGAGGGGCTTCAGTTAGTAGTATTGGGTGTTCCTCAGGAGCAACACGGAGTTCATTGTAGAAGGTGTGATGCCAAATTTTTTCCATGTCATCCCAGTTGCTGACAATTCCATGTTCAATTGGATACTTCAAGGTGAGTATACCTCTCTTTGACTGAGCTTCATCACCTACATAAGCATCTTTTTGACCCATACCAACCATCACACCAGTGTGCCGGGGTCTACCAACAATACTGGGGAATACTGCTCGAGGTGCATCATCACCGGCAAATCCAGCCTGTTTGACAAAGGCAACAGAAACACAAGAAATTTAGGTGGCTATGCCCAGAACTGAATCACAGATTTGAATATCAAAGAAAAATTAAATGTTAATGCCGAATGAATGACCTTGACCATTCCAGTTCCATTGTCACAAACCAGAGGTTGAATATCCTCAGCATCAGCCATTTTCTGTAAATCAGATCCAGTAATGCACACGTGCAAATCAGCAGTCACATCACAATAAGCTTTATGGAACATGATAAATTACAAAGCACGAATTTAGTCAAATAAGGTCAGCAAAATTTTAAAAGCAAAGGCCCTCCCTTTGCATTTATCTTCAAATCAAGGTAGCACAGTCAAGGAATTATCAACTGTTAATTCTAAATATTTCAGGAGTGAGAGATATCTACATATAAGTCCTTAGGGTAAGAATCCTAAACAGGCCAAATTATCAAAGCAAACTAAAAAGGATTGCGTAAGATTGCGTTGCCCTGAAAAAGGTCCCTAACCAGCTAGTTTTTTGTGGTTGGCTCATAAATATTTCCCTGCCAAACTATCATGTACTTTATGGGAGAAGAGAATCTAACTTTTCCTTAGGCCCAATCAACACAAAACCACAAGTCCTGAATCAAGACTATAACGTTTGGCAGTTAATTTCACTAGCAGAAGTATCAAACCTAATTTGCCAGATATCTCTTTTTATCATAGTCAGAATTATTTCACAAAGAAAATTATATGTAATTGTGAATCGGTAAGGCTGACATGATCCATTTACTCTGTTTAGACAATTAATCGAGTTCTTTCTTGGCTTCAAGATTTACGTTTCAGTCTGATACTAGCAAAAAAACTAATCACTGAATCCGCTTCTTTGAGTCTTTGACTGCTAAAGGAGAACAAATTTGAACAGAAAGGAAATTTTTTTTAAAATAACAGATGATATTTTTCTGATTGAGCCAGCAATAGATTTCTACTATAAAAATCAGATTCAACAAGAAACTGATAAAGAAGATCATAAAAAAATATCATTTTTTCAAGAAAAATTATGAATCCTGTCCAAAAGAAGATCAAGAGATCAAAACACGAAGAAAAAAAAACAACCTTGGATCTAATAACTTACCCGATCTAATTCAAAATTAAACCTAAAGTTTCATCTTCTTGAGAGAAAAGCATCATTTTTAGTCTACTAATGAGTCAGATCGGTCTAAAAACGACCGGAGTCAAAACCACTAGATCCAGAAAGAAACAAAGGCGATCAACAGAAGAAGAATATATAA
The DNA here is from genome assembly GCF_044706935.1 of Curcuma longa. NCBI lineage: Eukaryota > Viridiplantae > Streptophyta > Magnoliopsida > Zingiberales > Zingiberaceae > Curcuma > Curcuma longa. The sequence goes on from NC_133871.1 coordinate 9,080,844, forward strand.
ACCAACAAGATCGGAAGAAGAGGAAACTGGATCTGACCTTTACCGAAGAAGGCGACTAGATAATCGGGAGGAGGTGGAGCAATAGGAGACGCCACAAACCGGGGGAATGGAAAGAGGCGACTACTGTGGAATGCTGAGAGATCCGTCACTTTAATAAGGACAGGTAGCTTGTGAATAAATAAATGAGAAGAAAAATTCAAAACACGAGGGCAAAGTCGGCAAAACACAAAATTGTCCATTATTAAAATTATCAAAAGATATTTAAAAAAACAAATTAAAAGGGTGTCTTATAACAGCTAAGAGTAACCGTTAAAATCGATTTAAAACGTATTAAAATAAATCAGTTTAATTTAATTAAAATTACTATACATATATCACTTTTATATAAAAATTCTTTATCAATTTTTAAATCATTATAACAATGACTAATACAATGATGTTATAGTAATTACCAATTGGCTGCTATAAAAATTTCACCATTTTTTAAATATTGTTGAAGGGATTTTGAATTTTTTGACTAACTTAATAAAGTGTTTTTTTATTTAAAATTATTTTATGTATATTTTATCAAATTAAATTTAAAAATAATTTACTTTAACAAATTGTAACAGCTGCTCTTTTCTGTTATAATATTAAAATAAAGGTATTTTTGGTATCTCAAATATATTTTGATTTTTCATGAAAAAGAGTATCTTTTTAACTATTCTAATAATTAGGGATGATATTTTAATTTTTATCCCTTCTAAACTATGTTTACGCAAGGGTGTTATTGTGCCTTCATAGAAATGTGATAAATTATCTAGAGAGTTTATGCAACAAAATATATAAATTTTAGAAAATAAATTTAATTAGAAATGAGGTATTGAGTTGCCAATGCCTTTTTCATAAGTATTACAATTACAATTTGTTCATCCAAATAAAGACGCTCATTGTTTCAGTTAGTCGCTAGATTGTCTAACGAATTACAACTTTGTGAATCCACACCCTTCAGTAAAAGGTGGAATCCACCACTCAGCGGTTCTACACGATCGGTCCTACAACCATTTGTGAGGAGGTAAATCGAAAAACTACAATTGACTACGACGGAGGAGAACCCTTGCCTACTTCAACAATTCTGTTCTGTCGTAACCAACTCAACTATGCCCCGAGAGCGTGAATCCACAACCCAAAGATGGAGCTCAGAGTTGTCAATTGCAATTACGACTAGAAAGTTTTTAGTTGGATCGACCAAGTTGTAAATCTTGACGGCAGCAATTTGCGAAGAGTTAATTGCTACAATAATGATAACAACTGATCGATTTGCAATTTGCAAGATGTTGGCGTTACTTGCCTCTAGATTAAACATTCAAAGAAACTAGAAGTTGAGAATCAAAGGTAGTGGTTCTTAACACCAGCAGAAACATGGATGTTATATGCTATAATTGATCTTAAGGAACAGAGAAGAAAAGAGTCCAGCATTTTCACTGCATAACAAAAAAATTTAAATTTCTAATCCAACTACACATAGGTGTTGTATCTTTAGTCAATACCTTTGATTTTGAGCAACATGTGCACAATGATCTTAACTTAATGATTGCAACAGCTTAGATGAAAGAGGAAAATTAGAGTGAAATATGAAAAAAAAAAAACTTTATTGTCAAAATAATGCTTGTTGGAAACTTCCATGCTCGAGTGATCCTCCGATTTTCCCTCGCTACTACATCTGTTCTGTATCTACTCTATAGGTATGATGTAACAATTCAAAAAGTAATACTGAAATTTATGTACAAGATTTTTACACTAAATAATTTCCTAACTTTTACCTAAATAACATGTTTTCTCCTATCTATATCATCTTGTCTCATCTTTAGAAGTTCTCCTTGTGGAAGTGGAAACGGGTAGTGGTAGTATGGCTGAATTCTTGCGATAGATCTCTAAGTTGTTTTGTGAGCGCCGGGGATCCACAGTAAAAAACACCTGCATACCACCTATTAGGAAATAGAAATCCACAAAGATAAAAGTTCAGGTTAAAGTAGAAAAATAGTTCACCAATTCTTGCGGCTTGGTGAGTGTTAGCCAAATCAGAGAAAACTTTCCTCCAGTTTGGTCTTGCAAAGTGCGTTCGTATCTGTCATGAACTTGTAAGAGATTATAAATGAGCAATTTTATTCTTTTTATCTGAATTATGAGAAGCTTCATTTACCCGGCTTCCTGAGACAATATCGACACCGCTTTTTGCATGTTGGAGTGACTGGACCATTGCAATGAGGGTTGACCTTGCATCACCTTCTTCATACACACTTGTCAAGTAGTTGTGCATTTCTATGGCATTCTATAAATTGAATCGGTTAGAGTCCTACGTGAAATGGAAATATCATCAAAAGATCAAGGAAGCAAGATTTAAAGTACATTGTGGTCACTTTCAGCAACATCATTCATGACACCTTTGAACCAGTCAAATGATCCTTGTTCCCTTGTTACCCAGTAGAAGTAAGCCCTTCCTGGGCCATTTGATTTGATGTTGCTAGGATCTGGGTTATGCATTCTTTGCAAATCCTGCATGAACCATAAACAGGTTAATAGTCACATAAGATTTTGATTTTTTTTGTGGAAGGAAATGCATATAACATATACTTCGTTGTTCTTTATATTGTTCAGGAGATCCTTCAAAATACTTATAAACGGCGTTGCACCAATTCCTAGTCCAATGAGCAAAAGAATATCGTATTTCTTGTAATTTTGAGCTGGAGCACCATATGGCCCATCAATGTAGAGCTTAGGAAATCTGAAAATAGATTAGGTTACTCATTAAAGTTTGATGCATTGTGTCAGGTTACTTTTAAATGGATGATATATGGATTGCTACAATGGTAGAGTGGTGAGTCACCTTGTGTCTTCGGATTGCACGTCTGCTACAATTGTGGTTTCAAGTCTAACTAGATTAGCCTTTTTTGAGGTAACCTGAGCCTCACAGACCTGTATCAGGAGATATATGTTTGTTAGTTCTCAGAAGTACTATAGGCGTTCTTCAACAATGACAGCTGCTTTCTAAATCAACTAACCTTTCCAAATAGGTTTCTTAGCTCAGTTGTCCAGTCACCCAAGGTTCGGATATGAACACTCAAATGATCATCTCCTGGTGCAGAGGTGATTGAGAATGGATGCCTGTTGAGATAAATTCATAGATAAGTACAGAGATAATAGATAATCACTTCGTATCCATTCATTCTGAAGCTAAGCACATACCATTCAAAAGTTGAGACATCAGGGCATTTGACAAATAGGTACATTCCACTTTTGTATTTGAAGCCTTGTGGCTTTTTCATATGTATTGAAAGAACATTACCTGGATATATTGCAGCCTGCATGAAAGATACATGTGAAAATAAGGCCTCAACTTTGCACTTCTTGCTTAGTGATTAGGTTATGGATATTGTTTGAGGTCTTGTAGAGTATGTTACCTTAACGATGCTGACAGCATAGCTGTTCTCCCGGACAGTGCGAATTATTCTCTCACAAGCATAAAATGATACTGGAACTGCAAGATACATCCATGTCTGTGCACATACATAGAGGAAACTTAGTGCCAAAATATCCACACAGAACAGATACTTGGAGACTGTTACACACTGGGAAAAAATGACTTACTGTCTTCTTGTACCATTCCTTAGTCAGGAAAATGAAGTACGAATGGATTATCAGAAGGATGTATGCAATAACCAGAAGATGGTGAGCATACCAAAATGCATTGAACCCAGCTAAATGGTGGAGAGGTGATGGCAACTTCACCACACTCCTCCTGAAAGAATGTGTTGCTAGTGTGAAAGAAAATGCCATGATGAATATCATGAGAATACCAGTGACACCTGGAGCACTCTCTACCAGAGTCATATAAGTGGGTTGCTTGTAGTTGAAATTAGGTCCCAATGTGCTCATGAATTTGGAATTTGGACATGTAATTAGCCTAGGAAAATCACATGTTACATGTGCAAGGGTGTGCACTGAAGTTCCAATAGTTATTGCCAGCGCAATGGTCTGCAATTTTTAAACAAGCAAAAATGAATAGATAAATAAATATACATATTTTAGGTGTGATTAATATGGTGAAAGTTTGATACCTTGTGGAAGTTGATATTGTCATCAAATGGAATTACCGAGCTAAGACAAGTTGATCTGAGCCTTGTGAGGGTGTTGCGACAAACAGGGATGAGAATTAAGGCCATATTCAATTTCAGTGTCTCAGCAGCAGCCTTGGCTATGCAGACGCAATAACCCATCACTTCAAATGCTGCTCTCCTTTTGTACTGAGCAAATTTCCATGAAGCTAGGACTATATTAAGTAACAACCAAAAGGAAAGAACCCATATCCTTTTCCAATTCTCATAAACAAAATCTACGGTGGAGGTGATGACTCTATTTATTGGATTTCTATATCTCTTAGGTATCATTGTTCTAGCAAGGGTATGTGAACTTTTGATTGTGTTCTCACTTCCTTGTGAGCAAACCATTCCTTGGAGTAATGTCTCAAGCTGCCAAAGCTGGGATAAATATTGAAAGCATTGCAAGTGAATCAAGCATTGGAAGCCATTAGCTTATCATAAGTTAAGAAGTTTCTCCAATTCGGATATTTCATTGAAAATGGAAACATGCCTTTGTACCTCAATATAGCCGACGCCATCCGGGTCGAGTTCCTCCATTATGAGTGCTGCATAGGTTGCTGCATGATGTTTCAATTTCGCAAGCTTGTTTGCTGAGGCACTCAGGATAATAATCTAAAATAAGGCATATTATTTATTCCACAGTGTAAATAACATTTAAGCAAAGTTTTCAACATGGAGTTTCTTTAAGATATCGATTGGTTACCTCCTTCACTTCATCTTCAGATAGCTTTCCATCACCATTCTTATCACACCTATTCATTAACATAGCAGATCATGTCATAACTATGTTGGAGTGATCAATGATGTGAGAACATAAAACTGAAGCAGTGATTACATGTCAAAGAATATTTGTAACCGAGAATCAAAGTTTTGATCTGTCATTTCTTCCCAAAATTCTTTTAGTTCATCTTTGGTTATACCATCATCTGGTTCCATGTTTCTTCTCCTTGCTAAAGCAACAAATAACTCTTCAGCAAACTCCTTTGACTCCGCCATGCCTTGCATTTGGTAGTTGAAACAAAGATAATGAGGATTAGGACAATCAGATATATCTGATACCTACAATCATTTTTCAAATCTCAAGCATGTAAGGAAGTAAGTTTTTGAAGAGTATTCAAGTTCTATCTGTTAGTTTCCAAATTTTAATTGAAGTGCCTTCGCTTGAACAGGGCTTCAAACCATTCAAAATAAAAAAAGAAAAATACAGGTCTTATTCCTCCACATTTCTAGTTTAATTAGCTAGCTTATAAGCCACCTTTTCTGATTTGATTTGTATAAACTTGGATTTGCTAGTTGCAGTGTCAAAACAGGCTATGAAGGAAAAGGTCACAATATGTTCATCCTTCAATCTAATCTTCAAGTTCACTGTTTGCGAGTCTTTAAAGAATCCAAATTTTACATCAGATAAAAAAGAAAAGAGAATTGTTTGACTTCGAAGATAAATTCCTAGGAAGACATTTTGTCTAATTCTTAAGCTCAAAATGCATGATTTACCTGAGTGAAAATTAAAATGTCAAATTCTTCCTCAGGAGAACTTACTTGAATGCGAAGACAAATCCCTGGGGAAGACACTTTACCTAATCTGCAAGCTCAAAATGCATTGATTGCCCGAGTAAAAAATGTAACCCTCTTTCTCTGGAGGGCTTGTCGATCTTCATGCTTGATCCCTAGCAAATCCCTAGCAAAAGATGGCAAAAGATCGAAGAACTCACCGATGCAACGGCCGAAATGCTCCTTTGGAAGCCTCCCATCGACGGCCAATTCCTCGAACCTCTTCTCGACGGCCACCCACCCCCCGCTGCCGCCGGAAGTCTTGTCGAGGAATCGGAGCCCTCTGAGCCCGGTCTGTGCGCGGGACGTCATCCGAGCCATCTTCGATTGGGAATTCGGCCTCCCTGCGCAGCCAGGGCTCTTGCGTGTGGAGCCGATTCGGAAGGAATTCCTGAATCCGACCTTGACGCTGGAGTGTCGGGAGAGGAAACTCCCTGTCCGGCGAGGTGCATTGTCTGGCAGCGGCTCGGTGGCAACATTCGTTTGGTCCACGACGACGCTCTCGAGCTCATGGCCCTTGTGGTCGCTCCGCGGGGTGTCCATGGACTGATGAACCGTTCCCACGGTCGCCGGCGAGAACTTCCGGTGGTGGTGGTGGTGGTGGTGGAATCGGTGGGATTGCCTCGGCCCTTCTATTTCTACGGCGTTCTTGGCGTTGCGTCCATTATCGTGTTAAATGTGAGGTGGCTGGCGAAAATCACTACTATCACATTATACTAAATAGTAATTATAAGATTTTTAAATGATTTTTAATTATATTTAATATATATATATATATATAATATTTTTGATTAAGTTGAATTAAAAAATATTTTATTTAAATATATTACAATAACTACTTTTTAATGAAAATAATTATTCAGAGTGTCCTCTGGACGGTTGGTGAGTTGTTACTACTCGCAACCAACCACCTCACATGACCGCGTTAAGTGGGCCCCGGATGTCTCTGCTGGCGACATGGAAAGTGTATCCACCGAAGACAACACTTGCACCGTCGTACTCTTTTCCTTTTTTTTTTAATTATTATTTTCAGTTTTTTAGTAGGTTGGAATCTAATTCCACCAGCTTAATTGATCTTTTTTTAAAAGATAAACTAACAAATATAAAGCTTGCAAATAAACGAATGGTACGGGAAGAACACACTTCTTCGCTACCATTCGTCTTTAAAGTTGATCGCCAAACAAAGAATATTTTTGTTCTTTACTCACATGGTTTATGTTGTGTTTCAATTCATGGTACTCGCTTGTTTTTATTGGAGTTGTTGGTACAATGTAGAATGATGATATAATATTACTTAAATGAAATCGAGATTAAAGTTGGATTCTATCTCTTTAAAATGAATTTACCCTACATATGATACTCACGAGATATGACAATCATCTTCCAAAATACAATGACTTAATCTTACAATAGTAGCATTGTAAATCGCAAGACTCTGAATCGATGAGATTTCTCGAACTCTTTAAATGCAAATATGGAATACAATGTTTGTTTTGGTTTGAATTGAATGAATAGAATGATACTTTGTGAAGAGTTAAAAGAACCTCTTAATTTAATCAGATCTCATCTGTCCAATTGAATTGGATGATCTAGATTGCATTATTTCTTAAGAAACACAATACCCCATCCATTTGGAAACTAACGACTCAAATTCAATCTTTTCATTTGGATGCATCTATGTCTTTTATTATAAATTCAATAACTAAGATTGAGTCTTTCAAAAAGGCACTTATACCTTCTCACTTGGATGAATCGAATTTATCTATCTTAATTCGATCGACTATCTAAATTAAATCATGTCATCTGATTTCTCATTCACACACTATTGATTCAAAATTAATTTTCCAACAGTTTGGGGCCTAATAAATTATTGCCCCTGCCAATTAATTCGAATATATTAAGTTTTGCTCAAAGAGGAGAGAAGAGAAGAGTGAGTTGGTAATTTATAATTTAATAGTCATTAACTTAGATAAGTTCGAGTTAATAATCAATTTACTACTCATTGATCTGAAATTAATTGGTCATTAGAATTGGCCCATGGATCACGAATCAAATGTAGCCCAAATTGTGGAGTGTTGATTTCCACACGATTTCATCTGAAGTTTTGATTTGTTAGATTGGATTTAACGATTTCTATATAAAACTAATTATAGTTTCGTAATGTCGAACGTAATTTTTTTTTTAAAAAAAAAAGAATCTCGGGATATTGTCAAATTAATTTTTCAGAATGAATTATCTGGAAAATTAATTTTATTTTACAGTAACTGTAAATATCCTTTCCTAAAAATAGTAATTTAAATTTTAGTTAACAATATTTGTGAAAAATACAACTGACATCAATTCTAGTTAGTTAGGATACTTGATTAGAAGTTTGAGTTTAATTTCTGTAATGAAATTTGACTAAATCTAAATAATTAATCAAAATTAGATAAGATGAAATATACATTTTCTGTAATGAAACTTGACCGAATCCAAATTAAATTGGGATGAAATATACATTAAACCCACGATAAAAATGAATGACTACGAAATATTGTGGACATGGAATTCCACCCAACTATAGAAACTATGAGACTGACATAATGTTTGTTAAAATATACAATATTTATAAGATGTTATATATATACCCCAACAAAGGAGGAAATTATCTCGACATCGTCGATCCATTTGCTCAAGCTAAGGAGTTATCACCTTATTGGACAACTTTTTTTCGTACAAAAGGTGGAATCTAGCATTCCGTGGCCCCACAACCTTCTATAACCAACTCAACTATGTCCCGAGGAGCTATCATTGTTTTCTCTTCAATTGCATTGATAGTCTCTAAGAGCAAATTAAATCGATGAAACACCTAGATTTAACAAAATATCAATAAGAAATCATTTACAAGATTGTCACATTAATGGTACAAATATGTTTTATATATGTTCATATCCATAGATTTAAAGAAATCATAATAAAGGATGGCTTTCAGAACCCTGTCAATTTCAGGATTGGACTCATGCACGTACTCGATCATTTGAGTGCAGTGCACTCCCAGCATACTTTTAAAAATTTTGCATTACAAATCACAGCCACGAAACAATCATTTTCTATTCCTCTTGTTTTATTTTATTTTATTTCATTTCAGTTTCTGAATCATACAAATTGGAGGTGGACATCGATTCGATAACTTGCACCGTCCAGTTTGCGTGCCCATCTTAGAGCATCTAATCAATTTTGTCCACTCCATGCGAATTCCATGCCAAAACATCACGTAACAACGTTCTTAAATTATATTTATTTATATATTATTTATTTATTGATTTATGCTCGAATCGATTTCAACGACACATGATCGTCAAAAATATTCTGGTCGATCTCAGATTTCAACGACAGGGATTTCTTGTTCATTCTCGAGCAGAGGATCGATTTCGATGCGCTGATTGTGCGCCACGCCGCGGAATCCGTCAAACATGGCGGGTCTCGCCATTCCTTCGCTGATGACGTCAGTGAGTCTTCACTCTCACGTCGTTTTGGAAAGCGATCGAACAAAAGACGAGCTAGCGCAGCGGACAGCCGCGCTGAGGCGCTCTCAAGCCTCGTCGGAGGCGGCCCGTCGCCTTTCGCAGTCGCGTTCTTCCGGATGCTGGGCCCCGGTCCACCGACCTTCCGCTGAGGCCGCCACTGCCGCGGGCCCCGCCGCCCACCGCCCTTCCTCCACCTTCTGATTCCTTCCTTCCTGCAGGGAGAGAGAGAGAGAGAGAGAGAGAGATGGTGAGGACCACTAGAACTTGACCGGACGGGCAGGTCCGGTTCGAATTGATGGGGCAGGCAGTGTTCACGCAAGGAATCGAGCACCGCCGCAGGAGCGTCTTTGACCAGGGAATGCTTAAATAGTTAAATGTCAATTTCAAAATAATAGCTGCAGATATTAATTATAAACTATTTTTCCCTATATATTTTTAATTTCAAAATGCTGCGGTTTTTATTACGCACGTATTTATCATTTATTTGGTTTGACGTGGACACGCAGCGCGCGCGTGATGGTGCCGCACTCATAACGCGTTGAAGCGCGGCTAAGCCGTCGGCACGTGTCTCGAGAACCGGAATCCCGATGGGTCCCCCTCTCGGAGCGTTACGAATCGTGCTCCACGCCAACGCCCACGGGCCCCACCTCCATCGTGTTCGATGCTCGGAGTGGCCGAACTCGGTCCTTGGAGAGTGAAAAGGCCGCACGATTCATTCCAGCAACAATTTCAATCGAATTCAATATGTTTTGAAAATAACATAAAGAAAGCCCCAGTTAATAACTATGAGGATCGAACTAGCAAAAAGTGTAACTCTGGGGGAGCAAAATGGAAGTGCGCCCAGTATTAATTAATATATGCAGCGCCGGATTGCCGATGCTTTCGCCTCTGGCAAGTTGCAAGCCACGTCATTTTGTACGAGGCCTAATCATGCCTTCCCTCCTCGCTTTCTCCTTATTTATTATCGAGCTGAGAGTTGCAGGAAGAACTCTGCTACGGCTGTTTCCCTTGTGCCTAGTTTTTTCCTACGCTCGACGGCTCCTTTTTTAGCTCTGTTCTTCTATCTCTACATGCATGGAGATTTCTAACGCTCACTACCAGGTAAATCAGTTCTCTGGCCACCTTCACTTTTCTGAGTTCTTGAGGTTTCTCATACATCCTGCACTACTGAACTTTAATTTGGCTGGATTTAAATTATTTATACGCATGCTTCTTGCAAGATCATATATAGTTTCTGAGTAATTTTGAGGGCCTAGCATGAGATTTCTTAATTTATAGTGAATTCTTCTATTCTCAAATTTTCAACGCACGAACAGTATCAGTTTTCTTCTTCAGATCCATTTTGAGTGTTCTTTTTGGTAAATAAAGCTCTCCTATGTCTTCTACTGATCATCACCATCCTCCAGTATACAACCAACATTAACTTAACTTACGATTAATGATTTATACATGACTAGATGTTCAAGGCAAAAGAATATAGGAAATTGCATTAAGTTTTCAAAGTTCCTGCGATTGGCATGAAGTGTTGGTAATAAGTTTAAGATGATGAATTATAGAATAAATTATGTGCTTTCAGGGCTTTACTCTTCAACTTTAACACCAAGAATTGTCCTCCAGAAGTGCAAAATCTTCCTAAGGTCATGTTATTATATATATATCTATATATATTTATATCAATCTCAAATCTGGCTCTCTCACTGATCGATGCTTCTATATATGTGTGTCTGTATGTTATCTCCTTAGACAATGGCAGCAGGACATCGAGCGGAGGAAACATCAGCGATCAGATACCCCAAGAGTACTCAGCAGGTACCGCGAGCACAAGAAAGAAAAATAAGGCCTGCTCCTCCAGAACAAGTCCTGCAGTGCCCCAGGTGTGCTTCCACCAACACCAAGTTCTGCTACTACAACAACTACAGCCTCTCCCAGCCCAGGCACTTCTGCAAGGGCTGCCGGAGGTACTGGACTCAGGGAGGCTCCCTCAGAAATGTCCCTGTTGGGGGTGGTTGCAGAAAGAACAAGAAACAATCATCGTCTTCTCCTTCATCCACCTCCGTCTCCTCTTACAAGAAGGCATCGCCGGAGCAGGATCTCAGTAGCAGCGTCATCACTGCCCTGGTCGCTCCGCAAGCCCTGTCTTTCGCTAGCCAGCCACCGACCAAACAGTTGGCGGGCACATCAGCTGCCCCAAGTGGGTTTCTCGATATGCTAACGAGCGGGTTGCCGGGCAGCGCAGGCACTGCAGCTGCTGCTCATGGCAGCTTTGGCGGCGTGTACTGTGGCGGGGAGGAGAGTGCAGAGCTGTGGTTTGATAGTGCGGCAGCAAGCCCTACCACTACGACTACGAGCATTAATAGCCACCTGCCATGGCAGGATGCAGCAGGGAGCATATTGCTGGATTGCAGCTGGGGTGGTAATGGAGGTGCAGTTGGGAATTCCTGGCAGGAGCTGATCAACAGCTCTCTGCTGTGAAGTAATTAAGCGAAATTAATGTCGGCTAAAGATTCTAGCTATATCATATAGTTTTGTTGATCTTGGAACATGAAGTCGTCTTTTGAAGACTTGTATGTCACGCATCTCTTGAGATATATATTACTACAAGGGAGTGTTTTGTCAGGCGAACACGATTGGCTGTCATATTCAAATCAGCGTAATTCGTTCAATTAAAGGGTTTGTTGGAGGTCCGTTTTCTTTTCTAATCATCGATAATCAACATGTCATAATAACACCTACCTAACAAAGTTCTCAGCCGAGATAATCAATTAATTTCATGATAGATGGATCTATAAAAAATAAGGGATATTTTGAAAATATGGACTCATAAAAAATAAGATAGATATTTTGATAATATAATATGTGATTTAAATATTATTTAGGTACGGGGAATACTGAAGAAGAAAGGTTTGAAGGGGAAAAAATATCCACTCATCTACCTGTCCATCATTTTCAGTGTTGACATCGTTTTGTCTTTGTCATCGCCTCCGAGTGCTCTCAATCATCACAGCGCTTTGCCACTTAGGCGACCTCTACTGTGCCACCAGCCATATCGCTTCATGATCCTAAAAGGCCACCCTCCCTAGTCCCTCCCCATTTGCGATAGATTCTATGCCCCCTCTGTTTCGTCGTATCAAGGAGAAAAATGACGGCCAATGAGACTAATTACTTCTAGATACTAAAATTCATTCGTTTCATATATTTGCTTCTAGATTTTGTTCACGCATTGTTTACAATCACGTATCCAAAGCACAAAAAGGAAAGCGTGTAGAGGAGCTCGGGCCATATGTACACATATGGTCAACAATGAATAATATAACCTGTCTATGTTGATCATGATTTGAACTCAAAAAGCACAAAAAAAAAAAAAAAAGAAAAGAAAGAAAAAATACAGGGTGGTCGACGAGTGCTTACACAAAACAGCAAGCGAAGCGTTTAACCAGGCACGTCTTCGGTCTTGTCCATGGCCTTCTTTGCTAGCTCATATCCAGCGAAGTTCATAGCACCGAGAGGCGCAATCCAGAAGAACCTTGGGACAGCTCCCTTGAAAAGGCCTAGAGGACCTTCCTTGCGAAGAATGGAGAATGCGACCATTTGCATTGATACTGGAAAACCCCGCGGCGCAGTCATCATTCGCGTCTTCATGACATCAAAGGGTGTGGTGACGACAGCAGCAAGTCCACCGGATAAAGCCCCCACTGCAACAGTTTCCCAGGGTTCCAGTTCTCGGTTCAGAAGGTTCTGTACAGCCTATCAAAGCGTTTAAAAGTAAATGTATCAACAAGATGAACAAAATCTTTAAGAGTATAAGGTGGGAATGAATAATAGGAGTAAAAGTCTATAGCTAGTCTGAAGATGCATAAATCCAACAAATGAGAACTTAACAGTAGTCAGAATTTATCTACCTTCTTAGATTCAGCATACAGACACATCCCAGCAACATAAAATGGGACCTCTCGGCAAAGTGTGGCACCAGTCCCACGGAAAAATCCTTTCAAACCATCTTGTCGTAGGGTGCCTACAATTGCCTCTCCTACATTATTGAAGATGCCTGCCTGTAGCCTCTGCTTCATGACTTCACAAGGGATTCTAACTGCTGTCCCTAAGATTGTGCTGCAAAAGGATGCCATGGATTGCACCTACAATGCAATGGCCGTGGCAAGTGAATAATTATTGTAGCAAGCTTCTACTGTTCGATGTTATATAGGGTAGAGAAGCAATGCCATTTGATCTTGTGAAGTGTTTGGATCTGACACATTGTCATGGCTATTAGCCATATTTTAATCACAGTATAATGAAGAAAGATCAGTTATGAATAGAACTCAAAATAAAATATACGTCTAAATTGCTGGGTTGAATCAATCTCTCCCAGGGGAAATTGAAAAAATAAAAACATCCCCGAATCTTATACCTGGAGATCTTGGAGATTTGGTGCAACATTTATTAGCACAAGCCTAGTTGCTTCAAAGATACCAGTCCTCAATCCATGGCTGAAAAAAGAACAAAACCAAACAAAGATGAACCATGCTTAAACAGATTTAGCATTGAACAAGAGAACTCACCTAGAGAATTGTCCTAGGATTGCTGGAATTGAACCCCTGTACAGCCCACGAATACCAATTTCTGGTAATTTAGAGACGAGCTCTGGGAATGAAAGCGTTGATGCTTGTACACGTGTCTGATAAAGAAGAAAATAAATGACTAAACATAGCACCCAAAATTTAAATGCAATAGATGAACTAAGTCGCAGAGTCTGCGAATGAAAATTGAGATACAGAAAGTTGCTTCTGTAATGACAGAATGGTTCAAAGATTCTTGCTAAGAAATACAATTTTTCAATAGTATGAGAGCTGAGATTAATTAAAGATTAAAGACCAAAGTTGATTATCCTTGGAAACCGGTAGCACCACATTTTTCAACCAGAAATTAAACTGAAAGCATGATATACTTCAAAATTGTGAGTTTGATATTTGACTGAACAAAACAAGCTTTAAGGAATTAGACATTGCTTTATTTTTCCATACTTCAACTTAAAATTGACTCTAACTGATTTTGAAAATAGAGCATGCAGTTTAGCACATCCATCTCCTGAATGGATGAGGACCATTTGCAAACCATTCCACACAGACAACCAGTCTGACAGCATTAGATTGTGATTTTAAATGTCACCTTGAGTGGGAAGAAATAAATATATATTGAGCATCCAAGCAATATATATTGCAGTTTCATAGTACTAATAAACAAAATGAACTCTTTAAATTTGTAGTTTGTACATCAGCAACTAGTTTACAGGAAGGAACTTAAGATATTACAAGAGAATAAAAATTATTGTGCAAAACCCCGATACATAATAAAGAAAAAAAAGTACCAAGTTTAATCAGTTTTCATTTCTGTCTAAGATAATTAACCCAAGAGAAAAACATTTGTACACGTTGCTAATGTAAGAAGGAAATGGACTTCTAACTTTTTAATTGAAATAGTCCCTTGGTTTTGCTTAAAAGTAATAAACTGGAGAAAAAAAAGGTTTTAAATTGTTGCATAATATGAATGAAATAAACACTTAAAAAGGTTACAACTTCCAAATTGGTAAAAAAAAGACAGGCTTTTGAATAAATAGAAACTCCGCAAAGCTGTTCCGATGGACCAAGTTTTACAAGTACCATACTTAAAATATAAAATGACACTACTTAGGTGGAGAAGCTCTTGCTCTAGAACTAGATTTCGTTTTATCTGAATCACATTAGAAAATTAGAGCAACAAGTGCATGTTCAATTGGGCATCTTGTTGACAGATGTAAAACTCAACTCTCCTTCAGCTAAGTCAAGTGCAAGAAGCATCACACATGAAAAAGCAATAATGAGCACCACAAATTTGAGATAAAACAATATGCTAGACTATTCCTAAATTTCAAAAGATAAAAAGTAAATTTCTTTGTGATAGAAAAATGAAGTTACTGATCATCACACTCTATGAATCTATGCTTCAAGTTTTCAGTAGGCTGATAGGATTACCTTCATGGTATCGATAGGATGCAATATTGAAGTGGAAAGTGCACAAGCAAGACCTCCAGCCAAAGCAGACTTAAGGACATTTCCTGTGGATATCTGTACTGGAGGGGGAACAACTACCACAGTAGCTGCTTCAAACCAGATGTTCCTGTAACATGAAATTAAGCAAGTAGTTCACCAACTGCAAAACGATATTCAAGAATTCCTAACCTACAGGTTGATGTTTGCCAACTAGACTAGGCATAACCACATAGCTGATAAACTCAATCAACCAGGAGAATATAAAAATATGGAGACAAATTTAGAAATAGAAACCATAATGAGGTTCCACAATTTAGCCCCACAGAATTACCAAATATCATTAACTGCATGACTCCATATACAGCTACTGTAAGATTTCTATCACTCTTTACTTTTGCAATGCTCGTACAAGTTTTTGTTCCTCTTTTGGCTGCATCTTTTCACAAGCATCAGAGTTAATCAATAAACATGAGGATTATTTTGATTAATCTACTATCTTCTATAATTTGGCATAATATAAAGAAATAAACATCACATACTATTTGTTAAGATTTGTGAAATTCCAGTTCTGATCCAAAAAATGGTTAACCACTTAAGTGGGAAATAACCTATTCCCAAAAAAGCTTAATGGAACAAGACAACCTTGAATGACGGGGAATCAATTGAGTGAACTCTTCCCTTTTCTCAACATGCCCTATGACTGAGTCATTTAGCTCTAATACCATGTTAAAACTCATGAATCTTGGGTCCCACCTAAATTAGTTAATCACTTAGGTTGCAGGCACACACTGCAGTTAAAAGGGCCAACAAATATTTACTTAGATTTGAGCATGTCCCATATGGATATGGATATAGGTGTTTGATATGGCACATAATCAATGAAGATGTTGATGTCTGAGACAGATGCAGAGAGGTAGCTGAAGGATCCAAGTATCAGAACTTAGGACAACAATGAAATAGGTTAGTCGAAATTGTGCCCACCGTGCTCTTTTCCAACAATATCAATAAATTATCTGCTGGCAACTCTTCTTGCCACATCGAACAATCAGATAAAGTCTAAACTCTAATGTGCCACTATCACATAAAATTACTGTATTTACAGACTCCAATGTCAAGCCTGAAAAAAAAAGGAGAAAAAAAGACAAGGAATTCTCATAAAAGCTACTGAAGATGTATTTTTGATCTTCCTGAACATAGCCTAAGCTTAAGAATGGAAAAATAAAATTACCACAGCTGTAAAAAATTACATGACTGACACAATTGTTGAGTAAGTAGCTAAGCTAAAGCCTTTAGTTACAAGTAAATAAATTGTGAAAGAAGTATATTAAATTAAATTATCTAAAGGTAGAAGTCAATATCTGACACCATTTACAGTGATTCTTCTCAAGTAATAAGCCCAAGGCTAATGCTTGCACTAAGAAAGATGACCAGTAATGGAAAATGGAATCTTCAATTTCACAAGTGGGCAGTGGCACAATTCAGGAGTCAGGAGTCAGGACATTGAAGGAAAGACACAAGAGGATATAGAAGGAAAATAAGGCCATTCATATTATATAACCAATATACTGACTCTGCAAGGATGATCATCTAGAGGCTAGAATGCGCATAAGGATCTATTTAATTCTGATGGTCCAGATAATCTGTTCCTGGACATAGACTAAATTTAAAAAACAGAATTATTGATTTTGCTGGATACAGACTAAACTTAAAAAGGAAAAAATACAGTTAACATGGCTGTAAAATTTTTTATGAAAAATGCTATTGTCAAATAAGTAGCCGAGCTAAAACCTTCTATTACAAGTAAAATAATTTCAGCAGAGAAAAATATTTAAATTAACTAAAGTTATATAAAAGATGGAAATAAATATTTGACAACATTCCTAAGCCCAAGGCTACTGGTTGTATCAAGAAAGATAACCAATAAGGAAAATGAAGCCTTCAATATCACAAGAGGGGAGAGACACAATTCAGGATATTGAAAGAAAGGTAGGAGTAAGGTTTGGGTTTCTAACAAACCCCTCTCCACATCACCACTCAGGAGGAATTCGCACCTCCTTTCAGAGCCCTAGTGTAGACCATTTTGGAGGGCGGACCAAGGCTCAGCTTAAGGTCTTTTAAACTCTCTCATCCATATGTATGGTTATTGCCTGGGGACTACCTCCTCCACTCAGGACAACTCCCTATGGAGAGACAGAGACAAAGGGGTTAGATCGGTCAGTCAATCATTCCCATGGTGATTAGTATGTTAGCCCTTCAACCTACGGCCTTGTCCCCCTCCTACAATTAGATTGGTTAGTTAATCATTCCTGAAGCAAGTCTGCCTACGCTCACTCTCAATCATTCACTCCGACATATATAGGAGGAAAAATTTGGTCATTCACATTATATAGCCCAATATATGGATTCTATGCATGATGAAGATGTATCATCTAGAAGCTAAAATATCCATAAGGTTCTAATTGATTTTGGTAGCGTAGACAATATGTTAAAGTGTGATACCTAGGATCATCTTCAAGCCTTTCTGAAGGAAGCAAGAGCATGAAATTACGGAAGTGACTGTATGAAATTGATCCCTCTTTGTCAACATTGAGATAACGCATCATAGAAATAGCATTATCATCACTGGCAGGAAGACCTGCATTCCTTAGTGATGCCAATATCTGATTCTTTTGCAGTGTTCCAGACTTGTTAAGGCAAAGGCTTGTATATGCTCGAAGTATTTTTGGTTCCTTCTGCTCCATTACAGACAGAAATTGTTTCCACCCAATTGATTTTGAAAACAAGTTGCTTCTTGTACGTTGCAGAAAATCCTTGGCATACCGCCTTGGTAGTCTTCTCTTTTTCATTGCAATTTCAAGGTCTTCAAGATTAACTTGGCCATCACCATCTCTATCCAACTCCTCAAAAAATCGCCTTCCTGCCAAAAAATTATAAAAGATATAGCATCCGAATGTGGTTTTATCCTCGGACATCTAAAACTATTATCTGTGAAAGTGACCAGCAAAGAATATTTTTTGTTAATTTTTTACCAAGTTCAACCAGTCATTGCAGGTTTATACAACAATTGGCATCACCAAGTTTCCATTCAGATTATCCAAATTTTAGCACCTCATAGCAAAGTCTAACTTTTCATTGTTATTTATTCATTTGAATACATAAATTGTAGTCATCTTCTGAACAACCAAAGGAACTGGAAGCCTATAGCTACCTCTCGGCTTCTACCACAACAAAAAGTGAAGAGTGCATAGTTTGCAGTTTTTTACCTTGTCCTATAATCTGCTGTCTCAAATGATGCTTGATGTAGTTAGCAATGACGAATAAGCAAACTAGCGTAGGGGTAAAACATGAAAATAAATTCTGTTATTGATATAAATCTTACATCATCTTATTTTAGGAATAAGATTACAGCTTATTCTTTTCTTGTTGTCTAGAGAGTAATATAACAAAAGCAATAATGCCCAATTGCAATCAGAATCAACCAAAGGCAATATTAATTGGACAGACATAAGATTCCTAAGTTTTTCTCTTTGATTCTACAACATGATAGCAACAATAATATTATGGTCCATCATCAGACAAGGATACAGTTATATTGATCCATACTCTGTAGAATAGTTATATTGGAAAGCAATTATTAATTCTCTTAGTATTTACCTTTCAACTAAATTGTATTATGATAAAATAAGTGAAGGTACTGTTGTAAATAACTTTAGACAACTAAAAGTACTAAACATTTACCTTCTGTCTCAGTGTAGCGGAAGAAGTCCTGAACTGAAAACAATTTCTTCTTGTCAGGATGGCCGGTGGAGGATTTTATCAACTGAGGTATGAACTCAATCAACTCAGTCAGAGAAACAGTGGAAAGTGTAGATTTTAAGCGCTCGACATTTGACAATGGAATGCTCAGTAAACCACTGGCAAACTTCTGTGGTGTGCTACTTGTAGGCTCTTCCTTATCACCACCAGTATCATGATTCTCAGCCTCCTTTTTGACAGATGGTGCGTCCTCCACCAAAGTTGCAGGTAGGCCTCCAACCCTTGCAAAATTCAGATTCGAAAGGAATCCATCAAAATCTGCCTTCTTTCCATTAATTAGTCCCTTCATTACTTTCAAGTAATCAGACTCTGGAGCCCCAGAAGCTGCTGGACGATCACAATTCTTCGATCTGTTCCCTTGGCAACCCCAATTCAGCATTTGGAGATTCTGACCCAAACTGTCCAACGCAGAGCAAAGAATCAACTCTATAGACAAGTTGTCTCCCTCACCCGCAGTTTTGTCGGATTCATCACAAAAAACGATCTTGAATGATCTTTTCCCTCTAGATTTTGCATGGGAAGGGGAGTCATCATCGCGACGTTGCTTCCCGAAACACTTCCTTACTGATTTAAGAGGCTTCGGGAACCCCTGCAGGAAACTGTCGAACATAAACGACCAAGCTGAGAAAAATGGCGCGCAATTCGCACAAGATTCATGTTTCTTCTCTTCTTCTCTCCCTTTCTTCGATGAAATCCCTCCCCGACCACTGACGTCATCCCCACCCAAAGGGATGCACAAAGCACCACAAAAGAACTTAAAAGGATCCTTCTTCCGCTCCTCGGAAGCCGCCACGGCAGCTACCTTCTCCTTCATCGATCCACGATACCTCTTCGTCGACTCCACGTTCCCGGCACCGCCCATCAAATTCAGCCAATGCGACTCCCAATCCTTGGCTGCGGACTCAAGAGGGGATACGGCATCCCGGAAGGCGTGGAAGATGCCTTCCAGCGGATCTGATCCAGATAACATGGATAGAAATCAGCAAGAGCGATCCGACGCTAGGGTTTCCGGCGCCGCCTCCGAGGCGATACACGAGACCTGCTGAGGCCCAGCGCTTCTCCAAGACGCATGAAACCTCAAAGTGGGATCCAAACGAGTGTGCTCCAATGGGAAAGCGGAAAAGTTGCAGCGGAGACGAAGCGAGAACGGAAATGGCGGCGACGGGATAGGCAGAAGTCTGTCTGATCGAGAGGGATAGAAGAAACAAATGGCTGCAGGAATTGCATTTTTTATTGGCCCCTCGAGTTTAATTAATATCAACCTTAAAATTTCGAAACAGCAATCCAAACTTGTTCCGGCAAACATCTGGGATTCAGCAAACTCAGGGATGAAAATGAAAGGAGAAAACTTAAGGGGGTAATTTGAATTCCTTTTTGTCTTCTAAGTCCCTCTTTTTTAACGACGCGAATTAACAAAAAAAAAAAGAAATTAATTACGTGTGCGGAGAGACAACGCCCGCGGCGGTTTCAGTGAGGCGAAGCGCCCTGCGGGGACCACTATTGTCGACCCATCTATATCCGGTGTTCCTCTGGGTGGATTCAGTGAGGAAGCGAAGGAACGGATTGTGGATAACGCCGAGTGAAGCTGACGTAGGAGACACGCAGGATCTGTTTAATAAGTTAATTAATTTTAGAAAAATAATTAATCATGTAATTTATATATGTATATATATATAAATAGTTCTTATAAGCTACCACGATAGCGTTCTCATCACCACTTGAGTTTATTTAAAGTTATCAAAAAATAGCTACCAGACAAATTAATTTCTGACAAAATGAGGATATTAAGAATAAGAATCATTCCCGTCGTTCAAAATAGTTCTAAATTAAGTAAAAATCTATCTATCAGATCATGTGACAGATAAGTTAAATTAACGCTGAAATGGATTTGCTGTAATTTTGCCCTTTTATATTTTTAGTAATTTTTGAAGGTCTTATTTTGCGGAGCAAATCCAAAGAAACGGTGCTGGGTTCTGATAAAATCTCCTGTTTAGCACACTCATCGGATTTGGCGCCCGAACTGGATCGAGGACTGGATTAGGATTTCGGAGCTGCGAGGAGAGCCCGCTCGTTGCTTCCGCCTGTAATGCGTTCTTCCTCTGCGTTTTTTTTTAGCCCTTTGATTTCTTGGATCCTTCGTCTTCAGCTGATTAATGTTGTCGCCGTGGAGCTAAGTTTCTTGCCCCCTTTTTTTCTCCTCCTGTCTGCCTGATTGAATCTTGGAAGTAGTAGTCTTGGGTGGTACGGTGTTATCATCTTGATCGAGCACATTCTTACATTTCAATTTTTGCACAAAACGTTTCTTTCTTTCCTGATAATTTTGGTGACTAGTTCATCGATTAAGGTGAATGAATGAATGAGAGCACAAACTTGATTTAATTTTGCATTTGTCAGATCGGGATTCTAGGCAGGATAATTACTGTCTCTTACTATGTTACACCGCTCTTCAGTATGCATAATAAAGCAGACATAATCTGGATTAAGATCGATCACTTATACAGAGGTTCTTGAAACTCGCGAATTCCTTTATTTTGCAGATATATAGAACTTAAGCTGGATTAGTTGCTTGCTATTATTTTAGGCAATTCGGATTGGATTAGGCTGTGCTTACTTCTTCACCATGTTTTTCAGGTTATGCAATTTCCCAACATTTGTTAGTGTGTTCGAGCTATGTGACTAAGATTCAGTTTATCTAGTTTGGGAGAATAGCACTCTGATTTTGGATGTCATATTTAGGTGCTATTATGCGATGTCCTCTAATTCAACCCACCACCCTACAAGTTTCTTCCTGAATTTTGATGATCGGTGCGCCAACACTCAGCCCTAACTGCAATATTCCTTGGGAATCCACATAATGAGTTAGTTCGTTCTTGGTTGTGTTGCTGGAATCTGTTCTTGAGAGAATTTTGAAACATACCTTGTCCTATTGATGTGGGCTTCTCACTGTTCCTTTTTTCAGATTCTCCCGTCCAGTTTAATAGATGTCTATTACTACCTCATGTTATCCTCTCTTCTACTACTCTGTTCTTTGTAATGTAAACTAGACTGGATGATTATAAGAGTAGATTACCTATTTTTCTGTGGCATATTTTTAGTTCTCAATGTTTTTATTTGTTTATATTCAGAATGAAATTTTGAAGATAGTTTCTTTTAAAACATTGCAGTGTAGATGCTATTTTTGGTTTGACACTAGGCTATGGAACATAGGCATTCGCTCGGTCAGCCTCTTATGCATATGATGTTTCATGAGCAAATACAGAATCATCGATGCCGTGATCCTTCCTTGACTATATATGGGTATGTCAGTTTCATGCATTCATGTTTTTTATCAAGTAATTTAATATAGACCTTCAAGTCTGTTTGCAGGATCTAGCTCTTTCATGCATCCTTCTGAAAATATTACAGTTTGTGGATTGAATTCAGAGGCAAATAACAATACTCCCTCCACAACAAGTCATCTGTCTTTGCTGAATTTCAACCTAGAGGTTCCTTGTTATGCAGGAATTGCTCAGCAGCCTTTTATCCATAGCTGGTCTTCTTGCAGTTCGTGTCAATTCCAACCATATTATATCCATAATGAACCTTGTCCCACTCAATTTCATTCTGGGGATATTAATGTGGCAGTGAATCCTCACAGTAACATACAAGAGAAAAATCCATACGATTCATTTCTTTTCTCAGAATGCAAGCTCAAATTCATGTTTTAATGCATGATTTCTTATCATAGAAGAAACATTCCATTGTCTTATGCAGAAGATCCAAGAAATATTAGAAGTCATCATGTCAATGCACTTCAGCCAGGAAATATCTCATTGCCGATACATACTTCCAATAGCTTCTCAGAACATCTTCAGTCAGTGGCAAATACTTCTATCCTGAATATTCTTGCCCAATGGAACCATGACGCTTTATCTCTGAAACCCCACACAAGGCTTATTCCTTCAGGTTTATCCAAGTCGCACCTTTATTTTTCAGTATATATTTCAGTTTTAAACATTTTTATTGTCTTGGCGATGTGTACCTGTGTTCAATTGTTTTCTACAGAGATAAACCAGTTGCATCAACAACACCATGTGAGGAATATTACTAGGGAGATTGATGGACATAGCAACTTCTGTCTTTTTCGAAATCAGCCTACAAGGGACATGGTGGCAAATCACAGAACAATCTATGTCCAAGGAGTAGGTCATCAGCAGAATGTGAGCTATGGAGCTGTGGGTTCTGAAGCCAATTTGGCAGGCATGTGGTTACTAGGGAGATTCCGTCGATAGGTCATGTCGATGGGAGCACAAGGACTCACTACGTTGGAGATGAGGACACTGAGCACAGAAGATGGTTATCTGAGGTGAGCTTAAATTTGCTAAATAATTTCTTCCTTTCTTTTGTATGAGCCAAGAACAATTCCTCGTGCAGTCAATGCAGCGTGCTGCCATCATGGATCAATCAACTTTCTATGCCCCAAGGAGTTTGTTTGATGAGCATCATGACATGAGACTAGACATAGATAACATGAACTATGAGGTAAAAGAAAATTTACTGATTTATGTCATGTAAATCTCCAGAGAAACATAAGCTGATCGCAGAGGAAGGAGGATTTTTGCTGGACCAGACTCCACCTAAATCTGTTGGATTTTTTCTTTCCCCCCACAGGAACTACTTGCTCTGGAAGAACAAATGGGAAATGTGAGCACGGGTTTGTCAGAAGATGCAATTTCCAGAAGCTTAATGGAAACACAACACTGTTGTGACCAAACACTGGATGAGTACGAGGAAGGGCACTGTATCATATGCTTGGTGATGATATTTGTCACTCTTTTGATTAGAACTACTATCCTTGATCCACCACAATATTTTTGTCTGGTTCTCTGATCATTACTTTCTATATATATATACTGCCAACAGGAATCATATAAACATAGAGAACGTCTTGGGAGATTGAAATGCGGGCATGACTTCCATGATTGCTGCATCAAGCAATGGCTGCTCATTAAGAATATATGCTTTATATGCAAAGCCCTGGCACTGGAGGATTCATAAATGAGACACGAATTGGGTTAGCGATTCCTTTGTTGAACATTTTAGTCACCCCATGAATTTGTAAATAAAAATTTTCTGTACGAATCGTGTTATCTAGATTTGAAGGGAACCCCCTTCCATCTCAACTGAACGAGGAGTTTCACTTTTATTTATATCTCAAGTTTATCACATTCAGAGTGAAATATGAATCATGTTGAACAGTTGTTCATTATGTTTCAAGGTGTTGTACCTTCGTATTCTATTAGATTCATTTGTTTTTTCTGATGTATATATTTATCAGAAAACCTGAAAGATCTAGTAGTTGAAATTTCTAAAATTCTGATCTACTGCATATGGAACATTGCGTGCATACTTGGTAGATTATGGGAAATCTAATGGAGACGCCCACAGAAACCCACTGGTATTTGAGCTTGCATTACAAGTTTCAGTTAGTGTCTGTATTCAATGCATGGAGTTCATGATAATGTTTCCTTGACTAATTAATTGATGTCTTACTGCTCACATTTCATGTGCTAGCATTCATTTTAAATGGCGAGAGGATTAAATAATTTATTATAAATCATGTCTTGTTGGTAGAGAGGTACAAGGATCGATACAGTAGTAGCCAATCATGTCATCATCTGATTGTTTCATCATCCGTAATGTAGTCATATAAGTTCATTAAGTAATTGAATTTGGACCTCTTTGGAATGATAACGATAACTTAGGGACTTAATTAACTAATTCAATGAAGACATTGCAAAAACAAGAGGATAATACAGCCCTCACGTCATGAATTTTATATCAATTATGACACAGTGTGTATTATATGACATTTTACAAGATTATTTTTTTATTTAAAACAATTATTTCCTTTAGCCATTAACTGGTTATAATATATGAATATGTTAGTGGAAAAAAACATATTAGGTATTGTGATAGGTTGATAATATGCTAAATTTGTTACAAATTTAAAATTATTATACATTTGTTAAAACTAAAAATTAATGCTTTATTTGTTATTTATTGGAGGTAAAATTATTTTTGTTTGATATACTTCTCAATAATGTAATTATATGAATTTAAACAGTTTGATTATTTTCTTAAGAAATAAACTTCATACATGCATGAATATATACGATAAACAGAGGTAAACTCTTGTCGCAATTCATCATGCCACTTGTTGATTTCATACATATATTTCATGCACGAACGCATGGAGGTTGCATGGTTGGTCGTCGTAACGAGTCGTATTTCTGGTGTGATGTGACTTGGGATTTGCCCTTCGGCCCTTTGCTCCTTATGAACAAACGGTATTCATCGAAGGTCATCGCCGGATACATCGCCCGCCTGTCCGCCGTCACCAGCTCCGCCACCGGCGAAATCGCCAAGTCGCTCTTGGGGTTGTAAAAGAAAGCCAGCGACAAGCGCTCTTTTTCTGCGTTCACCACCACCCGATGCTCCACGCTCTTGTACATTGCATTCGTCAAAATCTGCATATAACGAAATACGATCAACTGATCTGTTACGAAATTTATGAAATTGCATACGATCGTCTACCTGAATCTGATCGCCGACGTTGACGATGAATGCGCCGGGCAGCGGCTGCACCGTCACCCACCGATCGCCCTTCCTCACCTGAAGGCCCTTCACGGCGTCGTCGGCGAGGAGAACCGTGATCCCGCCCGGGTCGGAGTGCGCCGACAGGCCGAGCGCCAGCTCCGGTTGCGGGCACTTTGGGTAGTAGTTGACCCTAAGGGTTGCGCCGACGTCGTCGCCGCCGAAGGCCGCCGGCAGCCGGTCCACATCCAAGCCCAAGCTTATGGACAGGAGCTTCATTAGTCTTTTACACAGCTTCAGCAGCTCGTCCCCGTATTCTTGCACAGTTTCCCTATACATAATTAAACTTTATTATATGATCGAATTATATTCCATTTTGAAGAGATTGTTAATGATTTTCGTTGATCATTTATTCTGTTGATTAAGCTGATTACCGGCAATGAGTTGGCAGCGCCGGCCACTTCTCAGGGCTCTTGAGCTTCTCCGGCAGTAACTGCAAGAAGAAGTAGTCCCCCCAATCCAATATGGCGCCCTTGTGGACGCCGAGGCGGCTTCCGTAGCCCTCGTACGTCGCCGGCGAGTTCGCGTAGGCCTGCTTCTCCTCCAACGGCAGGCGAAAGAAGGCCCGCCACACCTCGACTGCCCGCTCCACCAGGCCGCGGTCCACGCCGTGGTTCACCACCTGGAAGAATCCCCACTCGCGGCAGGCCGCCGCCACCGCGGCCGCGCCGCTGCCGTCGCTGTCTTCCAGGTCGACCACTGGGATGGAGGCGCCGCCGTCGAGGCCGGCTGAGAGAGAGGGGCGGTCGGCGTGCGGCTTGATGTAGTGGGCGGGAATGGCGGCGAGGCCGCTCTCCGACAGGGTCTGCACGCGGACGACCGGCTCGGGCCACTCCACCAATTGGACGCTTCCCATGGGTTCAGGCTTAACTCGGGCTCGATCCAAAGTGAACCGGATTAGTTGTTGATCAACGATCAATCACTTGCTATTTATAGAGAGGGAGTGAGAGAGAACGGGAGCGTGTTATATAATTAACGTTAATCAAGATTAATTTTCTTTAAGCCCCGGCAAAGAGTTTTTCTTCGAGGTTACGTGTCAAACCTTAATATATCTAAATCACATGTTTATATGAAGTGCTACTCATATTTATTTAGCAATTATATACCTTAATAACAATAAGTATTTTATTTTTATCATTGCAACCATTATAAAATACCTCTCTGACTAAATAAGAGCAATAGTTTCTTTAATGAATAATTTTATACGCACATTGACATTAAAATTAAAAAAAATATTGGAATTATTAATAAATATCGCATCAAGAATTCACGGCGAGGAAGACGGCGAATAATTGAGAAAGAGCTTTTTTTAGCAAAATGAAAAAGAAATTTGTTTTTGACTAAAAACCAGAGGCCCAATAAAAACAAAGAAAATTGTTAATGATAGGCACGTTACCATGCCTCCGTCTGATGGGTCGGCTTGACTTGCCATAATAATTAATTATTCACTTGCGGCATTTCTATTTAATTTCTTGCATGTTACCAAGAAGGAAGTAGAAGGAAAAAACTATCACGTAAAATTATGCTTTCTATATTTCTGAATAATATATATATATATATATCATATTTCTAAAAATAATATATCCATCACATGCTAATAAACTATAATAAATCTACCATATTAAGTAAAAAAAATCCATGGTGAACGGATAACTTAACACAGGATCATAATATTAATGGACGACATCAATCATCATCGTGCAAGAGCCATCGTCTTTTCCACCCCTTCAACCGTCATTAATCTTTTATTAGATTTAACAAAATCTATACAAGTTACGATCTATCAACTAAATACTATTCGTATAAATTATCTGGAGAAAGCGACGGCCGGCGCGGCGAAATTGTCAACGAAGCTCGATATATTCTGCACATTGTCTAACCCACCGAATCCAATGGCAAGAAGCCTCTGGATCTCGACACGTCGCACCGATCACATGCGGGCGGTCTTAATCTGGGGGAGAAGGTCAACGTGCTAAACGACGAGGCGTGATCGGACAACGAAGTCAACAGTAAGCGTTCGCAACGTGTTTCTTTTCATGCGTGCCTTACTATATGTCGGCAAAAATCTAAGGATTACTAAAATTACAACTTGACTTTATATAGTTTCTTCGATGTGGGTGCACGCAAAAGCAGCCCACAGCTTAGGAAATACAATAAGCCCAGAAAAACTTAGACAAATTAAAAATCCTGATCATAATAAGTGACAGCAATGAAATAATAATAACTAATAAGTGCACATCCTACAAATTGTTGGATTTTTTTTTCACCATGATCAATTCCATTTTGCAACTAATCTCACAAGATTTGCTCTTCAATCATGGTAATCACGAAACCGACTTTGTGCATCTAGATAACAGAATCCCCCATATCATCTCACAACATATCACAAAACATGGTAATGGCACTGGAACAACTAATTACAGAGCAAGGAAATCAAGAGGAGGATCCCATGACCAAAGCCCACGAAAATAACTGGGATATAGAAAATTCCATTCATGGGATATTAATTCAATCGTCAGCCCAAGTTTAAGGACCCATCCTTCATTAATCTGACACTCAGACTGTTGAATCTTCCTCTTGAATAGTGCCGTGAAGCCTTTCTCCAATCTGTTCCGGTCTTCATCATTGCCACGAATTCATCATAGCTTATTCGTCCATCCTACATTTGGATAAAACAATCGCGTTAATGAAGAAGAGGTCAAAGGTGTGGCACGGCATCCACCGACAGACAAGATAGCTACCTTGTCAGTATCAACTTCTTGTAAGATATCATTTGCAATATCCATGCTGTCAGGAGCTCCATCTTCTGCTAGTGCCTCATGAAGCTCATTTGGCTCAATAAAGCCATTCCTGTCTTTGTCAAAGTAGGAGAAGGCCCTTCTCAGATGCTCATCATTTGCCATTCTCTGTAAATGAAGAGATACAGCCAAGAACTCTCCATAATCTAGGGTCCCTTTTCCATTCATATCAACCTGTTCAACACATTTACACAGTTAAATCATTCAATTTGTTTTTATCTGGTGAGTAAGAATATCACTTAGCATATAAATGAATGTAATATCCATGGTGACCGGAGAGCAAGCGAAGCTTTATTATCATCAATTGACATATTTTGTAAAGAAAATTTTGTGAAATTCCTACGGTGCTTATTCAAATACATAAAGTTTTCATGTTATACTTATTTGGTAGAAAATTAGAAATCAATTCAGCCTAGTCTTGCCAAAGAAAAAAATTTTCATGTATAGAATAAATCAAAAGGCTTCACCCCTCTTACATTCATGCTCTATTTTGGGCTTAATATAAGGACAAAGAAAGTCATCCTGTATGTACACTTACAGCTTCAATAAGCATCTGCACCTCAGACTCCACAAGGTGTGAACCAAACTTAGCAAGGCCAGCTTTGAGTTCCTCATGAGAAACAATGCCATCATTGTCGGTATCCATCATCCTGAACATCTCTTTAATATCTTCAACTTCTTCAGTCGACAAATGATCGGCGATAACCTACGAAATAAGTAGAAGAAACTAAGATGTATTCAACAATTTTGAAACAGTTAACCTAGAAAAGGCATATACCCTCAAAGCTCTCCTTTTGAATCTATTCATTCTTGAGAACTGTTTGAGCCTTGACTTGACAACATCACCAAGTGGTACATTTGGTGCTTTCTTAGCATTTTGAAGCCAAGGATGTTCTGCAAGAAAAGAAAAAGAATGGATATCTATGCATCAGCTCGACATACTCTGAAAGAACAAAAACAAAAACTTTTCAAATTGCATATGGCAGGTGTCTTGAAATTAGAACTTGAGAATAGGGCCGGATCAAGCTAGAGAAGATAGCCATTCCAATAAAGCCATTCTAATAAACTTTGTGATATCAAATTGTCCATAATGTTGATTTTCAGATCACAAAGGTTAACCAGATAGAACTGAAATCTAATGAATTACTCTCAAATAAAAGCATGTCACATTGTCATGTGCCATACCAAGCACTTGCTTTGCAGTTAACCGAAGCTTGGGATCAGGTTCCAACATCTGCTGAACCAAATTCTTGGCACTTTCTGAAACACTAGGCCAAGGATCACGTTTGAAATCTATAGTCCCCTTAAGAATGGCTTGTGCAACTCCTTGTTCAGATTCTGTAGCATAAATACATTGCATTTCTTAGTAGCGTTAGAATTTAACAGAATTGAGGAGACTTGTGCACATCAATAAAGGCAGTAAATTATATCTCTCCATATGCAGCAATAGTATAAGAATTTGAAAGTAAATTTGGATGGACTAGAGGAACCTTACCAGCCCAAAATGGTGGAACTCCACAGAGGAGGATATATAGAATAACTCCAGCACTCCATATATCAATTTCTGGTCCATAATTCCTTTTTAGAACTTCAGGAGCCATATAATAAGGGCTACCAACAATCTCAGAAAATCTTTCACCTGGAATGGAGAAAACTTAATAGAAATTACTAAGACCATGAATTTAAAATAGTGTTTATGTGTTTGTTGATGCAACAATAAAAGAGCCATCACAGTTATTGGAATGGAGTAGAGGTTAGCTAAGAAGATGAATTATCTGATGGAACAAATATTGCAATTCTTAACTAGAAATGCTTGAAACAATCATGATTATAATAGTAAGGAAGCTCATGACAAATATACATGAAACTAAACTCAAGAAGATATAGTTCATTATCTCATACAATATAGAGTCTTAGGAACTGTTTTCTAGAAGATGGAGGCATAACATGGTATTGTAAAATTAGTTTCGTATGTTTTTGGCAAAAAGTTTGTGCAATTCTTGGCGAACATTTCTCTAATTCCAATCTCTGCTAGTTCAGTTGCACCCTTCTGAACTCATAATCTCTCACTAATAGTTCACTTGTCTTAACATAGGCATCCATTACATCTAAGATGCCTAAGCTAAAATAATACATGAGCTATATAGATCTTTCTTTTTGTGGTTTCTTAGCAGTTCCTTCATCCCTTTTCTCTCAAACAGAACTTTCATTTTTTGGCAAATGAGGTTGGCCATCTCCAAATATACTCTTATAAATTGGGAGTCTTAATTGGGCTTTTGAATTTGACACAACGGAAGTTAATGTTTTTTCTACAAACCTATTTTAGCCTAACATTCGAGTATAAATAGTATAATAGTATGACCACATATCACGTTGAATAAGTTAAAGCAACGTAGAAATAGACAGGTAGACACGACGCTTCAAGTGTTAATATACACTGATGAGGAGGTTAATAATCTGGGCTTGGACAACCGACTTCACGTGGAAAGCCCTTGACTTGGTCAAAGTAGACTATATGTGGCATCTTTCCAACTCGGATAAAAGTGGTTGGAGTCAGTTGAGTCCAAGAGGGTATTCAAATGAAGTCGGGGTTGCTCCAGGAGAAGTTGGAGTGTTTGCAGGGAACTCAACAACATTCAGGATCATTTGACCTACCTGATAAAGGATTCGACATTGCTTAGGGTCACTTGGCTAAGCTCAGAAGTAGGCTAGTAAGAAGTATGATAATTCATTTGAGTTAGAAGGCAACTTGATCTGGTAGGACGTTCAGATAGAATTTGGACTCGGTAGAGCAAAGGGTATATTAATTATGGAAGATATGTCAGATAAGCAATTGAAATAGTTGTTTTTAGTACAAATGTGAATGGTAAGAGAAAGGTGTATTAGTTACAAAAACAGAAAGAGGCAACGGTTATAGGTGTGGAAGTTAGTCGCCTATTTGAAATTATGCCAGAATATGTAAGGGACAAAGTTGTTCCTTGTATCTGAAGAGTCACAGCTACCGGAGTTAACCTTGCATCTGAAGAGTCACGGCAATTGGAGTTAAAAGACATCAGATAATGGAGAGTCAAGTAAGCAACTACTTTTCCTTCTCTACAAAAGGTATTTGTTCCAATAGCCAAAGGTATACACAATCAACTAAGCAACTACTATTTCTCTGTTCATCTCTCCGTTCAATGCTCCGTCCCTAACTTGAGCCTCGGATGAGTCACGCCAAGGTATGTCTTTCCCCCTAACCTTGAGAGGAGAGGTTCCCTGAAGTTCGGTTGATCTCGCTTGCTGAATAGCCAAGTCATCATCCACTGATTGACAGATAGCCGAATTACCAGCAGCTGTCTTGCTCTCAACAGACCCATTAAAGTTCGACCCGTTAAAGATAGACCCGGTT
This sequence comes from Curcuma longa, assembly GCF_044706935.1. NCBI lineage: Eukaryota > Viridiplantae > Streptophyta > Magnoliopsida > Zingiberales > Zingiberaceae > Curcuma > Curcuma longa. Next base: position 9,112,701 of record NC_133871.1, read on the forward strand.
GAAAGATAATAGCTGATTCATCATCGTCAAGGAGTTGATTTGTCAAGGAGTTGACCCAGACCGGAACATACACAATTACTCGTCGGATCAGAATTAAAGAAATGCTTTGAAAGAAAAAAAAACATTTTCCAGAGGATCGTAAACCAGGTTTGATAATGAAATCGACCATATATGAAAATGTTCTTTGATTTGGGAAAAGCATCAGCAATTTAAAATCAGGAACTCTGCGTCAATAACAAAGTCTCGAATTGTGTTTCAGCTGTCTGAGCGCAATGTGAACAATAGTGCTGTGTGATTTCCAGGAAGCACGAAGATCTATAGGAGAATGGACTTACCAGGTTTGAAGAAAATAGATAGCCCAAAGTCAATCGCTTTCAACGGTGAATTCTCCTTCTTGTTGGCAAACAGAAAGTTCTCCGGTTTGAGGTCGCGGTGGATAACCCCATGCTTATGGCACAGCTGCACGACTTCAATGATCGTCCTCATGACCACGGCCGCCGCTCGCTCTGAGTAGTGCCCCCGCGCCACGATACGGTCGAACAGCTCCCCGCCCTCGCACAGCTCCATCACCAGATGCACGGTGCCGTCGTCCTCCAGAGCCTCCCGCAGGCTCACGATGCTGGGGCTCTTGGGCAGGTGCCGCATTATGGTCACCTCCCGGCGCACGTCCTCCACGTCCACCGACGTCCGCAGCTTCCGTTTCGATATCGACTTGCAAGCGAGCAGCTCCCTGGTGTCGCGGTCCATGCACAGATAGGTAACCCCGAACTCTCCACGTCCGAGCTCGCGGTCCAGCGCGTACTTCTCTTCGATAGCGCCCGCCGACTTGGCGTCGCTGCTGAGCACGATCAGGCGCTTGGAATGAGGGCCGCCGACGCCGTTCTGGTGGTGGCGGTCCTTCCCGGAGGCGGGGCCTCCGGGCTCGTGGTGGGCTCCTGGGAAATTGGTCTTGACGTCCTCGCGGGCGACGGCCGCCGGCGAGCGGCAGCAGTTACCCATTTCGGATCTCTGATCTGAGGCCTGACCGGGGAGATCGTTAGGGTTTCACATCCGATTCAGTAGAGAAGAGCGAGGGATTTGGTCGGATCGGGAGAAGGTTTGGATTGGGAAAAGGCGATGCGTTGGTTGGGTTTGGTAGCAGCGAGAGCGAGAGCAAGTGTGAAAGCAAATAAACAGAGAGAAAGCGACAGGGGACCGTTGGCTAGTGCGATTGCTATTATTTTCAAGACGCAATTTTGTTTTGCTCTACATACTTTCCAAAGGTTACATTTTGACCCCCGGAGTACGCTTGTTATGGTTGAGCAGTTTTAAAAAGCATATTTATTATCATAAAAAATTCTATTTTTCTAAAATATATATATTAAAATAACACTTCATTATATTTTCCATCTTAAAAATATTTTTATTGAGCACTTTTATATTAATTATAATTATAATCAGTACATTTATCAATTGCTTTATTAAAATATGTTTCAAATTTATCCAGTAAATAAATCATTAAAGAAATAGCACCATTTTTTGCATAAAATTAAGAGGTGCTTTTTATTTCTTTTTCTAAAATTAAAACTATCGTATGTTTAAATAAATAAAAGAGCTCCTGATTTAATATTTTTATAGTAGTCTTACTCAAAATTATTATAATAGTATTAAGTAATTGAAATTAAATTTATTAATGTTGGATTAGTTTTGATCTATTTAAATAATTTTATTAAAGTTAAAGTAATTTCAATTAAATTAGAGTAGTTTGATTAATATCAAAGTAATTTTTATTAATTTTAAAATTATTGAAATAATTTTAACCATAACTATCATAATCATATTTTGTAAAAAAAAATAGGGTTGAATTTCTTTTGATATTTTTTTAAAGATAAACTATATTCATTTTAATAGTTGTTATGATTTGATTAATTTTAAAAATAAATTCTCAATTTTATAAAAAAAAATTAATGATCATTAAAATAAATTAGAAAATACAGATTAATCTTGATAGAAATTTTAGTATGATAAATTTTTAAATATCTTTCATCATTTCAACATAATTTTGTTTCTATCACTTTAACGATTTTATACACTGGATTGATAATTTTTAAACTTCCGACATATAAAAAGTGTGTTTTAGATGATAGCGGAAAGAAAAGATTATTTTAGATTCGGCAAGAAGAAAATTGAGTAAAGTACGGGGAACAGACAAGGTGAAGAGATGTAAAAAATGTATATTTTTTTTCTAAATTTACAGCATGATCGAGGTAAGTGGAATTGCACCGATTTGGATTTGAAAAGCGAAAGCATAATGCTGGAAAAAGAGAAAGGCAGGCAGGAAGGTCACCAATGCAGTTAAGGTAAGATGCCCTTTATTTCCTCGATTTGCTCCAAGTGAATGAATTTTCTTTTTTTTTTTTAAAGAAATAAAAAAGAATATTATATTAAAAAAAAATTTAAAAAATTCTCACAAAACGCATTTTAAATTTGAAAATGTCCAAAGACATTAAAATTTTATTTTTTTCTAAAAAACGTATATAATTTTAATATTTTATTCCTTTGATATTTACTGACTTTTTCATTATATTGATTTATAGATTTATATTAAAATATTGATTATCTTTATATTAGGAATTTATAAGTTTACTTAATTAAAAATTTATCAATTAAAATTAAATTTAATTTATTCGATTTAATCAAATAAATAATTTTAAATTTTGAAATTTAATTAAAAATCTCCAATTTATTCAATTTTATCGACTTTTTACTCACTCTTAATTTTAGAAAATTGATTTGAAATATTATTGACTAAATAAATTAAGTAAATTTGATAGGATGTGTATAACAAATTGACAAAAATAATGGGTGTAAAGCAACTAATTAAAAAAACACTCATGACTCAGTGAAAAATAATGGTTACAATTTAATTGTTATCCAAACTATTCAATAGATTTATGTAATTAATATTTTTTTATGTTATTTTAGTTTTTAAAAATAATATATTTTTTTATTACAAATCAACAACCACACATCACTCCTTTATTTTATAGATGAATCTTGAATTGAATATTGCAATCGAGTGATAAAAAGAATGTTAATTTCAAATTAATGACTTGATAGATTCCTCAGTTCAGAAAAAAAATGGATTAAATCTCTGTGAATACTGGGAAAAAAAAATCAAAAAATGATTATTTCCGTCTATGACCCCTTAATTTTGCACCGCCGATCCCGCCGGCGCCGGCGAACTCAGGAAGCGTTGGCCCGGCACAGCGGGCAGCTCGCGTTCGTCCGGAGCCAGTACTCGTCGACGCACTCCGCGTGGAACCCTTGTCTGCAGCCCGGCAACGCCTTCACCTTCTCCCCCGGCTGCCGGGACCCGCTCAGGCAAATCGAGCACTGCGCCGCCTCCTCCCTGACCGGCAACAACCGAACCGCGAAGCTACTTATGGTCAATTGGTCATTGAGGTCATGGTAGCTCAGCACGGCCATGGCTGTTTCATTGATTGGATTTCAGAATTCAGAGCAGGGGATTATATTATATTCCACAGGATAGAGGAGTGGGGCGTAGTGTTTCTGGACCATTCCCCACCAGCCATTCCTCTCTAGCTATAAAGAACAGTTCATGGATTCGAACGAAATGGTAAAGTGGCTGCTTTTGATTTGGAATAAAGAACAGTTCATGGATTCAAAACATGCAGATGCATGTTTGATGTGAACTCTTCTCTTCGAGTGGTTCGATTTCAATTCCTTTCACTTCCTCGCTACTCTCTCCTTAATACCTAGCTGCTACAAAGCCATAACAGCCATGTTTGCAGAGCTACTACAGGTGTGTCCTTCTGCAGAATTGATCCGAGAAGAGGGAAAGACAGTTGGAGGTAAACAAGGAAAACTTAAAGAGGATATTAATAATACCATAACTACAATAAGGAATATCAAAATTTTAGTACATTAATTCAAAGTTATGTCACTAATTACATACATTAAATTTGAAACTAAAAAACAGTATTAAAGTTAATCTCACAAAATACATTACTCCTCAAATAATGAGACTCTGAAGGTCATCCCCCTACTTTGACCTATATCTGTCTCACACGCCGAGACAGCAACACACTGGAGAATAATTGAAGCACCAGTCTCTCTCTTTCCGGAATGATTCGTCTCCTTCATTGTTCAATATTAATGCCTTTGGATGATTGCATCCATTTGTGCCAGTTAAATTTAGAAGACTATACTTTTTTTACCAACAATTGCTTGATTTTACAGTAAGTAAAATTAAAGTTAAGAATTTAAAATTCATAAAATAATATGTGACGGAGAGATTTAATCAATCCCCTGGCTCTCAAATCTTTCACTTTCAGGGGCAAGATTTAGTCAAAGACATGGCATAGCATTGAAGGGGAAGCCTATCGACTATAATGTTGGCTATCCAATGGACATCAAGTACAACAGCCTTGCGTGCAGTGAACTCGCATCTCAGAAAATTGGCCCCGTTGGAAAAAAGAAAAATTGAGTCAATCCTCCAGTTTGACCATTTGGCGGGGCCCGCCGCCATGTGAAAAATCTAGCCTTCATAATTTTAAACTCCGAGGACAAAATGGAAAAAATATTAAAAATTAATGGGGGAAAAAGTAAAATGGTTCCCTTTAGTCAATTAATGCCACTCCTTTCGCTTGTTGCTAAGCGAGTAGTCATCGATCGGTCGGTGCATGGATCCCATCTCCCCGGACTCCGACGCGTTACCCACGCCGGAGGGCCGTGGATCCTCCCCCACCCCGGCAGCGGACGCTCGCCTCGCTGCCCCCTCGCTGCCCAGCCGCTACGAGTCGCAGAAGCGACGGGACTGGCACACCTTCCTGCAGTACCTGCGGAACGGGCGGCCGCCGCTGGCCCTCGCGGCCTGCGGCGGAGCCCACGTCATCGAGTTCCTGCGCTACCTCGACCAGTTTGGGAAGACCAAGGTCCACGTGGCTGGCTGCTGCTTCTTCGGCCGCCCCGGCCCGCCCGCCCGCTGCTCCTGCCCGCTCCGCCAGGCCTGGGGCTCCCTCGACGCCCTCATCGGCCGCCTCCGCGCAGCCTTCGAGGAGAGCGGCGGACGAACGGAGGCGAACCCCTTCGCCGCCCGTTCCGTTCGCGTGTATCTGCGGGAAGTCCGCGAGAGCCAGGCCAAGGCACGGGGGATCACCTACGAGAAGAAGAAGAGGAAGCGGATGGCGGCGGAGGCCGAGGCTCCAGCTCCCTCCTCCTCCTCCTCACTGTCGTCTGCCGCGGCAATGAGTACTACCGCCACGGAGAGAAGCGCCGGTGATGCTCCGCCCGGTGGGTCTTCTTAGTTAATCGATCTACTTAAATTAATTTTTCCGAGTTGATCGTTGAAGCAAGTATTAATCTGTTGTTGTTAATTTCGTTATTTATTGTCCCCCTTTTTTTCCCTGCTGCTTCTATTAATTTTGATTAATTATGCTTTCGAGGAGATCATGAATATGCACGAGATATATACAGTCTTCAATTCTTTTTTCCACGATTGAAAATTTGCAAAGAACAAAAAATATGAAAAAAAAAGACACGTTTATTTACGATAGGCCTATATTTCATTTTAGTAATTTTTCCCCTTTTTTTCTCTTCTTGGAGCAAGAAGAAACTGCCTCATGGAATTGTTCCCATATCAATTTTTTCCTGACAAGTTAATTTGTGTTATGTCTTTAATTATTTCGATTATATTTAAATGAAATGAAGCTGAATCATCAAAAAGATTCTAATATATATACACGTATGTATATATGCATAAGCCCATGCACTATATTTTTAAACAAAATGTTATTTATATATGAAAAAAGCAAAATATGTGTGCATGTGTCCTGTATGCTCGAAATCTAGTGCATGTTCTTACTTTTCTATATACGCATCCATATAGTGTCAGTATAATGAGATAAGGTCCCTAGATTAAGTCCAAGTAGTTGTGACTAATATTACTTGTTAATGATGATAATTTAAATGATTTTTTTTTGGGTTCCTGAATATGTCGTTTCTGATCATGAGATTCTATTCCCAAATTCCAACCTGATGGATTGTTTTCAATGGGAATACAGAATTCATTAGTGTTGAAATTTGGAGAATGTTAGGCAATCAGTACCTTAATTTGCTTTAACTGAAACATAAACGATATTTAATTGGTTGAAACATAAGCTTTAAGGGTATTTAATTGATATACGACAAACTTGTCTTCCATTAATTTGTCTCAGCAGCTATATATATAGATATCTAAATGCGCCAGCTAGGCAAATCTCATTGTAAGCTCGGTGGATCCTATATATCCAATAGTTATTATTATTATTATTATTATTATTATTCTGTCCTTTTGATGATCGAGGAAACCACGTATTATATATTAATCAACTGATTCCTTTACTATACTAATCAAATTCCTCCAAGTAATTAATTAAATTATCTTTTAATTAGTATGTTTTAATTAATTTCCATTTATCGTCTGTCATATGTTTTGGATAAAAGTATATATATATATATATAGAGTGGGGACACAAGTGAGAGGAATTGGAGCTGGACAAAGAGGCCAATAATGGCGTAGGCCATTCCCACTATGATCTAGGAAGAATCAAGAGCAAGATCACGACGCACCAGAGGCATTGATCTTCCATTTAATATATATTAATTACGATCCTCCTCCATTATTGTACGGTACGAAGCACCTTGGTTCTCCCCCATTCAATTTCAAAATAAAAGCGATTAATTAATTATATTCTGTATAATCCCATTGCTCCACGCATGCAGCAGTGACTGATGAATCATATCGATCACAAGTGTAGTAATTGCATGCACTGTTTGCTGAAGGGGAGTGTGTGTGTTATATTTCATGCATATACTACGAAGGGGCCGGGGTTTTCACAGTAGTATTGTATTCGCCGGGGAGATCGATATTGTTTACAATGATTGGGCTCGAGGGAAATGGACGCCGGCCATTCGTGCGGCTGGATCACTGATTGTGATTGACTCGTCTCCATCCTATAAATTCACCTTCAGTGGGAAAACTGAAAAGCATGCAGCACTGTGAAATCCCAGCTCTGTCAGCGATGCTCTGTCGCTGTCGTCGCTCCGCTTCGGCTCGCGCGTTAATTAAATCAAGACGAGTAAAAACTGCAGTGAGAGGCAGGCAGAGGCAGCACTGGTTATGATGCAGGAGTCAGTTTCATGTACAAATGCTGATGGAATTAAGCAGAGTTAATCGAGCAAAGCGTACGTGAGCCATCATCAGGTCCCAGCTGCGTACCTTGTAGATTCTCTGCAACCATTTTGCCATTGGCTTAGTAGAATAAAAGATTACTGTCTTGTTTTGTTCGCTAGTTCATTATCAATTCATGTATTCTATATATTGCACGCCTGTTTATTTTATTTGACAAGTTGGTGGTGTACATGTTTGGCACTGAATTAATGAAATCAGACAAATTAAAGATACGGTGGAATATAATACGATGGCTGGAAGTGGCAGAGTACATGCACTAATTGCCGTATCTAATTACGCCTGATACTGCATTTCCTCCCTTGATTGTATCAATCGCATTTAGTTTTTCAGATTTTTTTTCTTTCTCTTTTCCTAATTATAACGAAAAATCAATTTGCTCAGCTATATGTTGAGTCTTCAAACTCAATTGGAGCTCTTATGTCATCCGGCCACTTGCAAATATCACAAATTAATTTATAGTGCTGTTATGCTAATTTTATAACTTAGATGCAATTAAATTTGTAGTATGCGAAGTCAAAACAACTTCATTAGTACTCGGTGTCCAATTTAATTGGAGAGATAACCCTTAAATTTAAGAGATTTCTGATGCCGCAAACTTCCAATTTGTAGTGCATGACATTGTCATGATTACGTTACGTGCCAACTAGTCTCTCCATATTTTAGAGTTTTTGCATGAGCTTGGGAAAATCCATTAGTTACTTGGCAAACCATTTGATAGTATATGGAACTTGTAATTAAATAAAATGGAAGACTTTAGTTTCTAGAACGTTAGGACTAATAACAAGAGTTAAAAACAAAAACTAGATTATCTTGCAAAAACTTGAAAAATTATCACTGAAAGTGTCATTACCCCAGGCTCTACTTGATCTGCCTTGACCGTGCACGTTGGTCATTTAATGAATTTAATGTTTGAAGTGTATCCATAAATGTAGAGATATTCTATGTGTCGTTGATGATAAATTTTCTAAAAAATATTGTATATGGTCCGGTCGAATGCCGTAGGCAGTTAAAAAGTGTTCGACTCATGCAAGATTTCACTCTTGCCGGTGAAGAGACCTAAAAGTAGATTGAGCGAAAGGGTTAGATGGGTGCCAGGAAATCTTGATAGGACATTCAAGTTAGTATCAATGGACGAAGATGAAAAGTATAGAAGAAGAAAAAGACGACTGAATATATAATGTAGTTGCTAAATTGCTGAGAGTTTTTTCATACTTGTTTAAGGATTTATATTCTTATAGGAAAGACATCTTCATGTCGACTCAATGGAGGCCATCTGTCGGGGCTCGAGGAGATCAATTTTAACAATTGTTGACATGGGATCCCGACATGAGGCATCTGAGGGTCATCCTGCCAACCTCATAACCGCTCTATGGCACCATAGTCGTTGATTATTCTTACCTTTTAGTTGTATACATAGGAACTAGATTATCCAGGAAATCAAGTTTAACAATCTCGTAACCGCTCTGACCCCTTTGCAGACACCACACACTTGGGGAATTTTGGTAGTTTCCGCGTAGGGCGGAGGGTGGTGGTCGAGATGGGGCGCGGAGAGACCAAGGGGCGGGGTCAAGTGGCTACTTGACTAAGACTTGAAGAGGATGAGCGATTAAAGAACTGAATTATCCGAGAGTCAAGTGCCAAATTGTCAAGCTGTGGAGTGGTCGAAAGGTTGAGTGGCAGAGAGGTCAAGAGATCGGGAAGTCGAGAGGCCACATGGCCGAGAGGTCGGGAAGTTGAGAAATCGAATGGTCGAGAACCCAAATATTGGTCAAGTGGTTGAGAGGTCGGGAAGTCGAAAGGTTGAGTGGCCGAGAAGCCGAGAGGTTAAAGCTGAGAAATTAAAAGGTAAAGAAATCAAAAAATTGAGTGATCAAGTGGTAGTGATGATCTATTATATATTGACTATTGACTATTGATTCGAGAAGTAAGACTAACTAAAATCCGACAATCAGTATACATTTAAAGAAACAATGAACGTAGACACATCCCACACGCACATGACGTACGAATAATTAAGGCAGCAGGGCAGAGGTTCATGCACTGGCATTGCGCAGTATCTTCTATCATTTCCTGGATTTGCTTTCAGCTAGCAATATCCATGTGATGATGCTAGATTCATGCATCCCCACTATTGTGATTTTCAGAAACTACATGTTAAATCTATTGTTAATTAATTACTACTGTTTAATTCGTGATATATATCAGCCTCTGCGTTGCTTTTAGCAAACATGTGACCGAGCAGAGTGGTCGTTTGATCGAGCAGTACATATGAACGAACTAATTAAGCTTGTCGTCATTCACAAAGGTATTAATTACAAGGAAAAGAAAAGTAGAAGAAGAGAATTAACACGATCGAGCAGCAAAAATGGGGAGATATGAGAACAATTTAATTAATTAATTAATTAGCTTTGATTTGAATTGATGATGTTGATTTAGTCAAATCTTCCCGCATAATTTGAGGCTGTTCTCGACGGTGCGGGCCAGCGACTGGAGGTTGCAGCGGACGATGGTGTCGACGAAGACGCGCGTGTCGTCGGTGGTGTTCCCCGGCGGCACGTCCACGACGTAGGACTCCACCACCACCGTGCCCGCGTACTCGCCATCGCCTTCGGCAGGGTGGAGCGTGGTCACGGAGCGGTAGTTGGCGAGGCGGTGCTCGCCGCCGACGATCCTGAAGCTGAGCACGTACCGCTCGTCGTCGAGAATTTCCAGCCGCTCGCGGCTGGTAGCTGCGGGGAGCCCGGAGACGAGGCGCACCTCCCTCAGCGTGCCGACGGCGCCGTCGCCGTCGATCACGTGACAGCTCTTCACGAAGTGCTTGTAGGCCTGCGGCTGGTCGAAGCGGCGGACGAGGGACCAGACGTTGGCCACCGGCGCGGAGACGCGCTGGACCAGGGAGGAGCTGCACTGGTGGGCCCCCACGGAGTGGTCGTGGTACCGTGAGGCGAAGTCCGGGAGGGCGTGACCGGCACCGTCGGCGGGGAAGGAGAGGGGTTTGCTGTTTCCGTTGCCGGTGCAGGCGATGCGGTGGAGTGAGGGGGAGGGCTTGGGGGAGGTACCGTGGGGCATGGCGGAGGCGGAGTCTTTGGTCTTTGTCTGGTCGTCTGGAGAGAGAGGCCAGGGAGGGAAGAAGGGGATGGGATGCGAATCATATAGCTAGACACAGTGAAAGTAATTACTTTGGTGCAACTTTAGTAATTCGATAATTAATTAATATGGGAGACCAATTGAATTAGTTAATTGCCCGTTTGCCTTGACTGTTTGAGCAAGTGGTGGTTTGTTTAAGCAAATAGGGCGATCCAAGGGGCGTAAGTGGTTTTGGGTCTGAATTCCAATGGGCACGGGGCAGGCAAAATACGTCAGGAGTGAGGAAAGGGGACGTAAGAGAATGAGAATTTCAAATTTTCGCGATAATATTTATTTTTTTTAGATTTTTAATATTTAAAATATTTTTTTGTATTTTTATTTATTGAATTTTAAAATTTTAATAGCGTTTAAAATTTTTAAGATATATTATGAGTTTGTTAAAATATTTTTCTTCCTATTAGAAACTTTTTCTTTCTTTTTATCTACATAAGTACCATTTAATTATTATTTAAATAAAATTTTTAATTTAATAATATTTTTGATAGAGTTATTTATTTCTCTATTTGTTAGTATTCTTTCAAATCAATAGAAAAATTTCAGACATTCACAGTCGATCAATGAAATTAATATAATATTATAATCCGTAGGATAATCGCTATTATGTCCGACATTAATTGGTATCAAAGTTTTTTGAATCCCATGCATGGTCGTCATTGTAGTTATAATAGATAGATTCTGACTAAGAAAGTCTCGCATCGTGATCATAACTCTCAAGATAAGATACTTAAGATCCATATAAATAAGTCACAAAGGTATCATAATGTTTGGCAGCACAGAATTTTAAAGGTTGTAAGTTTTTTTTATTTTAATTCTATTTCCACTTTTTAAAACTCCTATCACAATTGCGAAAATCATGGTCGAAAAGAGTGGTATGGAGACATCGAATTTCCAATTGATCTTCTCAAATTTTCTGATACGATCACAGATCGAGAAATTCGTTAATTGACTTAACGAAGTGGAGAAAATTTTATATTAAGAGAAAGTATTCGATTGTGTTAAAGTGAAATTGATTACCGTTAAATTCAAAAACTAAGCATCCACACGATGAGAACAATGTGATGCTCACGTGGCAGATAAGACAAGGCCAAAATAAGATTGAGAGAAGATGAAAAAGATGATGAAAGATCATTTTTCCCCCTTTGAATACACTCAATCTCTATCTCAACGCTTCATATGTTGATGCAAGATGCATTCCTAACATATCCTAGTTGATGAAAAATCATAAAATCAAAAACCAATGTTTAAGAGCGAACAAAACCATTGGCTAGCTCACCCTCAAGAGTTGTATTCTATTAAGCAATTACCACAAGTTAATTCTAAACCTCTTTTCATATGTTTTGGTCATGATGAATAGGGGCATAGAGCAATCAACTATAGGAAATTTGCTAATCAAAAGAATAATGATTTATTGGTCGAGGAAGATGAAATCGAGGCGATTACCGAAGTTAACAAAGATCGGTATACCACGATGATAAGTTAACAAAGATATGGATTTTGAAATGAGGAAAAAAAAGAAACCTAGATCCTCCGGACGTCCCGCCTATGTATCTGCTGCTGGGACAGTAGAGGTTGCTGGTGAAAGCTTGAAAGGATTGGTTACGCTTAAGTCACCGATTGATAGCAACAACCACATTAAAGTGCATGCATACACTAGCTAGTCACAGATTCAGGCAAGGAGAATTAGGATGCGTGATGAAAACCAAGCACTTCAGAGGCAAATGCTGCTAAACACGAAAGAGAGTTTGAAAGTTTAAAGATGGGAGAATAATTGGACGACAGTTTGCAAATAAAGGAGCAAATTGGAACAAGCTTATTGAGCAAGCAAGAAGCGGCATTGAGAAGAGAGTGCACTTGCTTATGGATTTTCTCATCAGTGGTAGAGCTCCGCAAAATCTGTGAATCCGATGTTTATGGATCCCAACAATCTACAATGGAGTTGGAGCTGGATGATGGCAGCAAGGTCATGTGAGAGCAAAGTTAATTGAGACACAATAAGAGGAATCTAGAACATCTACTGTAGTCCCCGGGGCAATGGTGCAACGATAGGACATCCGGATTGTAACTCAACCCGCGGTTCGATCCCTAGCTACGGCGTATTTGCAGAAATTTTCTTCCAAATGGGGAACACAATCAAAGGATGCTGGGCATCTGGATTGGCCGCCGTATGCACTTCCCGATTTACCCTGGTGATAGGTGGGAAACTTCCGTGGGACCGGGCCGAACCACCCCCAGATATGTGGCTACTGGAATTATCATTTTTTAGAACATCTACTGTAGAAGCTAATAATGAAGAACCTGCAAATAGGCCTGTCTTTGACTTCCAACACAGCATTTATCCTCCTCTGCCTTTGGTTCTTCTCCTAATTTAGGGGCTCTTGTTCTTGAAGCCAATCGGTAAGTTGTTGAAGATGGTAATAGGGATGCAAACTCTGCACATTTACCCAGGCCAATGCACGAGATCACTTTTTCAACTAATGACAGAGCAAAGTTTTTGAATTTGCAGCTGACTTCATATTGCTTGAGGAGTTTGGCCTTAATATTAAGAAGCGCATGCATTCTGAATAAATGATGGCTACTCTTTGGATGTGTTTGTTGTTGAGGGTTGGCCTCGTGAGGAAACTGAACAACTGAGGGATTTGTTACAGAAGGGAATTCACAAGATGGGAAGACAAACTTGATAAAGTCTCATACATGGTCTCTCCAAACAGAGTCCATGTTGAAATACCAACAAATGTAATTGATGTGTGTGAAATTATTTTTCAACTTAAAGTTTGGAAATAAAATTACCTTTGATCATCAAGAATTTCCTAGATAATCTTCTTTTTGGATGACCATTTAATACTATTTTAAATTCGAAGATGAATTTTTTCAATCAAGAACGACTAATTAATACAAAAGATCTGAAGATTATTATTATTTTTTTAATATTTTTTTAATTCTTTTAATATTTAAAATAGCTTTGTTAAGTTTTATTTTTATATTTTAAAATTTTAAATTCATTTAGAATTTTTAAGATTTTAAATTTATTAAAATATTTTTTCTTTCTTTTAAATCTTAAAATTTTGAAAATTTTAATTTAATAATATTTTTAATAGTATCGTTTATTTTTTATTTTTTAATATTCTTTTGCATCAATAAATTTAAAAAAATAATTTTTTAACATTCATAATTAATCAACGAAATCAATACAGTCTATTCTATCCGATATCAAAAGAAAAAATCTCTATCTCAGTGCTACACACATCAACAAAAAAAACAATATTAAAGGATGATTAACAGGCTTATGGAGGTGGCTTTCAAGTCCTATCCTTCATCGTAGCTAATATTTGAGACTCAATAGTCTTCCTAGATCTTATTTTTGTTTCTTTGTATCTAATTACGAAACCATCAAATCTTACATAATTCTATCTTCAGATTTGGGCTTGGGCTCACAAGTTAGGTACCCTCACAACTATTGACATCGCCAACGTTTATTGTTCTGTTACCCATTCTCAAGCACAGGTAGCAAACACAAGACAGCCAGATGGTTTATGACAGCGGACCAAGGCAGGTTCTGAAGTTGATCTTTAATCAAGTTGAATATGAAGGCCTTAAAGTCCATTAAGTGCAAGGCGTACCCGATTCCATAACCTTCAAGTTTTTCAGTCAGCATCAGTGCATCACATCTGCAAACACTTCACACCATAAGCCCCCTCATAAATGCGCCCTGGATTTACCACCAAGTAAATCCAAATCGGGGAAAATAACTAGTAAAACTGTGTAGTGTTTGCCAGTCAATTACTCATGCAGAGCCTGGCCATGGCCGGAGGAGGACAGGACTGCAGGCCAGGGGTTAAACTTTCTATTTGAGTGTGGCACACGGTTAGGCACTTTGCCTTGGGGTTTTTTGTTGTGTTAAGCGTCCTTTTTCTCGAATAAATGGACACACTTATCTCGATTATGATCAAAGAGATATTTTCATTCAGATACTTTCCATTAAATACAGCAAGGATAAAAACTGCTTCAGTGAAATTGCAGCAGAGGATGATGAAACGTCCCTTTCATGATAACTCTTTTGATTTTTGCTGTGTTAATTTCCTAGGAAAAAAGAAACCAACCTACTTAATTAGTCGATAAATGCCTCAGAAAACTATTCTCAAATTCCAGAAACGAAGATCGACTCCCTTCCTTTTACATCAAAGGAAAAAAAATTGTAAAAAAGGAGACGTGAATGGAGGAGAGGATTAGCAGTAGGCTAGAAAGAAAAAAAAAAAAGAGTTTGGGACTATAAATAAGCGTCAATCCATTCACGGCGATTGCTCGGGTGGGCAGTCCTACCGGTCTAAGACTGAGAAAAAGCGAGCGTCATCACATCGATGTTATAGATATCTGCAGCTGCTACATTAACCTGACGACGAGGGTACTACCCCACCCCACAATAATGAAAAAGTTTGGCCAGAATCGCGCCCGTAAATTATGGCATGGCAGGAGAAGAGAAGGAATTGCACGCATTTAGTTAGCTTGGCAGTATTAGTCCAGAGCAGAGGAGTAGTCGTAGAACAGCAGCAGCAGTAGGAGCAGCAGAGAGAGAGAGAGAGAGAGAGATAGATGGAGAGTGGAGAGGGTTAACCTGTATCAGACTATCAGGTTTAGGGTAGTCCTCCTCGGAGAGGGAGGAAGAGTAGAAAGAAACAGTCAGGGAAAAATGGAGCCGAAGCAAGTCCCAAGGGAAATTCTTTTCACAAGGACCAATGCAAGTTTCTACAGGCGAATAAGCGTAATGTTTACGATATTTTAAACAAATCCACATGCCAGTGACCATTCTTGTAAGCGAAGCAATTCCATGGTCCCTTACATGAGCTGAGATTCTGGATCGATGGGGGAGAGAGAGAGACAGGTACAGCCCCTGGAAAAGCCTAAAAAATTGTTTTTCTTGGAAAGCGAAGAAAATCATTATTGTTCACCATCTGTGTCAAATACTACGACGCTTCCAGAATCTGGAAGCGTTAGAGAAATCCAGGAGGAATTGACAAAGATAATAAATGAGATAAACAGTGTGCTAATGCGAAAGCCGGTAGGCGGAGCTACTAACTTTCAACGTGAGATCCGGATACTCCAGACATCTGGTCAAAACGCCTTGGGGCTATGGCCACGCATTTTGGGCGCCACCCCTCGTGCAAGATTCATGGGGGAGGGGAGGGGAGGGGACGAGAAGAGATGCATGCAGGTGTGTTGCTTTACATCGGAGATGACGTCCGATGGGATAACCGTGTCTAAAATTTATTAATTTGAAAGGATATTAAAAGATAAAAAATAAATGATAATATCAAAAATATTATTAAATTAATTGTTTTTTATAATAGTATTTAAATATCTTTAAAAATAAAAAAATTAAAATGGAAAAAATTTTAAAAATAAAAAAATCTAAACTCAAAAAAAAAATCTAAACTCACATTTAGAAAAAAAATCTAAATTAATTTCTAAAAAAATAATCTTAAAATTTTAAAATAAAAAAAAAATTTAAAGATCAAATTTAGAATTTTGACGATTCAATTTGAGTGAACTATAGTATTTTAATTCTACTATGTCAATTGAATTAGGAGGTTATGGGTTGATCATTTTCTTTATTAGTAGTTTCAATCGTTATTTTTCAAGGTCCAAAAGGGAGGTTGATAGTCTAGATTTTTTCTCGTCATATTTCAGAGAGAAATATAACTGTATCAGATGACATAAACTAGTCATGCTGTTGGATGCTCTTGCATCAGACGCTCCAGGTTGAAAATAACTCATCCTCGAGTTTAGGACAGTATCTTCAAGATCAAAAGTCCTCAGTTGCTGATGAATCAATAATTGTTTTGTAAGTGGTAGAATGGAAGGAAGATCCTCTGACATTAACTCAGTCAAATCTCTAGGCAGTTGTTGTACTTTTATTGAGCATGCATTTCATTCAGATAATTTGTCATCTAGAATCTCATTAATGACCAAAATCTCATAATCATCACCATAAAAGTATTTCGTCATATATTAGCTCGCCAGTTGATTTAATCTTGTCTTCGTCATGTTGAATAAATTGGGGGGCTAATTCAATGCAAGACGATACGATGGAGACCGAGATTTCGTCGATAGATGAACTAGATTGTTGATTGTCGTCGGATAAAGTGGGCTTCTGATATTCGATCAAAACTTCGTCTAGGTCTATCTATTCTTCGTCAGTATCGTCATAAATTGGATCACAAAATATTTTGATCTTATCGTTGTCTCCGCCACCTCCTGTGATCGGACGATCGGGAGAATAGAAATGATTGTACTCGATGTTGTCGAGGTCCGCATCTTCATGGTTATCTTCGCCGCCATAGGAGGAAGGGGGATGTAGCGGAGCCGGTGTTATCTCGAAGTTGTAGGTGGTGGGGCGGTTGATCCTGAATCCTTCAAAATCAAACTTGCGTTTTGATATCTCTCATCGATTGAAAATTAAGGATTTTTCAAAAATGGAATAAAAAAATTTACGACCATTACAATCTTGCATCACTAGACGCTAGGATGACTTTGTGAGTTGTCTTTGTAGATTTTGAAATATCTCATCTCGAGTACTACGATCACGGTGTGAGATTTTTTTAGTCAGAACCTGCCTGTCACGATCACAACGATGATCTATCGGATTTGAGAGCTCTAATATCAACTGATGTCGGACGGGATAACGATTATCCTACGAGATGTATTGATTTTGTTGATCGATTGTGAATATCAAAAAATTAATTATCTAAATTATGTTAATTTAAAAAAATATAAGGAGATAATAAAATAAATGACACTGTCAAAAATATTATTAAATTAATTTTTTTACATGAACTTAATTAACAAGAAATAAGAAAAAATTGAAACGAAAAAGATTAAAAAAATAAAAAAGATAAAATCTAAACTCACATTTAGAAAAGAAAAAAATTTAAATTAATTTTTTAAAATAATTAATCTTAAAATTTTAAAATAAAATTAAAAAATTAAAGATGAAATTTTAAATTTTTACGATTGGATTCAAGTGAACTATAGTGTCATAATTCTACCCTGACAACTTATGTCAGGAGGTCATGAGTTTATCATCTTCTTTGTTGTTAGTCTCAATCATCATTTTTCAAGTCTATAAGGAAAGCTCGTAATCTCGATTTTTTCTCATCATATTTCGAAGGAAAATATAATTGTATCCGAGAATTCCTGCCGACGTCTGGAAATTATTGATGGAGTTTTATTTTCTGCCAATTCAAACCTCGAGTCCTTTCTCTCCCAGTAGCTTGTGTGGTGGTAGCACCTTGCAGAAGGAGCTAGGACAACGACTGCAGCAGTGATCACAAGTATAATATCATAGAAAATAAAAAAAAGGAAGAAGACAAGGACCTCCTTCTATGTATATCTCTGCAATAAAATCGATTATATAGTTTTATATGCTAAGGTCAAGGTTGGTATCCTCCTCCAAAAATTTAGAGTCACGTCTCGTCTTGGTCCCCTCGAATCCACACCACACTTCCCAGTATCCACTCAAGCTATCCCACTATAAATTCACCGCAAAGGCCGCATGATTTCTTCATCCCCATTTCTTCCTCTCCCTTCCTGAGTGATTTCTGCTACCCTTTCTGAAACTTCCACCATTAATTATCTTCAAACTAAGTGCTACTACTTGGCGAGGGCAGAAGTATTGAGAATCTGTGAAGCTCAGGAGGGATAGCGCCATGGGTGATGGCGAAATTTCAAAAATTTCAGAAATCCTGTTTGCCTATCGTGCTATCTATCCTGAGTTTCATGGATTCTTGATACTGTCACAAATAAAAGATTGGTAAATACTGATCCACTATTTTGTTTTTCCCGTAGTATTACTGCTACTTCCTGGATGCTAAAACAAGTTCGTTGTTCTCACAGCATTAGTAACTTGTAGATTGTTTTCAGTGCAAGGAACTTCACACCATCATTTTTTTTGGCTTATGTTAGTTGCCTCTTCTGTTTTCATTTTCAACTATGGATTTGATTCAAGATTGTCATCTAAGTTCCTCTCCACTTTTTCATTTCTTCTAAAATCACTGGATATTACCGGTGAAAATGGAAAAGCAAGTGTGATGGTCAGGTTACGTAAGTAGATGGCGTCAAAGCAGATTGGAAGCAGACCTTCAAGGTACCAGAAACTCGCAGCTTTGTTCATCTTCAAAATTGATGAGTACGCTTAATAATACAAGGACTTGCAGAGACTTGGATTTGTAGATGGTCGATTAAGATCATAAACTGCTTATCTGGTGGAAATTTTTAATTCCTCCTAAATTAGCAGAAAGTAAAAAGGTTGTGAGGAAGCTCAAAAGCTTGCGATGGATAAATGTTCGATGTGCAAATTCAACAGGCCCCTGTTTATTTCAATCATACGATCCGGAGAGTTGATGTAATCAAGGAGGGTTGATTTCATTGTACCTTTTGAAATAAAAGAAAGTAAAAAAAAAAAAACAACTTTTACGATTACTTTGTAAATGTCTCTTGCAGAAAGATTGCTCTTCGATTCCTCTCCCTCTTCTGCTACCCCTAAAATACAGAGACGCAAAGCATCATCAGCAATACTCTGACTAGAATCTAAGTTTCATCAACGAAGTAATAGGACTTTAGGGAGCTCAAGAACATTGTCTTGTAAGTAATGAAGAACCATATTGCGAAGATTGCAGAGTTATCAGTTGCTACTGGAAGTATTCTAGTTCTTACTGCATTACATGCCTTTCCCTCATCGATTTATTCCAGCAGCAAATACAGTAGAATGTTGAGATTCTGCCACTGAGGATGAACTGCCAAAGTGAGCTTCTACATTAGCATGCTATTATTCATCATAAATTTACATAATAACTTTCACCATGGAAACACCATTATACAAGCCAAAAGAAACATTCTAATGTCAACCACGATGCATAAATACAGAAGAAGAACTATAGGAATGAGGTAACTTTGATGTCAAAAACAAATGTCGAGTTCTAAGATGATTTTGTAATCATTGGAGCTGATTTTTATTCCAGAAATAAATGGTCCCAATTCACCATTACCGGATGATTATTACAGGGAAAACTCAATTATCTTGGCACTGATTTGCCTCTTCGGTGGAGAAGAAAATATTGTTGAATCAACAAAATGGCACAAATTAATTAGTTTTTTACTAGATCTGATTGTTAAGAACCAATAACAGAAACAGAATAGAAATCATTTAGATGGTATGTTTATCCTTATATTAAATTAGGCTAAATTAATCATATTCGTGTTCGCATTCAGAAGATGAACGAGATTGTATTATTGAAAATTTCAAACAATCTATTTGTGATTCCTAATAAAGTTTGGACCTTTTTGCAAAAGTACAACCCATTAAATATTAACTCTTCCCCGCCTGTTTCATCCTTCCCCGCTCCAACCCTAACTTCCTTTCTTCGCGCCGCCGCGTCGCTGCCGCCGCGTCGCTGCCGCCGCAACCTCACGACGCTACTACCCAGCGACGCCGCCTCTCCCAACGCAGGCACCTCGGCGCCGTTGCTGCCTCCTTGCGCTATTGACATCCTCTCATCTCCTCCTGTACACGCGAGCAGCATTGAACGGAGGATCTAGAATTGTTTTATTCTCCTCTCGGGTGGGCGTGCGTGTTGCGAGCAAAGGCGGCAGAAGCTCTCTCCTCTTCACTGTCCAATCGCACCGACCGATAGTAGGTACTCTTCTTCCCGTATCAAAAGATTGATTTTTTATTCTTTTTTATGCCATTTACCCTACATTGTGTCCTCAATATCTGTATCTTGTGAAAAATGTTTATATTACGGCATTCAGCCCCTATATTTTTCTTTGCTTCTGTCCAGAATTATATCGGATACCAAATGAAGGAAGAGCAGAATGATGCTTCTAATGTTCCTACCAGAAAGGTAGAAATTTTATTTTGTTTCCTTTGGCTCAGAAAAGTTCTGGATAATCAAATTCTGTGTTTAGATCGTATTAATGCGTAAGCTTCCTTTAAGCAGATGAAATTTACTCCCAAAATACCTCCTCGGAAGGCACCAAAGGCTGTTGCGGTTAAAACGTATGCTATCAAGTTTTTTTTTTTTAAATTTTAGAAGCCCTATCATTGTCATTTTCTTTTATCCAACATATGTGCTATTGATTGAAGGGAGAAAACCGAAAATAAGGAAGATACTGTCGACAAGGAACTGCTTTCAAAGCTAAACCGCGCAAAGGTAATTGTTGACTGAAAGTTGACTCACCTATGTTGGTTAAACATGACATTCAGGAAAAATGCATTTGGACATGTGTTTCACAGGCAAGCGATGGATTTGTAAAGAGAACCCCTAAGATTGATAAAAAGGGTAAGACATCTAATGTGATAAATCTTCTGTTATTAAGGATGAGGCAAATCATTGTCCTAGAATTTTTATTATTTGCTATTTCTTTTTGTATAGGGTGTAATATGCTAATATTTTATATGTTCAAAGAATAACTTTGAGATTTAGGTTGTTTAGAGTCGATACATAGTACATTTGTCTAGTTATTTGGTAATAAAATCTGGCCATTGTAGGAACAACTGAATTTTAGCCAAAACATGAGAATATCTGTCAGACATACTTTTCCAGCAGTTAATTTGCTTTATTGTTTGATGTTCTTATGCAATCTTTGGCGAGTTTTATTCAAAAAAATTATGGCATACTTTTCCGCACATCCTCAAGGGCATACTGTATACTGAAATCTGTCTGGTGAATAGCTCTGTAGTTTATGTGCATTATGTATCATTACTCTGACCTAGTTTGTGCTGGGAATGACTTTCAAATTTCACTTAAGAATTTTTTTCAGCAACTCGTGAGGTCATAACATTTCATTATAAGTTTTTTTGGTTGTAAGAATTTATCATGCATATCAATCTACTTATGCCAGGAGAAACAAAACATCTCATTTACAAGTGTGAAGGGACATATTGCCTAGTTTGTGTTTCCTTGTAGGGGGAAGGGGGGAGTTTTTTTTTTTTTTTGAGTTATTCATGCTTTTGCTAGAAAGAAGTTCACTTTGGTCTTACAAAAGAAGGGTCTTTTTTTGTATGCCTTGTATCTTTGATCATCAACAACTCAAGTGATGTACGTTGGATTTTTCTTTTTTTGGCTTGCTCTTGCTTCCAATTTATTATCTAGTAATTTCCAAGCATGCCACATAAATTGTTGAAGAAAGACTCATTGATTTTGGATGAAGTGCAATGTCCTGAATGATAGTGCAGAAGATGATGCAGAAGTTTCCAGATATTTTATTAATGTTAAAAGATTGTCTTGGCCATCCTCTCAGTTTTCTTAATTTGTGTTACAATCCATGTAGGATCTTTAACTAATTTTGATATCACCCTGAGAAATTAGAAGAATATATAGTCTATTTATTAGCCAAATCTATTATTTTTCTCATGGAGTAGGTCTTCTTCATTCCTTCCCTAAAGAGTAGTCTGTGATGAAGTTCTTGTACTCCTTTGCGAGCAGTAAAATTTCTTTTGCTGTTACAAACCAGCAGTGGTAGTGTAATTCCTTCTTCATAACCACAAACTGCTACTTTCAGAATGTAGATGGACAATGAAGTGCTCCACAATGCTTACTATCTTTTTTCTTATTGCAGATGGCCCATCCGAAGTAGCATTTGGCCAAGGAGGTTCCACGGTAAGGTCATTCCCCAAGGGCGGCCTTGCAGGAAGCCAGAATTCAGGTGCCATTTGATTTATATAATTTTTCAATTTTTTCTCAAGCTTCTTTTATAAATTCACTGAAGATCATTTTTATACATTTTCTGGATTTACGTACATCAGCGTCGCTGCCAAAAGAATATGTTGAGCCCTGGGTGAGCAACAAAGCAGTACTCGCAACTAAATTTGTCTTTATAGATTAATCAACCACTTATTTTCTGTTGTTTTCCCAGGATTATACTAATTCCTATTATCCTACTACACTTCCGCTAAGAAGGCCCTTCTCAGGCAACCCAGGTAAATAATTAGTCTGCTAAAGTCTTAAGGCAATGATGTATCAAAGCAATTTACTTTCAGCTGCATTGCTTGTTTGTTTCAGAAATTCTCGATGAAGAGGAGTTTGGTGAGGCAGCTAAAGCTAACATGGCTTTTGATCAGACTCAAATTAATCCAGCTCTAGAGCTTGATTTGATGGTATTTTATTTGTTATAGCTCGGATTCTACCAAATACATTGCATTTATCTAATCAGCATGATGTCAATGTCACTGATGCCAGCAAAAGAAAGAAGATACACAGATGCTCCTTTTACAGTTGCCTGTAAATCTTCCGCTAGGACAGCAACCTTCTGCAGGCACCAACGTTGAAGATGCCGCTTCCAAGAGAGACCGTGCATCCAAGAATGGCGCCAAATTAGAACTCCCAGCAGGACGTATGGGGAAAATTATGGTCTACAAGAGTGGAAAAGTGAAGATGCAGCTAGGAGATGTGCTTTATGATGTGAGTTTCATTATATACACAACATATGTTTATTTTTGAATGTTTATGATAATCAAGACTCCATTTATGAAAAGTATGAATATACTTTATTTCCAGATAAGTTCTTGCTAATTATTAAGCAATTATACGTGCTTTGCAGATTTCTCCTGGTCAAAAAATTGCATTTTCTCAAGCAGTGGTGGCCATTAATACCAAAGAGAAGCATTGCTGCGCGTTAGGTGAGGTTGATACGCGTCTTGTTGTAACTCCGGATTTGGATTCTCTCCTGAACGACATGGATGATTTGGAGTTACATTAGCAACCCAATAAACTCCAATCAAGGATACTTATTGCAGAAGTGGAAACTTATTCCTTTGATTATTTATTGAGATGTGTTATTACTTTTTTTAAAGAAAAAATGTAATGTCCTTATGTGTCAAAGTGAAATCTTTAAGATTTTTTTTTATATACAAAAAATTCAAGGTAGCTAAAATTAACAAGCTACAGGACCTGTTCATGTGATTGATGATCTGGATCAAGGAGGAAAGCTAAATATTCATTATTTCACCAAATTCTCCTTTTGTTTAGTCTTTGAGATTTACCTAACTTCCTTGTTAACGAAGAAAGAGCCACTAAAATACCACTCTTTGACTCAAATCGAACCTACTCTGACTTAATCAATTTGGACGTCCAAGTGTCCGATCGAAAACATTTAGTTTATTGCTTATTAATTTAAACTGGTGAGATTTCTTCGCAATTGCAAGAATTGATCAAACTATTACGTTTACTGTTGGCATGGTTAAGTTCGCTGAACAATCTTAATTAGCTCTTAAGAATTCCCAATGCCATTACAGTTCATCTCAATTATATTTGCCCTAAAATTGTATAGAACTTTATCAATCCGAACGCTGCCAACGTGCATGCATAGAATAAAAGCATTATTAAGTCAACTGCACTTATATAACATTGGAACACTAGTCAACGAGCAGTTTCTTATTTATTTTGCTTCTCATCAAGGAATTCACTGAACCATTGTAGCATAAGTGTAATTTGTTATCTCAATGATCTCATTAGGTCGGTATTACGATTATATGTGAAAAAGTAAATTGAAAAATTATAATTAATCCTGATAGAAAAAATATTTTTCTTAATTTCATTTAGATTCAATTCTTATCCATTGTAATAATATCTAATTTACAGTAGTCAACTCAATCTTACTTTGGGATTGGGAATTCACTGAACCAGATCAGGTGGTGCGGATGTTATATGGTTCAGTCCTTGCAAGTAGCTTTGACTATTAGCCGTATAAGTATGTTTAAAATCATATAAAATTGACGGCTTCAACGCATGCCCAGCTGGAAGTCATCGATCGTCCCGGTTGAAGTGGTAAAATACAACCTTTTTTTAACTAATTAAATTAAATCTTCGATCGACAGATTTGGTAAGAAAAGAAATCATGAATTAATTAATTAATTGATGGACCATCCATTTTAAAATGATGATTTGCTAGCTATATATTGATTGTTGAATATATATAATTATAAACCTATTGAGATGTGATGGCGTGGTCGGTTCGGTTGGGCTGTTGTATTCTTGTATACATAAACCAAACCGTCGACAACGAGCGCAGTTGACAATTAATGCATATATATATATATATACATGCAACATAATTAATTAATTGCATACGTCGTCTCTTAATTACTAATCTAAACTTGGCTTACAGAGTCAATATCACAACTCATTCAAGCTATAACATAATGCACGCTAGCTCGCTCTAATGGTATTAATTATATACGTACGCCAAATGCATACAAATCCAAAGTAGCAGGTATCATCGCCCTTTATACCATGTAAATAATGTGATCATCCATTAATTATATTCAAGAGATCGAACCTTCACATCTCCCTCTATATATAATGATCTCCACCAGTTACATGAATATATGTTCCCATGCAAACTTCTTCATCGTTCAATTCACAAGCTAAGTCCTAGCTATACTGTGTGCCATGGCCTCCAACTTCTTATTTCCTTCTCTGCCTCTTCTACTCTTCCTCCTCCTCACCCACAGCGGGGCGTGGCCGGCGCCGCAGCTCTCCACGGACTTCTACGGCAGGTCGTGTCCCCAAGTGTTTGACACCGTGAGATCGGTAGTCCAATCCGCCATCCAACAGGAGAGGCGGATGGGAGCTTCCCTGCTTCGCCTCCTCTTCCATGATTGTTTTGTTCTAGTAATAATCGATGACTGTGATCATCTATCGATTTGGTCCTTCTCCAATTACTAGCTTAAGTCAATTAACTTTAGTAATTTTGTACGATATATAGGGTTGTGATGCATCGTTGTTGTTAGACGACACGCCGACCTTTAGAGGGGAGAAGACGGCGAAGCCAAACAATAACTCCGTCAGGGGTTTCGAGGTCGTCGATCAGATCAAGGCGGCGGTGGAGAAGGTGTGCCCTGGGGTTGTGTCCTGTGCCGATATCTTGGCAATTACTGCAAGGGACTCTGTTGTCATTGTGAGTATCGTAATTACATTGATTATTTTAAAATAAACTACTGTTTACGTAGCTATAGCTACTAATAATTATTAATTTTAATTTCATAAACTATTCAAGTTGGGAGGGCCTGACTGGGAGGTGAAGCTGGGGAGAAGGGACTCGAGGAAGGCGAGTTTCAAAAAAGCAAACAGGGAAATTCCACCGCCTTTCTTCTCCCTTGCCAATCTTACTGCTTCCTTCGCGAGGAAGGGGCTCTCACTCGGAGACCTGATCGCGCTTTCTGGTTTTACTTTTGACTGATTAGTTTTCTCAAATTGAGCCTAGATCGATCGATCTCCATGTTTTATCAGATCGATCATATTAATTTTGACGTTAATTATTGCTATTATATATATACAACAACGTGCAGGTGCCCACACGATAGGCCTGGCGCAGTGCTTAAACTTCAGAGACCATATCTACAACGACACCGACATCGACAGCTCCTTCGCGAAGATGAGGCAGGCGTATTGCCCCAGAGCCGTTGGCTCCGGCGACAGCATCCTGGCACCGTTGGACCTGCAGACTCCGACAGTGTTCAACAACGATTACTATAACAACCTCGTCGCCTTCAAGGGCCTCCTCCACTCCGATCAGGAGCTCTTCAAAACCATCGGCAGCAACAGCGTGCCCCTGGTCAAGTACTACTCCGGCAACACCGCTGCCTTCTTCAACGACTTCGTCGTGGGGATGATCAAGATGTCCGACATCCGGCCGCTGACCGGCAAGAAGGGCGAGATTAGGAAGAACTGCAGGAAGATGAATTAATTCATTAATGTTTAGGGCATCCATGCATGAACGGGCCACGTTGAAGCTGCTGCCTAAATAATGCTGCTTAATTAAGTTATCTAAATTGCGCTCGATCAAGAGCTGTTGTAATTCCTTAAAGTCGCGTTCAGTTTCAAGTGTTTTCATCTTCTTTGCTCCGTGATCAGTTGTCTGAATTACGCCTTGTGTTTTATACTTAATTTGTTTCACTGTACGTGTTGTGATCCTAAGTGTTGCATAAATAATGTTGAATCCAATGTTGTATAATTTGAGTTAGCAAAATTTGATTGTGAGTTCAAATTTGAGAAATGGACCAGGTGATGTACAGTGTAAACGATTAATTATATAGCCAAAAGAAGAGTAATTAAACAAAGCGTGAATAAAAGGGAAAAAAATACCATAGTTTAGGACCAAAATGATAAATCTACAAGAAGGGATTGATGCATATATATCTAACACATGTTGTGGTCCCTCCACATGGGCCACACTTGGGCTTAGGGTAAAAGCCCACTTTAATTGGTTTTTAATGTGGAAGGCAGCCGCCGCATGCAAGTGGCGAGAGAAAAATAAAGCGGCAGCAAAGCAACGAGAGAGGAAAAAAGGAGAGAGAGAAAGGTTTGCAGATTTTTCCAGCGTAGTCTTGGAAAAACTCAGTTTGCCGGAGTTGAACCGTTGGATCATCGTCAAATTTTGACAGCGTGTTCGTAACTTCTTGGGTCATGTTGCTAAGGGAGAAATTGTACTCGATTATGTCGAGTCAAAGTCAAACTTAGCCTGACATCTTTACTAAACCTTTACCTGAATCCGAGTTTAGTATACTTAGAAGAAAACTAGGTTTATGTTTAGTAGAGTAGGAAAAAGAAATTTGTTTTCAAAAATTCATGCTTTTCAAATCTATTATTAGTACATTTCAAAATGGATTTTCAAAAACTTGGTATGTTTTTAAAAGTTATTTCTTTTTACAAGTTTTCAAAGTTAAGTAAATGGAGATTTTGCCTTAGACTAGAAGCAAACCCCCTAGAAAGCATGTACCTATAGATCTAGGTGGACATCTCACAAAGCACACTAGATACCTTGATTGTGATTGTTAAAACTTAGAACGGTGTGAGATGTATAGGCCTCTAGTCTAAGCAAAACAGATGCTTTAAGTCAGTGCATCAAACCAAAAAGCTTAGACTCTAATTTCAATTGATCAAGTTAAGTGTCCCAAAATAAAAAGACAATCTTTTAAGTTGGGATCAAACACTTATACTTGGCTAACTGGGTCAAGCTACTACTTTCTAGTAGATAGCTAAAACCTAAGTTGGACACTCGCCCCAAAGGAATATTTTTTTGTCTAACTATATTTATTATTTATTAAGCTTGGACTCAACCCAATAGAACCAAATAATTTTTGATTATGTCAAAGGGGGAGAGAATTGAGGTTCAAGTTAAAATTTTGAATTTTTCAAAGTTAAAAGTTTTTCAAAAATTTTCAAGTTAAAATCTTTGGATAAAAGTTTGTTCTGAAAAAGAGAGAAAGCATAAGTTACTTGAAAAAGGGGGAGTGAAGGATTCAGGGGGAGTAACACACATGCATGCATTGAATTTCTATACTTAGCTTATTTATGCAGAATTGTTATACTTGCTTTAAGTTGTGATTTATAACTTAACTTGAAACCTTAAGTTGCCATAATCAAAAAGGGGGAGATTGTTAGTGCAGGAAGCACTAGCAGATCAAACCTGAGTTTTGATTATGGAACTAGGATCAAGTTAAGTATGTGGTTTGGCTAACCAGGTTGAATTGAGCTTGCAGAAAACAGGTTAAGTCCTAGTGCTGCTAGGCATGAAGTCTTGGCAGAGTCAAAGTGCACCAGGCAGAAGTCTGGACTTGGTCAGGAGGACCAAGTTGCAGAAGGACTGGACTTGGTCAGGAGGACCAAGTTGCAGTAGAAGAATGGACTGATCAGGAGGATCAGTTGCATTTCAAGTCCTGGGGGGCAACGACAGAGCCGAGCACAAGTCCAACGGGTCAGGAGGACTCGGTTGGCATCAGGTAAATTCTCCCGAGGGAGTGGGTGAGGACGCGTTCCTACGAGGAACAGTAGGCGCCGGTCTAACCCAGGATCTCACCGGAGATCCGAAGTTAAGACTCGAAGTTGGTTCGGTGAACCGACTTGATCCTTTACATGTTATATTTGAGCTAACTTGTTGTGCAGGAAGGAAAAGCCCGACGAAAGCCAACTCCGGACGAAAAACTTGATTTTTCGGGTCTGGAGTCGACCCAGATGGGCTCTGGAGTCGACTCCAGCCGAATCAGCCTGAATCCGGAAGTCAGCGCGTCGAGGTCTCCGCCAGATCAGCCTGGAGTCGACTCAGGTGAGCTTCTGAGTCGACCCAGAGTCAAATCCTATCGCCGCTGCCGCCACCGCGACTGGAGTCGACCCAGAACGTGATCAGAGTCGACTCAGGAGGGATAAGCGACGAAGCTGATAAAGTTTTATCTGCCACGCACGCTGGAGTCGACCCAGATCTCCATCTGAGTCGACTCAGGTCGGCTATATAAGGAACCCGCGAGCAGCAGCCGGATTCAACAATTCCAAAGCTTCCAAACTCCGTTCCCGCGGCTTCCGTGACTTCCAACTTCGACGTCGGTGCTGTGCCTGATTCAAGCTACTGTTCCGAACACCGAGACGCCGAAATCAAACTCCGGGGAGCGAAAGTTTGGTAACAAAAATTAACGTTGTAATTACATTCTATTTATTCTTTGCACTTGAGTTTTGTAATCGGATTTTCGACACACTTGCTGCCGGAAAGGGGCAAGTGAATTAGTGGATTGCCCAACGTAAACGGTCAAGGACCGTGGGCCTTGGAGTAGCAGCGTTGCGCTGTGAACCAAGTAAAAACAAACCGTGTCAACTCGTCTTTACTTTCTTTCTGTTTCTGCTTCCGCACTTATTATTTAACTGCTTCCGCTTCCGCACTCGGGTTTATTCGAAAAATCGAAAAGCGTGCAAACACGCTATTCACCCCCCCCCCCTCTAGCGTGTTTTCGATCCTACAGTTTGCTATAGTAACTCGCTGCTTCGCTACAGTGAACCCTGAAATTTAAATCCGGTTTGGCTTCTTTCACCTGGTTCGTGCAGAAAAACCCTAGTCGCACTGTTGTTCCTTTACGCGATAAAAACAGGGCCTCCTCTGTTCATCGTCTTGCGGAAACCCTACAACACCATCTCCTTCTTTTCCCCCGGCGTGACACTGCCTTCATTGCTCGCTGTGTCGCGTCCCTTTGTTGGTGTTCGACCGTGATTCTTCCCCTCTGCCAAGCTCGCGATCGGGGGCTTTCCTCTACCGCGATCCTCTGTCGCCGCATCCCAAGGTTGAACCATCAACGCCTGCAGCTAGCCACCGCTTTCGATTTTCCTTCTTCTCGAACGGAAACTCTCGAGCGTTGCCTCGCTCTCTTGCGAGTCCAAGAATCGGGGCTAAGCAAATTCCTAGGCTGCAAAACTAAGGTGAGATTCTGTGTTTACTGTTTGGATTCATGGGGATTGTCGGTTGATGTTGAGTTGGTTGGATCTGTTGAATGAGTTTAGGTTGGTTTGCTGAAGAATTTGGTGGAGTGGACGGTGGTGGAGGAACTGAAGCTGGTCTTGGTGCCGATTTGAGGTAAAAGTCCTGAATATGGTTAGATTTGTGTTGTTGTTGTGATAGAACAGTAGATGGATTCGTTTGGATTATGTGGGGGTTCTGTTGGATCTAGATTTTCTTTGTTGTTGCTTGCAAGGGATGGTCAGGTTTGGTAGATTCGGTCTTGGCAGGTTGTATAAATTCCATTTGATCTATTCAACTTCGTTGGAATTAAGATCCGATTTTTGTTGGATCTATTCGTGTCTATTGAATTGATTTGTTGAGTGTTGAATTCAACTAGGAATTTATGGATCTATTGTGGATTATATGAGGGTTGTTTGCTCCTGTAGGATAAATAGAACAATTGGATTAATTATGTTGATTAAGTTAAAGTTAATTGATTTAGGTGATCAATTGTAGTGAAATTAACTTGTTAACATGAATTGAATCGGGATCTGGTTGGTCAGGTTGGTTGGACCTGTTGACGGATCTGATTCGGGTTGATCCGATTAAGGTTAATTCTAGTTTTGATTAGGGTTTAATTTGTTGTAGAAGTTAAAATACAATCTAGTATTTAGTGGATGTTGTTAATATAATTGCAGGACCTTGACTGTTGATCCTGTTACATATTAGGAGTATTTTTGGGGTTCTTTTATCGACGCTCATCAGATCAGGTGGGTACTCCTGTGCTTGGTCAACACAGGTCTATTCGTAAGTGCTTCCGTTGCTATTTACTTTGTTGATATCATTGTTACCTTGTTGTTTAATACCCTGTTGATTGATCTTGATACTTTCATACAGTCGTATTTTATTTCTGTTCTAGTTGATGTTGATTATGTCTGATTAGATATAGGCCTAACTGTTGAATTGAGCATCATGACATATACATGATAGAAGTAGGTGTGTCGATCATTGTTGTTGTTGACCTCACTTGACACTGTATGATAGTGGCACAAGAGTGAGAGCAATTGTTGCGTTAAGTTGGGTGCAACCAGAATTGGCTAGATAGCCCTCCTGATCCTGCCCACTCCTCACTTGATTAGTAGTGGTTTGTTGATGAAGCATGTTCAGCTTTCCTGTCGTGTGCCCCAGTTCACTGCATTAGGTGAGTGTCTGGGGGTGGCGAGTGCAGACAGTGATCATGCATTCTATATATGCATACGTTTGTTGGTAGTTGTCTTCTGCATTTATTATCATTGCACTTGTTGCACATGACTGTGGTTGTTGCACTGATTCCCATAAGATTGTTTGTATTGCTTGATATCTGTTGTTATTGTATCATATTGATCTTATTCATTGTGTATCGTATGCTATCATGTTGTTTCATTATGTATACATGTGGTTATGCACTTTCATTCTAGTATCCACTAGGTATTGTATACTCACCACCCATACCTTGGGGTTTTTCTTGTTTTCTCCCCAAGTAGCAGGTAAGGATGTCTTTTGGAAGCTTGGAGTTCTGCCAGATTGCTCTATCTCACAGTAGGAGGAGTCACGTTGTTTATGTTCTTTGGGGTTATATTCATTTTTATGCGTTGTGGACTACTTGTCATTTTATTTTCGTAGTGTTTTAGATCCTTTTAGAGGGTGGTTTTGAACTTATGTTCAACTTCGTGTGGACTTGAACCTTAGTAGTTTTCTATTGTGGTATTTCTATTATTATAGATTTATGGAGTTTTATCGTTGCTTGTTGTGAGCACTATCGTAGTGTTTTACGATTTTCGTAGTTATGTGATTGTATGTGCATGTGTTGGATATGTTGTTGTGGCCGTGTTGGCCTTTAATGTTGTAGCCAGTAGTCTATTCATGTGTGTTGTATTAGTATTGGTTATGTGGGCCTTTTATATCACCGTGTATCAGAAAGAGTTGGATTGTTACTAGGGGAGATACTGTCGAAATTTTTCGGACGGCCGCCTCCCAGGACGTGACAATTATTTTGGTATTAGAACTAGGGTTTAGGATTCTTGTGGATTTGTCATTGGATTTTTGGGTCTATCTGGTACCAACTGTTTGGTATCAGAACATACTAGTTGGGTCCTAGGTTGCAAAGTCCGTATTGTTTTTTTGGATTTTTATTGTATGTATTTTTGATTTACTCAATCTAGACTGTGAGATGGGATGGACAGCGGCATGATCTCTCCAAGCGGTTGTAAGTTATTTTTCATATCTGATTCAATTTTAGAAATTAATGGTACTTATCATATCAGGTGATATTATGGCCCCTGTACAAAACCGAGCACGTGGTCGGCCACGGAGGAGACCTACTAGGTTTCTAGAGACGGAGAGAATTGAGGATGTTTTAGACAATTGGGAGCAGAACCGTAATTCTCCAATTGTGGGGTAGATTTCTTAAATTCCGGAAATATCGTTGATGGACCCAGTACCGGCTACTACTAGTAGGACTGTGGATAAGAGCCGGATATCGATGCTGGCAAAGTCAGTAAGCGATCGATTTACACTATTTCATGGGGGATCTGATCCATGGGTGGCACATTCCTGGTTAGAAAGCCTGACAGATACCTTCAACTACATCACGAGTACTGATATAGAGAAAGCTAAATTAGCTATCTACCACTTCCGTGATTAGGCTGTCAGGTGGTGGAAGACGCAGAGGACGATCTTCGGAGAGCAGGATATATCATGATGAGCTTTCAGGGAGGCTTTTGAGTCATAGTACTTCTCAGCAGCCTTCTATTTGGCGTGGCACCAAGAGTTTCTGAATTATAAGCAGGGTGACCATTCAGTCATGGAGTATAACACAGAATTCTCGCGACTTGCCAAGTTCTATCTGCATTTAGTAGCTCTGGATAGTGATCGGATGTTCCAGTTCACCCAAGGATTGACTACCTATATCCGAGTCAGAATGATGGGTTTTCCTGTTAGTTCCTACAAAGAGACGTTAGACCGAGCTTTGCTTATTGAGATGACTCAGCAGCAAGTAGCTCGGAAAAAAGATGCAGAGAGGTCAAAGAATCTGGGTGTACATAAGACTAATCAGAAGTGGCACACTCAGGGATCAGGTTCCCAAGATTTTACGAGACGAAAAAAGGGTAAACGGTGATCTGCAGGATCTTCAAGTGGATTCCAGCAGAATCAGGGGAAGAATGTTATGGAGAAAAAGTATTTTCGGTGTGGATCTGGTAGTCATCAGGTTGCTGATTGTCCCTCAGATCAGACTGTCTGCTATTACTGCAAGCAACCTTGACACATGATCAGGGATTGCACTTTGAGAGCTCAGCTGGAGCTCACTGACACTACCGCTTTCGGATGACGATCTACACAGTCGTGACAGTAGAGGATACCACTGAGGCATAGAGCACCCCATCAGCAAAAGACCTTGCCACCTCCAAGACAGCTATATCAGATATAAGGAAGAGAACATGCAATGTTACTGACAACCCCACAACTAGAGATCTGTTATTCGACGATCCTGGTGCGGTAGTAGTCACCAGCAGTACCATTCTCCTATAGTATGCCATCTCAGTATGTTCACCAGTCGTCACTAGTGCCTCAGAGTCAGCCTCAGCCAGAACAGAGGCAGTCTGCGTCCCATTTAGCTACACAATCGTCTGGGGCAGAGATTGGTCGTGTTTACACCATCACTCAAGAGGAGGTGCAGCTGGCCGACGAATTGGTGATTCGGGGTATGATTTCAGTTTATTCTATATATGCTGATATCTTGATTGATACTGGTAGTTCTCATTCATTTATGTCTAAATTATTCTTTAAAAAAAATGGTAGAATCTCTATGGTTAGATTGTGTAGTCTAGGAGTATCCTTACCTTCAAAGGAAATACTGACTACTAATCAGCAGATCAAGGGATGTCCATTAGATTTCGACGGTCACATACTCACGGTGGATCTTCAGATATTGGATATGGTGAAGTTTGATATTATTCTTGGTATAAACTGGTTAGCCACTTATTATGCTACAATGGATTGTCGATCTTGAGTGGTTACCTTCCGACTTTTGAATTAACCTGCATGGAAATTCGTGGGTACCAAGAGTGATAGAATATCCATTATTTTAGCAATACAAGCACAGAAAATATTAGACAGTGGTTGCCGAGGTTATTTTCTATTTCTGAAACAAACAGAGGAAGATAGTGTTCCTAGTGTGTCCAATGTTCGAATCGTCCACAAGTATCAAGATGTCTTTCTGGACGAACTTCCTGGCTTACCACCACCATGGCAAGTGGAGCTTACTATCGAGGTGATTCTGGGCACAACACCAATGTTTAAGGTTCCATATCATATGGCACCGAAGGAGTTGGAAGAACTTAAGATCTAACTACAGGAGCTTTTGGACCGGGGTTTCATTCGTCCTAGTGTATCACCATGGGGAGCTCCAATTCTATTTGTGAGGAAGAAAGACAGATCTATGAGGTTGTGCATTGATTACCGCCAGTTGAATACGGTTACAATCAAAAACAAGTACCCTTTGCCACATATTAATGACTTATTTGATTAGTTGAAGGATTCCTACGTGTACTCGAAGATTGACTTAAGATCTGGGTACCATCAGCTGAGAGTACAGGATAAGGATGTATAGAAGACAACCTTTCATACTTGTTATGGACACTATGAATTCTTGGTGATGTCATTCGGACTCACTAACACTCTAGCCGCATTTATGGACTTAATGAACCAGGTTTTTCTTGGAATATCTGGATCGGTTTATCACAGTCTTTATCGATGATATTTTGATACACTCTCGATCGGAGGAGGAGCTTGAGCAACATCTTCGTATTGTGTTGGAGACATTACGTCGTGAACAACTATATGTGAAATTCAGTAAGTGTGCGTTCTAATTATCTTCTGTGGGATTTCTCAGACATGTGGTGTCTAGCTGAGGCATTTCTGTAGACCTTAGAAGATTAAAGCAGTTACTAGTTGGGAGCAGTCAAAGTCTGTACATGAAGTGCGTAGTTTTCTTGGTTTGGCTGGCTATTACAGAAGATTTGTAGAGGATTTCTCTCGTATTGCTACACTGCACTCGAAGAGTTCTCCTGGTCAGAGGCTTGTGAGGCTAATTTTTAGGAGCTTAAGCAGTGGTTAGTAAGTGCTCCAATATTGGTGATTCCTTCTGGTGATGACGGATTCATACTGTATACCGATGCGTCCTTCCACAGATTGGGTGTAATGTTGATGTAGCGTGATCGGGTGGTTAGAGAAGGATTTCTCCACCTATGCTACTCTTGAGATCGTCAGCTGAAGGATCACGAGAAGAACTACCCTATTCATGATTTAGAGCTTGTCACTATTATCTTCACACTGAAGAATTGGCGACACTATCTGTACTGAAGGATCACGAGAAGAACTACCCTATTCATGATTTAGAGGTTTTCACCGATCATAAAAGTCTGTCTAAAGTATTTGTTTAAGCAGAAGGAGTTAAACCTCAGATAGAGACGCTGGATGGAGTATCTGAAGGATTATGATTGTACCATCAACTACCATCCAGGGAAAGCTAATGTAGTAGCAGATGCGCTAAGTCAGAAATCCTGTGGAATTCTAGCTAGTCAGTGGGTGGCAGTTACTGATCTGGTCCGATAGTTTTCTGAGTTGGGATTGGTGGAGCTTGACCAGACTCAGCGAGGATTGTTATTTTCCATGATGGCACAGTCACCCATTATAGAGAAGATCAAGTCATCACAGGCTAACAATCAGCATATTCAGTTTATTCGCAGTAGGATGGACTCCATACAGCAGTCATAGTTTTCTTGTGACGCAGATGGGATACTTTGGTTCCAAGGATGACAGTGTGTTCCAGAGCAGCATCTGTGATGGGAACCTGAAATTCCGCTCCGTTGAATTCTTACCAGAAATATATATATATAGTAAAATTAGTTAATAATATTAGTCATAATAATATTATAGAAATATTAAACTATATTATATTATTAAACTGAATGTATATCTTTTAGATTATTGATTGGTAAAAATTCATATTTCATTGATATATAATAAATAATTAAAAATATAGTAATGGATACTATCACATTTACTAATATAAAATTGTTGTAACATTAATAATAAAATAGATTATTATTTAATATTCCATATTATTGGGGTTTGTTGAGAAGGGAATTTTAAAGTAGTATTTTCTTTTGATCGATAGGATTGTCTCCCAATCAATACTAAATGATGAAAAGATGGGTGAGGTGTGACTTTTAGTACTTGACTAAATATAAAAGGGAAGTGCTTTTTTAGTTCTGGGAAGGGCAGGTGTGACTTTTTTATAGAAAAGATAGCTTCTTTTATCTTGTGAGTTCATGCACACAACATATATGATTGATTGACACTCCATTTCTGCCTTTGCAGTCTTTTTTTGTTTTTTGTTTTTTTTTTTTTTGAGGTCACTCCATTCTTAACCTTGTAATTTCTTATTTTGCATATTGTGTGAAAGAACTTCATATCCCTATTTTTCTTATGTAGATATCATTATTTTTTCATTTCTAATATGATAAATGGTTGAAATTTAACTGCCCCCAGCTTTACTTTTTTGCTTTCAGAATAGAGATCGAGTTCAGTTGTTGAAAATGGTAATCTTATTTGTGGCACTGTTTGCATGTGAGAGTATTTCCTTTTGTTCAGGGGGTTGATATTTGTGAGATAATATTTGACCTGCTTTTTGTTTTAATTTCTATAGATTCTGTTATCAGTAAAACTTGTTGATCCGATCTAGCGTCTTTCTATGATCTTTATTTTCTTTTGGTTGGCAGAGTGCGAGACAAATAATTTGGTGAAATTTCTTGTTCCTGTGTAGATAATAAAGCAATAATAAGAAGAGTGGGAATTCTTTTGCCATGATTCTGAGTTCTTTACTCCTTTGTTTTATTGCTGCACAAAAATTTGCATGTGGGGTTTTTTGCCAAAGAATCTAGTGGATGGGAACACAATGGCAGCAGAAAGAGATGGGGGCAGTGACAGCCAGCTTTACCAGATACAAAGCCTTTCTAGGCAAGGATCACTTTACAATTTGACTCTCAATGAAGTTCAGAACCACATAGGGGAGCCTCTTCTTAGCATGAACCTAGATGACCTCCTCAAGACTGTGTTTGCGAGCCAGGCTAATCAGTTATCTGGTGCTGAGGTTGATATGCCAGCTGATCAGCATGCGCCCACTTCTGGTCTCCTTCGTCAGGGTAGCATTACCATGCCATGTGAGTTAAGCAAAAAGACAGTAGATGAAGTGTGGAGGGACATTCAGCAGGAGCAGAAGAATGTTGAGGTGCGGAGATTAGGTCGTGAGAAGCAGCCAACTCTTGGTGAAATGACGCTTGAGGATTTTCTAGTAAAGGCTGGTGTGGTTGCGGACATCCTTGTTGAAGATGGACAGGAATTGATGGAGGATGTTGATCCATTGCCGGACACACAGAATTTTACACGAGGGACAGGTTGGTTGCAGCAATTTCAACAGTCGATGGCTAGTATGGACAAGCAGATGCATGGGCAACAAAGCATGATGGGCACTTATGTATCAAATCGATCACATTCTCATCAAATTAGTACTGGAACTATGTTTGAGGCAATGTTTCCTGAAGGTCAGATAAACATATCATCATCAACACTAGGTGTTTTTCCTGATTCTCAAACACCAGGTAGGAAACGTGGTGCTTCAGAAAAAATCGTGGACAAATTAGCCGAGAGGAGACAGAAAAGGATGATAAAAAATCGGGAGTCTGCTGCACGTTCAAGAGCAAGGAAACAGGTCAGTTCCTACTTATTGCCCCATTAAACTTTTCTTTTTTTCCCTTTATTGTCAATATATTTGCAAGTTACAATTAGGAATTCAGTTCATAAGGAATCACCATAATCTGGAATCCACTACGTTTTTATGCTAGGCATACACTAACGAGCTGGAGAACAAGGTTTCTTGCTTAGAAGAAGAGAATGAGAGGTTAAAAAAACAAAAGGTAGACTCATCTTCATGTATCATGAATTGGATATCTTTCCTTGTTTTGATTTGCCATGATCAGTTATCAATTGACTGATGAAAAATGATACACTACATGAAAAATGTAACATGAAATTTAACATGACACACTCCACTGCATGGATGTGGGCCCCACTATATGGATGTAGGTCCCACTGCATGGAGTGTATCATGTTGAGTTTCATGCTATATTTTTTAATATAGTGTGTCATTGCTCTTTACTGATTTATGCCTTTTTGAATGAATTTCAGTGAGCTCTTTCAATAACTTAATTTCACTTCCATAGTCAGGAGAGTTATTGGAACACTAGGGTTAAATTTGAATGTCTTTTTGACATCTTAACATGATGATGTCAAACAAGTCTAATCAATAGTATTTTATGTCAAAATTATGCCAAAATGACACAAAAGATTATCTCCATTGAAGGCTAAAACTGATTTTTCTTGTTCCCTTTCAGGAGCTGGACGAGTTTGTGTTCTCTGTTCGGCCTCCGGAACCGAGGTATCAACTTCGTCGAACTAGCTCTGCTCCCCTTTAACTTACTTATGCAGACATTGTAGCTCTGAAGAGGCAACCCTAGGTATTGCTCTATCTTTCTTGTCTTCTCATAGTTAAGGTTCCTGCCTGTTCCCTTGTAAATCTGCTTGCTTCATCATCATTAGTTAATGTGTAAATTTCACAACCTAGTAGGTATCTTTTTCTTCCTTCATGTCCATAGTCCTATAGTAACTGCATCTCTGTAACTTTGTAAAGTTGTACTCTATATATTTGTCTGTGGAGTTGTTGTGAATAATTGTTGCAAAATTTATTTTCTTCATGCACTAATCTTTTTCCCCTTTATTTGCCTAGGAAATGAGGGATGATCATTAAAGATGAATAAATTACTTCAAAAAAAGGATTAATTTAGAGAGCGAATGGTTTTAAATCTTAATTATTATTTATATCCATTTGTCTAAAATTATATAAAAAAATAAATAAATTATATTAAATATAGAAAAACTGTCTATTGACTTTACTTGGACTTGTACCCGACGCTGGATAGGCTGATGCTGTTGGATGGGTCGACCTGGGCTTTCAAGTCAAATCAGAGTTTGAAACTGGCCCAATAACTAGGTGACAGCCCAAATACGGCCCAATAAGGTATCATGAGAGAGAGAGAGAGAGAGAGAGAGAGGCCACCTTATCCTTGCGAACCATCTCGGAGTTCGCTAAACCCCTCAGAAAACCTCGCCTCCCCGACGGCGATGGCGCTGCTCTCCGCCTCGTTCCTTCCTCTCTCCGACGCTCGCCGCCTGCGCTTGCACATCTCCAGACCCGCTCCTTTCCTCCGCCCCTCCTACGGGTGGGGCTTCTCGCGGAGGAAGCCCGCCGCCATCTGCGCCAAGGCGATCTCCCTTCGCTCGGCCGAGGACATCGAGACAGTCAACATCGCCGATGATGTCACCCAGGTTCGTGCTCGACTCGTGCATAGTGTTTCGAGTCTTGTTTGATTGGTTAGTGTAGTTCCTGGTCGGCTATTTCTTATGTTTTCCAGATTTCGTTCGCTATTAGTCTGATTTGGTTTTGGAGATTCCATGATTGGCTGCATTGTTTTCTTTTTGGTGGGAGTTTAGTTGGGAGATGATTGTAGTTACCAGTCGATAATCATCCAATCAGTTTAGAAAATGAAGAAAGGGATTTGTTTGTAGATTTCCGCCCAATCATACTGCTGCAGAACAATAAGGAATGCATGTAGAGATCGAATGAATTTAAATCCTGCAGTTGATTTGAAAGCCTTCTGTGATGCTGGTGTCAATATCTGGATATGAATGGTTAATGATTATAACGCCGCCGAAACATAAGGCATTAATCTTGCGACAGATTGCATTTAAATCTTGTGTTGATTCTGAAGCTTTTTTTTAAAAAAATACTGGGAGGTAATTTGTAGATACAAATTGTTAATGAGCACATTCCCAACACAAAATTCCTTGGTTTGTTTCTTGAGGCAAAAATTGTCACCTTCATGACAAAATCAGTCATTTAAAGAGATTGATTAGGAAAATGAGCAACTGACAAATTGCAATGAGTATGACAGAGCATGTGTACAAAAGTAGTAAGTTAAATTTGTTTTGATAAGTTGTATCCATATCAGAATAACTTGGCATACATATGTGGATGCTATTCATGTATGGTGAAGCTCATTGACTAGCTGATTTAGTTCATAGGCCTTGTAATATTCACCTCTTTTCACGTTCTATTGACTCTCTTAACTTCCATACTATTAGTACATAAGTCTTCATTTCCTAAAAGGAACAAAACATTAATGGGAATAAAAAACAGTTAGATGGAGGGCGAGTTATTGTCTCTGGACAACATAGGCATACCTTTATTGCAGAAATAGTCATTGCTGGTGCCATCACAATTCACAAGTGATGAAACTTTTAGGATGAAAAGTTTTATGATATGACAATAACTTGGTCTAAATAAATGAAACATCTTGATTCCCCTACATATCAAGAACCACTTCTATGGGTTATTAGTCCTGTATGCATGCTAAACAAATGATAATGTGAACAATGCCGGGTGAATTTCAATTTGTTTAAACGTTTAGACAGACTTTCTTTGAAAATGTATGTCGTTATTTAAATTGTTTTTTTCCATTCAGAATCTACACCTCAGCAATCATTTTCTTTTATTTGTGTTTGCTATCAGTTAATTGGGAACACACCTATGATTTTTCTCAACAAAGTCGTTGAAGGTTCTGTTGCTAACATTGCTGCCAAGCTCGAATCCATGGAACCTTGCCGCAGTGTCAAGGACAGGTAACATAAAGTTTATTTAACTTGCTGATCTATTATGCTGTTGCTTGGAATGACTTTTTGCTTGTTGACACTTTAACTCACAGAATTGGATGTGGCATGATAAATGATGCTGAAGACAAGGGGTTAATCTTTCCAAAGAAGGTGATCCTTTTAGTTTCTGGCTAAAAGTATTTGCCCTTCTAAATATAATGTATTTGCTATCTTTTTCCTCAGACTATTTTAGTTGAACCCACAAGTGGAAATACTGGGGTTGGTATTGCATTTGCAGCTGCTGCAAGAGGATACAAACTTATAGTAACTATGCCTGCATCAATAAATTTGGAAAGACGTGTGCTTCTTCGTGCCCTTGGAGCAGAGATTGTTTTAACAAATCCAGCTAAGGGAATTAAAGGAGCTGTGGACAAAGCCGAAGAAATAGTTAGTAGAACACCCAATGCATACATGTTTCAGCAGTTTGACAATCCAGCTAATACCAAGGTTCTTGATGGATTACTTCTTTTAAAAAATTGTTGTATTTTTCTAAGATGCATAGTGTAGGTAGATTCTACCTTGTAGCTTTCATTAAAATACCATTTGGATAATACACAGATCCACTTTGAAACCACAGGCCCAGAGATATGGGAGGATACCATGGGTGGTGTTGACATATTTATTGCGAGCATAGGCACTGGAGGGACCATAACAGGTGCAGGGAGTTATCTGAAAATGATGAACAAGGATATCAAGGTAACAGTAGTGTTCTCGCATAAGCTTATTATTAGCTTCATACATTACCAATATTTTTAGTGCAGTGCTAACAGTTGATGTTCTGCAATAAAATTTTATAAAATTAAGGTCTTGCTTTTCAATGCTTTCCAAATAATTGCATATATGCAACATTTTGGGTCATCTATTTGACATGTAAGAGTGTCAGTTTCTGCAATTGAAGTATATGAGATGACCTCACATATATGGCATCAATTTTCAATTGAAATATTGAAGAAATTACACTTATGTTGGAAAACATTTGCTAATTGGACCTACAAAAAAGCTGACATTATAATCCCATATTGAGAATCTATTACCACCATATGCAATGCTATTAGATTTCTTTGATTGTATGCACTTTATTTCTACCTTTTATAAGAATTCTTCAATTGATTGGGAAAACTCAATGTTGAGTTTTAAGCTAGGATTTCCTTAAACCATCATATTATTAGTAATGGTGGTCTTGCAAGAGTTATATATGGCTTAGTATGTCATTACTTTTGATATTCAACCATGTTCAACAATCTTACATTAGTTTTTAAGTAATTCAATTTAGGTTATTGGAGTAGAACCTGCTGAAACCAGTGTTATTTCTGGAGATAATCCAGGTGAATGACAATATCAATACCCTGTCTTTTCATGTGTTCTTTTACTTCCACCTGCTCATGTTTTCTACTTTTCCTGATAAATTAAACAGGTTACATACCAAGCATCCTGGATGTCAAGTTACTTGACGAGGTTATAAAGGTTCGAAGTCTGAGTTAATTCAAATCATTTGATGCTTTCTTTTTAAGATATTCACATTCATCCTCTTTATTCCGATTACTTCAATTACTTTGTGAACGTAGCAGAAATTAGTACCAGTCATCATCAGCAACCTAACTCTCATTGGAGTCATTTGAAATTACAATATGATGGGAAAACCAAACTTTATTTTCTTCTTCTGTTGTTAATATTTGAATGGGCTTGAATCATTGAGTTGTTTGAAGATTGGGTAAATTGGTTTTGGGTGTGAAATTTGGGTTGGATCAATTAACCATTTGTTTAAATCAGTTTTCTGTCATGTCATACAAAATTTATGGGTCAGCATGTCTGTACACTGTTTTGTTTGCTTCAGCGACATGCTGGCAAATAGATCATGAACAATTTTGTGAATGTGTTCGTGAGTACAGATATAGAATGAAATTGTACTGAAGTAAGATCAACATTTCTGGAGCCAAAATACTCCCATTTGAGTTCCCCTTTGAATGTTTTTAGTATTAAAGAATCATAAAATCCATTTCTATCTAGTACCAAAAAGTTGCAAGCCTCTCTCTTTTCTCTCCTTTAACTTCGTCTAATTTGCCTAACAACCTCTTTGCACTGACTGAGTCATTCATTCACCAGATTACCACTGCAGAGGCCATCGATGTTGCAAGGGCGCTGGCACTAGAGGAAGGTTTACTGGTACCTCTTTGAAATCTCGATTCACTGTTTGTTTTCCTGGAACAATTGTAGGAAACAGTAAGGCGACAGGTTTTAAGTGCATATATATCGTCTGAATTTTCTCAGTTCATTTGTAGGTTGGTATATCTTCAGGAGCTGCTGCTGCTGCTGCAATACATGTAGCTAAGAGACCTGAAAATGCAGGGAAGCTAATTGCGGTAATGAATTATTTCTTCTTCCTTTTTTTTCATTATTGACATTTTTTCAACATTTCACAATGTAAAACTAATGGCAATTTAGATGCTTAAGAGGCCATTCTGTGAGTCACCAATTCTACAACTTATGAAACTTGTTTGTTCAACTTTTGAAGGAATTATATTATATTTATAAAATTCAGCACATTTATTTTCTATCAGTGATGCATATTAGAAAAGAAATACATATTAGAAATCAAAGTAAGAGGACATGTAAGTTATCAACTTTCATTATTTCCTAACCTTGAGATCATGCATTTTTAACTCGAAGAGTCTATCCAATCTTGATAATAACCTGATGATGCAATGACCATGTATCTGTGAATCACCACAGGTTATTTTTCCAAGCTTCGGTGAAAGGTACATTTCCACTGTTCTTTTCCATTCGATACATGAGGAAGTCAGGAAGATGCGGAAGAAGTGAGATTTGCATGCCTTGAGGAGACATAACTTCACCATTGCACAAGGAATTGAAGTTTCAGCTGTTGTGCTGTATCGCGGCAAATAATGCAGAAGAACAACCCCATGCCAATGAAACTGATTATTAGCATGGCCAGAGCTGACAGGTGCCTCAAGTGCACAATCTAAAGAAGAGGGATTTATGATCGAACCTGAAGGTTTTAGTACCTGCAACTGTTATCTGATACTTGGTTATAACCTTCAAGTGTTGCGCGACATTTTCGTGCAACACTCACTGACTGATATTGCTTCCTTTCTTAGGTAAATTTAGAATGACATAACAAAATTGTGTATTAACTGTTTCTCAAAAATGTGTTCATTTCATCTTTAAATAATGCACCAAAATCTTGGAAACTTAGCTTGGTTCATCAATGATTCAGCCAGTCCAAAGGTTTCTTTCAGGTAGGAAATAGCACCTGCTTTGTATAGCTGATTCTTCTATACAGTCACAACTTCCAAAAACCTACTAGCCATCCTCATCGAGTCGGCTTCACATGATCATTGTCGAAGCTGCCAATGTAAGACTACAAGACTTCCAATTTGATCTAGTGCCCTGCTCAGAGTTGCCATTTTCACCAATTTGGGAGGTGCTCAGAAGCAGTTGGCTTATGTGCCAAGTTCATAACTTCGATAGAGCTACAACCAGGTACCTTCTGCACTTCACTACGCTCCATCTTTCCTCTCACATCAGTTGCATCGCTCCATTGGTTTGCCATGGCATAGGTGTTCGACAAAAGAACATAATTTCCGCTATTGTTTGGATCCAATTCGTTAAGCTTCTCTGTGGCAATCTCAGCCAAATCTACATTACCGTGCGTGCAGCACGCTGCGAGCAATGTTCTCCATATGATCGGATCAGGGGTAAATGGCATTTCCTTGATGAAATTGTATGCCTTATTCAACTCACCGGAACGACTAAGAAGATCGACCACACATCCGTAGTGTTTCATCTGTGGTTCCACCCCAAAATCTTTCTTCATGCTGTCAAAGTATTTGAGACCTTCCTCGACCGCTCCACTGTGAGCACAAGCAACTAAGATGCCGAGAAAAGAGCCATCATTCGGCCGGAATCCTTCACTCAACATGTCGGAAAACACTTGCAACACTCTACCAGCATAGCCATTCGTTGCAAGTCCCAACATAATTATATTCCAGGACATAGTGTCTCTTTTATCCATCCCCCTAAAGACTTCGAATGCATCCATGATAGATCCACATTTCGAATACATATCGATAAGTGAGTTCGCCGCATAGATATCAACCCTTATATTGTTCTTCCTCATGTAGTCATGAAGCCACCTACCCAGACCGAGTGCACCGAGATGAGCACACGCGGAGAGAACACTTGCAATGACAACCTCATCCGGTTGAATGTTGGTGGCCTTCTGCATCTGCCGAAAGAGTGATAAAGCTTTCGAAAAGTGGTTCGCTTGCGAGTACCCTGTTATCATTGAACTCCAAGATATCAAATCTCTCACAGGCATTGTGTCGAAGATCCT
This sequence comes from Curcuma longa, assembly GCF_044706935.1. Classification (NCBI taxonomy): domain Eukaryota; kingdom Viridiplantae; phylum Streptophyta; class Magnoliopsida; order Zingiberales; family Zingiberaceae; genus Curcuma; species Curcuma longa. Next base: position 9,157,553 of record NC_133871.1, read on the forward strand.
TCTCGCGGAAACTAAATCGCTGGCTTTAGCATAAGTTGTGATCATAGCATTTAGAGTGACTATATTATGGCTTGTCATTTCTTCAAATATCTTTCGAGCATGTTCGACTGACCCCCGTCGACCATAATAATCGATCAAAGTATTTCCCAAGTAAACATCCACCTCTATGTTGTTCTCTCTTATGTACTTGACCATGGATTCGGCCAAGTCCCAAGCTCCCAAGTGAGTACAAGCAGAAACAACCTTCACCATGGTGACCTTGTCGGCCTTGATGTCCTGCATTCGCATCGATTCAAAGAGACGCAATGCGGCTCTCAGGCGACCGTGCAGGCTGCACGCGCAAATCAGTGAGTTCCAGGAAATCAAATTTCTCTCCGGCATTTCGTCGAACACCTTGCTCGCGAGCGACATGTCCCCGCACGCCGAGTACATATGGATCAGTGAATTGGAGACGAAAATGTCGGACGAGAAGCCGAACTTGAGGCAATCGGCGTGTATCCGGCTCCCTTCCCCGGCAGCTGGGACTCTGGCGCAGGCCTTGAGTGCGAAAGGGAAGGTCATGTGATCGATCGGGACGCCCTGTCGCCGCATGCGACCGTAGAAGGCGACGGCGGCCCCGGGAGCGTCGCTCTGCGCGAATCCCCGGATCATGGTGTTCCAAAGGAAGGTGTTCGGCGCTTGGATTCGGTCGAAGAGGCGAAGGGCGAGGGGCAGGTGAGGCGGGGAGAGGGCGTAGGAGAGGAGTACCTTGGAGAGGAGAGGGGAGTGCCTGTGCGAGCCGGTGACGGTGAGGTGGGCGTGGAGCTTCCTGCTGGTTTCCATGGGCGCTGCTGCTCTGCGAGGAGGCGAGCATGGGGCGGCGACCTACAACTTCCCAGGAGCCATTTTCGATCTCCTCGCCTTCCTCGAGGTCGGTTCGTGATGGTCGCGACCTGGCGATGGCTGCTTCCACTCCAGAGTCCAGGGTTTGAACTTGGAGGCCAGGAGAGTATTCGACGGAATGTCCCAAAGAATGGAATAATGATCTAGAGGAAATTCTATTTCACCCCTTGATAGTTTATTCTTTAAAAAATGCCGCCTTAAAAATTATAATATATTACTTACACATCCATCAGTTTGTGTCTGTGCGTGCACCGATAGAAAATTCTGAACACCCAGAATACAAACTGTACTATTTTATAATTATTTTTTAAGTTTTAGAAATTAAATTATAGTATTAAATATAAAAAAATTTAAAATAAAAAAAATTAATTACTCATAAAATGTACGAGATAACAATCCAATTCATCCTAGATTTTTAAAGGTAAAATTTAAATGATTTAATTGTAAATCAAAAAAAAAAAGTACTATTATTTCTATTCCAGACACTCGGAAGTGAGCTGGACATATACATACAAATAAGCACATAGCATATCAGAATTCTATATATATATTTGGTTATTTGTACATGCATCCATGAGTATTTCGTGAACCTCTAATCCTCTTTTTTTTTTGTTAATTTTTTTCTTTTTAATTTTCACTTCCTTCCAGATGAATGTTGCAGAATAATATTTCACTATATATATATATATATATATATTAAAAAAATATAATTATAAATGATAATAATATATTTAAATAGAATATGAATATAATCCTTTAGATATGAAGATGAAAATTGAATATCTAATAGAGATAAAAAAAGATATAATAAATGAAGATTAAAAGGGAGGATATACAATCCAGCCCATTATCATCCATCATGAGAAATCTATTTTTTTTATAATTCAAGTGTAAAAGCTTTATCAATCCGGAGATAAATGACTTTCCCCTTAATTGGTCATAAATTCAAAATACAACTGATGCACTTATAAATCGATCTTTAAAATATTAGTCCCATTAAATTCAAACTCTGAATCTTTCACACTTATAAATCTCACTATCCTAACAAGTTGAATGTTCATATTTTTTAAATACTACTTTAGATTATATTAAACAAGTATCCGCATCCATTTCAAGGCACTTTAAATGATAAATAAGCATCAAAGAAAGAATGTCTAACTTAAACGGGTAAAACATATGAAATGAAACCCTATGACAAACACAATTTTAAGGGAACTAACTCTGCATCCATCGAATACTCATTAACAAATTTAGAAAAAAAAAATTGAATCATCTAATCCATTGAATCTAAGAAAAATTAGCCTTAAACAGGACTTGATCTCAACCGATGATTGATCGAGGGGAGGAGGAGCAAGAAGAGGAAGAGGAAGAAGAGGAAGAAGAGGAGAACCACCCACATTCGAAGTCGGGGCGATCGGCAAGCTCCACCACCCACAAGACCAGTGCAAGTCACAATGCCATGCACTATAAAACCACCACCACCTCGCCCCTTCAAACGGAAGCTCTCCCTCCTTCTCCGATCGCCGCACTGCCACACCACTTGGGAGATCTTCCGATGGCCACCCGCTAAATACTCCCTTCTAATTTACCCATAAATTACCTCTCTTGATTTTCCTGTTTGATCAAAAAATCAAAAAAAAAAATTAATTTTTAAAAAATAGGAAGAAAGAGAATGGCGAATTCTATTGTTGTGCTGTTGATCGCCGCGGCGGCGTTGTTCTTGGGCGTCGGCGCCGAGGACCCGTACCTGTTCTTCACGTGGAAGGTCTCCTACGGCACCGCCGCGCCGTTGGGCGTCCCCCAGCGAGTGATCCTCGTCAACGGCCAGTTCCCCGGCCCCAACATCAACTCCACCACCAACAACAACCTCGTCATCAACGTCTTCAACGAGCTCGACGAGCCCTTCCTCTTCTCCTGGTACAAAAATGGAAGCTTTGGTGCGGGGAGGAGGGTTTTGATGCTGGTTTTGATAATGGCGTTGATTTGCAGGAACGGGATTCAGCAGAGGAAGAACTCGTGGCAGGATGGAGTGGCCGGAACCAACTGCCCCATCCCGCCGGGCAAGAACTTCACTTACCATTTTCAGGTGAAGGACCAGATCGGGAGCTTCTACTACTTCCCCTCGCTGGGCATGCACAAGGCCGTCGGAGGCTTCGGCGGCCTCCGCGTGAACAGCCGCCTGCTCATCCCCGTGCCCTTCGACCCTCCAGCCGACGACTTCACCATCCTCATCAACGACTGGTACATCAAGGACCACAAGAGCCTCGCCAACGCCCTCGACGGCGGCCGCGGCATCGGGATCCCCGTCGGCGTACTCATCAACGGGAAGAACAAGGGAGACTCGCCCCTGTTCACGATGGAGGCCGGGAAAGTGTACCGGTACAGAGTCTGCAACACCGGCACCAAGGCTTCCCTTAACTTCCGCATCCAAGGCCACGTCTTGAAGCTGGTGGAGATGGAGGGATCGCACACGATGCAGAACACGTACGCCTCCCTCGACCTCCACCTCGGCCAGTGCCTCTCGGTGCTCGTCGAGGCCGACCAGGCGCCCGCCGACTACTACATCGTGGCCTCCACCAGGTTTCTCAAGAAGGAGCTCACCGCGACGGCGATCGTCCGCTACGCGGGGTCGAACGGCGCGCCGCCGGCTCCGGAGGCGCTCCCCAAGGCGCCCGTCGGCTGGGCATGGTCGCTCAACCAGTGGAGGTCGTTCCATTGGAACCTCACCGCCAGCGCCGCCCGCCCCAACCCGCAGGGCTCCTACCACTACGGCACCATCGACATCGCCCGCACCATCCGCCTCTCCAGCTCCCGCACCGACCCCGCCAGCAAGAAGCGCTTCGCGCTCAACGGTATCTCCCACGTCGACCCCGCCACGCCGCTCAAACTCGCCGAGTACTTCTCCGTCGACGGAGCCTTCAAGTACAACCTGAGCGGCGACGTGCCACCGCCGGCGAATAGCCCGATCACTGTCGCCCCCAACGTGATCAAGGTCCAGCACCGGTCGTTCGTGGAGATCATCCTCGAGAATCCAGAGAAGAGCATGCAGGCCTACCATTTGGACGGCTACGCCTTCTTCCTCGTAGGGTGAGTCCTACCCCCATTTTTTTTCCTTCTCTGCGGCAATTCGCCGAACAAGCGATGTGCGCCACGCTGATTTGGGGCAAATCTCGAGCAGGATGGGGCCGGGGAAGTGGACGGAAGCGAGCAGGAAGTACTACAACCTGATGGACGCCGTCAGCAAGCACTCGGTGCAGGTGTTCCCTGGGTCGTGGTCGGCGATCATGGTGTCGTTCGACAACGTGGGGATGTGGAACCTGAGGTCAGAGGTGTGGGAGCGGCGCTACCTGGGGCAGCAGCTCTACATCAGCATCGGGAACCTGGAGGAGTCGCTGAGGGACGAGTACAACGTGCCGGAGAACGCCATCATCTGCGGCGGCGCCGTCGGCCGTCCCGCGCCCACCCTCTTCCATTGATCCGTCGACGACAGCAACCTTCTTCTTCTTCTTATTGAAGTAACGCCATTGGCTTTTCCTGGTTAATCAGCACGTGCGTGTAACGTGTGTTCAGCACACGTGCGAAATTATAAAAATGAACAATTCTTTTATTTAAAAATTGGATTTTACATTATATATATATATATATATTAGTGGAAATTTATTATTTAAGCATGAAGGAAAAAATGATTAATTATTTAGTGATGAAAAAGATACAACTAAAAGAAATATGAAGAAAACAATAGATTAAATAATTATCTCTTCTTTTTATTTTTCATAGTAAACCAATAGTCATTATTTCTATTAAATAAAATTTATTAAACATGGTGGTTATTTTCCATTGATTTGTTAAAAAATAATTTATTTTTGTAGGAATACTTAGATGGGAAAATTTTTAGGAAAAATATTTTTTTTTTGCCATTTAAAAGTGATATTAAAAGTTGTTGAAAAATATTTTTTTGCCCATTTAATACAATTAGAGTTGTATGATTTGACCTACTTGATTTATCTCAATTAGAGTTAGACCGACCAATGATTAAGTTTGATTTAAGTACTAATTATTCAACTTACTAATCTTTAGTCTAGTTGATCCATCCAAACAATAGTGAAGAATGATAAGTAAAGCACTTTAGGTTTTTGATTTACCTTTTTATAGATGATCGTGAAATTGACTGTGTGGAACTGTTGGGATGACGGATTTCATCTGTTGAAGAATGATAAATAAAGAGCCATTGAGTTGTGCGCCCAACGAGTATAAAAAAATCATGGATGAAAATTTTGATAAAATTGGACCGATAACTTAAGAATTTGTCAAATCATAATAGCTAGATATCTCAATTATCAAAATAAATAAATAAATAAAAATTTATTAATAGAGTAAAATAGGTTATCAATAAAGAAAAATTGACTTTAACTTATTTTCATTTAAGCTTTATTTATTTTTTTAAAATAATTATTTATGAAAATATATTTTTTAAAAACTTTCTTAAAAATATACTATTTTTTTAATTTAAATTCAATATTAAAAATTATTAGATAATATTTTCTTTAGAAGCCCATCAAAGATCGAACGATCGAACAAGAGCATTAACATGAAGATAAAGAAACGGATTGCGTGTGTAATGTTTTTTTTTTAAAAATAAATATTTATGTTTTTTTACTAAACAGAAGATTGAATTAGAACTGTTTTTTTTATTGGAAAAGAAACTTGAATATGAAAGAAAAGAAATCTCACTTGAGCTCGTTGATTTATCTATTAAAGTAGCTTTAATTCAATCGAGTTCATGATGTTTTGACTCTTCCACTCCTTAAACAACTCACACAAAGCACATTCTATCACAAGTAATAAACAGAGGTGAATGATGAATGAATGCATGCAGCTGGGCAATCCCATTGACAAGTATGCTTCATGCAACCAGAGAATAAGGCACATCTCTATGAACAAGTATCATCGATCCTCTCCACATTTGAACGATAGGTTAAACTAGTGATTGTTAGAATATTCATGCATATCGAACATGAAATTTAAGACGACGAAGCTTATTGAAGAAAGCTAAGTTACTTGAAGAATGTCATCCAGCGAACTGCAAGTAATTTACAAGTGAAACAGATACACGGAGTGGCAGGTCCAGAAATGTAAGTTTGAGACAAATACTAAAACTTTAAATACAAAATGGACTCGAGTTTGTCAAGAATGGAAAACCTTGGCTAGTGTAGCACTAGTAACAAAGAATTGCTAATGGGAGATGGCAAAATATGCCCTCATTGCAGTAAACAATGAGGGTTAGGGTAGCAATAGGGGGCGAAAAAGAATCGATCTGCATTGGTCCAAACATGGCGACAATCCATTTCAGAAGTGCCAACCTACTACTTCAGACTATATTATATGACAAATGAATGATATGCAACCAGCTAACACGAGCTTACCTGAAAACATGTTTTACAAGACCTCCTGCAAATTTTTGTGGTCAAGAATTATTGAGAAAACCAGATGCTTTTCTTGCGCTATGTCGTCATTCGAGTGTTCCTGAACCAGAAGATGGAAGAAACTCCTTTTTCCAATTCTTATTGGTGGACTCTTGACGGTCAAGTATCAGTTGATGGCTCAGCAGCAGATAGACAAAAATGCAGGCAAGTTTTGGTTCCTCCTCTTCGATTTGAATCCAATACTTGAGTTTGTGACTAAAGCTATGGGTTGACATTGCATTCTTCCATATATCGCTCATCTTGTGTAAGGTACTTCTTCCAGAATATCTTGTACTTGGGAATGGCTAAATCAAGCCAAGGCTTCATGTTGCCATTGTAATGCAAAGCGGCTGCATTCTTTAAGGAGTCTTCAGAAACTTCGTAATCATGGCCAAGCCCTTGCTGAACTAAAGTATTGTCGAGAGGATATATATGACCGTGAAAAGCAAGTAAATTTGCTGGAAGTGCAGCAGCTCTCCATTGTACCTCATTTTCTTGTTTCAACTGTCATAGGCAATGAAAGAGAAAAAAATTAAGCATATACATTCTGAATTGTGTAAAAGGTAACCAAAGAATCCCTTGAAAACTAAAATCTCTGAGGTTCAGTAAAAATCCTTATCGACTATGGAAACTGGAATAGTTTTTGATACTACACATAACAATGTCTAATCCTTGACAATTACCTGATCAACAATCCTTTTATAAACTCCAGTAATATCAAGTTCTCTCCATTTCTCCAAATCGACTATGTTTATGCCAGACATCCAGGCACAGTCGTTACTGTCATACATAGTGGTGCCCAGATATGACTTGAGATGACCCAATTTTACTCCACAAAACTCAGTAGCGCCAATTACTTTTCCACCCAAATCAAGATTCCACAAAAAGGATATGTCTTTTTGAACAACCACATCATCATCCAAAAGAACTACCTTCTTTAGATCTTTAAACATATCAGCAAGAAGAAAGTGGGAATGGCCAAACACAGAGAGATATTTAGTTCCCATCTGCAAAGGGCTTCGTTGAGAAATAGTGTGACTAGAGATGCGGAACTCCTCTGACATTGACATCTCTCCCAAATCTAAGTTGGAAATATGATTAGATTTGAGCTCATCAAAATTCAGAATGTTGATGGTTGCATTTCCATAAGAGTGTCTGACAAACCAGTGTTTCATAGAGTAAAAATTCTGTTTATCGGTTAACACGTGGAAAACCATTCTATCAGATTCCTGCAATACAAAGGGGAGAAGTCATTAAAACTGATGAGAAAAATCTTCAAAAGCGAATCATAGAAGAACAGGATTAGAGTGTCAAACCTCAGAATTCAATACAGTAGAGTTGATAGTGACTGATAATGCTAGTATATTTCTTGAGAATATAAGATAGTGTTGATAGCTTGGATTATGAATTTCAGAAACAGATATATGATCCATATTGGATGCTGGAGATTTGAAGAACTCTACTGTCAATCTCATTAAAAGACAATGAAAAGTTTTGGACATGGTCTGGACACCAAGCTGATATAAAAATGCACTTTGTTTCATATGGAACTGAGCTTCATCTTCTGTCAAATCAAGTATCTGTCTTAGTTTCCTATCAATATTAGTGCAATCAACAGGGCACGACTTGGCTTCTGCAATGATCTTGTCCATATTTGAAATCTTCTTACCTACACTGGAAGGAGAATATGTTAATCATTTGTGACAAAAGAAAGAGAAAGGAAATGCAACATTGGGTTTCAATGGATTAATCTTATGAAAGACAAAAATGGAATATTGGGTTTCATGTGAATCCATACAAGCCATCTATTAGAACAACAGAGCATCACAATCATGCAATTTGCAAAATGTTTTACTTCAAGTTCTAATAGTTGACTTTTCATTTGACTTTCTATTATCTAGTTAAATGCTCTATAAAGTATTAACATTGTGATGCTAAACTTGGTCTTGAGGCTCAATTTATTCTCAAAATCATTGATTTCTCATGAAAACAGAAGCATCCCACCAGAGGATCAACTAAACTACGAATTAAATTTGTTTCTTTGTCCAATGAAAGAACATGAGCTCTTAATTATCATTCCACATCAAATCTAATGTCAATCACTGAGTTTTTTCAATAACTAAATTATATATAAACTAACAGGTCTTTTTCAGAAAAATAAATAAACAAGTAGAGGAAACAAAAATAGCCCGACACATGGTGTTGGTTTTATTTGGGTCCTTTTTTTCTTTTTTTTTTTGCTTCAACGATATCCGTCAACTTTCAAATTTATGACATTTTAGCCAATCAATCATTATTTATCTGATGGCAAGCAGGAGAGGCTAACTAGAATACTTGGTTAACGAATATGTTTACTTGAATGGAAGGGAAAGGGGACGGGAAAAGAGAGGAAAAACTATGTTTGCTTGAATCCAAAGAAAGAAAGAGGCGAACTCATTCATTTCATTCACTTGGAAAAAGTATGGTAATCATGGTATTAACTATTCATCCCACAAAAATATTCACACCAAAATCACACAGAGAAGAAAAATGCTGTTAATTGAGAGGACAAGCAAAACCACACTAAAGAAGCCGATAGTGCCATCAAATTACCACATTAACCCATCACCCGATGATACTCTAATCCTTTCCTTGCCTATCTGAGATGCCCGCCATCAGCACCACACTCTCTCACTAATGGCAGAAGATATGTCCTCCCAACAACATGTCTCGACAAACAATTGGGTGACATTGGCAAAGGTGAGCAACAATCGAAAAGCTGAGGCCATGAACTTAGCTTCTTGCTCAGCAGCAAGAAGATTTACAAAATCTATTCTCCAGTTTTTGGGTAAAACTTCAACAACAGTAGGGGAAAATGACTTTTTGGTCAACTTCCTTGGACACAGCACGAGGTTATGTGCCTCAATTGGTGATCTTGCAACAAACGACAAGAGGAAGAAGTATAAAATTTCATTCAATACTTGAATACTATCTTGAACAATAGATTCAAGCACCTTATATAGGATTTTACAACCTAAATAATTATAGCAAGTCTAACTAGGACTTGGACTTGGACAAGGACATATTACTACGAATAATTTGGAAAGATACAGAAAAATAAATATAATATTAACTCAGACCTCAAAATCAATATATTTTATTTGGACCGCCTTATTTATCTTGCATTGCCTTCCCTGTTCTCTTCCTCACCTCCTTCAAAGTCCCTCTTCACTAGCTCTTTCAACTGCCTCCCTCCCTTTTGTAACTCTTCTTATTTTAATATACACAAGGATACAGTGAAATGAGGCTTGAAAAAAAATACAGCTGGTAACCTCCCCCCTTCCCCCCTTATCCTAATCAGCTTCATTTCCATCTTCCCCATTTCTTTAGCCTATGAGATTGTCTTTATCCTCCCTATTTAGTCTGCTCAAACCTGCCCTTGGAATACTCCAACGACATTGTAATATCATTCGCCAAGCTCTTCTAACAAACCAAGCCCTCATTGCAGCCTTGTCCCCACTAACCTAGACATCCCCTCAGCCCTCTCTCTTCTCTAAGTATCTCTAACTCCAATCCACCCTGCCTCCATTACAACAAATATTGCTTGATACATTGATCTCTCCAATTACAGATGGCAGCTTCAATGAAATCTGGTCCACCAGCCTGATTGGGGTATTTTAACAGATGTTGACAGAGTTAAGGGACTGGCAGTTTGAAAGTTTAGAAAACATGTTAAGTCAAGGCTGGTATTGCTCTCTTATCCACCAAAATTACTCCGCCTCAATTCATAAGATCTAAGTTGTATACAAACGCTTATAGAATTAGTAACATGCGAGAGTAAAATAATATACCAAATAGTTGGAACTAGCATTGTCTAACAATGATGATGATTGACAGAGTACAATATTGACTTATAAACAAGCCAATCATTAGTTTAGTCTATATTGTAGATAGGACCAAACTGTTTTTATCTAGTTTACCTGTTGAATTTAACTTATTTCTTCGTGTTATAATTTTATTTTTCTCAGATTGTCCTTCAAATATAGTTTATGTGAATTGGCATAAAACTTTTCTTACTATATAACATATGTTCTAAAAAGTATGGGACTAATCTATATGTATATATCAAAACTAACCATAAAGTTATATCAGGTGGGTGGGAAAAAAGGTTTAGGGCAAAAGTGATGGAGTTTATTTTACATCCAGGTGGAGATCACATTTTGTTTAATATACCCAGGGTGGGCAGACGTGTAGCAGCTTTCCTAAGGTGAGACAACTGGAAAACCAACCAAGACCTAATTACCTAATAAACTAACCATTCAGTCATGAGACTGCTTCTATCAGACATTATTAAATTTAAGACGGGTATTCATGTGTGAGAAAGAGAAGGGCTACATATGTCAAAATAGTATATTATGCTAATTGACAATGCATACATCAGATTATCCATTTAAAACTTCCCATGCGATCAAGTGCTAAGGGTGATTCCAATTCTTGAAAGACATTTGATTAGTTATTCTATCTCTTACCAATAATCATGGCTCCTATTTAACTAAGAGGGGTGGGTCATTCAATGGTCATCTTTGAAGCAATCAAAGATCTCAAGAGTTGTTTTTCTGATTTCATCAAGAAACAAACAAAGATGCTCATATGCTCCAATAGTTATCAGAAGAATACTTACAGTGGTGGTAGATCAGGATCAGAAACTGCTTCAGTAAGCATGCGCTCATGATCCTGAATATTCTGTTTCAATTCGCGAGTTAAGGTCTCCTTTCCTTTAATTTTTGCGATGCTAGGGTAATAAGCTCTTGCCACAAAAAGCTGATCCTTGAGTCTCTTCACAATAGAATCTTTCATAACTCGTCTATTTTTTCTGGCCCAAAGACAATAGCTTCCAAATTCATGTTCACAAGATCTGTCAGTCTCATATACACTCAAACTTGTGTCATGCCTTGGCTTCGTATCTTCTACATCAGGCTGAAAAAAAAACAAATACAATAATTGGATTAGGCAATCAAAGAGAAGTAGAAAATATAAACCATCTAGCATAAAGAGCTAAATCAGTAATATACAAGTGAAAACATGAGATACAAGTAAATTCAACACATTTATGTCATTAAAAATAGCACTTCATTTGGCATACAAGTAATTATCATCCAGATTTACTGCAGGTTGATAACATATTTAAATAGTTAGTATCCTATGCCAAACAGAAATTTTGAATAGTATTCTGGAATTGTTCAAGGTGTCAAGAACTTACTTTAGTACTCATAGATGAAGGCTCTTTTGAGGCATCACTATATCCCTTAACAGGGCCTACAAATCAATGGTCAAGGATGAATTAAAAGATATAAAAAACATAAGTGTTGGGTAAGAAAGAATTCACATATAAATATACCTTTTGATTTGATCTCATCACCTGTTGTTGCCTGAGAGCTATAATTATTGGATTGTGATGTGGAGGGCGAACTAAGAGCTTTCTTGATCCTCATGTTCAATTCCTCAGTAGGAGGCGGCACACTAGGGACATCCTGATAAATAAGCAATAAAAATTTCCTTTTAAGAAATATTCACAAAATTTCATTAACTTTAAATTAAATTTGTTCATTCATAGATGAATCAGTAGTTCTCCCACGTTGAATTTGCAAGCTTAAAGGTTCCTTCAAGATTTATTATGGATTAAAAGAAAAGCAAGATAGCTATAGCAATGTGAATAAAAAAACAACTATGTAGGACGCTTGCACACTTCAATTCCCTAAGATTTAAAGGATAATGATATTAAAGAAATAAACAATGTGAATCAAGGAAAAGGTTTGAATAATGATTTGAAACTAGCTACCTAACAACATATAATTTGACGCTAGTGCCATGGATCATTTTAGTGAATTTCAAACGGGGAATTGTAAGGCTCACTGAAAAGTTGTGTAATAGGTAAAAAAAGATTTATAACATACTTGAAATAAAATCCTCAAGGACATAAAATAAAATAGTAGAATATCTTGTTTAAAATAGTAGAATATGATTAATAAAGGAGATTGATTCCATTATAAATAAAACCCAGGTTGACGTCGCACTAGACCCACCTGGATAAAAAATAATACAGAATTATACATTACATTTAAAACTGAAGCAAAATGGACAATGAGGCATTTGAAGTCGTTTGCTTGCAGTTATAGAGTAGTCAAATCAACCTTCATTGTGTATGTTATTGAAGAGAGGAAGAGCGAGACAGTGATGATGGTGAATGAAGAAAGGAAGATGGATTCAACATGATAACACTGCTTCTCAAGACCAGATTTCAGCTTTTTCTCAATCATTGTTGAGCTACCATAGACTTGAGCCTCAGTATCAATTCCAAGTCTTGACATGGCAATAATTGTTTTCCTTATAGTCACTCTTGAGCTTGGCCAACTCTATCCTCATCGTTGACTCCAAGTCTATATCCAACAAGATTTCCTCCAATCATGCAACAGAAGATTCAATTTTTGTTTCTTTCACAAATGGTACGTGTTTAGTATTAATTGATTGGGATTTTTTTGGTAATTTTCCTCTCTTTTTTTACTTTTCATACTTGTGTGAAATACATTTCATAATGAAAGGCAAAGAATCACCCTGCTTGCAGAGGTAGTCTTTCAATTAATTATTGAAATAGGACCCCTAATATGATCAATGACAAGTGAAGGATTACATGATTTTGGTGGAGATTATGACTTACAGACAGCCATTACTTTAAGGGCTGAAAAAGCATCAACTGATATTCCACCAATTGCTTACACCTTAATTGTTTCAATTGTGAATATATTAAAAAAAAATCAAAAATCATATTTATCCATAACTCAGGCCTTGGGAAAAAAACATTGTTTTGTTTATCCTTTTCATCATTCAAATAGAATAGCTAACCTCAGTGGTCACCATAGCAGTGCATCCTTAGAATAGCTGGATAAAGGTTATTTAGAAAGTTAATACAGAATGTGTCCAAATTTCAGCACGTACTCATCCGTATGCTGACTGAACAACACAAAGAGGATAACTTAGCTTAAATCCAATTAAATGATAGCCTATGGTTAAAACAGCATAGTTGTCGTAAGCAAAAGCATCTCCATTATCAAATGACAATGGGTGTACATCTTAACAGGGTCACCACTCAGCACCATTCATGTGAAAAGAAATTAAGGAAAGTTACAAAAGGAATGCAGCTAATTTTTCTAGTAATAACAAGATCAATGGATACAAGCAAAAAATTAATGTATAATATACAGGATAATTATCATATCCAACTTCCATTTCTCCTATTTATTTCAATTCCATCAATCCATCAATTTGATGATACAAACATACATATGAACATCAACAACCAAAGCAAGCAAAGCAGAATACTTTGTTGTCATTAATGATGAAGGAACATTGTCATTAGAAATTTGATAACAGTATGTAAAATTAACCTTTGAAAACGTCGATGCAAATTCTTCTTCGTGGTGAGGAACCGTCCACTGAGCAACCTATCAAGTTCAGATCAATGAAATTATATAAGAAGCTGCAGCTGCAAAGAATTATACAGAACTTGAGATATTGTCATAAACAATAGAACAAAACCTTTGAAGAGATCTGCTCTTGTTCACGAGTAACATTGCGGTAAGTATCAAAGTTACTTTCCTGGACATTGATGCAAAAGAAAATGATATCAAATAAACAAATCAAAATCGGGAACTACAAGATAACGTAACCATAGCAAATCCCCTCACCTGCTGGGAGCGAACGTCCGCTAAGTATCCTGCAGAAAATGACAGATGCGGAATAAGAAATCTCACCAACCACATTTTAAAATTCAAACCCTATAAAAATAACAGCTGAAAAGTAAAATATTCAACGTCGCGTATCCACAATCGAATCGCGACCACGAGCCGAGCTGGATCAGGAAGAATCCTGTCCCGCCGCGAAATGCGGAAGCTGTAAGGAAGCCGCTCGCTACGAGTAGATCTGCGAATAACAATTAGGGTTTTACGAGGAGAGATCCGGCGGGATGACACACCGGAAGGGAATCGATTGTGGAGACCAAGGAGGAACACGAGGGGGACGAGCAGCGAGAAGCATACAAGCGCGAACACGGCCACTGGCTGTCCTTTCCACCTCCTCTTCGCCGCCTGCTGCGCGGCAGCAGACAGCCCGCCGGGGCCGTAGCCTTTCATATCACTTCTCCGCTACCTCTCCGTCTCCCCCTCTCTCGTTCCTTCTCTCAGTGTCAAGGATCAAACACTCTTCGGCTTCCGCTCTCCTCTTCGCCCAAACCTCCCTTTTCTCTCCCACCAATCCGCACGGCTCCACGACGATTCCGATCAGGGTAGCGAGCGCATCCAAATCAATAAGCAGATCTCTGGATTCCCATTCCCTCTTCGAAATCTCGCTCCATTTCGATCTCCGGCCACAATCTGGCGTTACTCTTCTTCTCTTCGGAGATTTGGATTGTGAATTTGTCTCTCTTTCAAAAGTGGCAAAAGAAACCCACAGAACAGAAGAAAAGAGGAGGAGGAGAGAGATAAAAAAGAAGGCGAGGAAAGAGAGATAGAGAGAGAGAGAGGAGAGAGAGAGAGAGGAGGAGGAGGAGATGGTAATTATATAAAAAAAATAAAAAGGGAATAATTTGAAAATATTTTATTTTATATATTTTGTTAGAATTTTATTCTTAATTATCAGTTACAATTAAATATGAAGATTTTTTCTTAAATGAATAACGGATCTTAAAAATACTCAAAAAATTTGATATGAATGTTGTCTATTCTTTTGTTTAATTAAAAAAATCATTATACATTTCTAAATGGATAGTTTGTAGTAATAGTTAAGTTGATTACGATACAATAGAATTATTAAAATAGACAAAAATTAAATTTCAATGAAGTCAAAATAATATTCTTTTTTGTCATAATCAATTATAGTTTCTTGATTTACCTCCTCATATATGATCATAAAATCAACTAAGATGACTGATTTCATCTTTTGTTCACAAGGCTAAGATCTAAGAGAGTTATTTTAATCGATAATTTTGGATATTTGATTCGCAAGTCGAACAAGTCGGTTCGACAATGACTCGACAACAAATGAGGGGTAATTAACAGTGACAGTGATTAGGAGTTAAGCATTATTAATAATATATAATTGACACATGATAGATTTATGTCGGCCAGACAACGAGAGCTTTGATTCTGCTCTCTCGGGGCCCCACACAACACAAGTGTATCCTAATAAAGAAAGAATTCAGGCAGGAGAGGAGAGGAATATTTATGAGATATTTAATTTGATAAAAAATTATTTATATTTCTTCAATATATATAATATTAATTAATTAAATAAATTTAAATAATTTATTAAATTAAATAAGTAAATTTGAATGTTCATGAATAGTCAATAAAATTTTTATAAATAATATACTAAATAAAAAAAATTAAAAAGAATAAATAAATCTATATTATCAAGTTCAATAACCAATTAAATAAATTTAAAATGTAAAAAATTTTAAACAATTAAATAAGTTTGAATTGAAAATTCGATAACATCTAAACGAATCAAATTCAAACTAAGCTTGAATCAAGCTCAAACTAAATTTGAATCAAGCTCAAGCTAATAAAAAAATCAAATTAAGCTTAAATAATTATTTCAAAAGCTTAATTTATTTCAGGCTTAACTTAGTTACCTTATCAAACAAGTTTGAACATAATAAAGTTTGATTCAACTTCACTTATTTACGGCTCTAAAGGTATCAATTTGGATTGGATTTGTTATATTAGATTAAAATTTTATCAATCTTCATCTGACAAACCTAAATGAACCAAACCGCATGGATTGTGGATCCAGACAAACTGATCCATGGGTTGGAAAAAAATCTAAAATTCAAAATTAAAATAGAAAATTTAATAGGCTTTAGTTTGCCCGTCTAATTTACAATACAAATTTAAGATTTTTAATATATTTTTTTTATTTTTTATGGGATTGTGGATTGACCCACTTAACTCATAATTCATTTTGGATTGAAATTTTTTTTGCATTTTCTTGACCCATCCCAACTTGTAAGATGATAAAATTACCCAGATAGTCGAACTAAGCTTGACTATGTTTAAGCTAATAGAATGTCTAGAAGAGGATGAATAATCGATATGCATGATTTGAAAGTTGGACTATTGAATAAGGTTGGACTATAGTATTAAACATAAAAAAAAATTAAAATAAAAAAGATTTAATTGCTCATAGTGTGACAAATAAGAAGTGTGAGATAACAACACGACACGCCTATGAGTAATTTTTTATTTAATACTATAACCCAACCCTTAAATCTTAAAAGGAAAATCTTAAATGATTTAATCATAAGCCAAAAAAAAATACAGTACACAATTCTGGATGTTTGAAATTGTTCCGAGCGCTCGAAATATTTTATCGCGGACAATCGCACAAAAAAAAAAGTAGGGTATCAATCTAAATCCCTAAAGTTAGGTCATCCATCTTATTCTAGCTTCGAGAGCAACAAAGGCGAGAGATTTGCAAAAGAAATTATGGCAATTGCTACGAAAGGGAGTAGGATTGAAAGAGATTAACGAGCAATTGAAGCTTAAGCTTCTAAAATTATCTTTAATTAATTCTTCTAACAATCACTTAAGCTACTATGCTACGCAAGTTAGGTCTAAAGGATTTTCTCATAATTGCATAAACTATCGCTCTCGCCCTTAATGGTGATCGTGAACAATTTCGCCCTTATTTATATATAATTATTCATCCGATTAATTCTAAATTACCATATCAAATTCTGATTAATCTGGAATTATGATTATAATTCCTAACTAACTCCGCTAAGACTAATCCTACCATGATAATATGATTAACACGCGTACCAATAAGAAGCAGACACATGGTAAGCTCAGAGGCTGCCACCCTTTTCCCGTCTCGGTAAGCCACAAGAAAACGACGTCTCACTTGGAAGAAATGAATAAAGCGCCGCCGGTCGCTGGCCCTGGCCCAGGCCCAGCTCGGTCCACGCGCTCGTGCCGGCGGCGACGCTTCCGTTTGAAGGAGAAGAAGAAAATGGCGTCAATTGTGTGTTCTCTCAGACTACACGATGGCCGGTTCTGGTGATCAACTAGTTCCTACGAGGCCGGCGGCGGTGGCCGGCGAAGGCGGGCAGTGGCGGTGGTGGGGGGCGAGCGGCCTCCAGGCGGAGGCGGTGAGCAGGCAGAGGTCCTTCCAGCCCAGCTTCAGCGTGCCGTTCTCCTCCACTAGGGTGTACCCGTCGGAGGGGAACATGCCGAGGAGGAGGCTGGCCTGCGCCGCCGCGCTGCCGGCGAGGGAGACCCCGCGGAACCCCGACTGCCGCAGCTTCTCCCGCCAGTTCCCGAACCTGACCTCGCCGGAGCGCGCCGGGCCGCCGACGGCCAGCACGTTGCGGATCTCCCGCGACAGCAGCTGCTGCTCCACCACGTGCCGCTCCGGGCTGTCCTCGCCGTAGCTGGCGCCGAGGGAGTCGAACAGGGCGGAGTAGTAGTGGATCGCCTCCACGAACCGCGCCAGGAACGAACCCGCCTGGCTCAGGTCCTGCTCCACCATCGTCACCACCTTCGGCGACAACCTGCAAAGGTGAAACCCGCGAACGGTAAACGACGGCGGCGTCGCTCGGTAGAAGAAAAACTATCAAAAGGCACCCCCAGAGTTTAATAGCATTTCCCAAATGACCCAAAGATTTTGCTAATATCATAACTGCCCTCCAATATCTTCTCTAATTAAAAATATTAAGGAGAGTTGTAGTATTAACAAAATATTAGAGAACAAATTTGAAAAGTATCCTGTTCCTGTGATCGATGCATTGAAGGAAAGAACTTACCGCTGGAGAAGCCAAAGCGTGTTGTTGTCGGAGCCGGAGACGTCGTAGAGCGAGTGGCGGAGCCAGTGGACTGCGACGGCCTCGCGGTGGGAGGACACCGACACACCGAGGCGGTCGGGGTCGAGGTTGCCGATCTTCTCGGCGACGGGGACGAACTCGAAGGGGAGGCCGAGGGTGTCGGCGAAGTCGGAGAGGCGCTTGCCGGTGGCCTCGAGGGCGTCGAGGGAGGCGCCGACGCCGGTGAGGCGCACCCGCGGCGGGCCGCCTGGGCGGGAGGCGAGGATGTGGAAGAGGCCCGGCCACTGCAGGCCCTGCATGATGTCGAAGTCGATGATGTGGACGCGATCCTCGCGCTCGAACGCCTCTTGGATGGCTTGGTTGGCGGTGAAGTGGGAAAACTTGACGAAGGGGCTGATGCCGTTGAAGACCTGGAAGGCGGAGGCGAGGAGGCGGTGACGGTGCGGCGGCGCAGCCGACGCCGGGAGCGGCGCGTAGAGGCCGAGGCACGAGCTAACGAGGCGGGCGGACATGGCTTCGGAGAAGTAGGCGGCCACGCGCTGCGCCGACGTGCCGTAGGGCGTGGAGAGTTCGGATATTTCCAGCAGGAGGTGGTGAGCGTCGTCGAGGTTGTCACCAGCCACCGCCTCGGCGCACTGGAGGAGCAGCGTCAGCAGGTGGAGCCCCTCCGCGTCCGGATTCTTCTGCTGCAGCAGCTCCTTTCTCTGCTCCTTGCCGGGGGCTGCCTCGTCGGAGGAGGCAGAGGCCGAACTCCGCTGAGGCTGCGTTGCAGCGGCGGCTGCGGAGGAGGTAGTTGTGCCCGTTTCGGCAGCGGCGGTACTTCTGGAATCACCACCGCCCTGTTTCTCTGCGCCGCTTGTCGGAGGCGCTCAGGCGGGAGCCCTCCGGCGGGAAGCGCCGTCGTCGGCGTCGCCGGCTCAGAGGCGAGCGAGCGGAGGCGGAACTCGAGGAGCGCAGCCAAAGCAGGGTTACAAGGGTCGGACAATCTCACGGACGCTGCTCACGATCTGCGGAATGGAGACCTCGCCGCCAGCGGCGGAGCTACTAATTATCTCACGAACAATGCCATCGACCCAATCGGCGCCCACCGCCGCGGCAGCGGCGTCATCAACGCCGACGAAAGGAGCATCCTCGGAGCCCCCGGCAGCAGCTTCCGGCGCGAACAGAGGCAGGCCGGAGAAGCCACAAAGAGGAAGAGAAGAAGCGGGCGGAGCCGGCAAAAGCGGCGTAGCACCACCACTCCCCGCCGAGAAATCGACAGGGGGATGGAACAAAAGCGAAGGCGGCGGGCTGGGGGCGGCGCGGCGGGAGGAGGACGACGACGAGGAGTGGGGAGGGAGGTTGAGCTCGGAGGCGAGGCGCTTCCTCACCATGTTCCCTTACAACAGCAGCAGAAAGCGCGGAAGAAGGGATTCGGGGAGGAAGAAAGAGCAGCCGGCGTTATTAATAACAAGCAAGCATGCCCATGCAGAAGAAGCAAGGCACAAGGAGAGGCGCAGCAGCAACAGTCCCGGGGAGAAAGGAACAAGAAGAAGAGCACGAAGAACATTAACACGACCTGCAAAGCTCGTAGCTGCAGGGAGCGGGAGGGAGGGGGGATGCGCTGCGCCTGCGCCTGCGCTGGCGCTGGGTGGGGGGGGGATCACGTTCATGGGCGAATTGCTACAAGAAGATAACGGCGGAAGGGGGTTTGGACACGGCTGCCGTGTCGGATTTGATGTCGATTATACCCTCTTTCTCTCTCCTCACTCTCAATACCCTCCTCCTCTCTTTCTCTCTGCTCCACAGCGGCGCAGGTCAGCAGCAGGCAGCGACGCAGCAACAGGGCGCTACGAGACATGGCGAGTAGAGATTTCGAGGAAAATGGAGGACTTTTTGATGGATTTGGGGAAGTGATTAGATCATCAGATTAGTGGAGTAGATTGAGGGTGGGTGCCTTTTTGCTTTTGACTTGGGAGTGCTCATCAGTAGACTACTAGAAGAGAAATTTCTATTGATAAGTATAATAATGGGATTAGTATCTTAAGATAGAAGAGACGAAAAAAAAGTCGAGGTTGATTGCACTAGGTGTGATGGGTCCTTTGGTGCTCGAATGAGTTTGAGTCCGATGGAGTAGCGAACCCGTGTGAGTCTCCGATGGCGAAGCCAAAGTGTCTTTTGTCGAGTAGTTGAGATGAGTTGGTCATGCTAGATCGCGTGGTGAGGGATGCCTATCGGTCCCCAATTAACACGAACATTGAACACGACTTGATTGGGACAATAGTGAATTGATGCTCTCTAATAAGAGATTAAATGTGGGTGTTTAGGGAAGGGAACTATGAATGTATCATGTGCTTCCTATGAAAAGGTGATGGATTTCAATGGTTTTCACCTTTTGGATTGCACTTTAGGGCTTCTTTTTCAAACCTTTTCATGCTATAGAGGGTTCTTTGGGCTCGTCGTAGCTTTCGCATTAAATAGATCGATATATGGCATACTAGCTTTTATGTCTTTGATATCCTCTCACACTATGGCCACTAACAAACACACTTCTACTCCATCAATCATAAAAAAGATGAAATAAGTCTCCATGAATTATGTTTTGAATTTATCATTATCTAAATCATTATCGATGATCTAATTAATTGACAATAAATGAGATTAAGAAAAGCCAAAGGTTAAGGGAAGTCAGTGAGTATGTCTACTGAATGCTCCCTAAAAAAAATGAATTGGTGCCACTAGGCGTTGACTTATCTCAAAAGTTCATTGAAAGTCAAAAAAAATACAAAACAGGGATCAAAAAGGTACAAATATGTCAAATCATTACATAAACAAAGAGAACAGCTAGTATTTGTTTATATTGACTGTTGAATATTTATTTTTGACTACTTACGAGTTGGTGGGTTGACTTCAACGAAGGGATATAAAAAAAACAAACTACAACACGAGTTAATGGAATTGTTGCGCTCGAGGGATACAATAAATGTTTAAGCACTCAAATTCTGATTTTTTTTAAATTTCTTTTTAATGGATGATATTTTTACTATTAATCTTTTTATAAAGATTTCAGATATATATTATATTTAAAGTCTCTGGGCTTTTTGTCTCTTTGTTCAGATATATTATTATTAGTTAATATTTTTTTACATATTATTTACTATGTGAAAGTGAGGTTATAAGTCGATTTTGAGTGTGCAGCAGCTTAGGCTGTGGCAGAGGAGCAGCGCAGGGGGTGCAGCTTTACGGTGGGCAAGGAATGCTGAATGCATCGTGTCATGTCAAGTGGGAGAAAGTAGATTGTCTTTTTTAGACATTTGCATGAGCCACATCATGTCCCCTTCACGCATGCATCTCTTCACCCATCCCTAATTCTATATTCAATTCAATTCATAAACATAAATATTTAAACATATTAAACAATTTACATAAAAGGGAAGGTAGATAAGAATGTGAGTGATAAATTAGTGTGCTTTTATTTGCCTTTGTTTGTTCATATTTGTCCCTCGAATCTATTTATCGCCCCCATTAACTCATCTCATCGAACTATGCGACTTCAATTGATTACTTGCAATGCAGGCCCCACTTGCAACCTAGCTACTTCCAAAATCATCTCCATGAAAAAAAAATTTTACATTGTGTTTTCGACTTGGCCTTCAGTCGAGCTCTCTCGAATCCAATCAATTCATCCAACTCAACTAGCTTCGACACATCTAACATATAGCTTACCCAATTCATTCAACGCTTTTGAGTTATAAAAATTCTCGATCACGGACATCAAAAAAAAAAAAATGATAAATCCCAGTCAGTCTCATGGACTCAATCCCTAGGGGTAACCGGTTCAGTCCCATGGAAGTTTCCCACCGACCACTAGGGTAAATCGAGAAGCGTATACGGCGGCCAATTTAGATACCCAGCATTCTTCATTTGGAAGAAAATTCTGCAAATATGTCGTAACTGGGGATCAACCCCTAAACCCCTTCAGCTCATGTGGTGTAACTATCAACGCCTTCAGCTCATGTGGTTAACTATCTCATGACCTCTAATGCACAGCGTGACGTGCTCACTAATTTTGTGGATCCATGAATCGAGCAACTCTTTGGATTTAGCCGGCTGAGCTCATGCTGCCACACAAGAAGATGAGAACTGGACGTCTTGTCTCGTAGCACCTCGCTGCTGCAGTGCCCAACTCTTTGACACGCTTCTCCATCACTTCCGACTTGACACTGCACTGCGATCTAATCAGCTGAAAGGGAAGCAGTGCAGTGCAGCAGCATGTTCTAAGAATCCAAGGCATTGTCAGCACACTTGTCAGCACAGTACTTTTTTAAATCAATTTATCTAATATTATTTTCTAATTTCTATTTGACTTTGATAATTAAAAAAATATTTAGTTTCTAACACTCATTATCAGTAGTATTACCCCCAGCAAATTCTCTCACTTAGTAAGAAAATGAAAAAGCTAACCCAAGCTTCAGGTACGCATTGAATGTTGTCTACACTTTTTGGCATCTCACCTTTTTCAGATTTCTGCTGCTCAAAGAGACTGGTGAGAAGTCAAATCCGGGGGAGGAGAAGGTAAAACCATTAAACCAATACTACTCTTCTTCACCGAGAGAATCCAACAGGCAAACAAAGAGACTGGCGAGAAGGAACAACACCGAATATGTCCTTGCACCAGCAATCTCCGCCGTGGCTGTACGTGGAATAGTTTCTACGAGCCTAGTTCGACTCACTGTCATGTCTTGATGATGTCGATCGAACATAAAGGACGTGTCTCCTGTTTACTGCTTGTGTCTTGAGATGCTTGCATTATTGTGGAACGAGAAGCAGCACATAGTATTTGAATTTTGACGCCTTCTTCTCTACCTTTCTAAAGGTTTCTGCATGAGACATCAGCATACGGTTTCCTTTCCTTTCTCTCTGTCTCTTCTAGTGTTCATGTCCTGACTCCTGATCACTTCTTTGCTATCTTTCCGTCCCTTTCATGGCGTGTTCATTGAAAATGGTCTGAAAGTTACCTGCTTTACTGTGAGATTAACGTAGATATCACAAGTATCTCTGACATCTATTGAATGGTTGGGACTGCACACCTATAACTTCAACTACAACTTCTCTAGAATACCCAATAACCTCCACTGCAACTGCAGCCAAAATTTTGCCTCCCTTAAAGAGCAAGTAGTGTGATGTAATGTGAGTCTATATTCCTGCAGCTTTTAAACGCCGCATAGCCCAGAGCATATTGAATACCATCAAAAAAGTTCTAAAATAGTTTATTTGGCACTTGAATCATAATCGAGCTTTCGGGGGACGAATACCGTGACCACACGGCTCTAAACATTAGTTCGGTAAACAAGTATTCATGCTTGTGTCAGATAGTGAATACTTATATCTCTATGTGATCATAAAAGCTTGTAAAAATAACAGCACAGGATGATATCTGAATTCGTACCTTTGTGAGATATTCATGTCCAGATATATGTAACATAGTTATCATTTATCAACTGTGATCCTGAGCCAACTTATTTGAGTCACGTCGATGGAAACATCAGGCTGTGGCCCCCGGTTGAATGAGAAAGCAGTACGACTGCAAGAAAATTCCATGAAGAGGCTCAAAAGTTAATACTGCTAAGTAACAGATAGAGCAGGTTGGGGATCACAAGTACTAGGTGAAAATATAGACGTCGAACATCATGTAATGGCAGATGCGAGACAATACAAGAGACGAATATAATTTTTTTTTTTGGTGAACTGAACTGATCTGATCTAAAAAGCGATACACAGTGTAGAATCAATTTAAGAAACTACTGTTGAAGAAGTCGAATAATTCTCTACTCAGCAATGCAAATTTTGTTATTGCCCATACAACAATGATATGTCTATCTTGGACAGTTCGATTAATGGCTAAAAAATACAAAATATTAGTAACAAAATGAACTACTGTGTAATACATAATCTCAAGGACAATGGCTAAATTAAACTATGTTTAACCTTGAACTTGTTCTTTGAGTTTATTTATTAAAAATTTTATTTAGATTTTACCTTACCATTCAACTAGAACCATTTGTATCTTTATAATTTAGTTAAAACATTTATCTTAAAATTTTCTGAATCCTAATTAATGGGTTTAAATCAAAAGAGCTTTTTAAGAAAGATATTTCTGTAAAATTTAAAATTTTACAATTGTGAAAAAATAATATTATACTCTACAAGGAAAGCTTAAAATTATAATTCTACGATTGATCTGCATATTCAAAAAGTAAGCTAAAACTAATAATATTTAAATAAATCTAGTTTCTTAAATTAATTCTAAAATCAAAAGTTAAACATATTGGATTTAGATAAATAATATATTAATTTAAATAATACCATTCTTTTAAATGTTTCAATTTTATATTGTTAATTTTATACAGTGAAAGCTTACATCTGCAGGAATGTCTCTCTATCCCAAATGAAATAAATCCTCATTTCGAGGTGATATTTGTAAATCCAAAATTCTAGGACTTTTCCCCTCCCTAGCTACCAGTTGAGAAATAAAGGACATCTACTCAAGCTGCATCATCATGGAAATATAAGGTGAAACATAAAAGTGAATATTCTATCTACCACATCAAAGGGAGCAATAACACCCTAATTGAAAAGCTTTTGGCCAGGTTGGTGAGATCAGATTGAATTACAATGATACAAATGAACAATTATGGGATTACATTTGATACCAGGGGACACGGGATATCCTTAGGATCCACATACTACTAGCAATTCGTGGACCCGAGACCTGATAGTCCATTAGAGTTTGGGAGCATGCCCTTATAAATAGGACAGCAAAGGTCATGGTAAAGGACTTTTAACTTTACTCTTCTTCTTCCTCCATTTTATCCCCATCCAGTTTGGTACTGACTTGATGATTGGAGGGATCACGTTGGTCATCGCTGATGCTCACTGACGGGTATTGACGTGCAGATACGGGAGTAGCTCGGACACGAGGTAGGAGTCACCACAACATTAAAACAATTATGGACATGTACTTATGCAATACATCTATATGTTTACTGATGGAATGCATAGCAACGGGAAAATAAAAGACTAGAAAAAAGTGGATCAGAATAGTAAAAGGAAAGTCTCGTAGCCTGACATTTATATTTATGTATGGATACCTTCGTGTCGCTATATATTCCTTCTGGTAACAACAATCATAAGGAATTTTTATCACAATTATTCCAGATTCTGTAAACTTTCCGCAAACAAGTTACTACCACTTTTTTTTGCTATACTATGACTAAAGAATGAACCTCCAAGGATGATATATAGAGGATATCCAGTCGTAAAGGATAGACAACACAGAATACAAAAACTAAGGAAGCACTTGATCAAACTGTCAATACCTTGTTGACATTAATGCTTAGCTCAATAAATTATTAGTAAGGTTACTGCAAAAATGATACCAAAATCAGAACTTCTAATGCTGATTTTTGGAACATGTCGTGAAACTCCAGTTTTTTTTCCTCCAGACTGAAATTTAGCTTTCCTGAGCTCTCTAATTGTACATAGTAGTGGAAAAGGTAAGTGTTGGTTGAATGTTTACACATTGAATTCTTCATATGTTTGGAAATCGCAAATTGTAGAATGTGTATAATTTTTATGAAAACAACATCATTCAAAATATATATATATATATATTTGCTATCTCAACCTTCCTAGAGCCGGTTCCACGGATATGAAGGGAGGTTCATTCAGGTACACAGGCGTTAAACGCATGACGGAGTCGACCATGTAAGTCATCACCTTCTGGAATCGACCCCTGATATTAGCAATACCATGCGTCCACCGTCTGTGCTACGCTATGAGAGCGAAAACAATAACATTCAAAAGTTTGATGAAGCATGGGCAACCTCTAGACACCTTGAGATGTTAACTGACTATGTGGTTGTTATTGGAACCATCATCATTGTATGCTACAAGAACATCTATCTATTCTATCCTTACATCTTACTCTGATGCTGAAAAATAGGAATGATGATTGTCAGCCTTAAGCAATTATTCTCGATCTACAACAAACTCCCAGCTAAGTTTCCAATAGGATTTAGTGATTTTTATTTACTTGAGAAGTACTTTTCCAATTGTTGCTTGGATGGCCAGCAGCTGGTGTTTCGAGAAGGGCGCGGAAAGATACTAAATGGCTTTTAATCATTCATCTCGGGTAACAATCTTCCTACTGGGGAACACCGCCTGGACAATCCAACAGATCAGCCTAACCTACCAAGGCTGACAAGCCATCTCGACAGATAAAGACTGAATTTGATTTCGATTGTATTTTAAATTCAGTAAAATTTCCTATTTCTCCGGCAATAATATCCAACAGTTCCATCTTCAATTTCTGTCCGTTTTACTTTCTATCCTTACATCCAAATAAGCCCTAACAGTATGATAAAACCACACCGAATTCTAGACGATAAAGTTAGAACAGATGGTAAAAGATCCTTATTCCATGAATCTTATTCGTTCTAGACCTCTCAAAAGTAGATTTTCAAAGCTGATTAACCAAGATCTGAACTATGTTTCACGAGAAAAACTATTTAAAATATTGCAGGCTTATTCGTTCTGGACCTCTCAAAAGTAAATTTTCTAATCTAAACTAATTAACCAAAATCTGAACTATATTTTTGCCGAGAAAAACTGTTTAAAGTAATGCAGGAGGTAGAAGACGAACGAACCTATCGATCAGTGCGCCGCCGAAAAGGGAAGAGATCCGCCTAGGAACTCCGCCCCCAAAGATGATCTGCAAACGCCGTGTCCTTCGTCCACCAGGAGGAATCGTCGCCCTCTCCTATTTCAACGGCCGGGGTCAGTGGAATCGCGGTTTGTTCAGCTTTGAGAAATTTTCGTTCCACCCCTTCATACTTTACATATTTTTAGTTTTGTTCAAAATATTACATTTTACTTCATAATTTTTTTTTGTAAATCTTAATTTTACAAAAAAATTCATAAAATTATATATAGTTACATTACAAATATTTAACAATATATAAATATAAGTATAAATTAATAAAAAAATAATGTATATATATTTTAAATATTTAATATAATTACAGTCATAAACAAAAATAAATAAAAAAAACCTAAATGAATTTATAGAAAACGTAATTTTATAATTTTCTACATCGCTCTTCCACTATCCGTATATAAACCTCCCGGTCCGGCTCAAACGAGAGAGCAGCGAGGGCGTGAGGAAGGTGCGGCGATAGAGGTTGAGGTTGAAGCGGCCTCGCTTCCGATTCCTCTCTCCTTCCTGTTCCTCTTCCGATGGATTCCTCGCGATTGCTCAAGAAGCCGAAGCTGGAAGAAGAGGCGATCGAGCTCAATGGAGAGACCCTTGCAGCGAAGCGAGATGTTGGTGGTAATAGTGGCGACGAGTCGAGAGGAGGCGGCGGCGGCAACGATGGCGATTCGTTGAAGGAGCAGGAGGAAGCCTTAGTTGCCCTGATCGAGCACCGTACCAAAGAATGTCAAATTATTAAGAAGAAGATCGCCCATTACCAGGCCCAGGTTTTCCGCGCTAATCGATTGATTTCATCATTTTTTGTTTCTTCTTTCCTATATTTTTCTTATTCGGATCTTCAAGTTCGTTTGGTGATGTTGTTCTGCAGCTCGCGGAGGCTGAGAAGAGATTGGGCGACTCCCAGGCCAAGTTGTCACGTATTCACCTTAGGGTTAAAGCTTCTTCCCCTTCCCCTGCTTCGGCCATCTCAGTTAAAGAGGAAGATGGACTGATACAGTCAAGCCCGAGAAGCAACATCCTGAATGGTGTTCGGAACCGTCCCGCGCCTGCGCAGCAGTCGCTGCGGCCTCAGCTTATAATCCCTCCTCATAACCCCAAACCTACAACTTCCATAGCTGCGGATTCCAGAGGCGGGCGGAGTGGGAGGACGGAATTGAAGACACCCGCTGCTGCTGGCAGCCGGACGAATCCCTCGTCTTCTGCTCAGTCAGACGATGGCTCACCTGTGAGATCTCAAGAAAAGACTACGAAGAGGAAATTTGGTAACCAAAAAAGGATTTTTTGTACCTCTTTCATTTGTTCCATCGTGGTTCGTTTGTTGCTCGTAGTAGTGGCACTCTTCTTTATTCCTTCTCTCAAAATTCCTCCGTTTAATCTTGGCAGAGCAGAAAGATCACAAGGATTTGATCCCAATCATACGATCTTCTTCTTCTCCTTGCACAATTAGATTCCAAGCTGGCACCATCATTTCCAGTCAGCATAAGAGGAAACTGAGATGCCTTGAGGTGTGCCCTGTGAACGATCACCTCTTTATCACCAGGTAATAGAGAAGCATCCAGATGTTTGCTTATTAAACTTTTATAACAAGCAACTGCGGCTTGTGCTTTCAGTGTTTGCAATGCATGACAAATTAGCAATTGTGACAAGGTTCCAAACCACCACCTTGCATATGATATGTTTCCACAGTGATTTATCTTCTTTGTTTGACTTGCCATTTAAAAAAATTTAATCAGAGTTGGAGGCTGCTATTCTCTATGTTAATACCCTTGTTTCCTTTTATTGTAGTTGACACTCATACAACATTACATTTTCTATAAGTATTCTTTTTATGCTACAACATTTTATATGGATATGCCACTAGCATAAATCTTTATATTACCGATACAGTAATACCACATAGCACTTTAGATAATTTATTCAGGTATAACCTTCATGTTGATTCTCATCCTAGTCATATATGGTGTATTTCAAATTTAAATTTTAGTTAAATTTTGACCAACTTTTTCCATGACAATTGGGAAATCAAGGATGAAAATCGTCCAATCAAATTCTTCAATTTCTTGTGTTAAATTATTAAAAACAAAATTAATGTTCAGTGGTTTAGCATTAAAGCAAGTGTAGTAATCAGACTCTTAAGAATCTAGTTATGCTTGCAATGTTCACTAGTTCTGTAAATAACCAACACTACAATGGCATCAAGATTTGTTGCCTGCACACTGCTGTATAGTTTTTCCTTAATTGCCAGTGTCTCTAGAATTTCTTCAAGCTGAAAAACATCCACCAACAAACTATTGAAATCTCTCTTTGTTTTGTCTTTCCACTTTTACTGTCCAAATTATGGAGGGATAAATCCAATTTTTCTTTTTAAATAATTTTTTTTCATGCAAAATGACCTCTATTTCATTTAGCCCTTCAATCGATCCTTACAAGTTTAAGATCTGCCAACAAAATTAGGATAGGTCTGGGAAGTTGAACAAACCTTATTAGAGCATAATGCAAACTGTTCAAGATGTTCCACCTTCCCCAATGATGCGTTGAGACAGATGGTGCTATTCTCATAATAGAGTACTACAAATTAATCAGCAATCCTCTGTATATTTTCTTCACGATCCATAGATCCTGTTCATCTTTTATTCTCTTGTTTCGTTTCTGTTAAAGATGCATTTGTCTACTTCTGAACTCAAAGGCTATCAATTCTAATTTGGTTTCTTAAACGCTGCTAATTCACTTTGATGGTGTTGTGCAGTGCATTGGATGGAATTGTAAATTTATGGCAGTTGCAAGGAAAAGGGTAAAGTTTCATTTTCTCAATATTTTCCCTACACTTATGGATGAATTATTGAGCCTATGGACTTTTCCTAACTCCAAATTGAATCTCTGTTGTGCAAACCAAAATGAAGCTTATATTTGTAACCTCACTGTTCCTTGAAGAGTTGAAGTCATATCAAAACAAAATCTGGCCCTCTCTCTCAAAGTTTGTGGATTAACTCCCTGATTTTTATTTCAGATCCAGTGCATCATTACTAAGCACTGTGGATTGTTTATCACCAAAGCAACGGAGATGGCCTGAAGATATGGCATGGCATCCCAATGGAGATAGTATCTTTGCTGCCTACACTGCTGATGGTGCTGACTCACAGATCTCAATTTTAAACTTGAATGCATCACGAGAAGTAAGTTTTCTTGCTGCTCAATGTCCTTGGTATTGTTTGATTCTTGAAAAGTTTTAATTTTTCACCAGAGGTTTCTTTTGTCCTCTAGAGTAATGAGTGAACCCAACATGCAGTGAGTTGCACTTATTAATATTGGTATATAATAATCATGCATGTGTCAGCTTTCTTGCACAGTGCCCTGAAAGACATAACACAGTTGTTGGCGCATATTCTAGAAAGCAGCCACAATAATATTTATGGCAGTCTAGAGAGAAAGCTTTGCTTTTCAAATACATTTTATTTTAGCAAGTTTTTGGTCTGATGTTTTTAGCAGTCGAGGGCTATGGATTGTTTTTCCTATATACCTTTGTTCTTGAAAATTCTTAGCTATTGTAGCATGGTAGAGGCCACTTTAAATGAAAATTACAAGCAATCTCCCTAAATCTTGCCTTTTGCTTTATGCATCTTTTCGCAATGTAGAGCTAATACAACAAGCATTTAAACAACACTAGTATCTCCAAATATTTGTGGTGGCTAATGAATCTCGGCTTCTATAGCATGGTAGAGGCCACTTTAAATGACAAATTACCAGCAATGTCCCCAAATCTTGCCTTTTTTTGCTTTATGCAGATCTTTGCAGTGTAGAGCCAATTCTACAAGCAGTCAGACATTTCAAACTCAGTTTCATGAATCTTTCTCCATCATCGAACCCTTCTTAACCAAACACTTCAAACTTAGTTTCACGAAGTTAGAAAAAGAACGCTGTGTACATGATGCTTCAAACCTAGTGGCAGTCTTTTGTTAGACATTTTCAGCTCATTGCATTCACGTTTGTTGCCAATGTCATGATCTTAGTTGTCCATCTCTACCTTAAATAGAGAGGAGTGGGTATTGTAGAGTGGTAGCCAGTAGATCTTGTTTCCTCTCGGTAATGTCTTATATATCACCTTGGCATTTCCCTATATAAAAACCATCCCAAAACACGGGATTATTGATAGTGAAAATGTGATTAATTTATTAAAAACAAATAGATGAAGTGTTATAAACCAAATCATAGGTGAGAGAAGTAAAATGAACTCTTTCAGGTAGGTTTTTCTCCTTTTACTGATATAAGGAATGAATATATTTTTTATCAGGTTTTTAAAAGCACTTATCAAAGTTACATAGCATATGAAAACATGACCCACCTTGTGTATATTTTATGTCAGTCAGTCCTACAAATTTTGCTTATTGTCTAGGTGCTAAAAGTAGTGTTTTGTACCATTTTGTTGTCATGAGTGTTTGTAAGTATTAGCTTGCTTATATATATATTTTAATATTTGTGGTATTATAATCCAATACTAAATCAATAATGAAATACCATTAGATGATCAGATTTTATTCTGAATTTGTTGATTAAATTCATACCACTAGTTTTTTGCAATTTGCATGGCAATATTTTCTTTTGGATTTTAATTATACTTTTGTTGGGCTATATCACACCGGTAATTGATGCAGGAGGACTTCACCCACTCTAAGATATGGATCTATCAAAGTGCAAAGGGTAGGCTAGGAGGTCCCCAAGAAAGGCCCATCTCATCAGCATCCAAAGTGATGCAAAATAGGCAAAGCTTCTTGTGTTGTTTTGGTCCAATGCTATTAAAAAAGTTAGTCTGGATCCTGTAGTTAGATGAGCTGAATCGATTTGGGTGGAAGGTGTATGGAGTAGAGGAAGATCAAATAAAATTCGAGGTGATGTAATATCTAGTGTTCTAATTAGTTTTAATATTATTAGTGATATAAGCCTGCATAGGGTTCGATGGAGGGATAAGATCTGTTTAGACAACCCCGGATAATCGGAACTTAAGATTTAATTGATGATGATGTCTAAAAGTAAATTGCTTTTATTGCTCTATGGATACAGGAACCTTAATCAGGATAATCAGGAAGGGAATGTATGTAAATTGTAAATTTGAAGATATATGTCTGAAAATTCTTTTTTTTTTTGGAGAGTGCTTCAATCTCCTCTTTCTTACTAGCCAGATCATTTGCAGCACCAAAGCTGCTGTTACAAAGCTTCAGGAAAGAAGCATCAGTTCATAAGGTGCTGCTGCATAT
Organism: Curcuma longa; assembly: GCF_044706935.1. Taxonomy (NCBI): domain Eukaryota; kingdom Viridiplantae; phylum Streptophyta; class Magnoliopsida; order Zingiberales; family Zingiberaceae; genus Curcuma; species Curcuma longa. The sequence continues at coordinate 9,189,752 of NC_133871.1, forward strand.
GTTTTATTGGAAATTCCACATGTGCATCAGTTCATAATACTAGTTATGAAGAAGTGTGGTAAAAACCATACTCACTTTGACTATATTTTGGGGAAATTGAGAAAAAAAATTCAGACCTGATAGTATTGACTGCCCCTAGTTCAATTGCATGATTTAGAGTAAATTTGTCAGGTAGTAATATTTCACTGCCACGTGGTTTCTGCTTCTGATGAGCATTTTACTTCTGACTCTTATTTATGGTATTGTTTTGATGAGGTCTTTTATGCATAAGTTGTTCCTTTTGCCCCTTTTGCTATGGGAAAATTATGGCATCGATTGCAAAAGACTTTTTTTTTTAATAATCTTCATGATATATTTAGATGGTTTATTAGATGTATCACAAAAGGCATGGGGTGTCAGTGGGTTGCTTGTTTGGGGCATATTATACTTGGTACATGAACCTTCATTAAGTTACAATTTTTTAGTTGCTGAAATTTTGTTATTTGAATTCTCATTGTATTGTTTGATCATTGCTTACACTCAATATGTTTTTGTGGGAATTCTGTAATAATTACTTTAGAATTCTGTAATTATCTATGTTAGATACAGGGATTAAGCACGGATAATCTTGATACTCAATAGACTGCATTGATTATGTTTGAACAGAGAAAAGTTACCTTCTTGGATCAAAAACCTCATCGCAAAGGCATCATAAATAGCATAACATTTATGCCATGGGCTGATACGTGTTTCCTAACTGGTGGGAGTGACCATGCTGTTGTACTTTGGCAAGAAGTAGATAGTTCATGGAAACACAAGACAGTCCATGCACACATGCATTCTTCTGCTGTCACGGGAGTAGCTGGATTATACCAGAAGAAGACTATACTATCTGTTGGTGCTGACAAAAGGATCATTGCTTTTGATCTGTCAACAGGAAGGTCTGAGTTCAGAAATCAAATAGAAAGCAAATGTATGAGTGTGCTTCCAAACCCATCAGACTTAAATTTGTACATGGTGCAGTCAGGGTAAGTAAATAATCTTCTGGTAAGGTTGATACTAAAGAAATACTTTCAAATATCATATGATAGTTTAGCAATACAGCATGTTGCTTGTGCATTCCAAAAAGAGTTATCTTTAATATTATTGATCTCAACATCATTGTGGTTTATTCCCTTGAATCCATTAGCATTTTAATTCAAAGGCCTGATCTTGTATCTCAATGATTCAAACTTTGTAATGCTCCTTAATTTTTGTATGCTCTTTTACCCCCCAAAACAGGCATTGTTATATCTGGGGATTGTCTACTAGACTGTCTGTTCTTTAACCAAGGCCAGTAATAATCTGGGGCATTGTCTTCTAGATTGTTGGCTTTGAAACCAAGGTTAACTTCCTCATGAACATATTTTGCCACTGCTGGGGAAGGACTTCTCACTGTCCGAGTATTCGTTGTGGCAATTTAACCTTTTCATGGGTGTTGAATCTTCTCTGCCTGTGTACTTTTATTAAATTATGTTCAATCCATCAGCCAATTGCTAATACTGATGAAAACAATTGTCATACTTGAATTGAGTCACAAGGACGTTTTGCTAAAATTCAATTGGCACTTGTCCTTGCTAGGAGTACCTTCTTCACACGCCTGCTGATAAACTGGTTTCCTTGTGATAAGGCAGAATTACTATTATTATTTAGTGAAATATGGAACAGGATCAAGATAAGTTGATCAGTGAGCAGGTTAAGCCAACAAAATTGCTTTTGGGCAAAAGTCAAATTAGATGACCATATTTTATTTATTTATGTCTCATCCAAATTGATCTCTCCTTATCCTTTGATTACAATTGCTAATCCTCACAAATTTGTCTTGCCAGGCCAACATTGCCTATTGTCAGAGTAGTCTAAAATCAATCTTTCAAGCCTTTTTTTATAGCTCTATGATGTATGTAGGTGCAAATTCTGTTGAATGTTTCATGCTTAGTGGAACTGGTTACAGTCAATTGGGCAAGAGATTTATGTTTATAGAAATTAGGCTTTCACTGATAAATCTCCCACATTTCATGAGAATTTTCAAGCTTGTAGCTTTCTTTTGTTGGATCCGAGTCTACTTTACTCAAGATGGCTTTTCCTTGAATTGTTTTTCTGAAATGTCACTTGATATATCGCTTTTCTTGTAGAAATTATGATTAATCTGTTTTTATTGGGGGTCTTCTATCAGTGTCGCTTGTTTCTAACAGTTGACACCTATAATACTACCTTCCAGGGAACCTGGGAAACAACTTAGTTTGTTCGATATGCGATTGAGGCAGACAGAACTTCATGCATTTGGGTGGAAGCAGGAAACCAGTGAATCCCAATCTGCTCTGATCAACCAGGCATGGTCTCCTGATGGTCTCTATCTATCCTCTGGTTCCGCAGATCCTGTAATACACATCTTCGATATCAGATACAACGCAAGCAAACCTTCCCAGTCAGTCAAAGCGCATCAAAAGCGAGTTTTCAAAGCCGTGTGGCACCAGTCACTTCCCCTTCTCACATCCATATCATCCGATCTCAATATCGGATTGCACAGGACAAATTAAGTAGTTTCAAATGGCCTACATCGCAATTGGAATCAAAGGAGTTCTGTTCTGACCAGGCTAGTAGTGACAAGCAGCAAAGCACTTGAGGAAACTTTAAACTTGTCAGCATTGTAGCTAAAGAGTGATGAAAAAACAACTTAAAATGTGGCTACCTCAGGAATTGCCTCTAAATCGAGCAGCTAGCAATTTTTTAGCACAAAATGGTTGGTCAAACACTGCACAAAGGTCAACTTGAGCTGTCTCTCTATCATTTTTGTGAATTCTGTAACGTATCAAACTCAATTGTTTGTTGTATGGAGAGCAAAATCACTAGAGCTACGGGTTGTTAGGTAATCTACAAAACATGTTCATTAATTAAACTATGAACCTCCATTTTAATTATTTTTTTATTTTCTGAAATTTTCATTTCAGTAGTATCTCATAGTGTTTGTATACTCTGAGCTATGGTATAACTAGGGTTTTATGCTCTTTGTGAACCGGATGTGAGCTGGTTCAGTCACAGGCGTGTCGGCCGACCGGCTCCGATTGGACCGGGTTTGACAATATTAGAAAAGTGTCGGCGTGGGCGGCGGTGGGCTTTCGTTTGTCGTCCACCATCGCGTGGGCCCGTCGACGGCGGCCAGCTCATTCCGTTTCCCGTCAATTATGGCCGCACCACAAATGGAACCGAACGCCACCGATTGCTTTGCTTGCTGCTCCTCCTCCTCCCCCCCAAAAGAGGCATAACAGCTCATCGATCCCCTTCCTCCGCCTCCCACCGCCGCCGTCGCCATGCCGGGGATCCAAGGAACCACCAGCCCTGACCACTTCCTCTCCTTCGACGATGACGACGGCGGCTTCGGCGACTTCAAGGTCGCCTCCGTGAATCACCTTTTCCCACCACGACAGCAGCAGGATGATGATGACGATTGGGGCGATTTCATGGTTAGCTCGATGGGATCCAATGGCCCGGTCGGATCCCCCTCCCCTCCGCCGGCCATCTTCGATGCGTTCCCTTCCGACCCCACGCCCGGCGACAAGATGCCGTCTAAGGGGGCTAAACTGTGGGAGAAGCCCAGAGGGGCGCTGCCGCTCTCGATCTTCGGGGAGGAGGAGGCGGACGAGCCTCAGACTATCGAGCCGACCGTTATCTTCTCGCCTTCTTTCTCTTCTTCGGGTCCGGTCAAGGATCGGAAGGGAGTCGTCGCTGGTGGAGAGCTGAAGGATCTGATCACCAGTCTCTATGGACTCGCTGCGCAACCGGAGGGCGGTCAGAAGACCGGCTCTTCTTTGGGGGAGGCGAAGGAGGAAGATTCAGACGAGAGCTCCTGGGAATTCAAGGAGGCATCTTCCTCTCCCAATTCAACGCTCAAGGTGATGGTTTTATTGATTATAGGGTGGATCGCGGAGGTTTGAGGTAGATGGTAACATACGATTGATCTTTCTTTCGACCTGAAGGTCTTTGTTGCCTCTATGTTTCTCAGGAAGATAAGGTGAAGTCCGGGTTCGACAGAACTGCAGCTTTGGATTTTGGCAATGTCGAGGTAATAACTATGAAGCCCCTCCTCTGCATTTCACCTCTCAGTCTTGCTTTGTTTCCTCTGTTTAACCACCATGGACATCTCTAGAGAGCTTTAAGGCCAGTAACGTTTACTATCTTGATTGTTCACCTCTAAGCATTACAAATTTGAAATTTTGCTAACAATATATGTAAAATTTGCTCTCTCTCTCTCTCTCTCTCTCTCTCAGAAATAAGTGCCTACCCGCTGCTGCTTGTTATCCCAAGCAGTTCAGCATCCCAACGAATATCATCCCATGTATGACCAAAAAAAGTGACTGCTTCATCCATTCTGACATTTTTACAAGAACTTTTTAGTTTGGCAACTGAAGTTTCAAAACTTTGAACCCTGAAATTTCAATTGTCTCAAGTTGGCTTATTAAGTTATCAAATCTGTCTTGATCACGCCGTAAAAATTTCATTGTCTTAATTCATGTATGAAATATATAACAGTTTATCTCAAATTACATCAATAACACAACAACATCAAGTACCATCTAAATTCTTGACCAACTAACCATTTACCCTTCCTGTGGGTGAAAATTGTTTAGGATAAAATCATTTTCGTCATTTTCCTGTTTGGAATTTAGATATGAGATGAATTCCATATCACCTTATTGTTGACGAGGTGGTGCAACATACAAGAAATAAGATTAGAGAACATGATTTAACTTGATCAAGTTGATCTTGCCTTATGATTTGCATCTCTTGTTGCGATCACCTCATTGGTCAATTAGGTTCCTCAGAAGATCAGGGTTTCTCAGTGGCGAACATTAACTAAGGTGTTATATTTATGATCTCTTAAATAAATTCTAGATAAGTGAGAAAGAGAAAAAGACAGTTATTTTACCATGAAAAGTTCTTATCCTCAATAATCCAGTGAGGATTTCTACCTAGATTTTAGATAATATTGGATGTTATGTGTTGAGGTTGATTGGGACACCTTTGAGAACTTTTGGAGTCAAGTTGAGAAATTTGAAACTTCTGGGGCTAAATTGAGACATTTGATATTTTTGAGATCTGAATGGAGACATAGGTCAGAGATTTGAAGGGTTAAACTTTCCCCCTTTCTTTAATATATAATTGTGATGTTACAATTATGCCATGAAGCTCATTCGAATTGGGTCAGGAGATTATCAGGAAGCAAATGGTCAGACTGGTGTTGACAGTAATGGGGGAGATAGTACTAAAATCAGTGACGGGCTTGTTTCTACTGCTAGTTCTCCCAAGAGTGTGCATGTTCAACATAAAATAAGCAATTCAAAAAATGGAGTTCATTGGTTTTCTAGCAAGGAAGGCTGGGAATTCAATAACAGTTTTCCTGAGAGTACAGCCACAATAACTTCAGAACAACAGGTTATTCTGCTATCCCTCTAGCTACCTGCCACATCAGTGTTCAAGATAATTATGGTTTTTGGTTGTATAGTATATTTACTGTGTTTTCCTTGTTCAGAATGGTGAAAAACTGCAGATTAAAGATGCTCAATTAAAGGTCCTAGAATCCACCAATGAGATTAAGGTTCGTATGACTAATACTGTGTATCATCACCTATTCTAAAACCCTCTTTTTAGTGGTTTTGCTCAAGCATCCTAATCTTCTCAATCTTTCTTTGTTTGTATGTAGACTTTATTTTTGATGAAGAACCTTCTCTCTGCCCAATGCAATGATATTTGATTTTGTAATCTCAGGAAAAGAGCAATGATATTTGATTTTGTAATCTCAGGAAAAGAGTGGCTTCAGCCATTTTCACGTTGGAAAAAAATAAAAAAACTTTTATCACTGCTTGAATTTGTAAAACATGCACGTTTGGATATGAATACTCATTGTTACCCATAACAGCTGCAAACCCTTCTTGAGAGTGCTAGAGAAATATGTTTCCAGGGCTAGTGTGGGATACGCTGGCTACTGTGCATCTCAAAAACCCAATATTAGTACAAGGCAACTACATTTGTGCATACATACGTATTTGACAACCTTCATTCATTTATTGTCCTTGATATAGTTTATTTAATTAGGTCCATAATGGCATAATCAGAATGCATCAAACATTGCAGCGATGTCAGTTGATATATAAAGCAGCTTTGTAATTTTTTTATTAGAAGAATGCTTCTCCATGTAGGATTTTACTGTTGGTCTGACTTTTAACTTGCTAGATCTAAGCTTCGTTCAGTTACCTACCTCACTGGTTTCTTTTACTACTTTTTTGTGTGTTTTAGATGACTTTTCCTTTTCCAGCTTAAAATGCATTTTTAACATCCATTCCCCAACCCTATGCTTAAATTTATGATCCTAAACAAAGATAATAAAAGCTGGTGCATAATAATTGCACATATTAATGCTTAAATACCATCATTGCTCACGTTTGCATATGGCAGTATAATTTAGTATAATTATTTAAGCGGCAACATTTGGCAAGACCTACCTTCTTTGTTTTGTAATTTTCAGGTTAATGGTAGCATCTGGGAAGCTAACCTTGTTGACTGGCCAATTCAATCCTATAATAACTTCAAAGAAGAAACCTATGAAAGGCCTTTGAGTCATCAAGATGAATTTTCTTTTGAGCTCGATATTGTTGGGAACACAACCAAGGATACAATTTCTGTTCCAATTCATGAAGTGAACAGAAACACTCATGATATGTTCATTGATGTTGGTAATGACAAAGCAGTTTTCGCAACTGATGCCACAAAGAATGAAAGTGAGATATATCAAAGAAACTCAGATGAGTTTACCTTCAATTCTGTCGTAGATTTTTATTGCAGATTGAAAGATGAATCAATATCCGTATTAAATTGCCATCTCAATGATATGAAGGTAAATGAAAGCATATATCTTCTTCTATGCTATTTCAGCAGGTTCAGTAACTGTAATGCTAATCATTTCAGAAATCTTATGATGTTACTTCTCTTTCTGGTGATCGAGTTAAAGCAGCGGAAATAAATGAGGAAATCAAGGTGAATTAAATAAATGAGGAGATCGTTTCACTTTTTATGCCCCCTATTATGCTTTTGACAAATTTGAGTTTGATTATGTTTCCTCATTTCTTCAGGAAGTTTATAAGAAACTAGAGGAAGCCAAGGGTTCTGGAAATGCTAATGTGGGAAAGCAACGATCAATGGAAAAATGTGTTAGCCAACTGCTTAAAGCTGTAGAAGAACTGAACTTTCAAGCTTTTGAGCAAGAATATCACCTGTCAGAAAGAATAATTTCAGTAAGCACACCTGAAACTGCATTATGCATACAAAAGTAGAAAATAGATCCATTGATTTGTTTCTGTTTTGGAATTGGACTACATGATATTTTTTCATTTCACAATTAGTCAAACGTTGATAGAATCTAATTGTTATGATTTATATCATCTTCATGGGGATTATTTCTTATTCTTTTATCCTTGAAATTATCTCATTAACAAGTAATGTCCTTTATTACTGATGGTCATTTGCTTGGGAAGTTCTATCTTTTCCCTTAATAATTATTTGCATGTGAAAGTTGAGTTTATCTTCCTATTGATTACCATCTAAAGCAAAATAAATCTATTCAACATGGGATATGAATTAGTGCACGAATGGTCCATTGAAATTGGTCATGATTTCAACATTTTGAGCAACTCTTTCAAATGAGAGAATCAATTCATTGGCTTGTTAGGTTCAACTACTAGCTAAAAATGATTATGCTCAAGCTGATAATAGCTTGGTTATTAAACTTTAATCCAACCATTCATGTGCAACTAACTAAACTGAGATTCCACAATCTCCCCTCACCTAGGACTTGGACGTCTCAACATACTCTTAAGTTCAAATCATAGTCTAAAACGAATTCTTAATTGGTAGCATGTGAGACCCATTCCAATGAAAGCCTCACCTACACAAGCAGCCCCTTTCAATTGGAATACCCCACAATTCTTAGGATATGGTGTGATTTTATACCAAACTGTGATAATTTGCCTAACTAAAAGAATTGATTCGTACACTCATCCATTCAAGATGTTTAAGCAATGTTGATTTCCTCATCAAGCCTTGTCTGCTTTGGTTTATCCTAATTTGATCCTAAAACCTTGTGCAACAATAGCTGAGGCCTTTACTAGCTCATCTAGCTGACAACTTGAAAACAATGTGGTGAGGAGATGCTTTAACACTTGACTTTGGGTAATTTCTTGTTGAAACAAAATGTTTTTTTGGTTCCTCAAGAAATATAATGTGGCAATTTGGTCCCATTGGCTACCAAAATGTTGGTGTATCAAAATATATGCTTGTCTAATATGTGTTGGGCCAAGGGGAACATTTCCTGACATAGGAAATTTGTAGTCTCATGGTTCTGCTGAATCATTTCAGTAGATTCTTAAGTTTCATTTTTACATGATGTTTTCAACAATGAACAGCAGAGCTATTAAACAAAACTCCCAGGCCTCTTCTAAGTTTTTTATTTTAGTGTATGTAACAAATTTTCTAGCTGAGGCAAATGAATTGGAAGGCTCAATGGGATTTGCAGATGCAATTAAGTTTGCCCTTATCTCTCTATTAAATGAACTTTTCAAGAATGATAATGAAAACTTGAAAGAAAAACCATTCGCATACTAATAGTTTGGGAACTTTGATTACATATATATTTTACCCATGATGCATAAAGACTACCAACACTGTTTCATAACTATTTTTCTTCAAGCAGGCAGGGAAAAACTTAAGTGCAGCAATCAAATTTCTCGAACATACCTCGTCGGTTCTGCATAGTATGCTGTTAGCATCCTTGGAGGAACAAAAAGCTTATATTCATGCATGGTCCGACATGGCTGCAGCTTGTGTTGAGGAGTTGTTGCATGGTGCCACAATATGGCAAGAATCAGTTCAATCACAAACCTTTGTGCAAATATTAAGTCAAGGTATGCTTTCTTGCTTCCTGAAATTAAATATGGTACAGATGGAACTTTTAGCTGTATATAGATCAACATAATTTGCAGGTTTGCTCTCACTAATAACTTTCCCATGATAACAATTTCTACCCTGCAGAATCTAAATATTTCATCGCCCTAGGAGAGATTTACAGAGTCGCGGAAGTACTAGGAGCTTCTTTGAAAGTCTATAAGCCTTGGTTACTATTAAATCCGGGCAACTACTCGAGCAAATTATTAGCTAGCTTGGACAAGTGTGCTGAGGCATGGACTCTGTATGGACTCGAAGAAGCTGTTAAAACCATTTCTGAATCCCACAATGTCGAACATGCTCATCTAGCTAAGACACTCCTAGCATCTGTCAAGACCATTCATGAGCTTGATCTCTCACGCCGTTCGTTTTCTGAAGGCAAAAAGATTTGTGGAATATCCTTGTTGTCCACAGAAGAACTACAAGGTGCTTTGCAGATGATTCTCAACTCATTGTGTGGTTTATCCATTTTACGATCTTTTGACTTATCTTCTTTCTCAATGCAACAGACCTGAAAATGGAGCAATGGCATGAGAAATGCTATTTTGTGAAGCTTGCTAATCTCTGGGCTAATCGGGTATGTTGTGAACCTCCTCAGTTGCCGTACGTACATGTCGGCTAGGTGGAGAATATAGAATGAGATTGGGCAGGAGTTTCTTGACTCGAAGTCGATCACTGCTGCGAAGAATGATCTCGAAAGAATTCACTTGGCATTCAACACAATGACCATCATTTTGCAGCATCAACATTCCTAGACGAGGAAGGGTAACGATCAATTCAACTTTGAGTTTGTAGGTCGGTTTATGTCCTTACGCTCAACTCTTCCTCTCTGTTGTTGTGATCTATTAACTGTAGAGATGTCTGGAGCGATTGCAATCTCCATTTTTTTTCTTTTGCATTCTTTTGGAAAAGAGAAGAATGATGCAGTGGCAGCACTTCATGTATGATGGAGGTTAAGTAATCTCACAGCAAGAAAGAGAGCTCAGAATGAGAAGAAGGAAAAAAACAATGGAAAAAATTATATTGAATAAAAGATGATAAACTTGGAAAGATTAAAAATCTCTTAATTGACAAGAATAAGTAGCACCCTTTGAGGCATTGAAAGAAAGGAGTAATTGTTTAAAATGAACAAACTATATTTGGAGATTTTCGATCGAAATTAGAATCTAACAATTATGTAAAAGAACTTTATAATCATCAATCATATCCATTTGTTAACTATCAACCAAACAATTGTTAATTTGCACTAATCCAAATGATTTTATCTTTCAAATGTCATGTAGGACTAAAAATTAATAGCTAAAACTACTCTAATTATTACAAAATTTAACGGCTTGAATTTTTTTTTACAAGTTACCTAGATGGCCCTTTAGTATGAAATAGAGTTGCACACATATTAATACCAATTTATCAAAAAAAACCCAAAAAAAATTATTGGGTCAAAAAATTCTTACTGCGTGTGTTTTATGCACACAGTCTCCCTCTATTTGTTCACTATTGAGCCCGAAATATTCACTTTAGCAAAAAAGTAAAATTTGTCATCCTAACGGTCTCATACGATTGCTTTCATGATCATATTGTGAGAAAGTAAATCGAGAAGCTACAGGATTACCAAGTTATTGCAAAAGTCATTGCAATTAAATCCAAGTTCAAAAGTATCACATAGAGAATGCAATTCTGGCCTAACGTATCTAAACCACGTCGTTAACACACGAGAAAAACGACATTATCTAGGATTACCACAAATTATAATATTGTAAGAACTTAATGGTAAACTGGATGGATCCAACTACTGAAATATATATGCCCAAGTTAATAATAGCACATCCATCTAAGCTTATATGAGTGGGCACATCTCGGTTTATCGGTTTGTTGGGGAAACTTCGAAACCAAACCAAAGTGTTTCAGTTTGAAAAGCACAAACTGAAACTAAAATGAAACAATTTTGGTTTGGCTTCAAACCAAATCAATATTATCAGTTTAGTTCAATTTGAAGCCATAAATTGTAAACTAAATAAATACAAACCAAAAACCAATCATAACATAATTTCCAAGAAATATATCTATAGAGAATAACACCAAAAATTTTGATGGTAATCTGAGAAAACAATGGAGCATCCACAAAGGTCGAGAAGAAGATGACATTTTTAGGGTTGTAAAGGACATGACTGACCTCGGAAGATGGCAGCGAGCAGGCTGCCACCGCCACTTAGTGTACATCCAGTCAGGTCTCCCGTTCTCCGACCAGCGGAATCCCTCGTCCAAGAACGGGCAGGAGGTCGACTCGTACAGAGGGTACGATTCATCCCACACCCACTTCCCCTCGAACCAATCACACTCCCCACCTCCTCCTCCGCCGCCCGCCTCCACGCAGCCGGCGCGACCTCGTAGTGATCGGAGCGAGCGACACGAAGAAGAGCAACGAATATTGGGGCGGCGCTCGCGATGAAGACACCCAACGTGCGCTCCAAGGGCTTCACCTGCCTCCCAATCGGCCGCACCGCGTCCCACCGCTCTTCCAAATCTCCTCCGTCGCCGCCTCCGGAACTTCTCTTCTTGGACGGGAACTCAGGAAGCGACGGCAAGTCCGTAACGGAGTCGGAAATCTCCATGCCACCGCCCTAGCCGGCTCGCCGTCGTCGGAGCTCGCGGGTGCTGCGATTTGGGAACCGAAAGCATCGAGAGAGAATGAAGAAATAAAAGGCAAATAATAAAATGAAAAAATATTAATTACGGAATGGCGCGGGACGGGGAAAGCAAAATGAAAGGCTGATATTGATGGGGCCCGTTCTTTGGGGTTAGTTACAACCGGGTAAATTATGCAGGTCCAGAACCGGGTAAATTGATGGGGTTAGTCGAGGAAAGACACACAAGTAATTGTTTTTTTAAAAAAATTTTGTATGAATGAAGTGAATATACTTTTTATAAATTTGATAGAAATGTTTATTTAGTTATATTAGATATTTTAATTTAATAACAAATTTAAAATAAAATTTAAACTTATTTAGTTATATCAATTGTGCTCCTTTAATTGCACCAACTAATACATTATTAGTTACACAAGATCTATTCAAGCATGAGATAAGGATAATGACGATAGATTGATAATTTTATTGGACCTATTTGATTCAATTAAGATATTGGTACTCCACATAACAAGTTGGACCCATAAGAAAAGAGGAGATTGGACTCGGTATTTGAGTTTAACATGAACAATCATATATGGAGTTAGAGGCTGCTTTGAAATCGAATTTAGAATCTGAAGGTGTTCAAGAGTTGGAGACAGAACCATGAGAGATCTTCACGAAGCATGTCTGGAGTCAAAGAATATTTGAAAGGCGAGGGTGTAGAACTGAATAATAAGGGAAAAGTAATTGAAAAGTAACAATGATCATTATGGATGAAGATTTCAGATGACCATTAAAAAGTAACAATGATGGTTGCCAACTATTACAAAAGAAGAATTTAAGCGTCATCAAGCATGTCGTTATACACAAAAGTTATATTTAAAAAAAAAAAAAAAGAAGACAATCAACAACTTAAAAAGGAAGTTCAATTCTTATATAATCATGTTCACATTTCGTACATTTTTCCATTATATTTTCTTCTATATTATTTCTATTATTTGTATTATTCTCTAATCTAATCTGACTTAAACATTGGAGAGTCCTCATTAGGACTAGATCGATACCCTCTAATTTTGTGTTGATTTTAAATGGAAAAATCTTATTATTTTGATACGTTGGACAAAGGATCATTTCAGCTATCAACATTCAAGGAGTACACGACTGAGAGCTATCATAATTTTGTCCTATCAAATATATTTATTTATTACTAAGACTTTATTTAATAAATTAATTTAGGATCATGAATTTAATTTTTTATATATGTATGTAAATGTAGGTAACTTAATATTAATAAATTTTCATCATTATTTGCCCAACAACTCAACAAGATCTCACTTTAAGCTCGATAAATCTTTTAATAAATAAATTTAAATAAAATCAATTAAAATAAATAAATAAATAAGCTTTAATGTTAAAAAGGTTCTACAATTAGATTTATAAAAGGGCTTTTGTTAAAAACAATAAGAAACCTGAGGACTGAAGTGATACTGCATCACTCCTTCAATAGTTAGCCGTCCGATTAAATGATGACATGATCAAACGGTTCATCTCCATCGGTGAGCCCTAATCCGGCCACGACAAATAGCAACGGCCCTACTCCGCCGCGCTCCTGGTGTCTTCTTCCTTTCTCCGGCGGCGAGACTGCACGAATCCGATCGGAGGAAGGCGTCTCCATGGCGAGCAACCCGTCGCAACTTCTACCTTCTGGTTACTTCCTCTTTTCTCGTTTCCGATCGCTCGCCTTGCTTCCGGATCTCTCATCTCTCTTGCGTTCCTTGCAGAGCTCATCGACAGGTGTATAGGGTCGAAGATTTGGGTGATCATGAAGGGAGATAAGGAGCTCGTTGGAACCCTCAGAGGATTTGATGTCTACGTTAACATGGTGCTGGAAGATGTTACTGAATAGTAATGCTCACCTCATACTCATTCTTTGGATACTGGTGCTCGATCTTTTTTCAGCGCTTCTAAGTTTTTTCTTAGCAACTTCTAGGTTGATTTTCCTGAAGATAGACCTTGGTTCTTTCACCCACATGAACTCCATTTTTTTTTTTAACTTGTAATAGAAATTGAATAGAGTAGTGTTTGTGAACCTGACATTGGATGGCGTAGTAAAGACTGTTGCTTGAAGCAGTATAGCAAATATGCTTCTTTCAAACTAGAAAACCTGGAAGTATTGAGATCTTATACAAAGATAATTCTGCAACTCGCTGATAGCTCTTCTGATATCTTTAGAAGTTCACCAGCTCTTATCAATTACACACATCTAAGTGCACAGTTGAAGGTAAATCACTAAAGTTATCAATGAAAATACTCTTTGAAAGAATGGATATGTAGGTAATTCAACCCAATGGCTTAAAAGACAGGTAGTTGAGACCCTCAAGCTGGTGGTACTTGCAGGTTTTGCACTTGTCTGTTGCTTATCAATTTGAATAGTCTTTTTTTTTGCTTCTTTTGTTTGATGCTTTTAGATTGAGAATCACTGGGCCCTTGTCTTAATTCTTCTAATGGTAATGTTCAATGAAATTTCTACTGCAGTGAAATCACATCTGAGGGACGTAGGATAACGAAGCTTGACCAGATATTGCTAAATGGAAACAATATTGCCATTGTAAGCAAGCACCATCTCATGATGTTATAGTTATTGGTTACCTCATATTTATCTTGTTTTCAGCATTAGTTTATTTAAATGTGTGAAAGAAGGATACATTTATATAATCTTATTTTAGCCTTTAAACTCACATCTTATATAACTTGATGCACCCTATACTGTTCATCTAAGCACATCTAAGAGCTTAATTTTTCTTGCTTTCTTATTTTTGTTTATTTGGAAATGGATAATTCAATGTAGCAATGTATAACAAGTACATAAATTTGGGACTAGTCAGGTTTCTCAGAGCTTTCATTTATTATATTTTTAAATATGTTGAACGAAAATTGAAATATCTTTATTTATCAAGGGATTTACAACAACCCCTTAAAGAGTTGGCTTTCTTCCATATGTGGCATTTTCCTTCTAGAGAAGCTGTTTTTACATTTGCGAAAGACAATGTAAACATGTACAAATGTTGAAATGATACTTTGTTTTGTAGAGAGTAGGAAGCGAGGATTGTTGATAGTCAATTTGGGTAATTGGTCACTAAACACTTCAGAAGCAAGTGGCATAGAGAATGTGAATAAGAAAGGACATTAAAGAGGGGGGGGGGGGGGGGGGGGGGGGGGGGGGGGGGGGGGGATGCAAGAACAAATATTTACACAAATTTAACATGACTTATTTGTCGACGACCATGATTTTGCGGAGAGAATTTTTATTGTGGTGTTAATACATCATCAATCATTACATGCACACCACAATATCATGGGATGGTTGGCTTCTCCTTTTATGGAGCAAGGTTTGTAGGTGTATACGTATATTGGATCCTGCAAGATATAAACATTTAAATTTAGGTAGTCCGAAGATTATGAGTTTGGGTAAGCATGTGGTTCAATCGAGTCTGTCAACTCGGAAGGTTTCAAACTTACAGACTCACTTGAAGGTTTTGGTCGAAATCATTCAGTTTTGAAACTCCATTAGTGTGGCATTCTTGTATGATTGTATCCCTATCACACTGGGAGCTCCACGGCCAGCCCCTGCTAGCTTATCAAGGTTCGATAACTCCTACATTTTCCTACATTATTGCCTCTCAGTCAGATTCTTGCATCTAAATGAAAGAAAGATACTCAGCCATTGGATTTTTCTCCCCCCTAGAGGATGAATTAGATTACTTGCATATGTAGTTTTGAATGAGAATCCATCCCTGTAGGCCTTGTTCAATCCTTGATTCCCTAATTAGATGCAGGGTATTATTGTTATGTTTTGTTGCTTCCTAAGGTAGTAAACTTGTGATCATCAGGATTGTATAGAGCTAAATTATCTCTACAACATGTTTTCTACCCTTTGATTTCAGAATTATAATTATTTGGTTTTCTTACCATTCACCAACTATCGTATTATATATATATATGTATATATACTTACATTGGATTGTCATCGGTTTGTTATGCAGCTGGTACCTGGTGGCTCTCCTGATCCAGAATAATACTAGGATCTTTATTTTTTGGAAAATGATCCAAAGTTGTGGGATAATCAGTACATTCTCATCTAACTATTTTTGTAAGTTCATGTAATCTCTTTTGTTTTGATTCTCTTGTAGTCTACACTGTAGTTACTGCTCGATATTTTATGTATCAAGACTTTAAATGATACTGCTCGATTCTTTAATCACTGTCTCTGCGGGTGCACAATTGTGTGTGAAAACAAGAATCTTATCCGGATGAAACTAAATTTTGCTAAAGTATGTTGAAATATTGAATAAATTCTTGGATTTTTTTTTATTATTTATGTGAGGACCTTGTTCTCTCAACTCCCTGTTTAGTTGTACTCAGGCTGATTGAGTTGCATATTGCCTGGTTAACCTAGTCCAGTCTGCCCCCATTTGCCAGTTGCTCGGCATGTTCAACTCATTTGATCTATGATATGATCCACGCTTGAAGTTTATAATTTACAATATTATTATTTATGATTCTATTTTTAATGTTTAAAAGAACAATGGTAAGTAAAATGCTCTGGAAAAAAAATCAGTATTAATGTATCAAAATTTAGTAGGTGACTGCTACTTGAGCCTATGCTGGAACTCTCTCTGATAGCGTATTCAGAAATGCCGATCGGATTGTTTGTTACAGCTAAAGACCTTTCCATTTCAACTTTCTCAGAGTTCATCTTCCCCTCCAACTTAGTTATATGTAAATGAACATCTTCAAGTTCGTTTCGTGAAGAGTGCATTCTAGTAACAGACAGTATGATCTGAATCAGCATCAATCGTTCCATCTCAAGGAAGTCATCCATTAGGCCTAATATATGAACAGCATCAGTCGTTCTACTGTTCTGCTGCTCAATTCCAATTCTAGTGTTCGTTCTCATGTGAACATTCTCAGCGAGGGTAGCAAGACAAGACATATGAATTAAACGAATCAAGAGGAACAAAGAGCAGTCAGAGAACTGACAAAGTCAATTTAGTCAACAAAAAAAAAACATCAAAAATGTTGAACAACAGCATGCTCAAGAAACATCATAGCAAAGTCGTGATAAGTAGATAGATGTGTAATTCACTTTAAAGCAATTCAATTGAATCTATAACTCCACTTTAACAATTGCAAATAAAGAATTGAAACCGAGTTCAAAAATCAAACTCGGCAACCAAAGTAGACTTACATGCTTGATCTAGTAAAGCTTTGATAAAATGTTCCAATCAGTTTTTCCAGTTGATCTTTTGTCAGACAGAAGATGATTCATGTTCTTTAGACTTTTGGACGCCCACCCAGCGAGCATAATCAACCCACCTGTTCAACATAGAATTTGAACTTCAACTCATGGTGAAAACACCAGGCAGCAATGTTGAAAATTTTGACTAGGGTGCTCAACAGGATTAAATTGGTTGCTGATTTTAGTTATAAACCCCAACAGAACTATCGTGTGGATCATAATGAACAACCAGAAAATACCTCTTTAGCTCTTGGTCTATTCTCTTCTATTTCCACTTCCACTTGGATAAACGTAATAGCAAATTGATTATTTTAATTTCTTATGAATGCTTATTGCAAATGTGCTAGGAAATTATTTTTATATAGTAGTTTATGTATCATTATGATTTTTCATAAGTAGATTGTTATCTTAAACGGATGTAATAAATAGGTAACCAGACCAATTATTTTGGGCCCCTAACAGATTATTAGCTTGTTCAAGATGATATCCGGATGGAACTGCAATTCATTTTTTAGTTTGGCATCTGGTTTTAAAATATTTATTTACCAAATGTAAATTTAAGAGGGGACTTACAGCAGGGATCCCAAAAATGTGTTTCCTGTACGAACTGCAAAGCACAAGGCACTGAGTGCTAATTTTTGGTTGTGTAGCAGGGGCTCTAAGATACGTTGTTCAATGACACCAGCCAACACTTGGTACCTGTTGAGAGTTCAAATTTGGTGTCAGCAAATCAAATTGAGTAAATTGATATTAGAAATTGAGTAAATTGATATTTAGCCAGCCAATCCTTACAAGTGACCATGAGATTAAAAATTGAGTAAATTGATAGAGCAGAATCAAAATGGTATTGTTTGCTGGAAGTTTGGAATTAAGTCTTATAAATATTGCTTCTATCCGCCAAGAGAAATTTGTAAATGCCTAAAAGAGTGATTTTGTTAAAATAGTACTATCGCACAGAACAAAATCCAAAAGGTGTATATTGATTTCAATCATATTTGGTAGCATAATTCTTTGGCAACACTGTTGTTGACTTGGATGACAATAAGCAAGCATCCATATGATCACAAGATTTTCATTTGCAAATTTCACATCGTGCATGTGACTATTAGAAATTTATTCCAAGTGTGTGATTGACATGTGAAAACAATTTTCCCATAAAAGAAGGAATTTTAGATCCCAAAGATTAGGGACATACCTATAATCAAGGAAATAGAGAAGAGGATTGAATTTAATTCCATTCATTTTTCTCTAATTTTATTTCCACCCAAGTCAGTTGAAACTGGAGGGAAATGAAATTTACAATTCTCACACGATAAGTAATGACGAGTATTCCACTCCCTTCAATCCCATCTAAGCCAACAAGGTCAATCAAGCAGAGTGAAAATGAAATAATACAATTCATTTATTTTCCCTTTTCTTCACTTAAACTATTTTACTTCTCTTCTATTTCCTCACAATCAAGTAAACACAACAGATCATTTGCTTCCATAGGGTATATAGAAATCCCATGAAACAAAAAGAATTCAGGTTACATGATCTGGAAGTATCTTGTCCATATTGCAGGAATCAATATGAGAAAAAAAAATGATGTGAACCTCAAAAGAAAACCACAATTATTAAGCTCTGGTGTAAAAGATTTGAAACTAAAATTTAAATCTAGCAATTAAGATACAACCATAAGGAGTTGTATTAACTCACTGATGCTGTCTAGCTACTGTGGTTGCTAAAACTAGAAATCCTTTTCTCTCAGTCATTCAGATGATTTGAGAAACAGTTATATTGATAAGTGTGTCATAGTAAATGAGCAGGTTCTCAAGTCAAAACAAAACAACATAAGCCAGAAAAGTTTGGGATTTATACCTAAGATTGCTTGAAATGGCCATGTAGACACCATAGGCGACACTGGTAGATAAGATAGGCACATCCTCTGCCTCTATTTCAACATCCTTGTCCATTGCCTGCCTGGCCTTGATTAAAGCATTGGTTACACCAGTCCCAATCTGTAAAACATCCAATAGCACCCACCAACAGATTTTAACCGACAATGTTCAAGGAATTTTTCTGAAATTCCTCAATGTAAATATCTCCATGTAAGTAAATCCAATGTTCAAGGAAACACAATTTTTTCTGAAATTTCTCAATTACGTATAGAATTTTCCCCTTGAGGCACACTTGCCGATATTAAAGTCCTACTTCATGGTGCTATACAAGGAAACATGAGAAGATGAAATAAAATAATTTACAAACTTAGAAGTATTGGTAAAGATGCATACTTTTGATAGCTTTATAACAAGCAAAGACATAATAGGTTGCTATCGGCCTTGAGAAAAAAAAGATTGAATATTTTATGAAAATGTCCAAAATGAGGACAAATATACCATACCAGGGAAGCACCAGTCCCAACAACAAAAAGCTTTGAACCGTTTCTCTGCAAAAGGGGTGGAAAAATTTTAAAAAATAATTTAATGGTCAAGCTTAAAGGAAGGACGCATTGGTTAGTCAAGACAAAGTCAATCATAACCAACTAATCAAGAAATTCAATAGTATACCACAATTGCACCGACTCTCTGCAAGAATGAATACGATGTTCCAGCTAAAGCAATCTGATAAGAAAATAATTCATATTTACTCATAGAGTCAAAAGTATTTATAAACAATTCATATTTACTCATAGAGTCAAAAGCATTTATAAACAAGTATTTACTTGAAAAGCATTATCAGGACAGCTATAGAAGAACTTTGCAATTGGTCCAGTGTTCAACTGAAGAGGTGCTCGTAGTGATACTGTCGGAGCAGGAAGCCACACGAGCATGAAATCAGCAACTATAGCCATTACCTAAGCAACATTAACAATTTATTCATAGTTCCACCTATATGAACCTATCAGCATTGAGCACACTGTTAAATGTGCAAAACATGCAAGAAACTCTGCATTTTAAAAGTTAGTGAGACAGTATGTTCAAAAAAGTTGCTTACACAAGCACAACCAAGAATGTTATGATCGTAATGGAGGTATTTAATGACCACATGATATGAGGCTGTTAATGTACATGGATAGTAGAAAAGTAGAACATAATAAAAAGATGAAAATATGCAAGAAGATTTTGAAGATATCAATATTTCCTGTTTAAATTAAGTTTGCAAGTGATTCAAACTTCAAGATGGTCCACTAAACAAAGAAGGATTAATAAGAGGTAAGGCTCTGAACTAAGCTTACAACCTGTTGTTTGAATATACCACAGAGCATTTACATATCAAGATCCATGATCACAATCTTTACAACTTCCAGATTGCTCCATGTTTCTGGCAGTCTACTTAAGTATTCTGGTGACTTGGCCTTTATATACCACAACAAAATACAGGATTGAAGGAAAACATATTGAATCAAGAGAAACCAAGGATAAAGATGAAAACGAACAATGATAGATACTTGAACACTTTCATATGATAATGAACTAGAATGAAAAGTTAAAGGGTTAATCGATAAAAATGGAAATTGAGGCCTGCAACAATGTTAATTAAAACTTGTAACAACACATCAACCTCTAACGATTATAATCAGGTTGTCTACAGTTCATTGAGTGTCAATTTATTCAGATGACATATAATGTGAGTCTGTTTCATAGTTAGATACCATGTGACGTCACCATGTTTCTTAGAAACATCAGTTTTTGGTTACTTTTAACATCTAACTGTCAATTTAATTGAATTATGTAGATATTTTAGTATTTGACTTTGAAATAGAACATGTGGGCATGCCATATATACTGATTGATGATAAAATTGATATCGTTCCAAGTTAATCTATCTATATAATTTTAACAAATCTTGTTTTCTTTATAGCTGTTATTTACCTCAAAGCTTCAACTATTTTTTACTTTTTAGGAACTAGGCCAAAGTTAATCAGAGATTCATCATATTTTCAGTACTGTTCCACTCTAGATAACTGACTCAAGCACATGAATTATAGAATTGGGTTCTCCAATTTTGCATCAATCACATATCTACTAACATAAAACTGAATTATTCCATCTAGTAGATAATCCACAAAACCATGTTAAACTCCACAAAATGATTCTAAAATTCAATCTTTAGGCTGTGTGCCCTATGAGGAAAAAGGAAGGGAAAAAATAACACAGGGAACAGCTTTTCCTCTATGTTATGTGAGGAAACAGAGGGAGGGAATGAGATGGCTGTGGAATTGCTTCCGCCGAAATTGGGTGGGAAGGCAATTTTAGTGGAATGAAACTAATTAAGAAAAAAAATTGAAATCAAATTTTAAATTCTTCCTTAAAGTTTTTTAAATAATCAATTTAACAAAGTAGAGAATCCTTCTCCTGATTTCTATCCTTCAAAGGAAATCTGAAGGATCAATTCTTTATCCTTCCAATTAACATTTTCCCTATCATCACTTCCCTCCCTTCGACTTTCTTCCCTCTAGGAAACACAATCTAAGCAAACTAAATAGCATATATTAAATTGCCAATTTAGAGCCCTAATATATAGAGAATTGTAGCAGCCCCAGATGAGGCAAGGAAATTGTTATAAGCATCTGTATAACAATATAAATTTTGTAGTTCATGCATCTAACTTTTTCTACTCTTCATCCTTCTAGTCTTCATTGCTTCCCTTTTCCTCTTTTAGCAAAGACTGACTTCATAGCTCATCTAGCCTCCACGATCATCATCAACAACCTCCTGTACCCATAGTTAGTAAAGGTGCTCGCCTGGCTGCGCCTAGGCGCAACTAAGTGAGGCTCTTGCGCCTGATTGCCTTAAGTGTGTGCCTTGTAATAGACAACAAGCGCGCTTGAGGCATGATTTTTCTTGCCTCATTGAAGTGAGACGTACAGATACAAATCAAGCCCAAAATAAACTTTTTAAAGCTCGATCCATACCTTTGAATACCCTTTTAATTAATTACATAACATGCATGCGACATTTATTTCTCTACTTGTGAATGAAACTGGAGTGTTTGTGAATATGTAAGTATAAATATTTAAAGAAATATTAAATAAATTTATTATAAGAATTAAAATTAAAATAATTTTTGTTTTGTGTGAAGCTTCATTCCAAAAGAAGAACTAAGTTGAAGTAAAAAAGACTAAATGATTTAGTTTTTATTAAGTATAATAGGGCTTTGAGGCATCGTTATGATATGCGTGACACTGTCGATCCTATTTCTTTGGATGAGATAGACAATAGCAATGAATGGTTGATGGGGGGATTGAATGATAACACTAATGAAGAAAATAATTTAGTATTTGATGATGACAATTTAACTTGGAGTGAAGTTACCGAGCTTCTAGAGTTGGTGAAGATGCCTAAATTTTAGATCTTGAGTTTTCATCTTCTTCAAAAGAAGTAAGAGCGACTACATTAAAAGGAACTAAGAGAAATCTTCTACAAATCAATTTATTGATGAAGAGGAGGAAGAAATTGGCCTTAAGGAAATTGATGAAGATTCAGTTATACAAATTTGAAACATTTGGTCATGATGATAATGAAATGATTGAGGAAGATGATGAAGATTTTGATGATTTAGATATTTGAAGTTTTTTTAAAAATTTGAATTATGCGTATAACATATTTATTTGCTAGTGAATTTTAGATTTACATTATTGTTTACTATTTTATAGACTATAGTTTTGTTAGTGAAATATTTTGGCAAAAATTTCTTATATATGTTTAAATTGTAAAAAATTTATACCCAGAACATCTTATTTCGATAAGACATGCACCTCACCTTGCGCAGTGCGTCTCAGGCCCCATAGCACCTATGCGTTTTTGGTGCGCCTTGCATCTTAAATAACTATATATGTACCTACATGACTGCAGGTCTATTTTTTATGACTCAGACAGTTATCTTATTTCTTGTCTCACACCCACAAAGGTTCTCCAACTCCAATCACATGATCAAAAGTATTAAGAACTGCATGTTCCACGCATGCTATATAATAACAGTCAAATGCTACCGATTTGCACTTACAATGTGGTTAAACCAGTAAGTTTCATGTAGCTATGCAGTTGATTTATGTAGTTGTGTAGTTGTGTTCTATAATCCATATGTATGAAGAATATCAAGAATCATGTGAATTGGAAGTAATATAAAGGACACCAGTTTACAAATCCAACATTAATTTCCTTCTATTATCAATATAAAAATTGATGCCCTTCTGTCCATATGGACACCTGCAAATTGGTATTCTGCCAGCCCAAAGATTACTAGATATCAGCAAGATTGCTCTTGTTATCAAGTCTACAAACTATCCCATTGCTTGTAACATATCCTTTGAGAACTTATAGGACGGGTTGTTTTCCTTCCAAGTCATTTTGTGACTAATTTGGTTCCATCCTACTTCAACAATATAGTATGTAAGAAATTTAGATCATAACTCAAAAGGTGAATCATCCTCATATGAAGGTAAAAAAGACTAATTAGCTGAGCCTTTAATCAAACTAAAAGGAAATATCATGACATAAATCATACCACATCACAGATAACGAAATCCAATTCCTTAATAAAGTTCTCTCTGCGACGCTCCCACTCAGCGGCTGTCTGAAATGGGTAAGCTCATATTAGAAATAGAGGAAGTCAAAGATCATTATAAAAAAAAGATATGCGTACATGAAAAAAAATGTGAAAAATAAGATGGTGAAGATTCTACAAAAGGAAAAGTCATTACAAACATTAACATTTGTTATAAATGCTAGACAGTAAATGTCATGACTAAAACACATGATTCATCCACAAACTCAGCTAAAATATAAAACGTATCAGAAAACTGATCCTTCAACTATTTTCAGTCACTATATGTGCGTGTGTATAGCAAAAAATATAGGCAAGGAAAAACCATCAAACCAATGGCAAGAGCGCTTGCAGTATCTAAAGCAATTTCTGAAGATTAAGAATAATTACTCCAGACTGTGATGCCGGAATATTATTCTGTACCCTTCCAAAACAAAATCCTTCATTGGACTAACTATTTCAAGCATTTTATAAAAAATTCCTTGTAAGAAATACAGCCTAAAACCAACTTAGAGAAAATAAGTATACAAACTATCAGCTAATTTAATAAGAAAAATTCATAAAAATTATTTAAAAAATCCTTTGCGAATGGTAGGGTGGAGGGGAGGAATAGGGAAAGGAACAAGAAAAGTTCACTAAAAGATTGTTCCTCAAACTTTTTCGTTACTTTACCTCCCGGATCCTCTCCCTCCTATTCAAGAATCATTCATCCAACTAAACAGGCTATGATACCTACATCACGAGGAAATAGAAATGTGAAATTGGTAAAAATGAGTAGAAGGAAGTAGTCAAAGCATGAATGGTAGAGCATAATGTCTAATAGAAAAAAATTGACCATGTTCTGATGTTCATACTTGGTGAAGATAATAGATCCACAATAACAGAGACCAAAATTTAGGAAACAACAGCCATCGAGAGCTCCGATGCTTTGCTTAAGGGATTGAACATAGCACCTTAGTGAAGACGCCGACGCCACACTCCATGGCGACCTTAGCCAAGAAAAGGTCGTCAGCAAGGAGTCTCTCCTTGAATCCCCCAAACTGGAGCAGCCACCGGAAGATCGGCGACCTCTCGAGCTCAAAGAACCGCCGCACGATCAACCCGGGGATCCTCCCATTCTCAATCGCGGAGGCCAAGTCCTTGGGGAGGCTCTCGATCGTCCTCTCGGCCTTCGCCAGCACGAGCAACGCCTCGGCGCGGTTGTTCTTGCCCGAATCACCACCCTCCCCTCCGTCACCCCCGCCACCACCATGCCCGCCGTCGCTGCCTCCGTAGCCTCCTCCGCGGCCGGATCGCGCAACGACGTGGCGCCGGGAGGTGGAAGATAACGAGATCCGGAGGCGACAGGGCGGGGGCGAGGGGGCGAGGAAGCGGACGGCAGAAGGTGCGGCGACAGCGCGGCGGGAGAGGTAGTTGGAGGATGGGAAGCGGAGGTTGGAGGGGGACGCGGCGCCGCCTGGAGCCGCGGCCGCCATGGTCAGATCGGAGGAGTTAGGTACGGAGGAGGAGGAGTGAGTGGCTGGAGCGATGGGGCTTGATGGAATATTTATAGTCAACGCTTAAGGTGGGTCAGTAGGGTTGGTGTGAGAGAGTGCGCGCAATTTTTCTACGGCTCAACCGGTGAACCGATTTCAGACCGGACCGGACCCACCGACCTTTGCAGTTAAACCCGACAAATATTCAGATTTGGCATCTGCCAACAAAATATTTCAAATTTAAACCTCTCTCTTTGAAAATTTTCACTCGAAGCATCCGCTAAATTTGTGAAATAATTTGAAGGATTACAATTTTAGTAATTTTATAGTGAGGGAATTTGGTGAACTTTTAACGGATTAAGCAAAAAAAATTAGTTTTAGCTTTTCTAAATAAGAAAATACACATTTCTTTCCATTATAAATAAGTAGATAATTATATAATTTAGGTAAGAATATCACAATATGTCAATTAAAACTTGAATATTATATATTTATGATGGAATCTTGATTATGAAACGTTTTAATTTAATAACAAAATCCTTAAAATCATATTTTAATATATCTAGTTTAATTTTAAAATTACATTGATTGATCATCGTACTTTAGCGGGCCCTTGCGTCTCATCGAACCAACCGAAGGGTATGAAATCCGTGTAGGTTATTGTCAAGTTACTATTACACTCGTTAGCTTCGCCGACTCGACCCACTTGGTCCAGCCCGTCCACAGCAGTCAGAGAAACTTGGGACCCACATCCATCTTGCCAATTAACAAAAGAGTAGAAAAGTCACGTAGTCGATAAAGGTGGCTCCGACTGTTTCCTTGCACAATTGCGGTCCCACACTTGTCTGCCGTTTTACAGAAAACGTAATTTTTCCGTGGCAAAAAAGAATCAATAAGAAGAAATTTAGTGGGGCCGTGAACACGCGTCTTGCGGTGATTGGCTGTGATTATGTGCATGGTCGGCCATGGCATGTATGCCGCTCACATCACATGCATATCCGTTTTCCCGCGCGAAAACAGAGGGAGATCCATCGCCGGTATAAAAGGCGGCGGGAGAAAAGGGAGGGAAACCAGGAGGCGGAGGAGAGAGAGAAAGAGAGAGAGAGCGCGCAGGGTTTGGGGCGGCATCGATCCCAAAACCCTATAGTGTCGATTTCGGCCTCGATCCACCGCCGCCGGTTTCGTTTCCTGCTTGATCCGTAAATTCCGGCGATCTCCTGCAGCTTTTGGTCGGAGGTAGAGAGAAGTTACCAACTTTGCCTTGGAGGTTGCTGGCTTCTCGGCGCCGTCTTTGGTTGGATCTACCCATCGGCGAGTTTCGGAGCCAAGAAGGTCTGTCGGCTAGGGTTTCTGAGGATAAATTTTGAGCCGATAGGTGTTGCTTGGACATGGAGGACGTGAAGCCGTCGATTGCATCGCTTGAGGGCGACGGAGGCGCCATGGAAGCTCGTTTTATTGATGTGTGCAAGGTTTGCTGGAATTTGTCGTCTAATTAATTAACACATGCGATGTGATTCTTTTGATCTGGTCTATCCGATCTTACTATTTTCCTCTTTTGGGTGATTTGCTGATTTGTTATGCAGAGTAAGCTGACTCTTGACGAGGGCATGCTTAGGCAAGCTATCTTTTTATTCAAGGAAACCAAACACTTCCTCTTGGCAAATATGTCCGCTATTGGAAGTGGATCGGTAAGGGAATTTAGGCTGTCGTTTGAGGGGTTAAGAGGTTAAGTTTGGTCGTTTCGTTATCAAAATTACTGATTTTGTAGCCTGAGGAGATCGAGAGGTTTTGGTCTGCAATTACTTTATATTGTGTGACAAAGCTTGGCAAGGGGAGACTTAACCAAGACAAGGAAGAAAATAGCATCACGCTCTGTCAGATACTGAGAATATTCAAGCTGAAGTGAGTTACTTTTCTTGTTTAATCCCTTATTGCCGTTGGTTTTTTGTGTTTGTGGGGTTGAACCTTTGTTTTCTACTTGTAGCGTTGTGGATTTCTTCAAAGAGATGCCACAATTTTGTCTGAAGGCAGGTTACATATTGAGTGGTTTATATGGTTCAGACTGGGAGAAGAGGCTTGAGGTATAAAAAGCATTCCTTTCTGTTATCTTGTCCATGTTGTCTGCCCCAGATAGTTAGAGCTCATGTTTTCTTGTTGGTTAGGTGAAGGAGCTACAGGCAAACATTGTCCACTTATGTCTTCTTAGCAGGTATTCTTTCAATCTACTGATACTTGTACTTTTGGTTGACAGTTCGAGTGTTCCAATATTATGTTTTTACAGCAACATTTGCACTGCAACCAATGATTGATGAACTTAGTTGGCTGATCACCAGTGACATTTTGCCTATCGATGAAATTTGTAATGCTATTACTTAGTTATTTTTATAAACTCTACACGACCATCAATTGGATCAGAAAAGAGAAAAATCAAGTATCACATAATGTCAAGAATCATCACTTAGTTCTTTGTTCTTGTTGACATTGGTTCTTTCCTCTATCATCATTTAGGCTAGATCGGTTGGCTTGTTTGTCCTGATTTTCTGTGCAATGCCTTTTTAATAGTTTTTGGTTGGAAATGAATGATTACTTTTATAGGGGAGGTTGGAAAAAATTATATCTCAAATTCTTTTGGTATTCGTGTCTAGCAAAAGAATTAATGGTTTCATTTTTATGATTGTCATATGTTCCATTTTGCATTCCAGTCCAGATTAACTTTAGCATTTTCACATATTTTACTACAATGTTGGCAAAATTTGATGATCTGGAAGGGATTATAACTGTGGTATTTCCTTTGTTATTGGATGATGTTGGTAAAATTGGATGAGCTGCAAAGGATTTTAACATTATTTTCAGAATTTGCCCCTTTTGTTGAATTTTTTTCCTTTGCAACTTTTAGTTAGAGACCTACTTGTCTTTCGAATGGATTTCCATTCCACATATTTAACTACAAGGTGGTGGACTGGTGGTCATCAACAAATTGTATCAATGTCTCTGTGATATTGGTATAATTGGATGAGCTGGAAGGGATTATAACTCTGTCATTTCCTTTGTTATTGTCCTTGGAAATGATTTTAACATTGTTTTCAGAATTTGATTTCTTTCCCTTTTGTTGGTTTTTTTTTCCTTTGCAACTTCTAGTTAAAGAAGCTACTTGTCTTATGAATTTCAAAATCAAATATTAGAAATGGATTTGCATTTCATGGTGCATTGTACAACACTATGATGCATTTGTTGGTAACTTCCGAACCTAGAATTAGTGTAACTGACTCCCTTTTACATTTACCTGCATGGCTGTAAAAATTTAGATTTCTAAAAATGGCCAGCATTTTGTAGCTGTTCAGACATCAAAATACCGTTACCAATTTGCAGTTGAAGTGGATGTATTTCTGATGTCTAATATACAACTTGTTTCTTATATAATCTAATTCTAGATTGAAATTGTCATACTTGAAATTATTGTATGTTAACTATATAATCTCAAGTAAGCTTATCCTGATGAGATGGATCAGGTACTATAAGCGAGCATACCAAGAGTTATTCATGCAAACTGATACAAGCAACGGTCACGATTCAACAATTTCTTCTTGTGAAAAGGGTTATATTTCTGACTACCATCGATTTGGATGGCTATTATTTTTAGCTCTCCGCATACATGCATTTGGGCGCTTCAAGGATCTTGTGACATGTACTAATGGACTAGTTTCCATACTGGTTAGTCTGTGGAACATATATTTCAAACTCCTTATTATAGAAACATTTTCTTCACTTCCAAAGCTCCTTATTACTGTTTTTTTTTCCATGTAGGCTATACTTATTCTCCATGCGCCCAAGCATATCAGGAAATTTAGTATTCAAGACTCACCAATTTTTGGTAATTATATCCTGTACCTTTTTTTGTTTCCAGTATTGTGAGTCAATCATTTGTATACTATTTCTCATCTTAGTTGTGATTGCTAATATGGCGTTCCATTTTCAGCTAAACGGTCAGATAAGGGAGTTAACCTTTTAGCTTCTCTATGCGAGAAATATGATGCCTCAGAGGACGAACTGCGAGGAGTAATGGAAATGGCAAATAACTTGATAGTGGGCATATTAAAGAAAAAACCACAAGAAACTTCAAATGCAAAGAATGAATGGCTGGCTTATATCGACACAGGTTCTAAGCCACCTTTACTGCCCTTTTACTTCATACACTTTCTAATATTTGTGTCATAATAGTTATTTCTATGTTATAGATGGCTTGACCTATTTTGATGACCTCTTGGAGGAAAAGTCATTACAGTCAAGTATACTTATCTTAGAGAAGGATTATGAAGATGCAATCCTTAAAGGTGAGCTAGATGAGCGAATGTTTGTTAATGACAGCGACAGTCTAATTGGCAGTGGAAGCTTATCTGGAGGTGCTATTAACATGTGTGGAACAAAGGTATGGCTCTGCAGCAATATGCTTTTTCAAATTTATCTCAATCCGTCTGATTGTTTGATGTTATTCAACCGTAGAGAAAGTATGAGTTAATTGCTTCACCAGCAAAGTCTATCACAAGTCCATTGTCTCCACCATGTTCTCCTGGTTCTCCTTTGAAGGGAAGTCTTATAGGGAGCGCTAAGTTGGCTCCTGTTACGCCAGTGAGCTCCGCCATGACTATGGCAAAGTGGCTTCGAAACATTATATCTCCTCTTCCTTCAAGGCCTTCGCCAGAGCTTCTCCGTTTCCTTTCAACTTGTGACAAGGATATAACCAGTGAAGTAACACAAAGAGCCAACATTATTCTTGGAGCAATTTTTCTTTCCTCTGCTTTTGGAGATAGGCATATTTCAGGTAGCATGCAGAGTTCTGCTCGGATGGATAGTATATGGGCTGAGCAGAGAAAGTTGGAGGCGCTTAAGTTGTACTACAGGGTTTTGGAGGCTATGTGTAGAGCGGAATCACATATATTAAATGGAAGCAATCTTACTTCATTGTTATCAAATGAACGATTTCATCGCTGCATGCTTGCTTGTTCATCTGAACTAGTTTTGACTGCACATAAGACTGTTACTTTGATGTTTCCTGCTGTTTTGGAGAAAACAGGCATTACAGCCTTTGATTTGAGCAAGGTCATTGAAAGTTATGTCAGGCACGAGGAAAGTCTTCCACGTGAGTTGAAAAGACATTTAAATTCCCTGGAAGAGAGGCTCTTAGAAAGCATGGCATGGGAAAAAGGTTCCTCGATGTATAATTCTTTGATAGTAGCAAGACCAGTTCTTTCTACAGAAATAAATCGTTTAGGACTATTAGCAGAACCAATGCCCTCTCTCGATACAATCGCTGGGAATTATAATGTTTCTTCTGGAGGTCTGACTCTACCTTTCCAAAAATCTGAACATTCCCCAGGTTTGTAGCATCATTATGTGAAGCCTGCGATTTATCTCTTTTCAGTGGCATCCTAAGTTATTTTTGGAACTATAATTGTGTTTGTTTGTTTGGAAGTTGGCGACTTGTTAATCATGCAAATTTATCTTAGACATGCACATAATCATATTCTTAGGAGGAGAAGCACATGGTGATGGTGTAGCTAGTTATTGCAAAATTATACAGTGTTTTTTAAGCAACCTAAGCCTCATTAAATTAGCTTCTGTCTGTTGGTTTGATCATTTCCCATTAAGGATTCACAAAGTTTAGTTTGTGAATCCTGCAGTAGTATCTGATTTCTGCTATCTGTGTTTCTAACGGTCAGTGTCGCAAGAAACTTAATTTAGGTTGTTGTTTTTTTAATAACGAAAGTCAACCATAGTTCATGTATTGCATTCAAGAAAATAGATGGTAGTTGTGTATGTGTTAACAAGTCTGTCCTTGAACAAAATTCAATGCTGAAGTTTGCTCTCTTTATCGCATGGTGACTATGCTATTGCAGCAAGCATTTCAAGCTACAGAAACCATTCCTGCTCAAATACCTAGTTTTCCCACCTTGTAATTAACGGTTTCACAGAGTTCGTTGCATCTTGTGCACCATCTTAGATTAAATCTATAGCCCATTATATGTTTCCTGACTCAGATTAAATTGTATTTGTGCTTTGGCAAAATTCTTTCCTGACTCGGATTAAATCATTATATGTTTATTCATTCCTGAAGTAATGAACTAAATGGTTATTCTCTGACTGGTGTTACAGAACAAAATGAAGACCCTAGATCTCCAAAGAAAGCATGCAATGAATACCGAAATGTGTTAATAGAACGAAACTTCCTAAAATCACCTGTGAAGGATCGTGCCTTCAGTAGTCCCAAATCTAAACTACCTCTTCAGTCTGCTTTTGCGAGGTTAATGACTTTGCATAGATATATGTTTTATTCCATTTACCCAAATGTTTCTGTTTCTGAATCGAAAAAGTGAATTTGTATTCAGCCCAACACGACCAAGTCCAACTGGAGGAGGGGAAACTTGTGCAGAAACAGGGATCAATGTCTTCTTTAGTAAGGTTAAATATGAACCTTGAATTAATATAGATGCACGTATAAATGCTGCCCTTGCAACAGAGTTGTAGTGACTTATTTGTTCTTCCAATTATTCTTTTTCCTTTGGTGCTTCATAGATTACAAAGCTGGCAGCCATCAGAATCAAAAGCTTGAGTGAAAGGCTTCAGTTGTCCCAGCAAATTCTAGAGCGCATCTATTCTCTCATTCAGCAGATTCTTGTTCACCGGACTGTTCTTTTTTTTAATCGGCATATTGATCAATTAATTCTTTGTAGCTTCTATGGGGTTGCCAAGGTACAACTCTGATGACCAGGAGTTCCTTTTCCATTTCTTGTGAGCTGTGAAAGGCATGTGAATCTTGCATTCTTTCCACAGATTTCTCAACTCAGCCTAACCTTTAAGGAGATCATATACAACTACAGAAAGCAATCACAATGTAAACCTCAAGTTTTTCGCAGTGTTTTTGTTCACTGGCCATCGAACAGCCGAAATGGAGTAATATATCTTTACTCTGTTCCATTTAAATGGAAGATTTATGAATCCATTCTGACATATATGTGAACAGAAAACAGGGCAGGAGCATGTTGATATCATTACATTTTACAATGAGGTATTTGTTCCTTCAGTGAAGCCTTTGTTGGTTGAGCTAGGGCATGCCGGTGTGAGTAATAGTAACAACAAAACCATTGAAGACAAAATTAGTTCTGATAGTAAGTTTATTTTATTTCAAAATGTGACACTATGTTGTATGAGCTATGAAGCATTGCTAAGAACATGTAAAACAGGCCAAATTCCAGGATCACCTAGGATATCCTCGTTTCCACATCTTCCTGACATGTCTCCAAAGAAAGTCTCTGCTGGTCATAATGTATATGTTTCACCTCTGCGATCGTCTAAGGTGTGCAGTTTTCTGCAATTTTCATGTCAATTTCATCAGTTTCTTGTTTATCCATGTAGATCTACTGTCCAAGCATGTTTTATAGGAGTTGGTCTCCATTATGTTTTCAACTGATAACCTTTTTCAGAATCTAAAGCAAAACAGTTGGAATAAAAATTAGGAGAAATGGATTCAATGCTTGTGCATCTAGAAAAAAAAGAATTCATTTATAATTTTATTTGATTCAAGAAGGTTTAGATAAAAAATCTAACCTTAATGATTTAGTGCTTTTCTGTAATTTATGTGAAAGCAACCTTCATTGTTTCCAGATGGATGCCTTGCTCTCTCCAAGCTCAAAGAGTTACTATGCATGTGTCGGTGAGAGCACACACGCGTATCAGAGCCCCTCAAAAGATCTGTCAGCCATCAATGACCGTCTAAACTGGTATTTCATGATCACTTGTACCATTTGACCTCCCTGTTGGATACTTTGATTCAATGCCTCTCATCTGCAGTGGAAGAAAGGTCAGTGGCAGACTGAATTTTGATGTGCTAAGCGACTTCGTCGTAGCTAGGAGTCTCCAGAATGGTGCTGCTGCCACTCCTGGCACTGATGATGCTCCTACTTCAAAGTCAGTTGTAAAGGCTGAGCAACCTGATAGCTGAAGTGTTCAGTGTGGTAGTCTAATCTATCTGATCTATGCTAACTTACCACACTTGATGATGTTCCTAACCTCTTTCACCGACTAGTTGTCAACAGGGGTCTGATACAAGCAATTAGCTCAAAACTTGGAATTCTAAAAAAAATCTTGCTTCTTTCTCACCCTCCAAGTTTCTGAATGTGTTATTTCTGAATATTTATAGCGAAAAAGGCCAGATCTAGTGTGATTGGCAATAAACGTTAGGTTTCTATGATGTTTTTCTACATGGTCAGTGATTGAGGGATGTATATATGCAAGTTTCTTGATTACCAGAAGAAAGTTTCTTTTCCTCTTGCCTATAACTGTTCTTAAAATGATTCTATATTGTTCACGGAAATAAGGTTAAGTAGATAGTCCATAAGGGCATTTATAGCATGGCGAAGACTAACTTCTCACAAAGGAGATCTCTTTTTTTTTTTTTTTTGGTTTCTTAAAATATGTTGAATAATATGTTTCTACTCCTCTTGCTTAAAAGGTCAACAAAATGCAATGCAGAGAGGAAAAATGTCTCCAAAACCTATGGTTTTAAGTCGCCGTAGCAAGAATCTTAAAGAGCCTTAGGAAATTTGTTAGTGTTGACTCAACACAAACTGTGGTAGATCTAGAAAAGACTTTTAAGTTAAAAACAATATATGCATCAATACTAACTCATCCTTTGCATTTCTAGGCTTACTAATACTTGGCTGCTGAATAATACTATGATACAGAACAATTTATTGATGGCAATTACAAATGATGACTGAAAAGAGTGGAGGGTGAAGAAGTACCTTCTTCAGTCGCTGACGATAGTGCCATACTACAATTTGCCTCATGCTTGGTCTCTGATGGGGATTCTCTTGAGTGCAACACTTTGCCAGCAAGGCCATCTAGAGGAAAGCAAAGATCGTTAAGGAATATGTATTCTAAATCATGATCCTACTGTTTAATGGGCTCTTGCATATGGTGAAGTGAGAATTAAAATAACAATGTGAATAAATTTCCTTGAACAAATCTTAAAGCATTCGAATGTCAATGATAAAAATAGAATAACAAATTCAAGAGGATTTCATATAACTATTGCCCTGTTTAAGTGGCTAGTTCCTCACCGCGAGAACAGAGTCGAGTGGATAGTCCTGATTGAGCCGAGGATCGACAAGCTTTTTCAGTTCTTCCTTTGGGTCAGGTTTGCCAAGGGCTTCCTGGAACTGCATATTTTTGATGGTATGTAAATAGAATGTCTTTTTAATTTCCTAATGATCAAAATATGGATATCATGCATAGAATGATTAGAACAACTCCAAATGCATAGACATCCATATCTGCATAAGAGAAACCAGCCGTTAATTGTGAATTAGCTATTTTATTTATACATCACATGAATTTGTTAGTGAGTTGATATTGAAAAACAGAAACCATCTTGTTTCATTCATTCTAGAGATGAAAATAGTGAGAATAAAGATGTATCTTAAACTAGAGAGAAGCTTCAATGCTTCTTACTCCGGAGGCATATAACCAAATGTACCGACAAGCTTTGATTGCAAAGCTGCACCTACTTCAGTGAGTTTTGCTAAACCAAAATCTGCAACCTTCAAAATACACAAATTTTCAGCATTCAACAAAAGTTAATCATTGGACAACATTCCTAGAGAAGTTATTATTAGGAGGAACCCCCAATTATTCATAAAACATGCAATGAATAGGTAGATTGATGAGATAAGTCACAAGAATACAGAGTAAGTGATGACGAGTCCACGGGGCAAACAATTCTGAAGACTTTTTTTACAAGAAACATATCTGCTTTCTTGCTTGAACGGAATTGTTGAATCAAAAGTTTCTCTCGACATGAAAGAGCCTCAACTTTGGTTGTGATAACCACTATGCTGGAAGTGAAATTTGACTCAGGGTCCATAGCACAGAGATGCAGTGCAGTAACAAGAATACAGGGTAAATGATGACAAGTCCACCAGGCAAACAATTTTGAAGTTTTTCTTTACAAAAAAAAAAAAAAAATCTACTTGCTTGCTTGAACGGTGTTGCTGAATCAAAATTTTCTTTGGACATGAAAGAAACTCACCTTTGGTTGGGATAAACACCATTCCGGAAGTGAAATTTGACCCATGGTTGTAACTCTGCAGCAAACTCTCTTGCGAGGTGAAGTTGTAAGCCGCCGCCACGGACGACAGGTTCTCCCCCGGATGGATCGGGTACGTCTCGAACAGGCCATAGCCCCTCGACACCGCCCCATCCCCGCAAGAGCAATTCACAATCACACTGAGGTTCGCCCCAGTCGGCACGTTATTCTCGGAGAAACTATTGAAATGGGTGAGCGCCGCAACCGTGGTCAGGTTGGCATACACCTCGCTGGCGATCCTTATGTAGGTGTACCCCGAGGGGACGCGGTAGGAGAAATTGTGGCCGAGGAATTCGCCATTGATGCAGTCGCAGCTGAAGGGGACATGGAGTCGGCTCCCGATCCGGATGCTGTTGAGGTTAGGGACGTCGGGGTTGTAAGGGCCCAGAGATCTGTAGTCGGATAAACCGAACAGGGAAGCGATGTAGCTGGCGTTGTCGTTGGGAATTACTCGGTATGATCCGAGGGCGAGGCTGCAGCCGCTCCGGCAGGCCGATTCCGACAAGGGAAGGAAGGCGGCGAGGAGAAGGAGGAGCGAGTAAAGAGAGCGCGAAGGCGTCATCTTGGAATGGGGCGATCGGAATCCCTTGCGAAGTTCCACGGCGACGCTTGCGCTGCAGCTTCCGGTGAAGAGACAGAGCGAGAGAGAGAGAGAGAGAGAGAGAGGGCAAACGTAGTAGTCATCTGTGGTAGTTTTGAATTGGACGAATGGGAAGGCGAAACGTGTCGGTCCGATGGGACATGGCAACGGATTGTTTACGCCGGCGAGTCCTTTGCTTTGACCGTCTACTCGGTTCGTTGGTGGCGTTGTTGACTTGACTATGAGGTATTCAAATGGACCCCGTTTGCTAGCCCCAATTATAAAGAGGGTAAAGAAGGATTGCTTTCGAGATATAGTTGAGCTAGTTACGTTGGAACAGACTTACAGACGAGTGCAAGGGTTCAAATCTCGACGAAGCTGAGTAATACCCTCCTCTGTCATGACCAACTATGATCGTGGGATCAATCGTGTGAGACCGCTGGGGTGGTGGAGTGGGACCAACCGTGTGAAGCCGCTGGAGTAGTGGATTCTACCTTTTTGTAGAAGAAGAGTAAAGAAGGATTGCCTTGTATTGGGTCCTCTTTAGTTGTCACTTTGTTACGTGTAGTATTTGAAATATATATTTTAGATTTTTTTTCAAAAAGAAACCATTTATTTTCGATAAAAATACACCATTTTTTTTTGTTATCATAAAAAGTATCCAAATTAAAAATATATCAAAAGACACTTCGTTTTATTTTTTATCTTAAATTATTTTTATTCTCATATTATTATACAACATCAAAGAGGTTTCGATAAAAAAAAATACTTCATTTAATTTTTATTCTCATATTATAATAATTTTAACTAAAATGCTATATATATAATATTAAATTAAGAGTATTTTTAAAATAGAAAATTGAATGCCCTTTTGATATTTTTTTAATAAAATAAATATTTTTCTAAGAATGATAAGCTAAAATTTGAAAGAAAAAAAAAAGTAAGAGTAGAATTATTAATTTAATGACCCACTAAAATAATTATCCAATATGAGAGTATTACAGAAGTCTCTGCTGTTCTAATTACCTTAAACAATAAGAAAGAACAAATGCAACAACTAAAGAGAATAAGAGTAGCTTTTTCTCATTTATTTCATGCTAAATCATAATTTTCTTAGACTTAAATCTTTGACAAGAGTAGCTTTAGAGTTCATAATTGAACACATAAAATCATCATAAACTTTTGATGGCTCACTGTGAATTCCAAGAGATATTCTACTTCATCACTGATTGGATGCAATGAGCTTCATTGAACCAGAGGCAATTTTCCTCCATATATATCTGGTATCTGTCCCTCGTCGATCTCCTCCAGCAAAGTATCTTTCAGATTCTTATCCTCGACGAAGACAATCTATTGGAAAAACTTCAGATTTGTTTCAAAACTAACATTAAAAAAAAAAACTAACAGAGAAGATTACCTTTTTCCTGGTGTTGTTATCAATGAATGGGTATATGATCTTCCATGCCTTCATGAAAAGATAAGGTACATGAACTAAATAGGCTTTCCCGAGCCTTTCCGGGTAGCAATTCTGCAAATGACAACCGCAAACAAGTTTTCGATACTTAATCACTGATGGTCTACGGTTTCACTTGGCAAATATTCTGTGAGACAGACCTGCATGATGTCGAGAGCAGCTAAATACCCGCGAATATCGCAGTTGGAATAACCCCAACCTTTAAGATCTACAATGCCAATGAACTTCTCTTGTCCAGCAGGTATACTGCAAGTTCATACCCTTTATCAGAATTCTATTCTATGTACTTAAGTATACGACATTCCTGTTCATTCGATAAAACAAAAAGATTACCTTGCACAGATATTGTCGAGGACATAAACACAGAAATCTGAAGTCACAAGAAAACAAGGGCATATATGAGATAATAGTTTCCAGTTCCCTTCCTAATATTTGTGAGGGTATCGACTGAGGACTTACTCTTGAATACGTGCATGTCCCGATTGGAAGAGAAGTGTCTGGCTGCAAATATGATCCCGATCGGGCGGCCTGCCTTGTCGACTCCTTGGATGCATACCTTTTTCTGAGCAAGTTCGGTCTTGACTTCTTCCTCTACGATGAAACCATTAGGCACTGCAGTTTTTCTCCAGTTTAGGTACTTCAAGAACATAGCAGCAGCCTTGTTGACATCGTGATCTCGCGCCCGCAAGAACCTTCGCAGCATCAAGTCATCGACTTCCTGGATCATACCAATTTGACAAACTGAAGGTTAACGAATAAGTAACAGAATGATTTCAGATTTCAAGCAGAAGGACATGATGAACTAGAGAAGGAACTTATGGTCAACTTTGAAATAACCAAGAAGTAACAAGAACATGTAATTGTTGATGCTAACAAGAGCATGTAGAGGAGAATGAACAGTCAGCAACTGTCGATGCTTTAGAATGGTCCACTAGAAAATAAGCCACGAAAAAACTTGCATATGAACTATAAGAATTTCCATTTCCCATGAAAAAATTACTGTTATGGTGTTATGTACCAAGTTGTAGATCCATATACTCCCTACGGTTTTACCTATTTACAACTTGTTCGAAAACACCATAACAATTATATTTTTCATTTTTTTCTACAAGAAATCGACAAAGACATCTTGTTACCGGGTAGAAAGACCACGGAACAACTTACAAAGATATATACAATTTGATTAAACATCAAAACTGTAATAGTGAACAATTCTTGAAGAACAATGTCAACTTTGAGAGATTTATCACGAGTCCTAAAGCATCAATACTAATATCGAAAGTTGAGGGAAGAAGTAGACACAAGTTTAAACTTGAAGAATAAATAATTATTCACCTAAATAACATGGCAACAAGTGCTAGGTTCTGTTGAAAAAAGTGAATGAAAAATGGAGTCTAATGTATATGAGAGTTTAGTCCTACATTGAGAGTTTGGTGGTATTGTGATGTTGGGATATAATCAAAGTTTCATATTGAAAATACATAGAAAAGATCCTGGGGTTATAAGATGGTGATATCTATATTGATAAGAGGTCTTTTGTGTAAAACCCAAAAACAAAACCATAAGGGTGTGGATCAAAAGTGGACAATATCATATCGGACCTGAGATATATGTGAATTTCATCTATTCTAACAGGTGTCATGTGGGGACCCTGAATGATTGGGGGACTCCTAGTAAGATACAATTAAAGTTTCACATTGAAAATATATGGAAAAAATCGGTTATAAGATGAAAATATTTATATTGGTATGAGGCCTTTTGGATAAATCCCAAAAAATAAAATCACGAGGGCGTGGATCCAAAGTGGGCAATATGTTTTGGAGATATATATGGATTCCAGATCTAACATGTGATTGATTTATATTGAATCACAACCTTTTATGTTGTGAACATGTATGAGTGAGAGGCTCTGTCAAGGTCTGACCCATGCATCGAATGTCCAAGGTAGTCTCGGCCGATCAGATAAGTCTGAATCTTTTTGTATGTCCAACTGGTTCATCAGTTTGGAACTCCCTATCTGCTTATTATTCTATGATTTTTTTTTCCTAATGAACTGTCTTTTAACTATTTTTGCATGCGCAAAGGACATCTCATTAGACAATGACCATTTGCAATAAACAGTCAATTAGTTGCATCTGCCTTCCTACTTGTCAACGCCCACAATGATGAAAAGTAACTAAGCTGATCATGCAAACTTTCTTTTTCAAACTTTTTCACAAATTTATTGATAATAAATGATGATATTGATTGATGAAACAAACTCGTTCACTCCAAAGAGAGAAAATTTCAATCTATGACTTTCAGATATGACCATAAAACATCTTAATCAGAAGGAGAAAAAAAACTGCAAGATCATCAGAAGTCGATTTTGATGAACCATTGATTTTGAAAACCTAGAATCGCCGCATCACCAGTTTGTGAAATAATAGGGATTCTTGCGGAGCAAGGGTGCTAGTGTACTGGAATCTTTTCGAACCCTAAATTTGACTGGCGACGAGAATGGAACCCTTGTTAAAAACTGGAATTTGGGGAGTAAAAGAAGGAGCTGGGGAGAAGATGAACTGGGGGAAGAAAGAAAGAGGAGCGGAAGAGCAATCTGACCTTGGAAGCTGGGTCTTGAGCTTCGACAAGTTCCCTCAAAAGAGCCACCTTTTTCAGCTCGCCGTCGTCGCTGTGGTCTTCGACGCCGCCGATTGGGGTTTCCGCCAGCTTCCTCTCGGACTCCATTGCCGGCGTCGCTTCTTCTGCTGCTTCTCTGCCACTCTCCTTCTTGTTACGGAGATTGAGGCCGGTGGGCGAGGCGACGTGGGTGTGGATAAGAAGGGCAGCGATGCTCTTCTACGAAGGTGGGACGAGCTCCGCCATTAATGAATACAATCTGCTACAGTACAACTCCCGGGAACATGGAGATGACATGAATGAGAGGAAATGTCAATTAGCCCCCTGTAAAACTTATATTTGTGTGGATTTCCTCGAAATTTTACCCTAAAATCTAACTGGATGAGATTATATTAATTTCAAAATCGGCCAAAATTTGAACTCGATTCTTTTGAAAATTTATTTATTTATTAATAAATTTGTTTATGGACTTTATTTTTGACAATTGTTTAAATTTATTTGTTTAATTTAAATTTTCACATAGATTTTCTTTTATTATTTTACAGGCTTGGATATTTTTTAAAAAAATAAAAAATTAAATCTACGATTATTTTACAGCATTTGAATGAAATAATACCGAAGATATTACAATTAATGCCTGATTTAGTTGATGATAAATCCCATTCATCAATTAATTAATCCAATAAATATTGAGTGATTAGCATGGCTTTCGATAAAGTTGATCAATACGTTTACCGAAAATCTAACCACCTAAATTAATTATTGGGAAAATGATGGTTTTGAAAAATACTAAATACATTAAAAAAATAAAAGTCAATTTGATACATTCATTTCTTCTTCAACAACAAAAAATGAACGCATCAAATTGATTTTTATTTTTTTATGCATTCATTCATCAGCATGTGAACACATAATATAATGAAAAATGATACGTTGTATGAAAAATATAGTATAAAATTTAATAATACATTCAACTGCAGATATGGATTCCACTGCATAGATATGGGATCCACTGCATAGAATATGTTATGTTGAATTTCATGTTACATTTTTCATGTAGTGTATCATTGCTCTAATATAATATATATGTATATCTTTTATATATATATATTTATTTATTGTACATCCATCTCCATTATGTGAACACATAGTATTATATATATATATATATATATTACACAATGTAATACTAAAAATTTAAAATATAATATTTAAAAAACGCAATAAACATAAGTCAATTTGATATGGATGAAGTTTTCGTGGATACGAAATTATTATTCATTAATTAAGATTTATTATACAGAAGATTTATTGTAGATATATATACACACCCATCTATTCGTTAGCATTATGTGAACACATGGTGTTATATATATATATATTTTTAAGATTTAGAAATTAAATTATAATATTAAATATAAAAAAATTAAAATAAAATTATAAAATATAAAATGACATTATTTACTATTTCAGACGTTCAAAATTCTTTCGGGCATCTGATTCTGATGTCACGCATGATTACATATTTTAAGATATGTAAAATATCACTCTTCTGTATATATATATATATATACTATGCATCCATTTGTAAACATTTCATTCCATAAACATAATATTAAAAATTTAGGAGGTAAAATTTAAAATTTAAGATATAATATTTAAATTAAAAAATAATTTTTTAAAAAATAATATATTAAATACTCACCAAATACTCATATTAAAATTTTTTTGTTTAACATTATAATCTAACCTCTAACAAACACAGTTCGTTAAATAAAAAACTCCCTGAAATCAAATCCTCTAACCAATCCCATCTAATAGTATATAAGATAAGATTTTTGATGTTGCCGTTTATGTAATAAATGTAGATATCCTAAAAATTTTAAATCAATTTCGAATTTAAAAACCTGAAAATTTCCAAAATCATAAATATAAAAAAATTCATTTGGTTAAAACTATAGATATCCATCGACACTTGAGTGATTAAAACAACTAGACGCCAATTAATTAAAAATAACACAAAGTAGGATGGTAAATATGCCATGCAATTTTAAAAAAAAAACTAAACACGAGTTTATTGTCTACGTAAATGCACGATATGGTTCGACACAAAAATTTGATTTGATTTGAACCAAACTGAGCAAATAATAAAGAGTGTAATTGTATTTTGATATTTGCTACCATTAAATTGAGTTTGTCCGTCAATTCAAGTACAAAACAAGCACTCAGAAGGCAACGCCATCTAAAGACTGCAGACCATATTGATAACTTTAATCATCCTCCTCGTTAAATTTTATTTTCTTAGTAGCTGGCTGATGAAGACCAACCTGCCAAAAAATAAAAATAGATCAATGGAAACACATAATTAAATCTTCGCATAATAATCTTAAGGAAAAGTCAAAGGTTGTTAAAGAGCCATTTTTTATC
The DNA here is from genome assembly GCF_044706935.1 of Curcuma longa. NCBI lineage: Eukaryota > Viridiplantae > Streptophyta > Magnoliopsida > Zingiberales > Zingiberaceae > Curcuma > Curcuma longa. The sequence continues at coordinate 9,231,931 of NC_133871.1, forward strand.
AAAGATGCTCCAATTACTATTCAATAATATATAATTATCTAAATATCTTTCAATATTATTCTATATTATTCAGAATTCATATCCAATCTTAATTTTAAACCCAAACACATTACAACAATACGATTTTATAACTACACCATGACACGTTATAATAACTACAAAATTATAACTCTTATAACATGAATTTCTATCCTTCTTATTCATGTTATAATAACTACGATTTCATAACTATGTATAGACAAACGACAAATAACAATACTAAAAAATATTTGAATAAATATACATAACAAAAGCACAAGGTTGGACACCAAAGAAAACACCCCTTTGATAATTTGAAAATAAAAGAACAACCTTTTCATTTTTGCCCATAATCTTAAGTGTGTATGTGTATATATATATATAACATAAACAAGAAAAAAACAATTTCACTTACAAGGTCTGGGCACTCGTAGTCGATGCCAACAGCCTTGATTCTCTTGCGCCGCTTCTCTTCCCGTTTAATGATGCCTTGAACCCTGTGTTGGTGTTGATCAGGTGTTCTTTCCTGAGCATATACCAAGGAATGGAATTAAGAAAACAAGAGAAGCAAAAAAATTGTCTTCTGATGAATTTAGATTTACATGGATCCCATCCAAACACCAGTCTTCGATATTCTACAGACATCGATAAACCTTAGCGTATATATGCGACTACATGAACAATCAGATAAACTTAAACCTTGCTACATATAAGATCAGATAAATCTTATATGCATCTATATGCGAACAGGGGATGTTCTCCCCACCAAAAAAGTAGTCTGCAAAAGTAATCGAGGAATTATTGATAAACCTTACTGATTCTGTATGATATCTGTATATCTAATACGAGTTGAAACATTAGCCTTCATTCAATCACTATCAGATGCAATTATAAAAAAGGGTAACCCCAGGAAAACACGCCCCACATGAGTAATCAAGCAACAATCAAAAAGGAAAAAATTAGAAAAGAGAATGGATAGAATCTCAAGAACCCCAATCGGACAATGGATCAGGTTCGTGCCGATCGAGTGGATGTGATCGACCCACATTAATAAAGTGTCACTCCGGTAAGTACCTTGTTGTGCTGCGTTCGTGCAATTCCTATCCAATCTTTTCTATTGTCTCTCCAATTAGCACATTTCCACCTATAAAATAAAAAAGGGAAGGACAACGATTAGAGATATCTTACTATACACACCATGAAGCCATCCATCGAACTGAAAGAAGACTAAGTAAATAATCATTAAGTAGATGCATAATCATAATGTTGTGGTGATTCCCTGCTAAAATATTATCGAGTTGTATAACAATATTGATTCACAGATGTGCATCAGAGCCACTAAACAATAGTGATTAAAAGTAGCACCTAAAGACCATGCTCGCACCAGAATGGATGCATAAAATTATATTATGATTCGTGTTGGCAAGGCAAAGATTTGGCTCTCAAAAAGAGATTATCTAGCATTGATTGCAGTCATAAAACATAAGTTAAAGAAAAAATAAAATCTTTTTAATCAAAAATTAAAAATCCATAAAAAGAGTATAATTATCTTCGCTACAAATTTAAGTATCCGGTAAACAGTAGAATATCGATGCTGAATTGTATTGAAACAATATGGGTCGGTAAAGTATGGACCAACTTCAACTCTCTGATCACGTCTCACTTGACCTATTACATCCTATAGATAGCTTACTTGTCCTTCTTGGTCACTGTTCAGAGTTTATACCTCTTAGAAGAGACCAAAACAAAGACATATAACACCCAGTATGAGTAATATATGTTTGGCAGAAGATACGAGTACTATTTATCACCACTGAGTTGGTTTCAATGTCAGTCCACATGTGGAACAAAAAATTCCACTCAAGCAGTTTGTAACCATGAAGAAATGATCTCTTCCTTTGTTTTTTCTTAATTTTAAAATGTGGACTTAATTAACAACAAACCAAAACACCAAAAAATCACATGTGTTCTTGAATAATCTAATTCTTGAATATATTAAGTTGGTTTTAACTAATAAACTGGCATGGCCTGAATAATTTAATTGATAACAAAGATCACATATACAGACACAAATAGCTGCATAAAACACTTATTAAAACAATTCCAAGAAATATAAACCTACTAGCACAAAATTTGTTAAAACATGAACATAACAAAATGTTAAAAGAAGGATCCAGTATTGAGAAAGTCTTTGACATAATACATTAATGAAAAAGAATTTTTCAACAATACATAGAAACTTACAGCTTTGGATGAACACGTTCAGGTGGGATAAGATGAACCTGAAGGTTGTGCTCAAACAGAAGATAATTATTAATCTCATCAGCTACAACCTTGGCAACCTACAAATTATTAACATGTATAAATGTAGTGAGAATGATTTATAAAGGAATTTTCACAAATTTAGCAAGAAATAAAATTACCTCTGGATTTTCAAATTCAAGGAAACCATAATGCTTAGAATTTCCTGTCTGCAACAAACCAACAAAAACAATTGAAGTAATAACAGAAGACTACTATTATGTTCAAGGCCATTGAAAGATGCATCCATGAGAAAACATATGAATTCCTAAGAGAGGTAAGAAGACATTTATACAAATATAAAAATATATTGCCGCAATAAACAAAGAAAAAGGAAAAGGGCATTTTTTCCCTAAGGAATATAATAAATAAATAATAATGAGATAAATATACAGAACAGCTAATTTATAACATTCAGCTAGGAACTTTATTTAACATGACATTCATTCATTTTGTGATACTAAGATAATATTTTTAGTTACATCTCTTAGACTGCATTTTAGATTTCAAAAACGTCCAATATAAATGCAAAAAGTGATTACATCCCATTATAACCACGAAACTCTGAAAAAGATTACAGCTGGAAAGGCAAGGCTGAAGCTTTGCTAAAAAAAGTAGTTTTGGTTCTCCATCACCTTGATGGTTCATAGGAATAGCTATTATATATTCCTATGTAATAAGTATTCCTATGTTTGGTTAAAAAATTGACTCAGAATACCAATTTCTAGTCAATTCACTTCTCCAAAGAACACCAATTGTAGGATTCAAAATGTATTATTGTAGGCTGCAGCTCGTCATGTTCCAGGTCCAAGATGATTCATCACTTTAATCAGCTTTCATTAGATAGAATCTTGTCTAGTGTCATTCTCTCATTCAAGTCATTTTACCCTTCATGAATATAGAAGTCAATATTTTTTCCTTTGAATTCTCATTCCACGAGGGATCCATTTTCCATTTCAACCTTTTACAATAATAGCATAATTTTTCATCAACAATCTTCTATAAACCAAGATCAAGAAGCTTTAGTTGCTCAGAACCTCAACAATCTTTTTTTTTTTATTTTTCTCATTTCTCACTTCTAGAAAGCAACATCGAGAGAAATAGTGCATTGGTTAAATGTTTTTTCTATTGCAAATCCCAAGGGGTAGTTTGATTTGTAGAATCATGGAGGACCTTGTGGGCATTAATTTGGACATCACACATTACCGTGTTTGTTTGCCTTCATATATAACTTCTCGACAGCATTTCTCCATCAAAGATAACACAGTAAAATCATCTGCCAACAAATATCAACCAACAAGAGAAGAAATGTACCTTCCTACTCCTAGCAATTCTCACATGCTTAATTTTTCCAAATTGACTGAAGAATCCTGACATCATCAAAGTTTGCAATGTCTTTTACCAATGAAAATCCAAGATTTTGTTTTCTATTGAGGAAAAAATAACAAATGTCACCTTTCATTTGTTCTTCATAAAATCCATGGGGAATGTGACCAATATACAATACTGTTGATGTATTCTTGGCAGGTTCTTCTTCCACTTTTGCAAGTTTCCGTCTTGGACCTCCTTCTAAAGGCTGTTTTGGACCTCCTTCTAAAGGCTGTATGGGAACATTGTTTATATTAAGATTTTCTAAAAGGCTGATGGAAAATTAGAAGAACAGGGAACTCTAATATAGCTACAAATATAAAAATGTACCAAAAAATCAGCTGATTCATTTTTAGGATGAGAAATTGATAGCTGAGATGTCTTCTTCGACTTCTTTTTTAAAGCTTTCTTTGCCTTTGCACCCATTTCACTTGAATTCCTGCATCAAGATCCACCAGAAGCTAATATATTATGATGATAGCTAAGAAGTAACATAAAACAGTTTTAAGGTAATACGAGATCGAATCTCAAAAAAAAAAGTTATTTAAAGTATTCTCTGCATGTAGATAGAAAAAAAAATCACGCCTCCATAAAAGTTGATAACTCCATAAGCCATAATAGCTGATATTGCACGTCAAATTTTATACGATCCAAAAGAAGAACAAAAGGTTATCTGTTCCTATCTTGGTGCGAGATTCCATTGCCAAACACGGTAATTAACCTATCAAGTACTCTATTTCCGATAAATAAAAAGGAATTAGAAAATCCCTAAACATAATTATATCGAACAGAAGGTGCAAAAAAACATATAAATAGCAGGAAAAAAGGGAATTTGTACCGGTATATCAACAAAATAATATCAGAAAAAGCAGAAAAACAGTCGATAAAAACAAATCAACTTGAAAACATAAATAGATGACGAAAAAAACATATCCATTGGCAGAAGGGAATGGAGACGGAAAATTATGAATCAGAAATCGGACGAACAAAGTTCGCGACCCAGAGAGAAAGGTATTCGAGACTAATGGGGGAACATCGGCCTGAGAGATCGGGGGAACAGAGGTCTCGAGAAGAGGGAAGTACTGAGCTGTACCGACGGAGGGGCAGCCGGGAGGAGAGACTGACCTGCGAGCTCGGAGGAACGAGACAACTAGCGGAAGGTCGAGGAATTACCTTCAGGAGAATCGAGTGCCGGCAACGGGACCCGTCTACCACCGGCGAAGCTGCAGCGTGATCGGTACGAAGATCGCTAGAGGGATAAAGCGAGGACGAGAGCGGCCGCAGGTCTCCGTCCGGTTGCGGGGCAAAGAGGGGTTTCTTAGGGTTTCTATATATATATATATATATCTTGCGAATATTCGCAAGTATCTAAATTGGCTCGCATATCTAAAATCATGATTTAGCAGTAAAAAATTGATTTAAAAAATTAGTTTAACTAAATCAATTAACACAAATAATTAAGAAATTTCACTCAAAAACCGAAAAGGAGACCATTTGTTTTGTGCAAAAATTAAAAAAAAAGCGTTGGTTATTTTTATTGTCATTAAATAATCTATTTAAAAAATAAAATACTTTTTTAAAAAATAAAAGAACACGCAAGCCACAAAATTACTCCAACTTATAAAAAAACTACACGTAGAGTATTGTCATATTAACATACTATTTATTAATTTAGTTAAAATTATTTAATTTAATCAAAAACCATTTCAACAGTAGTCTAAGTATTGTCAGAGCCATTGTTAAAAATAACAGTAACTACGGTCATAAGCCTTTTTGATATTCTTTAAAAATATCAAAAAAAAAAAAGGTTTTTTTTTTTTTTGCCTATTTATTTTCAAGGCAGAATGATCATTCAATCATTGCTAGTTTCACACTATCGAATTCACGATCATCAATAAGAAAGTAAATTAAAAAACTATAATAAATTACTACGAAAGATAATATTATCTTGACTTCATTGAAAACCATTACATCCTAACATCTAATACAGCGAAGAAAGTCCGTACCATATGACATACGAATTCAAATTAAATCAAGTAAAGCAAATTGGAATTTGACGTAGTCGTTGTTAAAGCGTTGATCATCAAAGGATATGCTGATTAAGATATCAATCATCAAAAGAGTGTCTCTTAGTAAAAAAAGAAAAGAGTGTGGCAATCAAAGTCATCCTTTCTTTTTTTTTTCTATTTAAATGTAATTAATTGCAAAAGCAACTTATAACTCTATACTCTTTTACTTTTCTCTACTCGTCCTCTCCATTTTTTTTCTTGAGGTCTACTTGAAGGTTAGAAGGACTTTATCAAGATTCGCATTGACCTCGCTTCTAATCTCTTTCTTTAAATCTTTTAAGACCTTTGTTCGAAAGATTTTCTTGTTATTGGGTGTTTTGAAAGACGACTTAGAAAAAGTTGGTTTGTTGAAGTCCAACTTGAAAGAAATCGGTCTATTAAAAGTTAATTCGTTTTGTATCCAGCCTATCAAAATTACTTAATCCTGGTTACTTACCGAGTTATTCAGATCAATACCTATAGCTAAGATTAAACACACATAAACTTAATTGATTTCCCCAAATCAACACTTACAAGTGTTCCATGTACAATTACAAGGCAATGAATAAACCAATAAACATTATCAAATCATTAAGAGAATGACAATGAAATATGATCTCAAACCTTTCCAAACAGAACACAACACACATCCATATAAAATGAAGCTAAACTTAAAAGAGCTGTGTTTCTGAAAATGGACCGGGCAGCAGTTAACCCACGAATCAAGTAAACAACCTGCGGTCGAACCGAACCATTTGACCCGACTGATTAAGCCACCGATTCACTTGCTGATCCAATACTGAAAACACAACTCGACTACAGGGCTTGGTGATGAGCAACTTTGGAGTAACTCCTTGCATTGAGTATATGAATCATAGGGGCCTTTGTTAATGCTTTCAATTTGCTCTTTCTCTTAGCCTTTGTCTTTCTTTGCTTAGTATCTGAGCCCTGATAATCAAAGAAAAGAGAAAAAAAAGTTCATTTTGAGAATAGATTTTTGGTGTCATTAATTTTAAAAATATAGATTAATCGATGGAAATGCATGAAAATAGAGTAAATTATTGAAGTTTTATTTGCATGTACCTCTCTTGTTGAGCTCAAAGGTTGGCTCTCATGTTGTTGTGATCCATCCACAGTTGGTTTACTTTTCTCAGTATCCTCTGCATGCATAGAGAACATATCATTTTTTTATTTGATAAATTTATTCTACAGTAAAAAAGGTAAAAATCAAAATGAAGTTCTTCATTATGAATGCACATAAACAAAACTCGTGAATTATATTAATTAATAAAGTTTTAATTAAACTTGATTTAAAATGTAAAACGATTAAATAAATTCAAATTAAGAGCTAAATAATATCTAAATAAATTAAATGTAGGTTAAAAAAGTTTAAATTTAATCAAATTAAAACAATCATTTTAATGACTTAATTAATTTAAACCTCTTAAATAAAAGCAGGCAGGCTAAGATGAAGGAGCAATTTGAAATTATTTAAATAAAAGTACCTCGTTGTAAGATTACGGAGCCGTCGTCGGTGGACCCGGCGAAGTAAAACCTAAAACTCGGCGACCCCAGAAGCTGCTCGCCCTCGGCGACCGGCCGCCACAGATGCTTCCCCTTCTCCTCCTCCGCTTCCACCGTATCCTCCTCCTCTACCGCCTCCATCGCGGCTAACTTCTTTCCCCCTTCTTCATCCTCCGCGGTGGCGGCGGAGGGAGTCGCAACGAGGTCGTACTCGCCGTCCGCATCCTCGGAGCAGAGGAGTTCGGTGGAGGAGGCAATGCTGAGGTGGCGGCCGGGTCGTAGGCGCCGCTGGACCTCCATGGTCTTGCGCTGGATCGGGAAGAACCCCGGCGGCAGGTTCTCTCTGCCCATCTCCGGCTTCGACCCGCCGCAGCCCATCGAACGAAGCGAATCGAGGCCGGTAGCGACGCGACGCCCTTGTCCCTCTCTCGCCGAGACCTGTACTTGAATTCTCGAGGGAGGAGGAGGAGGAGGAGAAGGGTTGGTGTGAGCAAAGCAAGCTTACATAGGACTAGGGTTTTGAAGGCGGAGCGGGCGGCGGAGAGGGTTTCCCGGTGGCCACTTGCCATTCTCGGAGCCACTGTCGGCTCGCCTCCAGGGTGGCGCGATCACGACGTCGTGGTGGCGGAGTGATGCTGGCCGTCCGATGCCGTCTCGGACTGTGCTGAGCTGGCGCACCGCCGCTGCTTCCGCAACGTGTCGCGTTGGGTTCGTTTTAAAAACGCGCGTTTTTTCCTTCTTCTGTTTTGGAGTTGTTAATTATTATTATTATTATTATTTAATTATTATAATAAATATGGTTAATTATTTTTTCTTTTTCTGGTCAACACGTAAATTTGTCGCTGTATTACGAAGGACAAAGACAACTCATTCGTAAGCATCAGTGCACAAGGAGAACTACAAAAAATAATAATAATTTGAGGACGTGACTGCGTAATTCCTAAATTACCCTTTGCGTAGTGCTCTTTTATTGTTATATATCCTGTTAACATTTGATGTCTAAAATTGTCATTCCGTCTACTTTTTAAATCCTAAGCCGGATCACCGAAGTAATCGCCGGCATCTCTTCTCTCGTCCGCTCGATTGCTCTAGAGAGCTGCCGCCGCAGCCGCATCGAACTAGGGGTTCTGGAGAACCCTCCCTTGATCCTCTCCAAATCCCTCCCGATTTCGTCAGCCGGAGCACGATCCTATGGCGGAGGAGAAGGCGACCTCCGCCCAAATGGCGTCGTCCCTGGGGCCGATCGGGCACAGCTTGATCCCGATCGCGAACCGGCTGCATGACATCATCGCCCAGCTTGGGAGCTCCTCCATCGATCTTCATCTTCCCCAGGCCCAGGTGGCTGTGGTAGGGAGCCAGAGCAGCGGCAAGTCGAGCTTCCTCGAAGCGCTGTTGGGTCGGGACTCGGGACTTCTTGCCGCGGGGATCGGATATTTGCACGCGGCGCCCGCTGGTCCTGCAGTTGGTGCACAGGCCGCGGAGGGCGGATTCTCCGGAGGGAGGGGAGGAATGGGGTGAGTTCCTCCATCTTCCCGGGAAGAGGCTCTTCGACTTCAGGGAGATTCGCCGGGAGATTCAGGTGGGTTACGTTTTTGCCTTTGGGCTCTTTACAGTTTCGAGTAGTTATTTAAGTCTTAAATTCTTCAGGATTTTCCAGCCATTCTGTTATTTGGGTTGAACGTGTTTGTCTTGAGAATGTTGACTTTGGTTGTAATGCAGTACAATTTTTTTTTAAAGCATCTGGAAAGAGAAATATTGTTCTGAGAAGGGTTCATGGTGGCTTTGCTAGTTCCTGTTGGAGATGGTTTCTGACTTCGTTCGTATTCTATAGTGACCACATACTACCTTTGTTTGGATCTAAATGCTTTCTTTAGTGATCACCTGACAATATTCGTTCTGAATCGTTTTTATTTTAGGTTGACACCTTACATGAGAAGTTGAAGTTTGGGCATCTTAATTTTCAATTATTTGAAATTTTATTCAATTAATATGCCGTTAACTTGAGGCAGAAACAGATAGGGAAGCTGGGGAGAACAAGGGTGTTTCTGATAAGCAGATTCGCCTAAAGATTTTCTCCCCAAATGTCCTAGATATTACTCTTGTGGGAATTACTAAAGTACCAGTTGGTGACCAACCTAGTGACATTGAAGCAAGGATTAGAACCATGATATTTGCTTACCTCAAGCAGAAGACATGCATTATCTTAGCAGTTTCTCCTGCAAATGCCGACTTGTCAAATTCTGATGCACTTCAAATGGCAAGAATTGCAGATCCTGATGGTAAGGGCTCTTACCATTATCTCTTGAGAAAGTTTGGAACACAATTCTCAAAATAAGCAATCACCATATGTCTTACTATCGTCAATTGCTTTTTGTTGTCAGGTTCTCGTACAATTGGTGTCATCACTAAGGTCTTGTTTTGTGCACCAGAGTACTGATTAAACTGTAACAGAGTTGTTCTTCGGTTTGAGGCTAATCTATTGCCTTCTCTGCAGTTGGACATAATGGATAGAGGCACTGGCGCACGGAACTTTTTGTTAGGAAATGTGATACCCCTTTCTCTTGGTTATGTGGGCATAGTTAATCGTAGCCAACAGGTATATTTGTTCTTTGAAGCTAATATATTTTTTTCCTTCAGGTTTGACTATATTTGATCACATTTTTTCAGATTGATCTAGTGATAGTGATCATATATGTTTTGAGACATGTTATTATATTTTAGTTAGTCTTTCCTTTTTAATTCAAATACAATTTTTGGATCATCTGATTAATAAACTAAGGCACCAGACGGTAGTGACTTTTAAAACTAATCAAGAGCGTCACTAGTATTTTCTTCTAATATATTTCCTATTGGTTCATCAACTAGGCTAGGTAACCCCCACAGGCTGGCTCAGTTGGTTCCTGCATGGGAGCTGCCACAATAAGGTCTGTGTGTCGATTCCCAATGGGTGCAAAATACCACCCTGTTGATTGCCTCACCCCCTCATACAGTGGACCACTAGGCTAGGGCGAAGCCCCCCATGATTTACCTCCCTTCCAGATCACTTGGGGTAGTACTGGAAGGGCCCTTTGTGTGAGAGAATCACCTTTTGCCACAATCAACTAGGCTAGGTAATTATTGGAAAGAAAATAACCATTTCAAATTGAGGTTTTGCAGGATAAGGAACTCTGATTTACTTTTAAGAATTTCAGTTTTGAAAGATACATGGAAATGGTTGTATCAAAACTCAATCAGTCATCATTAGATTCTCTCAATGTGTTTGCAACTTTGCACAAAAGACCTAAGGTTTATATTGAATGCAAGTGGTGAGTTGATGAGTATGATTTGGCTAATTAACATATAACTGCATTTGGAAGAACTTTAGTTGATTATTTGACTAAAATACAGAAGTTCGACTTACTTTTTATGCTTTTCCTATTAGGTTAACTTACTTCTCATTCCTTGCTAAGCATCATTTTCTAAGCTATTTTTCTAATCAATATTTTTTCTCCATGTGTCTCATGCAATATCTTTGAGATTCAACTTTGTTGCACTTTTATCATTGCACTAACACTCTTGAAGTAACATATCTGAGCCTTTTTTTTTAAATGCAGGATATCAACTTCAACCGTAGTATCAAAGATGCATTAGCATTCGAAGAAAATTTCTTCCACGATCAGTCTGTATGTTTTGCTAGATGGCATCTTTATATTTATGTTGTCTTCTTCTGAATTGAAAAACATAAGAAAGAGTGATGTCTCTTGCAGGCTTATCATGGTCTTTCTCATTGTTGTGGTGTTCCACAGCTTGCCAAGAAGTTGAATCAAGTAACTTCTCTACTATCTTTGATTTTGTACCATTTTATTCAAGTTTTTTTTCTACATAAAGACTATTTTATGTTGGATTTCAAAGTTTGATACAGAAACTCAGGTTCTTCATTTTCAATCTATAGATCTAATGTATTATTCATCATTCTGTCTAAACAGTATTCTATAGTCTCTACTGTATTTCATAGTTTGCTAGAAAAAATAAAATCATCCATTTGCATCTAGATGTAATAAGGTTGTTCCTGCTTTATCTGCAGATTCTGCTACAACATATTAAGAATGTGCTTCCAGGATTGAAGTCTCAGATAAATGCAGAGTTGGTTACTGTAGCAAAGGAGCATGCAGCCTTTGGTGATGTAGCTGAATCAGAGGTCCTGATATACACATACATATAATACCATAACTTTTTCTGCTTCCTTTAGATTGAAATGCCATACACTCTTATATTTCTCTATTACTTTTTCTGCGATTAATTAAGTATAGTTCTATTTTATTTGATTTCTTTAGTGTTAGTATGTAAAGCTGTGATATGGCACCTGAATTCATATATATTGGAGATGCATCCTAAAATTTTTAATAAGAGGTTAATTGGATAATAGTAAAATGCTAATCTTACTCTTTTTTATATATGCGTTAATTCAATTCTTGTGCATCTTTTTGTGGCATTTTGTCAAGTATAGTTCTTCCTTAGACGATTCCAAATATATGGGATTAACACAGTTTGGTGTTGGTACCAATAGTTTTCCCTTAGTTATTATCACTTTGCTGGAAGATTATATAGTACTTAGCTTGACACATTGTCTTACTAAGTCAAAGCCAAAATAGTTGAGGCTGCATGTGTAATTGTCATAGATTAGCTTCACCATATATCTTGCATGAGTAGAGTGCATGGAAAGGCAACAACCCAAATTTCTAACACTTATTTCTATTTTCTCTTCTTGTTATAGACTATTTCATCCCATCACGTATGCATCCTATCTTCCCTCCATGGAAATCGATTTTTCTTTCAGAAGAATTAACCTTTTCAATTTATTTCTAACATTATGTGAATCTTAGATGCTAGAAGGAGTTTCATTCAAATTTCATTTTTTTTGGTGTGGCTGACATAGTGACACTCATTTTGATTATCCATCATACTGAGATCATCACTCTGAATGATGTTCAAAAATTAGATTAAACAAGTGTATATGTTTTTAATTTAACAGGTGTTTGTTTTTAGTTGTGTTTCTTTTCCTTGTTCTCTTTATCACTTTATTTAATTGTTAACTAGTGATGCTTCTGCAAGGTCAAGGCCTTAGTGGATGGAAATATAATATCTTGTGATTTAAGTGTGTAATTGTATAATCATGTTTGTATTACATGTTCACAATCATATCCTTTGGTGATAATCTGTGGCCTGTTTTCCTTACAGGCCGGAATGGGAATTAAACTCTTGAACATTCTAGCAAAATATTGTGAAGGTATTAATAAACTGACTTATTCTAGTTTTTTCCCCCTTCCAATAACTTCTTTTGTTGCATTTCTTTAAGATTTCTTTTAAAGTTTATAAAGTTGATGTTCAGAACTTTGAGTCCCAATGATATTTCTATTGGAGTATAGAAGGTTATAGGAGGAAAGTATAGTTTTTAGTAACTAAGTTATTCTTGTTTTGAGGATGTTTGACAAGCGGAACAATTTTTTAGCATAAAAGAACCCTTTCAGAGTAACCTATTGGGTTTGAGCCCTTTCAGAGTAACCTACTATTTTGGCTGCTCCTTTTGAATCACCAGAATATTCTCACTGTAATGGGTGACTATGCATTTGACACACAGGATGGAACTGACTCAGACAATCTGCAAACTGAAAAGAAACGCCCGGCTGTCCTTGCTAGATCTGCAAATGGGGTTGTTACTGATAATCAGGTCCATTATCTAATTTCAAAATTTTGTATTGCAACTGCAAACTTTTATATGATGCAATTCCTAAGCTTCTTTTGACATTGTTATTACCCTCTTGGTTTTTGCTAGTAAATAGGGGGCTTGAAGCATTGGGGACTCTGAAAGACCTGGTTCTTCTGGTAAGGTACAAAAGTATTTCCATTATTTAAGATGAAATTACAAATCAACTTTAGAAACTTATTTCCTTGTCTAACTTGAAGGTTCTTTTATAATCATAAAAGAACTCATCAGTTGTGCTTTGAGACTTAGTGTTAGCAATATTATTTAATGTAGTTAGTGAAGTTTATCAATCCGCTTAGTACACTGAACAAGAGTTACTTGAACATATAAATCTCTTATGTCCCATCAAGCTTGGTGCATAGGTGGTTTTTCATCCTCAAAACCTTTTTTATCTGTCCACTTAGTTCTGATATCATTCAGGTGGTACAACTGGAACTAGTTGGGTTTCATCAATTTTTGGAGGTGTTAATGAAGAGCGTGCACCACTAGCAAAATAGCTTATTTCAAATAAGCTATCTAACATGCCTGTTCACAGTATTGAAATTTCACTATCCATGATCCAGTTAAGAGAGGCAAGTTTGACAAAGCTGTGAATAGAAATTGCTATGTTTTTCTCATTTTTGTCCTCATCAATTTATTAAATGATTTTATTATTATCTAGCCGCCAATAACATTAAAGCCTTCAGAGAATCAGACAGAACAGGAGGCTCTGGAGGTAGCAATCACTAAGTTATTGCTGATATCATATTATGGTATTGTGAGAAAAAATATTGAAGACTCTATACCAAAGGCTATAATGCACTTTCTGGTAAGTGCTATTCTACCCCATGCCTCTTCCATCAGGGAACATTTTAAACAAGTCTGAGTGGAACATTTGAAAATATAGTTATTTTTTATCTGCAATGCTGTAACCTATTGATATTATATGGCGGTGTTGGACATCAATATGTTTGATCCAACTATTTTGTGGTGGATATATAAAAATTTATTTAGAAACATTGACATGGAAATAGTTAATGTTTATAACCCTCGACATTCTCATTCTAGCCGAAATGTGGCAAATTATGGTACTATATGGATGCTTATTTATCAAGTAATAAATGACATTTTTATCTAGTAAGGCTGCATCAGAAAACATCAACTGGAAGTTGGTCAATTTTCTCACCCTGTATTTAATCTGTCATGTGTAGATTATTTTCTGCTATAAGCGTTTGATTGAAAACTTGGAATGTTTTTCCCTTTCTTTATTAGTGTAATTACAATATACAAGTGCAGTAAACAACTTTCAGGTAAATCTTTAACAATCAAATCAAATACCAAAACCAAGTTTCCTAACTCTTAATAACACAAGAATCTGGGGATCTAATTTAAAAAGGATTTAGCAAATTTTATGTTCAACAGCCACATCAACAAGGCCTGTTGGCCCTAGCTGTTTGAATTGACTATGTGGATCTTACCAACGAAGTCAGACTTCTTGGACAGTACCCATTTTCAAGTAATAAATAAAATCTCTTTCCGAAAGACCATAGATAGGAAATCTCACTTGGCACTAGAATGTTTTGCAAGGCTATCACACATAATATTCAGATCTCATATATTGATTCTAATTATGTCAACTAGAGGTCCTTTAATGTTCCTGAATCTCTTGCACATTAAACTCGAATTGATTTAATGCGTCTAGTTTTAGAATCTATTAGTTCTCTTTGAATGTGTACCTACGATCTTAACTTACTATCTTTTCAATAAATTTCCTGTATACTTATTTCCAGTTGTCTGACACGTTCTCATTAACTCTAGATAAGAAATTATCAATAGAACTTGTTATGTGGGACTTTGATTGAAGTAGGAAATCAATGCCAAATAGTTTTATATCATAAAAAGCTTGAAGTTAAAGTTCGCAATTCAAACAATACTTTTCTGTGCAATTCCTTCCTCTCAAGCCTGTTTCGCTTATGTTGCTACTATGCCATTACAGTTGTACATTCCGTGGTTTCATTTTTCTACAGACCTCCCTATGACTTTTGGTGATCACTATGAATTAGCCAATTGAACTCAACAACTATTATCTTTTCAATTCTCGTGCAGGTAAATCACACAAAAGGTGAGTTGCATAATGTGTTCATAAGAAAGCTTTATAGGTAAGAATCTTCGTTCAAGTGTCACTTATCTACGCGTAACATTTTAGTCACAAGGAGATCCACCAGATGCAACTACCAAAAAATAATACTGGCATGTGATTGTCTCTAACTTGGGAGCACCTATTGGAAGAAATGCTACGGGAACCTGACGACATAGCTGCCAGACGAAAGCATTGAGAAGGGGAATACACTAGACGATGCCGACCAAGCTGGTCTACATGGACATCCATCATCTTCTCTGTAGGAAATAATGACCTGATCTCACCATACACCTCTTCACCTAAGAATCCAAGAAGTCGCAAGTCACATCACTCTGGGGAGCAACCAACACCAATGTATTCAACCTATCCCGGCCGTCGTCGATACATGATCGCTTGGCAACACCGACGTCGACTCTTTTAACACCAGTACTGGATCTTTGCCTTGTTTATAGTTTTGATAGGATAAAGCTGTTGGAGGAATGTGGCCATTGCAGTCATCCATGATATGAATCTGCAGCTGCAGTTACCAAATTCCATTCGAGCTAATTTATCGAGTTTATGCGATACGAATATCTTCATCGTATTGATGTAATTGTTATTCAATCAACACATCGTGTTGACGCATTCCTTGTCGTAGTTTAGATGTTGAAGTCAATGTGATTATTAGTGAATTGTGATATCTGCACTTGCATTTTATTTGTAATATTTGTAAGTTCAATGTTTTGTCTACAAATTGTATATATAATTCCAATTGGACGATACTTGTGTTTTATTTATGACATTTTGATTAGTAGCAAGTGGACTTTAAAAAAAAACTTGAAATTTCTAATTCTAATGTTGTCTATTAGTTTAAAATAAGATGATAATGTTAAATTTATTTGTTAAAGATTTTATTAAATCAAACTAAACGCAGGACAAAAAAACTCAAATAGGACCTACGCAGATATGATCCGACCCGTTGACACCGCGATTGGGGGACTTGTCCGGCTTCTTCACCGGTCCGGTTCGGAACACAATTTGGTTGGCTTCCGCTTCAAAATGGTCGACCGGACCAGCTCTTTCACCCCAGTCGTTTATAAGTTCACATTGCTGGAGGCGGTAGCTGCGAGACGACGACGATAACGAATCTAGGGCTTCTTCCTCTCCCGATCGAGCGAAGGGGACGCCGTACTCATGTGAGCCGTCGTTTCTTTCTTTCTTCATGTTCATCGGAGTCGGTGATCTTCTTCGATTCAGCTTCGAGTTCGAAGATACTTTTTACGATGCGATTTGTTTGATTTCCAACTCTTGCACTCGCGGACATGCAGGAGGCCTTCGATCAACCGACCCCCGACGCCCAATCCCGACGAGGAGCCGGAAAAGGAGCTTTCCATTCCGGAGATCATCAACATCAAGGTATCGTACTGTTTCGCCCTTAGGCAATTTTTTGTTATAATCATCTTAGAAAAAGATGCTAAAAGGAAACAAAAAGGTTTTAGGGTCTAGAAAGTGTTGTTTATTCTGTATTGGGATGATTGTGTATCTGCTCATATGGAGATCTTCGCACATGTTGATGAGTTGGATTTGGTTCTTCAGCTAATAGAGTCTGGAGAGAAGGAGAAACTGATGGAGCTTCTGAGAGAAAGGCTGATAGAGTGTGGATGGAGGGACGAGATGAGATCGCTCTGCAGGTTTGAAGTATTTCCTTTGTTATTATTTATGCCATAAGTGTTTGATTGCACCTGCTTCTCCACACAGTTGTATCTGTACCTGTTGAATTCCTGGGTGTTTTTTGCTTGCTGTTGCATTCATGATAAATTGTCTTGAATCACATGTACAGGAACTTTGTTTTTTCCTCCTTTTTTTTTGCAGTTTTATCTGTACATGATAAATACCTCAGTAGTCTCTGATAAAGTCTACTGCTGGAAATACCCTTGTGGATCACTCCACTCGCTGCCCTTAGTATACCTAGGTAGTTGCTTCATTTTATTTTCATAGCATTTACTTGGACTATAATTTTTAAAGTAATTCTGATAATTAGAATGGTATTAAAGACAAAATTGATCTGGAAGATAATCCATGAGTGAACCTGATGAAAGTTGCTTCATTTATAGATATCTCCATGTGGTATTAAAATTTCCCTGGCTGGCCTGATTGCTGTAGTAAATTGTATTTTTTACATTCTGACTCGTGAATACTTTTGACAATAATAATAATTCATGAGTCTTGATGATGTGAGGTTGGTCAAATGGATACACGAACTGGACAGTGTAAGGTTGAATATGATTTTGATCCATGTATACTATGTTATTGATAGTCAATATGATCATCTACTATTGTATTTGAGCACAGGACTAATATTGATTGTGTTATTCATGTGGTTATTTATATGTTTTAGAACGACTAGTGATATCCAAAGATATGAAATTCAAACAGATTAGCTTAACAAAACTATCATCTTACTACTATCAGTTATTTTGACTCAATGTATTTGGTTCTGACCTATTTTAATGATATGATCAAAGTCGGACAGTAAAAACAATTGTGTTTAATATTTTAATGAAACATAAGGTTGTCCGAAAACATATCAATCTGTTCTATATGTGCAAACATGCTGCTGCTTGTCTACAGTTTCACATGCTTCACTTTTGTTATCTCTTTGGGTCCTGTGATTTTTTTTTTAACCTTTGTTTCTTATCTTTCTCAAAGAGCATATGCAAAGAAAAAGGGAAGAAATAATGTCACGGTTGATGACCTTGTACATGTTATTACTCCAAAAGGAAGAGGTGAGTACTTCCTTGTTGAATTTATTTATCCTTTTGTTTGAAATTGTTTCTTCAAATCTTCAATTTTTAATGTTCATTGGAGAAAAGTTGTGCATTTCAGTTACTAGCAATTTAATCCTTTTCCATCCCTAGATTGGACTCTTTTCTTTGCCAATAGCTAAAACTTTTTGATAGGTGGGGATCCAATCACATCTACCTTTTATGTGATTACTCAATCAATTTTAATGTTTGTAAATGACATGTGCAACATCAAATCAAAGGTTAGATCATGTAAGAGCATATGGGCATGCACGAGGGGAGTGAAAGTGTCTGTTGGACTCCTGCTAGAATCTCCTCCACTTTGATGCTACTGAAAAACTTTTTCACACACTTTCTCCTTCCATAAAAGAGGAGGTAGATGTGTTTATCAATAAAAAAGAAAGGAAGTTAGTGGGAGAACGGTTAGGTCAGTAGAGACATTAGGTAACCTCAACAAGTGTGATGGATTGTGGTCTAACATAGTAATTAATTCAGCATAGGTGGTTTATCTATAGGTTTTAGCATAGAAGATAGATTAAATAATAACCAATATTTAGGTAATCCAATTGACTCAGACCATTTTCTCTTCACATTTTTGTGATCTTCTTTAGGGTGGTCTTGTAATGAGCAACAATATACAAACGGTATTGCCTGTTTGGTGTTCTGGGGGTGGCTTTTAGGTGTCCTGAGATACGAGAGAAGAAGGGTTAGGCTGTACCCAACTGTTTCTCTTTCACCTCTTTCTCAAACCTGAATTGTGTGTTGTTTTATTGGATATTTAATTTTTATCACGGCTTGTGTCGCTTTATTTGATATTTGATTTGGAGCTGGGTTTGTTGTCGCTCTATTTCATATTTATAAATTGACAAAACTAGAGGGAGCTTTGTTAACTCGATGTAAGATTAAAATTTTCAAACATTGTGAACTAATTAGCTATCTTAATCGAAGAAGGTCCACATTTGTATAGATAATTAAATCTAAGGAGCTAATTGTCTCTTGCTTTACAGCTAAATTTTGAAGCTTTTTTTGTCTTACGATTGCTTATTACAGATATTATTATTGTTAAATAACATCTTAGTAATCATTGTATACAAATTTCAATAACACAGGTAAAATTTTATAAAACTTTGTTCTCTGTCACACTTTCCCTATCTTAACAATTTGGTTGAGCTTTGTTGCAGCTTCAGTGCCAGATTCTGTGAAGGCTGAACTACTGCAACGCATTCAATCTTTCCTCAAATCAGTTCCGCTCGATGCCCTCTGAACTATAAAGGCCGGTGCACTCAAACACTAATATCACACCCTTCACACAAACTGTGCTACTCTCCTCTAAAATCTCTTTGGAGATCGCTCAAATCCTATCGGTTTGATTCTGGCAGCAGATAGAGATCAGTTGTTGCCTTCCTATCCTATTTTTCCTCAAAGCTGCAGCAACAATTTGTTGCGTCATATTTTGTAAAATGCATGATATGTAGTATTCTTAAATACTTCATAAACTAAACTCAAGATATGCATTTATAGTTTTTTTCTCACTTTCCCATTGTAGTTCCTTCAGCTTATACAATTCATTGTAGATGCCATGATGGCATTGATTAGCATGCAGCAGAAGCTCTAATCAACGTTCATGCCAAAGCCCACCTCCCTGCTGTTGCTGTGGTGTATTCGAGTGAGTTTAACTAGCAGGACCAACCAACTGACTTCATTTATTATGTTTTCAGTTTCTATGATCTCTTCTTTATCAGTCTTAATTGCCTGCCTTCCCTCCCCTAAAATATCCTGTTCAGGACCTGCTTAACCAAAAAAATTTAATGGATTTATAGTTGATGAATCAACTTGATTGCTTGAAAAAATTTCCAATTCTACATATTTTGCAGTTTGTCTTTATGTTTGAGTGCAATTGTGTCATCTAGGTCAATTGTGGTTAATTTTGATATAAGTTATTATTACGAAGAGGTTTAGTGAAATGATTTAGGTGATCTCCACCCAAACATCTTGATTAGCAGGGACTTGAATCTTGATTGGGAAACTCTGTGGGTAGTTGGGACTTTGTTTATGACAATTATGGTCACTAATTGCATGAGCTTAATGATTCAACCTCTTATTGCGAAACTTATTGAATTGTCTGTGAAGAGTGTAGCTTCATTTAAGGGAGGTTGCTCCTGTCTTATCATGATTTTATACTTTCAGACAGACAAGAAGGTTACGGACGCAGCATGGAATATGAAGTGGTGTCTCTCTCTATATATGAAGGAGCATTCGATGTGAACTTTACCACTTTTTGCAACATAAGGCGGACACTCATAGGTAATCTGTTTTAATAATAAAGTGCGCTTTTAATATTTTATTTTATTTTTTATTTTTTATTTTTTATTTTTATGATAAACATCACTTTCAGGCTCAGGGCAAGTTTCCGACATGAAGATTAATGCACATAAATATGGCTCACAATTTTAGCTTTAGCACATATCTGCCTTGAGTATTTTACTCATCTAGTGCACTCACCAATTTAACTGTTTGTTTATCACCTAAAACGATTACGTAACTGATTTATTTTATTTTTCCTGGCTATTTAAAAATGTGAGTAGAGTGGGAAGAGGGCAATGGTATGAATGTGGACAAGCATTAACTTAAATCTGTTAAGTTTCTCTATTATCATCACACCATCCATCACCCTTGGTATTTGCCCAACACTCCATCTTAAGCTACCAAATAAGGCTGCCTCATGCCCATTTTGTGAGTGTTAATCACTTGTTAAGGAACCTCATTTTGTCCTTAAAAAAATATTTCAAAATTAATTCTCTAACGTATTAAACTTGCTATGTTATAGTTGAATGTTAGGGTATGAAATTATTATAAGAATAGATGATGAAAATCATAGAGATGATGATGGGCAAGATAATAAATGAAAATGTTTGAAAGAAAATTGATGTCTCACTTAGTGAGGAAAAATTTTAGAGAAATATATTTAAGCGATTAATAAATGTTCTATGTAGGTAGGTAGATGATGTAAAATTATGATAAATATGTATATTTATCAAGTAAGAGAAAAAAGATTTAATAGAATTAAAATACTTTCTATTATTTAGTCGGATAAAATAGTTTGTTTTTATTAATTTAAAATTTTTAAATATAAATTATAATACTATCTTATCACACATCCTAAGTTACATGACAATTTATATAAAAGTTTATTTAATAATGAGTAATTTAACAAAACTAATTGGGGGAAAAGTAGATGATTTTAAATATATAGCTAAAGATTTTGCTTGCTTGCGCGCGGTCTCTTCCATGGCTCCAATGTGTCGCTTGAACAAGCCTTTCCTAGTCACTTGTTTGAGAAGTATGAATTTAAATCAAAGGAAATTAAAAAAAAACAAACAAAAAATGATAAATGTCACTCTGAACAAGCCTTTCCTCCCACGAAAAGTTTCTCACCGACTTGATAAATGAGAATCCAGATGTCAACATCCTTTGATTGTGTTCTCCATTTAGAAGAAAATGTAAATATATCGTAGTTGGGGATCGAAGTGTTCCTAGATCACAAATTAAAAAAAAACAAACAAACAAAAACTTTATAAAGGTGTATTTTCTTTCAATTTTCTCTTTAATTTAAATGGGAGAAAATATTAATTCATTTACATTATTGATTTTTATTTTATTTTATTTACTTTATTATTATTATTGACATCACAATGCACCGCCATGAACACATCGCCGGAGGGCAAAGTTGTAATTTTGTGCCGCATCTCTCTGACGATAAAAAGCCATTCCGCTCGCTCTCTTTCTCGCACCGAGGTTGTCTCTGCCTCCATCGCTACCCCCCTCGCCAGCCGTCTGCCAGGAGGAGGAGTAGCGGCACGATTCGAGCTCACAGACGCGGCGGCCTCAATGGCTTCGATGGCTTCTCGGGTGGCGTTTCGCGCGGAGCCCTTCCGCTGCTTCCCTCAAGCCGGCTGGGGGCGGAGCGCCAGATCTTCCAGGGCGCCGGTGCCCTCCACCGTCCGCTGCGCCTCCACCAGGTTTATCCCCTTCCCGATTTCGTTTCTGTTCCTTTCCGCTTCCGTTTCTGCTGTTACAGGGAGTTTTTACCCCCCTTTTTTATTCTCTACGGACGAAATAATTGCTTCCCGTATTGTATCGGGTGAATCCTCGCGCGGGTACACTTTTTAATCGAGTTATTTCTTACTGTCCTTCAAGATTTGCAAATTGTTTCTTCTTTTCCCCCTTTCTTTCCGCTTTTTCTCAAGCAGCGTTTTGTTTCTCTCGGGACACGCTGTCTGTCGCCTTTAATGGTTCTTTTTGTATCTCAAGTGCATTCTCCGACATTGATCGCTTTTTCATCGCGCTATTGGCAACTTTTTTTTTTCTTTCTTTCCCGTCGTATCGTAATGTTATTCCTTTTCCTATCTGTCTTCTAAAATTTGCTAATGACTTCTTCTTTCTTTCGCTTTTTTCTTGCGGCATTTTGGTTCTCTTAAACGTTTACACAAACGTAAACTGGATTCAGGCTAATGTCGTGGTCGACTGAAGCACGAGTTCAACGTGATAGTTAGACATTAGGTGGGCTCGCCAAAGAACGGGCCATCGCCAAAGAATCAGCTACCGATTGATTCGCCATATTATGCTTTCTTTGGCAGTTTGCGGTTACAAAAATTTGCTTTGTTTTTTATTTGCTTCTATTATGTGGTAGGGTCGCTATGGATGGTAGCTTAATTATAGATCGAATATCCATTTCTGTTCACAGATTCGCATAGAAAGAGATGACTAGTATTTCCTCTCAAATCACACCATTTGTCATTACTTTTTTGTTGGCAAATACTTTTGTAGTATCGGTTCTTTGTTTTTATCGTCTGCCTTTCCGTGTTCTTTCATCATTTCCCTTAGAAGATTTATAAACACCAAACTTTTAACACGATGTGTGAAATAAGAGTAAGATCACTATGGCTTGTGGAAAAAAGTGTTTGAGGTTATTGATTGCTATTCTCTAGAAACATATACTGACTACTGATAATATTTGCTTTTGTCTTATAGTGATAAGATAAGATAAACATTAATTCATAATTAGTTGGGTGCCTTCTTGCATTTTTTTTTTCATTTACAATGTTGTCTCAATCAAATGGATGTTCTTTTCTGTGTATGAGAAACTTGCTTCTCTTAATATTCACATATAAGATGCTTTTGTCTGAACAATCCAAATATGTGAAAGATCCTTTAAACTATTTTCACATGTTCTGATTAATTTTTTCTTAGCAATTTCCATGTTCTGGAGACTATGATGTATGAATTATCTTGTAATAAAAGTTTCACATGTTACTTGGGTAAATGGTGATGTTGAGTTTATAATTGAAAACTTCAAAGTAAATTGACCTTGTGGAATGCACATTTATTCTGTTCTACCTCTTGCATTGCAACAGTTTTGGACAAGGCTTTTATAAATCTGATTAGCAACTTTAGATGCTTTCAGAGAATGTACAATTAATAAGCATTTAACTGCTACTATGAGTAGCAAACAATCAGACTTCATTCACTTTTAATAGACTAAGTTCTAATTTATTTTTAAAGCAACTGTGGATAGCAGTGGTGAAAAAAACTTAAATAGTTTGATCTAATTTAGTATTTTTACTGGAAAAATTTACCATATTTATATCTTCACTTTGATTATAAATTTATAATATGGCTGAATAGTTACTTAAGGTGATATTCCTTGAAAAATAGATTGTTTAAAATTTAAAAACCATGACAGGAGCACCTATAGAATTTATGACTAATGGGAAAAAAAAGATTTTTGTTCATAACTTGATTTTACATGGTTATGTAACCTAATCATAGAAAAATTTCGGATTGGTTTCTCAATGTTTATAGTTTTTCTTGCTATGAGAAACTAGCCCTTTGATATATTACTTGTTATGAATATCTTCACTTCTGTGCACTGTGAATCTTACTGACTGATCTAGTTGATCTTAGCCCAATATTGTAGGCATTGTGGTGTAGAACCAGAAAACTTCATGCTTTGAACATTCTAGTTGTGCTTATTTTTGTAGGATAGATGCTCCAAGAAAGCCCTTTACCCCTCGTGAGGTACATGTTCAAGTGACTCATTCCATGCCACCCCAGAATATTGAGATTTTCAAATCATTGGAGGATTGGGCGGAGAACAACATATTGGTGCACCTGAAGCCTGTTGAGAAATGTTGGCAACCACAAGATTTTCTTCCAGAACCTTCATCAGAGGGTTTCTATGAGGAGGTTAAAGAGCTGAGAGAGCGCTCTAAGGAGATTCCTGATGATTATTTTGTTTGCTTGATTGGAGATATGATTACGGAAGAAGCTCTTCCCACGTACCAAACAATGCTAAACACCCTTGATGGCGTCAGAGATGAAACCGGTGCGAGCCTTACTTCGTGGGCTGTCTGGACCAGGGCATGGACTGCTGAAGAAAACAGACATGGTGATCTTCTTAACAAGTACCTATACTTGTCTGGAAGAGTGGACATGAGACAAATTGAGAAGACAATTCAATATCTTATCAGTTCTGGAATGGTAAGCTCTCTCAACATGCAGATATTGCTTACGGATTTACTTTTCACAGAGGTGCACTCTTTGGCTTGACAAATCTACATGACATGAGATTTTTCCAACTTATCATCTTTTTAGATAATGATCCATCTTAAAACTTAAATACTCACATTTTGCTCCACTCTTATCTTTTTGTTAACTTTTTCTATGTCACACTAGCGGTTGAACATTAAAATGCTTCTTCTTTCATTATTCGCTAAATATTTTTTATCTGATTATAAATTGTTTATTACTCACATTTTGCACAACTCTTATGTTTTTGTTAAACTTTTCTTAATCACACTAGCGCCCATATACAATTTGACAAGCAGCTGAGCATTAAATTGCTTGTTCTTTCATTATCCACTAAATACTTGTTATCTGGTTTTAAATTTCTTTGTAATTGCTTCGGGATATGAAAGTGCTTTGTCATTTGCAGGACCCCAGAACCGAGAACAACCCATATCTTGGTTTCATCTATACTTCATTTCAGGAACGAGCGACGTTTATATCCCATGGGAATACTGCAAGGCTTGCTAAGGGGTATGGGGATCTCAAATTAGCACAGATATGTGGGATAATAGCATCCGACGAGAAGCGCCACGAAACAGCATACACTAAGATAGTTGAGAAGCTCTTTGAAATAGATCCAAATGGTACTCTTCTTGCATTTGCTGATATGATGAAAAAGAAAATCTCCATGCCTGCTCATCTGATGTACGATGGCCACGACGATAACCTCTTTGAGAACTTCTCATCAGTGGCCCAGCGGCTGGATGTCTACACGGCCAAGGATTATGCAGACATATTGGAGTTCCTTGTCGCAAGGTGGAAAGTAGGCGAGTTGACAGGCCTCTCGGGCGAAGGGAACAAAGCCCAGGACTTTGTGTGCACTTTAGCTCCAAGGATCAGAAGGCTCGAGGAGCGAGCACAGGGAAGGGCCAAGAAAGCACCTGCCATACCTTTCAGTTGGATTTTTGGCAGAGAAGTCCAGCTATAAAATCAGCAAGACATTGTGCCATCAAACTAGCTGTGCAAGAAATCATCCCATGTCCTGTGAACGCGAGTAAATGAGAATCTATCGTATCATCGAGTCCAAGTCCACGTGAGCATTGTCGTTGTAGATACTCCTCAATCTGTCACTAGTGTCATCTTGTGTTTAGGTGCACTAGCTAAGTCAGTCATCAGAGTTGGAAAAGCTTTGCTTGATGTTTTCTTTTCTTAACCTGTGAACGAGTGACTGTTTTACTTCAGTGCAATAATAGATGCATGTGGGTTTATGTTTTGTTACCTTTTCTAAGTGTCTTTTAAAAGTGGTAATTACAAAAACTTGCTTTGAGGTGATTTACTGGGATGTTTATCTGATTACTTCAACTCTAATTTGTATTATGTTATAACTAAAAGGAAGGGAAGCTTTGATATAATGGTAAAATTTTACCCGTATGATCTGGTAATCACTAATTCGAATAGTGAAAATTTTTTTTTAGTTAAAAGTATTTGAATCGCGGAAATAATCTTATGCCATAGACCTACTTCATGCACCACCAGACTATCCTTTTTTTAGTTTTAAGGATTTTGCCTTAATATGCAAAATAAGGCCTATTTTATCTTCATATCAACTCAATAACAATTTTTATATTTTCTGTGAACTCTTGATGCATATAATATCCATTGCAATTGCAGACTATATCAATTAAAATGGAAAATAAAATGGAATCAGGAATACATGCTTAGACAGGATACTGAATTGGAGAATGTTCTAATTAGGAAGATAAACACGGTGGAAATTTTTCATGTTAAGTTTCCTCCTGCAACTTGGGCATTTCTTCTGTGTCCGTATGGAGAGCTTTGTGCAGGCCATACAGAAAATATGCCCGCAAATAGTCGATGCTGCTTCGACCAACTCCTCCATGCAGATCGGGCAGGTGAAGGGCTTTTCAAGTATTTTTGTCAGATTGGGCTCTGGAGTCATCAATCTCTTCCTCTGTAATTTCATAGAAAGAATCAAGATTGAATTGCATAGAGCACATGCAGTAACATGAATCATGTTGCAGGCCTTGAATAGTTGGACATGAGCATCTTTTGACAATGATGATGAATCAAGTTTGAGACTTAGAAATGAAAAAACAGAACAATTTGCCTATTTTACCAAAGGGAGCACTGAGTGTTTTCAGAATTCATGAGAAATGCTAAAATTCGTGTTGAGATATTGATCTCAATGAAAAATTTGAAACTTGCAGAAGGCAAGTGGAGTTTCAAGCTCCACTCAGTTTCAATATAATTGTGACAAAATCTTTCAGGAATGAAAGATGGCAATTTCAATGGTGAAGGATCTCAAGTAACTACGATTACTGATGAAATAGGTTGTTTGCTAGTGCCGTGTTCCAATATTAATGGGGGGTGCATTGTTTCTTCGCTATTTTTTTCTCATCTGCCTATGTTTAATCTTCTGCCTCAAATCACATTTGAGCTATTGCAGAAAGTAGTTATAATCGTGGCCACATCTCAAATCCTCTTCTTCAGTTTCACATTTCAGAACAAGGTTCATCCAATATGACCTGTTATAAGATTTTATACTAATTCAAAAATTAGCATTAAACTTAAGTTTCATATCGACACCTATCAGAAGCCAGTATTTTAAATTCAAGGATCACTAGTCAAGTTAAATTAAAACAATGCCTTGGTCGTTTAGTCACTTGAATAACTATGAAATATAATTGTTTAAGTATTCCTTCAGAAGATAAGCAAGCAACTGGAACGTTATTTAGAAAACGCATAAAAGAAATGAACAATAGTATGAAAACAGGACTATTATTATAGCAAAGTTAAAGATCAAGAACAATAGCAATGCCTCGTACAAGGAAAACAAGTGATTACCTTAGTGTCATGCCCTTCTTCCAAATCAATATAGGCATCACAGTCGATACTTTTCCTGCTAGGTGAGCTTTCAAGTGGTCTCTTGTGTGCATTAAAGGATGAGCGTGCAACTTGTTCCTCTGTAATGACTGAAAAATAGGTGGACATCAGGAAAGAAACCTAGATAAAAATGAAAAATAACATGTATGAGTTCTACGATACAACATTCAAGATAATATCGATTGGCATCTTCATGATTGCATCTCATTCTTATAAATAAAAGTTCCTAGATATAGACTAGACTGGACAATATACTAATCTCAATTTTGTTGACTGGAAACAGAAGTATATTAACCAAAGTCATCATGAACACACACACGCGCTAATTCATTGTTTCAACTAGTCCTCATCTTGCAAGGAATCTGCAAATTAGATGTTACTTCTAATATCAAATCATACTGAAAAGAGTCAACATTATCTCAATTTTCAAGTTAGAAAGATGTCTCCATAGTGACAACAAGGCTAAAAGGTTCCTTAGAGAGTGAATAATTGTAATATTGTTTTACAAATGCTACATTCTACAAGATTCTAAATGCACACTAGTTCTTATAGCACTGTGCTCTCATGATTCTCTATCAAAGATAATGATAGCATATGTTGACCTGATCTGCTCAGATTCAACTCCAGATCATCAGCTACGATCGCTGTCACTGGTTGTTTCCCTTTGGTATGATGCATCCCCAAAGAAAATGAGTTTAACTGATAAGAAAAAAAAGAACATGGAAGAAGGATAAGCATAAAGAATAGATAGATCAATAAAATCAACCATGAAGAGCATATTTTAAAATACTAGTTAAGTCGTAGGTAGCAACTATTTGGCATTGTCTACATCAATATAATCCCACCATTAAGCTATATCTAATGTGACAGATCTATTAGTATCCAAATCATTTAGATGTCTCTAATTATTAAAATAGTTTTTCTTTTGATTCTCACAAGTTGTTGCCTTGTGACCTAGACATTATGGGTTCGAATCTCGAAAATAGCCTCTTGCAAAGCAGCGTAAGGCTACGTGCAATAGACTCTTGCCTTGGACTCCACATTGGCGTAAGCTTCATGCATCAGACTACCCTTTATTTCTCCCATTTTTAAATTCAACTTACTTGTGTTCCTATTTGAAAAGGAAAAAAAATGGTATATGTATTCCTATAAAAGTACTAATTCACATATTCCCCTTGAAAATTTAAATTAGAAAATTTATCATTGTAAACATATAGGCTATCATATATGTCATGGAAAGTCTCACTCAGAGTAGTAATATCTTGATCATAAATGAAAACAAAGTTCTTTAAGTCTTAAACATTGTATAGCTGTCATTTAATTTGTTTATTGATTGATATTTTTATCATAAATCATCTCTTTGTTTTATTCTATTATTTAGTATTTGGGATAGGATTTGATTGCAAAAAAAATGATAAAAGGGAATAGAAATCCTCAATAGAAGCAGAATGTGATAGAAAGAGAAGAAAGACAAAATTAAATAATTGATATTATAAAATTTTAGGTATATAAATTTTCACAAATATCAATATGATTTATTAATATTAACTGGGTGTTCAATTTTGTTGGTGTTATTCTTGAGATATCTGTATATGCAGAAGGATATATATATGCAATACTACATCAAAGACGTATGCTATCTCATAATTTTAAAAAGATAAATCATAATATTTATATTTTAACAAGCACATATCATCTTAAGTTATTCTATTTTGTTTGATGTCTACTAGGACTATATACCTAATTGCTCTTACCTCATATCTAACTGAACATTCTCATAATATACTAACCTTTTGTGTGAGTGAGTATCTTAATTGCTAACCTCTAAAGCATGGCTGACAAAACTTATCTTATATATATATTTTTAGCCTAAGGTTAACCTAGTGATCATAAAAATAAACAGAAAAAACAACTCTCATTTTATAAACCTAATCTTTAGACCATCGATATCATCTTTAGTCCAACTCTTTAAGTGCAAGAATTCCACACCTAGGTTTAGGATCACTAAGCTTTAGAACATGTTGAAATTAAGAAATAAGAACTTAAAGAAACCCAAACAGTGTGATGTAATGAAAATCATGGTCATGTGAGAGGGTTTAACACAATGAATTATTCTGCATAGATAAGTCTCATAAGATTTATGTTTGATATACTGAGCAACCGTTTTGTTCAATCAAGGAATTCTACAACAATAGAGAAAATTATACCACAATCATGAGAAAGCTATCACAAATCTTATAAGACATGGCACCCTCAAAAAACATATGAATAGTCAATCAACTAAGAATTACCATGGGAAAGCCTCCTGAGGATGAAAGAGTAAGATCTTCGTCCTGTATCTCTTCTACATCAATGATAGAACTTGGTCGGGCAGACGATTCTACATCAAAAGCAGCAGAAGTCCCCTCCGAGAAATACCACTCTATAGGAAGAGAATTAAGGTCTAGATCCCGAACCATCTTGCCTCCGGTCCTATCCGGCAAGTGTTTCATCATGTCCAGGCCTGATTACCTACATACGCTAGGAAAAGAAAGACAGAAGTGCACGATCAGTACATCAACCAGAATGAATTGTAGAACTATACAACTACAAAAGCAGAGATGATTTTTGGCCTCTTAATTCTCGCAATTCCGAATCCGAATATAGGGTGAAAGTAAATCTGCAATCCTAGATAGTTTTTAAAAAAATCGTACTACCAATAAAGCAATACTTTCCAAAGTTGCAACTCGATTACGCCATCTAAATCCGAAACCAACAAGAAGACGAAAAGAAGAAAAAATTAGAAGCGCAAGAGGCGAACCGAAAAGGGGCAATTGGAATCCAAGCGATAAGCGGACGCCAAACGACGAAAAACTCGCAGACGATCCAAGATAACCCCCCAAAAGATCAAGACTTTTATACAAAATACAAAAAAGAAAAAAAAAAGAAAGAAAGAAGATGATGATGGAAAGAAACCATACTTACCGGCTACAGGCGATAAAAAAATCGGCGCCGGATGGAGAGGAATCGAGAAGCTCCTCAAAGAATTCCTCCGATTGGAGGTTTTAGGGTTTGAATCGGGAAGGAAAAGAGGCATTTTGGCGATCGAGGACGTTAATAGCCGGCGGAGCAGGGGACCGGATGGGTTTGAGGTCAACGCACCCGTTTGGAAGCTTCCGACCACCGTTGGGTTTTAGCCACGTGTGCCTGTTCGTTAGATCAACGGTCTTATGCATGCGCGCAAGTCGAACGTGTTTAATTATTGCCTGAAATTAATATTCTAATTATTGATTTAAAATTAAAATCTTAATTATACCGTTAATTTACCTTTTTTGGAGGCTTCCTTTTTTTTTTTTTTTTTGAAAAAACCCAGAAACTTTTGTATTTGAAAATTCAGAGTTATATTTTTTTTAATATCAACATTTATTTTTAAAGATAAGTATATTTTCCCTAAAAATTAAAATCTATAATAAAAATGTGAAAAATATAGATTTAGTATCATAATTTATTATGTGAAAGTATATCGAGACGGTCGACTTTATATATATTAAGACAGTCGGATAGTCAGTTGATTCTAATATATCAGGATGGTCATCCCTATATATATTTGAGCGGTTAGACATATATTGGGGTGGTCGGCTCTAATATATCGAGACGGTCAGCCCTACATATATTGAGGCGATCGGATAGTCGGTCGACTCTAATATATCGGAGCGGTCAACCTTACATATATTGGAGCAGTCGAACAGTCATAAATTGTTATGCAATTTCACTCATGTGCGTAGCAATTTAACTCTTCTGCTATGCAATTTCACTCCTCTGCATAACAATTTCACTCATCTGCATATATTGGGGTAGTCACCCTAATATATTTTCTCTAAAAATTAAATTCTATAATAAAAATGTGAAAAATATAGATTTAGCATCATAATTTACTATGCGAAAGTATATCGAAGCGATCGGTTCTACATATAATAGGACGGTCGAATAGTCGGTCGACCTTAATATATTGGGATAGTCGAGCTCTATATATATTGGAGCGGTCAGAACATATATTAGAACGGTCGGCCTTAATATATTGGAGCGGTCGGTCCAACATATATTGATATAGTCGGATAGTCGATCAGTCCTAATATATCAAGGCGGTGGACCCTACATATATTAGGACGGTCGGACGGTCATAAATTACTATGTAATATCACTCCTTGTGACACATAACAATTTCACTCTCCTATGTAGCAATTTCACTCATCTACATATATTGGAACGGTCTCCTCTAATACATCGAAACGGTCAAATAATTGGTCGGATAGTCCATCAAATAATCGATCGATCCTAATATATCGAGGCAAAAGGTTAAATATCCTTTATTTTTAAAAATATTAAAAGATCAAATATCCTCTTTTGGAAAAAGAAATAACTTTACTGTGAGAAAGTTAAAAGGTTTATATTTTCATATATTATTTTCTAAAAAATAAATTTAAAAATAGGAAACTTTAATGAAGCAAGTCAACATTTTATTTTTCTTTTATTAAAAATTTATTTTAATATTATTTAAATTGGATCCTAATTAAATTATTAGCTTATCCTAATTACTGGCCCACATGGGTCACGTGACGCACTCTCGCCACGCCGTTCCAGTCAAAAAAGAGGGCCACGTTCCAAAACCCGGACATCCCAAACTTTTTCTACTCGAATTTCAACCTGCTATATTAGTGAGCTCCTATCAAGGGCTCCACAAGCTAATATCCTTATAAAAAAAGTGGGTGGCAACTATGAGTACACCGTCATCCCACACTCAACAACTCCCGTAACGGCTCACTTGTCGAATCGGTTTCCGAAGAAGTCAAACCCGGATCCGATTATCAAACAGTCACCGCAACCGTCGCAACTCCCGACGCTTCTCCCATCCGGATCCGAATCAGAATCCGAATCCGTTAACAACAACCACCGGCCCCAAAATCTTTGTTTTTCTATACCCCTCGAAGAAAGCTTATTCACCATATTGCCATGCTGCTCTCAGACTTCATTCAGTTCAATGGAGTGGCATTATCGAAAATTAATGAAATAACGACCCCAATTTAAATTTCACAAAACTATTTTTTTTTTACTGGTTACCACTCCATTTTGAACGCCTTCCTCTCGTCTAGCCGAATCCACCGCCGTCAGAGAGGCAAAGGAGTGACACTGCTCCATGATTACAATCTCACTCGAAGGCAGTGATCTACGATCGGATTTGAGTTGTTTCGGGGCGTGAATGCCTGGAATCTGAAGGCGATGGAGTTCGACGATGGCAACGACACCGGTAACAAGTAGGTTTCTTCGGTCTCTGCTTTAATCAAACTATTTTTTGCGATTTATTTGCTGGCGGTGCTGTTTGATGTTACTTCAAGCGAGACGCGGGTGGAAAGGCGATACCTGATCTGTTGCATTGGCGATTTCTTTGAGATTTTCGGCTAGCTGTTTAGATCTGATCTTGTTTCTTAGTTCCCCCAATTTTTTTCGCCGCGGTCATTCTGCAAGTTCTTACCTTTTTGTTCTTTAGGGATTCGGCCTTGTATTTTTATGCACATCTATGCTTGAATCACTTCCTCAAAACTTTTTCTTTCTTTCTTAACTCGGTGGCTAATCGCCTATGCTTGTTATCGAACTAAACATTTTATTTTATGATCAATCCACTTCCTTAAAACTTGTTTTTTTACCTCTCAACTCGGTGACTGAAAGCCTATGGTTTGTATTGAACTAAGCATTTTATTTACTGGTTAAGCCACTTCCATTTGTCGTGTAGTTGATTTTGTTTGATCTGTTCTTTCTGTCGTCTAGTTGCTATGGACCTGGCAGTCCATTCTGTTTAATCTACTGCCTCTCTTAGTAAACAAAATTTTCATTGCTAATATTGATTAATATAAATCCGTTTGCCATGGTTATCTGTTCTTGTCATAGCATTCATAATCTCCCTGTTCAGTTGCAGTGGGATATGGGAGTGGCAAGGAGACGAGTATAGTCTGCAGAGAGACACTAGAAACGGTTTGTTGCTTTGGTAATTTGTGAAATAAACTACCTGTTTTGTCTGTCTTATGGTCAATGAATTCCACAGAATTGCCTCACTTGTTCTGGGATAAAATTAATCAAAATGAAGATGATTTGTTATACATTCTGGATGAGCACACTCCAATAAAAGATTGTGCAGACTTGGGGCACTTACTTTCTGATCTTGGAGGTATTAACCTTCTCTATGATACTTGGTTTGTTGCTTTGGTGTTGAACTTTGGATGCAAAAGGAAATTTGTATTCAGGTGATGCTACCAAGGGGTGGGAGGAGTGTAGAGACTCCATGCAACTCAAAAGAAGGCGCATGCTTCAGTTCACTTCCGACGCTGGTGAACCTCCAAATGAAGAAATGGCCTCGGCGTTACTGAAAACGAAGGTCAGTCTTCTGAGTTACCCATGCTGATTGATTGACTATCTTCATTGTCGTATATTCGGTTTTTTGGGGGGATTCTTTCTAACTAAATCTTATGGATTATTAGGCAACAATAATGGAAGATGAGATTGCTGAAAGTTTAGAGTGTACCGCACAGTGGGCTTCAGCCTTCTCTGGTTTGTGTTCCTTTAACATTATGAAATGTTTTGTTCATCTGCATTTTGGTACTAACATTGTAACTCTTTTAGAAGAGAGGTCTGGTTTGGATCAATCATCAGATGGGTGGCTAGTAGATTGCTTGAATGATAGCGAGATGCAGTGCAGCCCCGATGAAATGTGTGGAAATTTTGACTTTTATGTTTGTGATATATCTGCTACCATCTCTTATAAAATGCATGTCTTAAAATCATTAACATCTTCTCACAGGAACACTATTGTGGCCTTCAATCAACAAGCTGATATTTCTGGTCTGCTCATAACCTTTACAAGTCTTCACTGATTCATTTTTCTCTAAAAAGATGCCTAACTCATGGTTTCTTGCTAACTTTTCATCTGTCTATAGAGTATTATCAAGATTCACCTGCAATGGAGACTGATACGATGCTTGAGACTGCTGCTCCAATTAATCTGAAGGTTTCTAAGGGTATGCTCTCTCCATGATTAGTTGCTCATTAAAACCTCTATGCAGATAGATACCCATGATTGCTACTGGAATTTTCTCATAATCTGTTTTTATTTCAGGTAAGAAGTCTTGTATCAGAAGTCCAAGAAAGTTGACGACTTCAGTTGCTTATCCTTTTGCACTTATAAAACCTTGTGGAGTTCACGGCGATCTGACATTGAGCGACATAAATCAACGAATTCACGCTCCGCCGCCTTCAAAATTAAAGCATGTGAAGGACGAGGATCCTTTTGATTTGTATCCGACATCGGCTTTTTCTGGGAAACCTGTGGTTGTGAAAACAAAAATTCGCACTGAAGGTGGACAAGGTAGCATTACAATCACGAGAACCAAAGGTTAGTGGACAAGGCAGCTCTGAATGTTGCCTCGATATGATGTCCTCATGCATATAACTTGATGAATTGTCATGTAAGCTCTAGCCAGGTTTTGCATTTGTCACTGGGAAGAATTTGATGAACTTCTTGTCTGTGAGGCTTGTGCTTCACTCTGTCTTATTGTTTTGTCGTGCAGCTATTAATACTGTGCACCTCTTTTGGGGCTTATGGTTGAGTTAATGAACCATTTTGTAAATAACATTGAGCAGCTATCTTGTAGGGTAATCCTTTCAGACTGTAGCTACCCTTGGTTTACTTGTTTACATAATACAGTTGGTTTTTGCTCGTTTGTGTTTGTTTTCGAGGATTCAGATGTCGACTATGAGAATAGTTTGGCATTTGAACTAGCAATTTGCTGGGGGATGAGCTGATGCATGGATTATGGTTTGTGATATGGTATAACAATAAGCTAAAAAGCCCACAAACTTCCCTCTACCCTTTTCCTTATTTGATCAAGAACTTGATTGTGTATAAAGTTCATTCATAGCCAACGGTGCCAACACATTCATCATCGACAGGGGCAGTGATCGATGTCACAAGATATCCATTGATAAATTAAGTCGCATCACATGAACAGAATGCTGTTTTATGCATCTGAACCATTCTTCATTTGTTTCCAGAGTCCATGACTAACATAATACACTTTATAGATCCAAAACCTATATGACATACGACTGTCATCATGTGTAAGAAGGGCACAACAAAACATAATAATGGTGTTGAATTGGAATACAATTTAGCCTACGAGAAAAATACTTATCAGTGAAGTTTACTTCCCTTTCTTTTCGCGTCACAATGGAGGGTAGAAGTATGAAGACAAGGAGAATCCAAGAAAGAGAAGGCCACCAATGGTGGCGACTGTTCTTTGTGAGATTTTGGATGCCAACAAGCTCCCTCCGATAACCGCCAATGATGTGCATATCGTGTGACCCAAAGTTGCTCCAACAGCAACTCCAATTGCATTCTTGTGAGTTGCCAACTGCAAGACCCAGTAATTGTAGAGATGATAAAGTTCTCAAAGAGTTTGAGGAAGTAGCGACTAATATATTATATGCAGATCCTTCATACTATTCTTTGTAACTTTGTTTTATATTTTTCAAAGGTTTTTTACTAGCACAAGATGTCTAGATTGTTTCTTGTAAATTGGCAGAAAGTCTTCCGGATCTAAGTCACTTACCATGAGATCAAACAGCTATACGTCTATTATTACGAATAAACAAGAAAAGACAATCAATGCAAAGATGTACATATAATTTACCCGTAAATAGTCCAGGAGCTTAGATGAAGACGAACAAGGAAGGGAAGCAGAGTGAAGGAAAATGAATTTTACTTGGACAGACCCACAAGATGGAGATGTGGGAGAGGGAAAAGATCACAAAATTATACGTAATTTCTATCCAAATGAAACTAAACTAAATCACCAGCCTTCAACTACTTTGAGATTCCAATGCATGATGCGAACCACAATACAGTTATACAGATAGAAGGATAAAGCTAGATGCAGTTTAAGATGCGATGACTCACCGCGATGGTTGCTATTTGGCTGCGATCTCCCCATTCAGCCAAAAAAGTTAAAATAAATGACTGCAAACAGAAGGTAATTATCAATATTCCATTGGATGTAGAAGCATCAAGATAGCGAAATCATCATAGTATTCAAAAGCACCATCACTCAACATTCAACAGTCCCTACAAACAGTTATATTGTATCTAAAATCAGACTAGACAAATACAACCAGTTAACCTTGTTTAAGGGGCCAAGCCCCTCCGATGGACCAGTACAAGAATTCTGATTAAACAGAATTAAGTTAGTTCAAAAATGGTGAAGCAGTGAGATCACTAATTCAGCCTGTCCAATTTAGTAAACACTGCATGTGTAATACACACAGAAAGAAAAGGGTACAAAACATGTGACAGAGAAGAAATTGAAAGAGCAAAAGAAAACATGTAGAAACTTAAGATTATCCGCAGGTTAATAAGCACGATAACAAAAGATCAAACCTCCAAGAATATTGGTGTGCAGAATCTGGTAAAGAATTGTCGCAATGTAGATTTTCCTTGCCCAGACTCCAGCTTCTCTTCCACCTGAATTAGTTTGATCAGTGAATTCAACTAAAAGCTTCTACCTTTATAAGGGTTAGTACAATGCAATAGCTATAATTCAATCTTCTAATTTGAAATGAGTACGCCAATAAAAAGTGTAACACTGAGAGCTATCCATTATTCCACAGCATTCAATATTAACTGCACAGCAAAGACATCTTCCTGCTCTAATGACAGGTTTAATTACAGTAACTGTAAGAGATTAATTAATTTTGAAGAAAATCAGCAGAATTGTAAAGTGCTAGCAATTCACTACTTTAGACAACTTTACTGTTTCAGATATAACTAACTGCCACATATGATTGCCTTTCTTGGCTAAGCATAAGAACAAAGAGAGAAGAGACACAAGAGTTTCCCTAAAATGGCTACGAAGAGCATTTGGAAGAAACAACCCAAAGAGAGTGATGAACACAGAAATAAAGGATAACTGAAGATGCCAATCACTTTTTTTAACATTTCTAAAAAATCAGAAAATTGATTTGAGCAATATGCAAAAAGAAAGTTTAAGTAGAAGTCAGCAAACAGAGAAGCGGAAGACAGAGCTCAATAATCAAAAACCACTGCAAGTGATTTCTATGGAGAAGCATTTACTTTGAATTTTGATTTTATTCAAATGAAAGTTCCCATTTCATTAGGCTTTACATGTCAAATTTGAATAAAAAATAATACATGAAAGTGATTTATAAGCTCTTTTTTATATATCAAAATGACACTCAAAGTCAACAAACTTATCATCTTATACCAACAAAAATTATAAAAAAACAAGGTTGCAAGACAACTATCATGAGTGACAATATTTTACTTTTACAAACAGATATACTCTTATGCTCTATTTTAACCAAGGGTTAGATGCATAGTGAAGATATATTATAATATGCAAAATTAAATGTATTATGACCAACAGGATAAGAGCAATAGCATATAGAAAGTTTCACAAAACACCAAGAAGAATTAAATTTTGAACTAAGGGGAAAAATTTTTAAGCCTCTAAACCACCTTCTCAAAAATGTAGAATCCTAACACCATAAAGAAATAAAGCTACAATTTTAAGAGGAAAAAGACATGTAAATTGAGTTAAAGAAAATATATTGAAGTAGCATACCTCCTCTATTTCCTTCTTCTGTGATGCCTTGGAATCTGATCTCCAGGCAATGTATAGTAATCGCAGACCAAAAAATGCATAAAGCACTGAATGGAATAAAGAAAATGTTGATAGTATCAAAATGAGCCAAACAACTGCAATACATTGGTCACTAAGTTTGCAGTTATCTTTTTCATTCAAGGTGTACATGGACTAAGAACGTTTTTGATGGTTGAGAACTACAACATTTGACTACATGGCTGGAACTTTTTTTTTCTTAAGCAGAAAATAACAGTCAGAGAAACCAAAGAAAAACAACTAGCAAAGAAGAAATGATATATCAAGCGAGTAACATATGCTGAGTCATGCCTAGTTAAATGCATTCTCAAAGGTAAGGCAAAGAACCATGACAAAAATATTTCTTTTTTTTTTTCATTATGCTTTAATCAGTCAAGCCTCATGATCAAGAGACAAAAGTAACAAGTTTCAGTTTAAGATGCAAATATTTGTATTATTGATTCAATTGAACTTCATATTTCTATACATAGGAAAATGTATAAATCACAACTGCACCTAACAACAATTGTATAAGTAATACAATGCGGAACAGCATTAATTTATAATGTCAATATTTGCCTTACAAGTGAAGCAACATAACTTATTTTATCAAAGATTTACAAAGGACTGAATTAACTTTTATATGGCATTTAACAGAATTTGAGAAGAAAACATAATTTATCCTTTGAATATATCTTTGTAAGAAAGTAGATGCAAATCCTTACTACATGTGCATATCATAGAATACCAAAATCAGGTTGTGGATTCTGGCTTTCCTAAATTTTGCTACTAGTTAAACGACATCAACAAATTCCTTATAGTGTACTCATGGTTCCATATTGTCTTCAAGCAAAACCATTAGTAGCACCGATGGGCATTACATGACTGATTTTGAGGTCAAGAATGCATTTCACATCGTCTGCATCAATAATTGCAGTTTGAAGAAGATAGCCTGAATGCTGAATGGACTGATTCACCAGCAACAAAGAAAAAATCTGGCAAGATTGACAACTACGATAAATTGGTGTTCCATGCCGTTTGGTTCTTCAATATGCAGACTATATTCCACCAGTAAAGTGGGAGATTAAGTGGCTAGGACATTTCCAGATTCAGTCTTTATTATTGATGCGCGGGCAAGGGGGCAAGGGAGAAGAAACCACTTTTCATCAAGGATTAAAGATAAAGTTGGAGAGAAACATTTGATTTTTTTTTTTCTTCTTCTTTTTTAGCAACAACTGAATTCAACCAAAATTGGAAGATTGCAAAAACTAAATGATGAGTTTACCTGTAGCAGCACTATTAGTGTGCTTCCTCGATATTAAATTTGGCACAATCCTACCAAGTCCAGTTGAAAGTACCTATAAACAGGCAAAGTAAAACAATCCTTTTAGTTTTCACAACACAATAAACTAGAGCTGGAGAAAAACAAGTGGAGAAGAACAAATATCTCTGATTACCGTCATCACAACAAGGGCACTGAGTGCACCAGACAGGACAATCGACTTTGGATGACGCATTGCCATAAGAGCCGCAATTATAAAGGTCTCGTCCCCAATCTTCCGAAAACGAACTCTTATGTTAGTAGAAAATAGTTGATACGAAAAACATTATCAGAACAATGACCAGTGAGCACACACCTCACTGACAACGATCATGGACAAGCTAGAAAAGAAAGCATCAAAGACACCCAACCCCGTTTGTTCCAGGGAAACAACTCCTTCCCAACTTTCATCATCATCTTTCTTCAACGGGCGAATTAGCATCTGCGGTAAGCGGAGGAAATAAACCGTCCCAAAAATTTAAACCCCCCCAAAAATCATTTTTATGACCAGTAACTTGTAGCACACAAAGATCTGCTCACTTTTGCGCGTCGATCCAACGGTTTGGCCACGACGGCCGAGTTGTTGTCTCCACCATCGGTCTCCGACTCCTGAAACGTAACAAGGTCACGGAACTTTTTCAGCTAAGCATCAAGCGGCGATTCGAAGGAGAAAGAGAAGGATTACCTGAGCCAAGGCCGCCAAACAAGTCGAGACGATGAGAAGGAACAGCGCGATCGAGGAGAGCTCAAATCCGGTGCAGGCCCTTCCCATCGCACCGGATCTGAAACCCTAGAAGTTGATCGATCGCTCGCGGTGAGAACGAAGGAGGAGGAAGAAATCGCGTAGATCTGCTTCTTAAGCGAAGCCGGTCCTCGTTTCGCATCACATCTAATTAAATAGTGCGATTGGTCAAGTAGTTCTTAAAATATTTTGTAATAAGCAATTTGTTTTAATTTAAAATAGAATAATAATTTTTCGATATATTTATTTTCCAAAAAAATAAAAAATATATGAATAAAAACAACCTAATAAATTTTTCTAATAAAAATATCTTTATTTCAATATTATTATAGCAGCTAAAAATAACTAATACAACATATAACACTTACAAAATAGTTACTACAAGAGAAAAAATAAACTAAATCAAAAAATTTATATACTATTAATTTTGTAAAAATTATTTAAATTCAATCTAAATTATATCACTGTAGTAATTATTTAATTTTAATGGATGAAATTAATTATCATAATATGTGATAGGCGTCGTTTTGACTTTTTTAACAAAATGTGTGCCTTTTATTTTTTTTCCCATGCTTTTTTTTTGTTAAAACACAACTAGCATCTAGCGGGCCAATCATCTCCTGCCACGCAGACTCTCACGTCGCAACACGTTTCCTAACCCATTCGGTAGATCTCCACTAGCAGCCCACGTGGCGTGCTTAACGGTGACAGTCATTCCAACCGTTATTTACTGAACAATATAGTTTGATATTGCACACTCAAGAAGATTTAATTTAAAATATTGTTAAAATATTTAAAATTATTAATAATTTTTAATTGATCTTAAAATTTTTAAAATTATTTTAAATTATAATCATTATATTCTTATGAGCCTCCTAAGTATAACTATATCATAGAGCTACACTCCACAATTTAAATTAAGAGATATAAATTTTTAAAATATTTATAACTTTAAAATAATTTGAGATAAGCTCATTAAAGTAGTTAGATCTGTTATACTTATTTACCAATATTATTTAAAAAAATTTAAAATTTTCATTTAGATCATGAATTTAAAATTTTGAATATTATAAAATCATCAATAAATTTTGAACAAAAACTCATTTATGATTTTAAAAACCTCATTATCATTTTAAATACAAATTATTGTTTTTTTGAGAGTCTCTTGAATATAATCATGCTTTCAAACTTAGATTTTATAGCCTAAAATAAGATATATTAATTTTTTAAATTTAAGACAATTTGATTCAAGTTCCTTAAAAGACCTAAACTCATCGTACTTACTCATTAATACTATCAAAGAATTTTTTTGACTTTCTTGGTTCAAACCATGCTAAAATTTTAAAATTTTAAACATTATAAATTATCAATGAATTTTTGATAAAAACTCATTGATGATTTTAAAAACCTCTCAATCACTTCAAATTATGATGATTACATTCTTAAAAATTCTTGAGTGTAATCGTGTCCTCAAACTTAAACTCCACTATCTAATTAAGATATATGAATTTAAAAAAAAAACTTATAACTTTAAGATAATTTAAGATAAATTTATTAAAAGATCTAGACTTATCATACTTATTCATCAATACCATCAAAGACTTCTAAAACTCTCCTAATTTGTTAAAAATTTAAAATTTTAAACACTATACAACTATCAATAAGTTTTGATCATTTTAAATCAAAATTATTATACTTTTAAAAACCTCCCAAATATAATCATACACCTAAATTATACCATATAAATTAGTCTAAATTAAACTAATTTAAAAGATACTTATTTTTAAAATATTCGCAACCTATAAAATCCTAATCAAACCGTACACCAACCAGTCTAAGAAGGACCTTGGTTTGGTGGAGTCACGTGTAAATCTAATCGGCACGACTCAATTCACGAGCGTAGGGACCATACCATGATTGATTGCCGTGCATGATTGCCAGTTGAGTAACGATAAGTTGAACGACTTTGTTCGCGAGCATAAGGCCGCACCACGGCTTCTTTAGCCGCCGCGCATGGTTCCGTTCTCAGCAAGAAACCAAGCGTCTGCTTCACGCCTCCGCTCGCCACCGACGATGTCCTCACGATCGCTCGCCTCCTCCTCTCTCCTCCTCTTCTTCCTGCTCCATTTCTCCTCCTCCGCCGCCGCCGCCGGCGGCAACGACAATCTGACGGCCTACCAGGTCCTCGCATCGTACAACTTCCCGCCGGGCCTTCTCCCCCAGGGCGCACTCGGCTACAACCTCGACGCCTCCACCGGCGCTTTCTCCGCCTACCTCAACGGATCCTGCAGCTTCTCCCTTGAGGGATCCTACCAGCTCCACTACAAATCCACCATCACCGGCGTCATCGCGCCCGGACGCCTCTCCGACCTCCGCGGCATCAGCGTCAAGGTCCTCCTTTTCTGGGTCAACATCATCGAGGTCCGCCGCCTCACTGACTCCCTCCGCTTCTCCGTCGGCGTCGCTTCCGCCGACTTCGCCGTCAGCAACTTCTTCATCTCCCCCCGCTGCGGCTGCGGGTTGAACTGCTCCGACGACGACGTTTCGCATGAATCTATCCGATTGCCCCTCCGTCTTCCTGGCCGCCACCAGGGTGCGGTAAGCTATACTTGAGAACTGTTAGGATAAATGTCAATTAGGGATTTGTATCTTACCCTAAAATTTGTGATCCTTATCTTCACCTAAAGATTTCACTTTAACTGTGTATCAATGTCGAATCAGAGTTGAATCAATGTCGAATCAGAGCTGAGTAATCTCTGATTTTCTAGTAAAATAAGGAATGATTTCACTTTAGCTATGTGCCCAAGTTGAATCAGAGTCCGATTATCTAGTAAACTGGGGAATTGTTATGTAAGTTCAGTGCTTTACTGTGCTTGAAATGCTAGTAAAACAGGCAGTGGTTGCTTCTACTCGTGATCTTTATCATCACCTACCTTACCTTAATAGACAGAAGTATCACTATTTCTCAAATTTAAACTATTAGCCTCATTTTTATTTGTATCATAATAGGATCCATCAGTATTCAGTTTCATTCATCATCGTTCTAGTTTTCACTAGTTGAACAAGGAAGGATTTTAGTATAACTATGTACAATGTTGGGTCAATGCCTGACAATCTCTGATTATCTATTGAAATAGGGAATTGTTATTATAAGCTCAGTGCTTTACTTGGCTTGACATGTTAGTAAAACAGGGAGTTGTTCCTCCTATTTTATGATCTTTATCATCAACTTCCAATAGACAGAAGCATCACTTATCCTTGAATAAAAACTATTCCCTCTCTACATTTGTAATACTATAGGATCCATCAATATTCAGTTTCTTTCATTTTTCCTTAGATTAATTCCCTCCAATTCACATTCAACATCATTCTAGTTTTCACTAGTTCACCAATCAGCCATGGAATGTAGGTGGGTTTCTCTCATTGAATTATGGTGAACGAGTTGATTCATTCATGTCTTCTTAGGTTTGCTACAATTTGCATTCACCTCATTCTATTTTGCTAGATGACCAATCAGCCATGGAAGGAATTTATGGCATTGAGTTTGAGCGAGATGATGTGCAAATTTGTCATTCTTCTAGTGATCTAAGTGATCTATTTAGTTCCATCAGCTGCACCTTTTGTTCTTACATTCAAACATCATTGTAGTTTCCAGTACTTGACCGATCTAGGAGGGATTGATCGCATTGGATTACAGTGAGAGATGGGGAGATGTTGTAAATCCTCTAGTGAACTAAGCAATCCATTTAGTTTCATTCATTGTTCTTAAGCTTCGTTCCACATCATTATAGTTTTCACTAGTTGACTGATTGACCAGGGAATGTAAGAGGGATTCGTGTTAAGGTGGGATATGGCGAGGTGTCGTCAATCCTACAGCTATCTATTTAGTTCTATCAACTGCTCCTTAGGTTCACATTCAACATTATTATAGTTTTCTACACTGTTGGAGGTTCCTACAATACAATACAAAGCTTCTGAGTTTTTGTTACTTAACGAAGCACAATTAATATAT
Organism: Curcuma longa; assembly: GCF_044706935.1. Taxonomy (NCBI): domain Eukaryota; kingdom Viridiplantae; phylum Streptophyta; class Magnoliopsida; order Zingiberales; family Zingiberaceae; genus Curcuma; species Curcuma longa. Next base: position 9,276,081 of record NC_133871.1, read on the forward strand.
AAATGTTTGTGTATTGCTAACAGTAACTGGTTTTTGCCGAGTAAATGCCATTCAGTTTTATCGATTGATATATGATAAGGAGATAAAGTGTCCACGTGGTGGGCCTTTGACTCTGTCAACTTAGAATTCATATATAGCAAAGTTAGTATTTGGTTAACACAGGGGCCATGTGGTAGGTTCCCGACTTTCCGAGTCGTGCGACTTGTGACGCCGACATTGACTCACTGACCAATCGAGTTGATCCAATCGGCCGAGCACTGTGACTATCGACTCCGAGACCAACACCATTTGACGCCAAACACTCGACTCCAGACCTTGAGACCTCTATCACTCGATGCTCGATTTCGACTCAAGGCCCTCTATCATTTGAAAGTTCGACATCCGAGTCAAGGAGACATGGTTAACCAAGAAGGTGGAGAATGTGGGACTACATCAACATGACACCTATTTACTCCGAGACCAATACCACTTGGTGTCCGACTCTCGACTTCGGGGTCTTGAATCCAATACGCTCGAATGCCTCAAGCACCATGATTGTGTAGAACGTGGGACAACATGGTTAATAGAACGTGGAGAATGCGGGGCAACGTGGCAACCCCTCTGCAACATGCACCAACTCCGATGCCAATAATGCCACGATATCCGCTCCCCCCTTAAGAAATGTCAAGACGTTGAATGATAGGTATCTATCGATCATCGACAGCACCACGAGCAAGTTTCACGAGAGTGAGGTCATGTGTTTTCGAGGTATTAAGTTGGTTCTCCTTTGCAAGATTTTACCATTCCATATGAATTATTTTAACCAATTTCACATCAATTCCTTTGTCTCCCCCAAATTAATGAGGTAAACATGAGGCTTATCTCCTTTGGATTTTACCATTCCATATGAATTATTTTCCATCATCAATTGGAGTAAACAGAGCCTAAATGATTTGAAAAACATACTGTAACCCATTTCAGATCAATATTTTTAACACATTTAAATTGATTTAAGTATGAGGAGTCATTTAAAAAATTAGAGCGAAATATTTTTTTAAAAAATTATTTACACATTATGTATTTTTTAACAATGTAAAAATAAGATGAAAAATAAAAAAAATATTCTTTATTTTTTTATTATTAAAAAGTGCATTTTATTTTAAAAATACAATTTTTGATGCAATGTCAAAAATGCTAAGCACTATAAATAGAATGAATCGAATTGCCTTAACATGTACCCCAAATATCTCCTTTGGAGGCGCGATCTCCCTCTCTCTCTCTCTCTCTCCATTTCCCTCGTCCTCCGTCTCGCCCCGGCGTCGGCATGGCCTCGCTCGGCTCCGGCTGCGTCGAGGACGAACTCGAAGGAGGAGCCGGATGGGAGGAGGTGAAGGAGGAGGAGGCGACGGATCGGCTGGCGTCGGAGGTCGAGCGCGCGCTCTCAATCGAGGAGGCCGTCAAGGCGCTGCTGCAGGGCCTCGGAGAGGATCACGAGCGGGAGGGCCTCCGGAGGACGCCGCATCGCGTGGCCGAGGCCTTCCGCGGAGGAACCAGAGGTTTGCGTTCGTTTTATTGTAGATCTGCTGCTACGCCGTTGGTCCCCTTTTTTGTCCCTTTGTGTTTTATACTATCTGTCTACCCTCTTCCGTTGCTTTATTTTAGCCAGCATAGTCACTCTGTTTAGATATCTGCCATCGCTTTCCTAATGTCCTTTATTTGGCGAGGAAAGTTAAATTTCAGTATTGCTGTGTAGTCCTTAGCAACCAAAATGCTTTCTTTACACAAGGATAAGTTCTAAGTAGTATGCTCTGCTCTGCTTGCTTGCTAAAGAAACCTTCAGAACCTGTATTGTTTAGATTTACTATTCGAATAGAAAACTTCAATTCATACTCGAGAAGAAAGTCCATTTTATCAGCATTCTTATCCTACAATTTGCTCTCTTACTTGTGTTACAAATTACTGACTTACTAATGCACAAAAAGATCTGTAAGAAACTGGTTGTTTGTATTGGTGTTTGGAATAGTTCGATCAAATTCTTAAAGTGAGCCAATCTTTTCTGTAATAGGGTACAAACAAAAGGTGAAAGACATTGTGCAGGGTGCCTTGTTTCCAGAAGCTGGACTGAATCCGGGAGTCGGCTATGCAGGAGGGGTCGGTGGACTAGTGGTTGTTCGCGACATCAACCTGTTTTCCTACTGTGAGTCTTGCTTGCTTCCATTTAGCATCAAGTGCCATGTTGGCTATGTGCCATCCGGAGGGCATGTCGTCGGCCTGAGTAAGCTGTCGCGAGTTGCAGATGTATTTGCAAGGAGATTTCAGGATCCTAAAAGACTAGCAAGAGAAATTTGTGCAGCATTGCATAACAGCATTAACCCGGCTGGTGTTGCTGTCTCTCTTCAATGTTGCCACATGAAATTTAACCATCTGTGTGACACCAATTTTACTCATTCGACCATATCAGATATGCGAAACTGGGGAACGGTTTTAGTTTCTTCCAGGTCTGGAGTTTTTAAGGAAGAGAAGAACTCTTTGTGGGATGATTTCAAGTCTCTTCTGAAACTAAGTGGTGCGGTCATCAAAGGAGGAGATACACACCATTCTCATGTTACTTCCTGGTGTCCGGCGAGGTCTCTTGAAGTACCTGTGTCCAGTGGACATTGTGCGAGAAACTCCAAAAATGGAAAGACTTCTTCCACTACAGTAGTGTCACAGGCTTCTATGGTGGCTGCAGTTGCTTCAATTCTCCACTCCCTTGGTGAAGATACTTTGAGGAAAGAACTCTTGGGCACTCCGGACCGTTACGTCCAATGGCTTCTGAATTTTAAGAGCTCTAACTGGGGCTTAGATTTGAACAGCCTTGATATCTGTAAAGTGAACTCTTGTGTTGTGAAAGATGGAAATACTGACAGCAAGAATGAGATGCAAACAGAGCTAGGTATTCCTTTCTTCTCGCTGTGTGAGCACCATCTCTTACCATTTCATGGTGTTGTGCACATAGGATACTTGATCAAACAAGAGGGTATTTATATCGAGCAGTCAGCTTTGCAGCAAATGGTTCAGTTCTTTGCTTGCAAGCTCCAAGTTCAAGAGAGATTAACCAGACAAATAGCAGAAGCAGTTTATTCTAGCCTCAATGTCGGAGTAATGGTTGTCGTCGAAGCCCACCATAACTGCATGATATCGAGGGGGATCGAGAAAGTAGGGAGCAACACAGCTACTATAGCAGCTTTGGGCCAGTTTTCTAGTGATTCAAACACCAAGGCTTTATTTTTGCAGACAATTGCCAGTAATGCTACTTCTGGGATTTGATCTGGATGGATTGTGCTACATTTACAATGCAACTATCTTGTTCATTCCGAAGGTAAAACATTAAGTTGAGTACCTAGAAAGCTTAGATTCCGAACGCCCGAGAAAATTCTAGGATTTGCATAATCCTGAGAAAAATGGTAAGGAACATAAATAAATTTGATTCTCCTCTAGTAATGTTGCATCTATGCAACATCTTTGTTTGTGGAAGTGAGTAGCATTGCGTACATCCAACGATTTTGTTGGTTAGGAGTAGTTTATGTTGTTGTTAACAATCATGGTTTATCGAACCGATCCTTTGTAACCCTTTTCTTTATCGAGAGAGGTAATTTCTACTTGCTGTTGCTGGGTTCCTATGTCATTTCTATCAAAGTTATGGCTCTGTTACTAGTAAGTTTCCATTCAACACAAGGCAAAATAGTCACTCTCTGGCTTGTTTGTTATATTTTTATAATGTGTTGATCCCAAGTGACTATACTCTGGTAATTGGAGACAAACAAACTAAATGAAAAGGGATTACAACTCAGTTTATGCTTTTGATCAGAGATCTAAGTTTATATATATAAACTACAATTGACACTTTCCACATCAAACAGAAGGCTCTAGATAGTTGACAATAAGGTTACCAAAAATCTCCACAAGAACACTTTCCACATTCGAAATGGTGAAACCTATTTGCATCTCGCACAACTATCGATCTCCCAGTTATGGCACTGATCAACTTTAGAACAGCATGACAGTCTGTGCAAACACGAAGGTTCTTCACGATCCGAATTGTGGTTCCTGGGATCGACTTGAGAAGCCCGAAGGCAACAGCCAATCTCTCGCTATGCAAGAACAGCTGCTGCTCTTTCTCGCACTCTTCCAAGTCGTGCATGACGGAGCTTGCGTCCGGCACATATCCTCTCCTTCTCATCTCGATGTCCAGTTCATCGAGCAATCTAACGATCTCGACTCTCATACCCTGCGGAATTTCTCCGGCCGTAAACAAACAGCTCTCTTTGCCCAAGTCAATCCAACTGTAACCTGGCTGTTTCTTGATCTCCATATCATCCATCGCCTTCCTCACTCTGACCACGGATTCCCATTTGCCAGCAGCAGCAAATGCATTGGACAGCAAGATGTAGGTCGAAGGGTCCTTGGGATTCATGCTCAGCAACTGATCGGCCACCTTTATGCTCCTCGCGGCATCGCCGTGCTTCATGCAAGCACTCAGCAGGGCTGCCCAGATAGCTTCGTCAGGCACATACGGCATCGACTGAATGACATGCTCTGCTTCAGCTAGATGCCCTGATCGACTGAGAAGATCCAACAAGCACGTATAGTGCTGCAACGAAGGCCTGATGCCATGCTCCTCGACCATCAAATCGAACATATCCCGCCCTTTTTGAACAAGCCCGGCGTGGCTGCAAGCGTAGATCAATCCGACAAAAGTCACACCATTGGGTTGCACTCCTGCAAGAATCATCTGATCATACAAATGCAGTGCGTCCTCAGCTCGGCCGTGCTGTGCCTCCCCGACGACCATGGTCGTCCAGGAAACAACGTCTCGCACGGTGAGGCTGAGGAAGACTGATCTCGCGGAGTCGATGTCGCTGCACTTTGCATACATGTCCACAAGAGCATTGCCGACTATGAAGCTTGATTCATACCCAAGTGCCCAGACGAGCCCATGGAGCTGCCTGCCCAATTGGAGCGTCGCCAAATCGGCGGCGGTGCCAATGACAGCGGAGAGAACAAAGGCATTGTCGATCTCCACTTCTTGCCTCCTCATTTCTACAAACTTCTTGGCCGCATGGAAGCTTTCCCCGCTCTGAAGGAAGCCAGAGATCAAAGCCGTCCAGGCGAAGATGTTTCTGTGCGGCATTTGGTCGAACAGCTCCAGGGCTTGGGCCTTTCGGCCATTGGAAGCGTATCCGGAAACCATAGCAGTCCAGCAGACAAGATTCTTCTCGGGAATTGTGTCGAACACCTTCCGAGCATCATCGACGGCGCCGCGCTTGGAGTACATGTCGACAAGAGAAGACTTGACGACGTTGTCGTCGTGGAACAGAGACGAGAGGAAGTGGGCGTGGACTTGTTTGCCGAGACGAAGGGAGCCGACACGGGAGCAGGCCTTCGCGAGGGTGGCGAAGATGAATCCGTCGGGCGGAACGGCGTCCGCGGAAACCATGCGGCGGAAGTGAAGAAGCGCCTCGGAAGGGCGATCGGAGTTGGAGAGGGCGGAGAGGAAGGAGGAGTAGAAGACGGCGTCCCTGTGGGGGGATTCGTCGAACAGGCGGTGGGCCTCGGACAGGAGGCCGGATTTGGCGTAGGCATCGAGGAGGGCGGTGGGGTACGGGGGCCAGCGGCTAACGCCGGACTTGAGGATGTGAGCGTGGAGCTGGCGGCAGGCAGCGGTATCGCGGCGGCGGACGGAGGATTGGAGGAGCGAGATGGCGACGGGCCGTGATGAAGTGAGGAGAGGTGGCATTCATTACTCGAATGAACCGGTCGAGCTGCAGCAGGTCGCAGAGAGAGGAGGAAGAAATTCACTTGGACCCTAAACTTTATCACAAATTTCACTTCTCCTTTCGTACATATTTTTATAAGGACATAGAAATAAAAAAATGCCGCGATAGGACATCCAAATTGTCACCTAAGACTGCGTTTGTTTTAATCACCTACAGAGACAGAAATAGGATTTTTGTCTCCGTCTTAATAGAATTTTTCCACTTCAAATGGGAAGCACAATGGAGACAAAGGATGTTGGGTCACGCCGCCGTCCGGTCACCGCCGACGGAGACCATTGTAAATGCGTCCCTGTCTCTACTGTCTCTGTATTTCTGTATTTCTGTCTCTGTATTTTTATTTCTTAAACCAAACGCAGCCTAAGTATTTACAGTTTGATCCCTAGTTACGATGTATTTGTATAAATTTTTCTTCAAATGGGGAGCACAATCAAAGGATGTTGGGCGTCTGACGTGCACTTCCCGATTTATCTTGGTAGAAAACTTCTGTGGGTTCAAATCAGCCATCCAGAGATAATTAATGAGGTTAACTGGGATTTATCATTTTTTTAAATAAGAGCATAGATAAAAAATGCCCCCATCAAAAGTTTTTTTATTTATTTTAGCACTCTTGTAATAATTATAGACTAACCGTTATTACATGTTAAATAAATCTAATTTAATTAAAATTATTTTAAATTTATTATAATAAGTATTTTTGATAAGTTAAATGTTTTAAAAAATTATTTTAATATATTATAATAGTTATAATGTAGCTAATACATATATTTCATAATTATTATACATTGTAATAAGTATTTTATAGTTGCATAATAATATTGAAATAATAATATTTTTGATTTTTTAAATAAGGAACGTCTTTTTAATAAAAATAATAATTAAGGGTATTTTTTATTTTTTGCCATTTAAAAAATACTAATCCATCCTATTGTTTTTAAAAAATAAATCTCTTTTACAATGCTACTTAGTGACAAATTTAAAGTTTATGGTGATATTTTATAGTTCCATGGTGAATTATGTTCTTTTTATTAGAAAACATCTTCAATAAAATCATTAAGTTGAGTGTTCCCTATTTTCATTAAGTTGTGGATTACGATGATATAATAATAATAAAATATTTTTATAATTAATTAGATATTTATGGATTAATTCTTAATTACGATACACAAAAAACCAATGTTGTGTTCCTAGACCTAAGGGTGTAAAAATAAGATTTTTAAAACTCTAGAGGTCTGTCGACAATTCTAAAACTAAAAAGGTCTTTTTGAAAAATGCGTATTTTCCTAAGCCTTTTTGTGTAAGATCAGAGCTATAAACAAACAAAAGAAAAGGAAACAGAAAATTGAAAAAGGGAAAAACCAAAATCTCGTTTCTTTTGTTGTTTCGTTCGTCTTCCAGATCTCAGATTCAAGCTCGATCTCCGTCTCGATTGTGCACTCTTCCCGATTCGATCCGAGTTCATCAGCATTCAAGCCTTCGATGCGCTGAATCTTCGTGAACGGCTTGGAATTAGGATCAGTTCGCGTCGGCAGACCATTTCGATCCGTCACGGAGGAGTTCGTCCTAGGGTTTTTGGTAAGGTGAATCCGGTGGAGTTGGGGGAGATTAAAGCCGCAGAGATAAGCGCAGATGGAGCAGCTGAAGACGATCGGAAGGGAGCTGGCGATGGGCTCCCAGGGCGGCGCGTGGGCGGGCCAGTCCAAGGAGTTCCTGGACCTGGTGAAGTCGATCGGGGAGGCGCGCTCCAAGGCGGAAGAGGACCGCATCATACTGCGGGAGATCGAGTCCCTTCGACGCAGGATCGCTGAGCCCGACGTGCCGCGACGCAGGATGAAGGATTATATTATTCGCCTCGTCTACGCCGAGATGCTTGGCCATGACGCCTCCTTTGGCTACATCCACGCCGTCAAGATGACCCACGACGATTCCCTCCCTCTCAAGCGTACCGGCTACCTCGCCGTCACCCTCTTCCTCAACGACGATCATGATCTGATCATACTAATTATCAATACTATCCAGAAGGACCTCCGCTCGGATAACTATCTGGTTGTCTGCGCTGCCCTCACTGCCGCCTGCAAGCTCATCAACGAGGAGACTATCCCTGCTGTTCTTCCTCAGGTGGTTGACCTCCTTGCTCATCCAAAGGAAACCGTCCGCAAGAAGGCTGTGATGACACTCCATCGCTTCTACCAACGTTCACCCGCCTCCGTGTCCCACCTCATTTCCAACTTCAGAAAGGTATCTGCTTTCCCATTTCCATATCCTGCCTGCTTGCATGTATTGTATGACATTGCAACTTGCGACTAAAGCCACCTACATTCAATTCCTGTTCGCAAAAGAATGGTATTGTAGTTTTTCTCTGATTGCATACAAACATGCTTCCTTTGCCTTGATGATTACATTTATGTAACACTATTATCTTTATTCATTAAATGCTACCTTTGCAATTAGTCATGAACTCATGATTGCATCAGTATCGGAAGTTAGTAACATATCTGGACCTTTTACCTTTTATTATGGACTTGAACAAGTGATGCTTCAGATAATGTAGGCGACACTATCACACTAAATAAAGTAAACATATCATAATGAAAGAATAGACCTTGCGTTCAGAATATTGAAGCCAGAAGAACCATAACCCCAATGGCATGGGTTAGATGTAAACAACTGAAATATTTTCACAATGATTGCTGATGTTTGGTTTTATGGAAAAGTATTAAGGGATCCTTTATAGATTCTTAACCGTCTATTTTATAAGTGTCAGCCTTTTTTGCTTTAGTTCAGTCAGTATATCCATTTTGAAACATCTTGAGTTTGCTTATCCATGTTATTGGGAATATGTATTATTGTGTCTCTTCACTTGCTTCAGGAAAACAAAACAAAATCCAGAATAATCAAAGCATTCTAGTTGGTCTAGGTCGTTTCCATATTTTCTATGTTACTCTGATTTGCAAATGTGACCTCACTTCATTTGCTTAAGAATCTAGATAAATTTGGAAGCACAAAGAAAATAAATTATCTGTCCTTGATTATGCCAGTTGGATAAATCCTTTCGTTGTTTAGACAAGTTGACTATGAATCAAAATGCAACATCAGTTGAGGAGAAGAGGAACTAATCAATTTTAAAGCTAGAGTTGAATGTTGTTACCACTTAATGTTGTTGTGTTTTATCAGTTGACAACCTAAGCTAATAAATATGAATATTTTTGTCAATAAATCCCATGTGTTTATCCATTTCTAAGCATTGTGACTTTCTTTTTGGTTTGTTCTGTGATATGATACTATAGTATTTAAAGAGATTCTTATAATAGGTATACTATTTTATTAATCAATCTAAAATACAATTTTTCTCTATTATTTAAGTGTTCTTATCATATCTTACAAGCCTTTTTGAGGAGTTAACTCATTTGCCTTCGATCTTTGTCTCAGAGGTTGTGTGATAGTGATCCTGGAGTGATGGGTGCAACACTTTGCCCTCTTTTTGATCTCATTACTGAAGATGTAAATTCATACAAGGATCTTGTCTCCAGCTTTGCTAGCATTCTTAAGCAAGTAGCTGAGAGAAGACTTCCAAAGACATATGATTATCATCAAATGCCTGCTCCATTTATTCAGGTACCCTGCTACATAGAGTGCCTTATCTCTGATTAAAGTTATTTTTTTCCTGCTTAATTTTGGTAGCATTATATTTTATCTTGCAGATAAAACTACTAAAGATTCTTGCATTACTCGGTAGTGGTGATAAGCAAGCAAGTGGCCAAATTTATAATGTACTTAGTGACATATTCAGGAAATGTGAAACATCAAGCAACATTGGGAATGCTGTGCTATACGAATGTATATGTTGTGTCTCATCCATCTATCCAAATGTTAAATTGATGGATGCTGCTGTAGAAGCCACTTCCAAGTTTTTGAAGGCATGCCCAGTTTTCATTTTTGGTTGATGATATTTTGCTATATCTTATGTGGTTCGTTTGCTCGGCAGAGTGATAGTCATAACCTCAAATACATGGGCATTGACGCACTTGGAAGACTTATTAAAATAAATCCAGATATTGCTGAAGAACACCAACTTGCTGTTATTGATTGCTTAGAGGTGATGGATACTCTCTCAAAAACATTCTTAATGCAAATACTGATATTTTCTCAAGAGAAATTGCATGTGTTGATCTCTATATTAGTTTCTTACTCTGAATCACCTGACTTGGTGTTTGCTTACAATTGTAGCAAGAGTATATGCCACTTATTAATTAGTGAAAAGGTTGACAGGTCATAAGAATGAACTATGTACATCATCTTGGGCATTTTCTGGCAATCTACCATTTTATTAATAGTAATCAAACATTCCCCATCAGGTTGCTTGATGTTGCATGCTATGCACATACTGCTTTATGTTGGAAGTAATTCCTGTCCATGCCACTTGGAAATATTTTCTTGCTAATGCTTTGGTGTTTTTATTCTTTTGTTTTATAGAAATTGGCAACATCCATGCGCGTGTGCGTGCGCGTAGATACGCACAGCAGAACAGTATTATTAAAAGCCAAACATGAACTGCTAATATAGAATAATGAACTATATATTGGATTTTGATTAAAAAACATCCAGTTACTATGATCTACTTTAGTTTGATAGTATACATGCAACTGTAAATTAAGCTTGACAAAAAATAAGTCCAATTGACTGGGGAAACCTAGAGGGTAGGGTGGTTACAGAAAATAGAATGCATGGTATTAGCAAGCAGAAATAAACAGAAGAAAGGTAATATAATGCATAGGATACGGTTATATTGATGGATCATTATTGGCAAATAGGTAGTTGATAGTTGACAGATCACTATCTATAGTTTTGCAACACAATCTTAAAGGAGATAATAGGCTAGTTGTTTATCTATTGGCTACAGTTTGATACATAAATGATAACACAGGTTATTGTTTGCATTGTAACATCCTTTATTGCTTTGCTTATATCTGTATAATTTCGACAACAAAATTTTACATGATCTTGCTTCATACTCTCATTGATAGCAAGTCACAGAGTGCATAACTATGTTGTTTTTGGTAAAAGTAGCAATACATGGATTTCAGTAATCACAGACAGTTCAAGCCTACTGAACCCTGGTTTGTCAATGGAGATCTGTGGGATAATTAATCATCTCCTTCTGGTGGATTGATACTAATGATTATTCTGTTCTGTTTATAATCAAGCTTACTTTCCTCAGAAAAAATAACATTCATGTTTCAGACACAATTATCTAGCAGTGATAATTATTTAACTACCTAGCAATTGCCAAATACTAAATATGAAATGTGATTTACTGAGTCAGTTTGCATGGATTCATTTCTACAGGATCCCGATGATACCTTAAAGCGCAAGACCTTTGAATTACTCTATAAAATGACAAAGTCCTCAAATGTTGAAGTAATAGTTGAACGTATGATTGATTATATCATAAATATCGATGATAATCACTACAAAGCAGATATTGCATCACGTTGTGTTGAGCTTGCTGAACAATTTGCACCAAGCAACCAATGGTTTATCCAAGTAATACTCCATGTTGTTTAATTTTATTACATTTTGTACCTTCTTCTAAAACATTTCCTAGAATTGTCTCTTAACTAATGACTTAATCTTTTACTTCCCAGACGATGAATAAGGTCTTTGAGCATGCAGGCGATCTTGTTAATGCTAGAGTTGCACATAATTTAATGCGACTAATTGCTGAAGGATTTGGAGAGGATGATGAAGGTGCTGACAGTCAACTCAGATCCTCTGCAGTAAGTTTGTGGATGCTAGATTTGTTTACTTATCATGGGTAGATTAATTGGAATTAATGTATCACTTTTTGGATTTTGTTAGAATTGTGGTATCACTTTGATACCAATTCCTAGAGATGCGATTGTTCTCTGTTTACCAAAATTGTGGTATAAAAGTGACCAGACTAACTATTTACCAAAATTGTCTTTTTTATTGTTCAAGTTAGTCTGGACAGATTTTTGAATGACAGAAAATTGGATGTTCTGCATGGAGTCATCAGTCATCTCTCTTTATTGTTTATTTTCATCTTTTTGTTCCTATTGGATATCCGTAACTTCTATTTCTTCTATTCAGGTTGATTCTTACTTGCGCATTCTTGGGGAACCAAAGCTTCCTTCTTTGTTTTTGCAGGTCTACTGCTTTTCTTGTTACATTTTACTTTTTCATTTGGTTACCTATTTTATGTGCCTATATAATGCTCTTAATGAATGGTACTTAAGCTCAGGTCATATGCTGGGTTCTTGGAGAATATGGAACTGCAGATGGGAAATACACTGCTGCATCTATAATTGGAAAGTTATGCGATGTTACTGAGGCACATTTATGCAATGATACAGTCAAGGTCAATCTCTTAATCACGTTTTTGCTTGTGACAGAGAAATTTACTTCCCTCACTATGATATGTTAACATTTTTATTTTTTATTTATTTTTACAATTTCTCAGCCTACTAGACATACAGAAGAGTTCTGGTGTACAATGAAAAATCTAGACTTATGCTAAAATGTTTTTATCTATAACATTGATGCCTGTTTGCTTTTTTGGATTATTACCACCTTGCATGGATGTAGCATTCATGCTTAACATTTCTTTTTGGCTTAATGATTTGCACTTAAGGATTTGGATCATCGTGGTATACAGCAGAAGTTGCTTTCCTTAGTTCAATAGTAAAAGGAACTCTTTCTCCTTACTTTAAATGCAAAATTGATCTGCATCTCAAAGCCAAAGACTTGGCTTGTAGTTAATTGTTCATTTTTTAAATATTTTTGTTATTTGATATGCTCATCACACTTCTTTTTCCTAGTGAATTTTCTCCTTATTTTGATTTAGTTTATGTTCATTTGGAAATTTTTCCTAAGAACTATGCCCTAGAGAAATTTTTATGAAATTCTACTTTATTTCTAATGTTTCTGCCAAGAAGTCACTAAGATTATATTTGCATGCTAAAATCAAATAAATGTAACAGAATAAGCAGGAGGTGAATAGAGTAGGGTGGAGGAAATGCACTTAATGAAGGTTAGTTGGAACTAATGATTGATATGGGGCTCAACTCCATGTTACAGGGAGATAATAATTAATGAACAAATGTGTATCATAGTGGGTGGTATCACTCGTTTTCATACCTGCCATGAATTTTAAAATTAAAGCAATTTTTTAAATAATAAGTTCATTTTTTGTGTGTGAATTTGAACAGTTCAGAATTCTTATGTACCATATAACAGAGAATAATTAATATGAATCACTGTATCATATGAGGACCCAAGCAAGCACCCTGCTTGTTCTGTTATTCTCTTGCTCTACTAAATGGGACCAAACTCGTCAGCAGAGATGTCAAATCAAACCGTCCAACCCAAACTTTTGGACCAAGTGAAGGAGATGTTGCCTTAGAGTTTCTGAAACAATTACCTGAATATATGAGACAAATGGACTTTGTGCACTAAAGCTAAATTATGTGATTACGTACTATTAGGAAATGCATTAAAATAGACACATTGTTTTGGTTGTATGGTTGACTAGTAGTTTATCTATTCATCTGCTTATTTTGTTATTATAATGCATCTATTTAGCAAAGGACATTGTCTTTCAAATTTGTGATAGGCTTATGCAATATCAGCAATCATGAAGATTTGTGCATTTGAGATTGCTGCAGGAAGAAAAGTGGAAATGTTGCCTGAGGTAATACTTGTATTTGCATTGTATGCCTAGAGAGTATAATTGAGCTGATCTTTTCTATTGTAAAATTGGGTCTTTCTTGCTTAAATTATGTACTTTTGCTAATACTGCAGTCATTGTTTCTATTGCCTTTGCAGTGTCAGTCCTTCATTGATGAACTATCTGCATCACATTCGACAGACTTACAGCAACGTGCTTATGAGCTACAAGCATTGTTGTGTTTAGATAGTCAAGCAGCTGGAAATGTCATGCCACTCGACGCAAGCTGTGAGGATGTTGAGGTAATCATTATGCAGTTTCAGAATTGCATTGCCATAATTCATTGCTTGCATAAGTTATCTTATCTTTGCTATTGGTCTTCTATAGTTGGGTGATGGATGTTAGATATCCCTAAATCTATAAATTGATTCTCTTGTAGTTTAAGCTTCAGTAGTATCTACCTATTAGCTATATTATCAGAGTATGAGTGCACATATCATGAACAACTGGCCATCATGACTTGCTTGTGTAAAGTTCATGGATTATAATTTACATTATCTAGCAATTCATTGGATTTATGATTCAAGTTCCATCCACCTTCATCATGAGGGGGATGCTAAACAATAATCCTCCTTTATGGATGTTTTCATACGAACTTAAGTTTTACTGACCGATAGAATATCCTAAGATGCAGGCTAATTCGACTATAGAATGCAACAGGTAAAAGAGTTTGCACAACTGAAATCTCTTTACCTTACATGGTGAGCATCCTCGAGCATTGGTTCTTTATTAGTGCTTGCAGAACAACTATTAGGGGAAAAAAATCCTAGTTCTCATTCTCTTCTCATATATATATAAATTTGTTTGTGAAAGTATGTTCGGTGGGATTTTTTTTTTCAGTAAGATGGGTGCTATCAAAAGTCACAATTAAATGGATTTTTTTCTTGATGCAATCAAATAATTAAATATCTCTTTCTGTGTAAGAAAGAGATTCATCTTAAGGTTTTTTCCTTTTATTTCTGTGTAACTCTAAAACAAGGTGAGATGGTATAGAATGTGTTTAAAAATTACTAATTTCTCTGACTATAGAAGAGATAAATCTATTGTAAATAGGACAGCAAGATCAAAGAAATTATTAGTTTACTAATGTAATAAAATATAGTTTTAATCAATTTGATTATTACCAACGATAGTGCCTTTACATAGTGTTCAATGGAAGGATAACATTCGTGTATTAAAACCCCAAAGTAGTTGGGGCAAATATGGCTTGATGGCAAAGGTTTTTTTTTTTTTTGAAACTTTAGAATTTTTTTCAAACCAAATATAGTGTATATTTCCCTGAAAAACTTTGTGGTTTCTTAGTCTCAGAAAATTGTTTTGACTCAATTGCAACTATCTTAAGTTAAAAGGCAAATATCTTAAGTTAGAAAGTGAATATTTTTAATTCCTTGCTGCTCCAATAAGCTGATGAGGTGTTTTCTTTCAGGTTGATAAGGATCTTTCGTTCCTGATCAATTTTGTACAACAATCCATTGAGAAGGGAGCAAATCCATACCTTCCCGAGAGCGAACGACTAGGCATGTCTGGTGTAAGCAGCTTTAGAAGTCCATACCAGCAAGAAGCTTCCAGTCATTCACTTAGATTTGAAGCATATGAGCTTCCGAAGCCATCTTCTATACCTGTTATTCCTCAAGCATCCATTTTGACTCCAACTACGGATCTTGTTCTAGTGCCTGAGAATACTTATTACAGAGAAAATAATCAGGCTTCTAAGCTACCTGGTGGCCCTGAAGCCTCTTCTGCAGATTCTGGAATTAAGCTTCGCCTCGATGGTGTTCAGAAGAAGTGGGGTAAACCTACATATTCATCTTCTTCATCTAGCACTACTTCAGTGGTGAAGACAACAAATGGAGTTGTGGCGCATCAAGATGGCATCAGGTCTCATTCACGAGATACCACATATGATTCAAGGAGACAACAGCCTGAAGTTTCGGTAGAAAAACAAAGGTTAGCAGCCTCGCTTTTTGGTGCTTCAGCCAGTAAAACTGAGAAGAAGGCAACAATGGCCCAGAAGACACCCAAAGGAAGTTCTGCAAACACTGAGAAATCCAGCGTGGCCAGATCTGTCAGTCCTGGAACTTCCAAGGAGAAAACTGCCCCTCCTCCTGATCTCCTTGATTTCGGGGAACCGGTCCCTACAAGTGCTCCAACTATTGATCCCTTCAAAGAGTTGGAAGGGCTTATAGAGCCAGCTTCAGCACTGGCCCCGCTCGATAATCCTGTCACAACTGGTGGTGCCAAAGCACCGGATCTGATGGCACTGCACATGGATACACCACCAAGCAGATCCAGCACTTCTCTCAGTTTGGCTTCTGAAGGCACCTATTCTGCCGATAAGAGTTCATACACGGAGAAACCCATGATAGCAGTTAAGAAGGGTCCAAATCTACAAGATGCATTGCACAAGGATGCAACCGCCAGGCAGGTTGGTGTGACACCAACTGGAAATAACCCCAACTTGTTCAGAGACTTGTTGGGCTGAAAAGTGCACAGTGTGGTTTCACATCTTAGCTCATTAGACAATCTCGACAAGAACCCCGGGTTCAATGGTCGTGGTATCTCTGGTGGATTCTTTCACACATACAACGAGTGTGAGTTGATGATTTGCTTGCTTACATTGGTTCGATCTATAGAAGAGTGCATTTGCAAGGCTCATTGAGTAAATTTAGATGGGATTTTTTTTTCTCTTTTTGAGGTGAAAAATAGGACTTCCTCAAACAAGGTGTATAACATGGTTGGCCAATTTGTAGATGTGCTTTAGTTCTATCTGTAGAGAAGAAGACACTCAAACATGCGACCAAAACGGAAGCCATCATTCGCCCCACTTATTGCATTTGTTGCTTCTCCGGCGAGAGTTGCTCGACTGGTATTTTTTTTTCTTTTAATCCATTGTATTTTCTAGAATAGAATTTAAGATTTATGCCTGGACTTTTTTTTTGCTTCTTCTTCTGTTGGTTTTGTGCAAGCACAATTTTAAGTGTAATTCTTATATTGCGAACTCGTGTGATGTGCAGGAAAGCATCATGTGGTGGGTGTATGATGAAATTTCTTTGGGAACGGTTAGTGATAATACTCATCGAATTGTCGAAGTAATTTTTGCAAATATTTCAATAAATTGTCTGCATATGCTCAGAATAGTCGCTCAGAGCCTCACATTCAATTGTGGCATGTGAAATTCTCTTCCCTTAGGGCTTCTTTACACCAAGGTCGTGTTTGTTTTTCAATCTAAGTGTTAATTCTGAAAGTAGTATAATTTATGCACACTTAGAAGTCAACTTTTAAGATGTTCATCTAAATTGGAATTCAAATTTTGATTCGCTTATTGTTTGTTTAAATGTTTTACTACTGTACCATACTCGTGGGGATAATGAGCGGACATGAAAGACTTTTTTTTCATTGAACAAGAGCACAAAGTGAAAGACATTTTCATTGAAATTTTGGCCACCCAAAAGTGGGCGGGTCAATCTATAGGACGAAGAGCTCAATGGAGAATCAGGCCATAAGCCAGAAGCTCAATGTGCATTCAAGCAATGTGCGTCAAGTATTTTTTTGCCTTTGGGGTATAACTGAGTTGGTTATGACGCAGCAGACTTGCAGAAGAATAACAAGGGTTACGTCGTGGTGGATTTCACCTTTTTGCAGAAGTGTAGGTGAGTATAGGTGATGAGGACTTCGGTGTAGTCAAGGAAAGCTGAGGTCGATGGAATTGTGTGGTTGATGGACGACATAGGTAGGAGTCGATGACACTTTCAGAATAAACATTTTTTGCCTCTCCTTTTCTCCCTTTTCTTTTCTTTTCTATCTTCTATTGGCTCAACGTGGCTAGGTCTTCTTTCCTCTATTTGCTATGCCCCTTGTGGTGTCAACATGTGGACTCAAAGTATCTATCAGTTTTTGGTCTGAACATGCTGGTCAATGTTTTAACTTGTAGGTAGCAGCCATATGACATATACCTGTCTAAGCACTTGTCTTCTCACCTTACAAGTTATGAACTTGATTCTTCTCCAAATCACCAAAATTTCACCACTTGGAGTTCAACATTTCATTTACCCAAAAATAAAAAAACAAAACCTCATTGATAATCTTTTAAATAATATACACATATAGACAGACCACTTTGGAAAGTTTATTAATCAATCAGTGGGTGAAGAGTTGGCAGAATCAACTTGAAATTTACTAATACTCAACACCAATAGACCAACCAATCATTGTGGCATATCAGAAAAGGCTCCATTCTAAAAGATTCTAATCTAATCTAATCCAATCCAATCATGACAAGGAAACCAAGAACACACAAAAAAAAAAGGGCTGGAAACATATTGTATGATATATTATACAAGCCTTTTCTGAGTCTTCAGAAAAAACATTAGAAAGCTCAACCTCCAAATCACACAAACTTAAGCATAAAGGCTGATGTAGGGATTGCGGAAGAGTTCGACTTGTTTCAATAGAATATACAAAGTGATATAGAAAGACTAAAATTTTGTACCATGATTGTAGATTAAGCAAAAGGCGTGTGCATACTTGAGAAAGATCGAATGGTACGTACTGGCAGAGTGGTAGTAAGATCCATCATGCTGATAGTGGATGTTTCACGCCATTGTAGGGTTTTGAGTCGTCAGATTTCCTCTTGAGAGCAATGATCCAGGTAACAATCTCCAAAAACAAGGCGATAGCGGCTAGAATGCAGATTGCAATGATGTAAGCCACTGTCCATTTGTGATCGATGCTCAAGACCTTGAGGCCTTCAAAGACGTTGGCGATGCCTAAGGAGATGACAGTGTATCCGACCAAGTGATGGTAGATATTCCAATAGAATCTGTATTTATGATCCTGGTTTGGCCTCAGGAATAGAGCGAAAACCTAAAAACACATACAATTTGGCCACAAGACAGCAGCATTTAGTACAACGTCAATTGTTGTATAGTAAGGATTTTAGCTATACCGAAACAAAAGCTCGCAGTATCACATATCTTTTAATCCAATCATGCAAATCAAACTTTGATTCAAATGTATCAAAGGTTGCAATGCTTGTCTTACCTGTAAGGTTGCTAGCGAAAAGAGGCTTATTCCGATGTTTCGGTGAGTGGTGTATTGAATTCCCTTAGATTTGCTGCCGAGATTGAGACCAGTAGCCCAGCCACCAACTCCAACTCCATAGCCGATAATCTGACATGTTACGTGGAGATAAAACCATGCAGGGTCTGCTGACTTGAATGTTTTCAGATATCTAGCAAAGATCGCGCCCGCCGGAAGCAAAATTCCCCAACTCACAGCGTTCAGCATGCCATGCACCTACATAACATGCAAAGTACCTAAAATTCAGATACATCCAAAGCTCCTATAACATTGAAGTTTAAGTAATGCTAGTCAAAGTTAAACCTATTTCAGATATTCGGAATGGGTTTGTGTATCCTATATATGTTTCTATCGTCCTTTTCCTGCCATACTTTTTTCTTTATTTATATTGCGGTGAGCCTATCAACAAAGTCATTTACATTGATGAAATTTCCAACATTCAAAAAGTTTTGAAACACAATAAGCAAACACAATGCAACATACAACAAAATAGTCTGAATCTTCTGACTAACCTAGAAACCTTTACACAATATATATTATAATGGTTTGTTTACTTGGACACAGGGGCTGAGGGGAGGAGGTAAGCAACACATAATATGTACATAAATAATGACACTCTATGTACCACTCTGTTTCGACAGAGTTTGATATTAGAAGCCTCAATCATTCAACTGCTTTGGGGTCAGGTGTGATACAAAGCAAGGAAATTTCAGGACAGTAGAGCTACCAAGTGGATAGTTCCTCATTTCCTAGTGTTTTGGTGCAATACAAATTCATGGCCAACAGAAAATGTGAAAAGCAGCACTTCACAAGCCCCCTCCACCACCTCCACGAGCCAGCTCAAACATCATTCTGCCAATCCCAACGAACCCTTCAGGCCATTTTGGCCGGCCCTCTCCAACAATCAATCCTCTATGAACCCAATATCCAATAGCACAATCAAACAATGAAAACTAAACCATTTTCTCTTGTAGCAAACTATAAGGCTTTCAACATTTACTATCCGTAAGAAATGAAAGTTTTCTAAGACGAAAAGGACAAAGTTTGCATTTTGGCTAAGCTGATCCGAAGACCTCAGTGGCAAAAATATCTATATCAAAGGAACACAGACCACGAATACTAATAATTTCTCAATAAGAAAACTGTGGACCTTCCTTGAATTCTATAGATACTTCCAAATCCAGACCACCATAAAATCTTGAGAGAAAAAATATTAATAATTAGGAAACAAATCGATCAATTGACTTTTCTGACTCAAGGTTGACTCCTAGTCAATCATATGCCAAAAGATGATAATTTTAGGTAAATTGTAGGTCAAAATTGGGTAAGTTCACTCACATTCTTGCTCTTGGTAGTGGAACTGCCGGCGCTGGACTGGGAGGTCGCTCCCCTGATGAGATCCACCTTGCCCGTGGACTGCAAGTTCGCCGGCTGGACGTCGTGGGGTTGCGGAGCCCCGCTCGACACTGACGGCCCCACTTGCCATATCTGGTTCACCGTCGTCGTCCCCGACGGCAGCTTCAGCTTCGCGAAGATCCGCATCACCCCGCCGGACTGCTCCGCCGCCAGATCTGACGTCTCAAACGCGATCGGCCCCTCCTTCACGTCGTACCCCTTGATGCTGTACGTCCCCGCCCCCATGGACCCGTCGGGCTGCCGGAACGCGATGAGCGCCTGGGCCCCGTCCATTCCCTGCCCGGTCGGGTTGATCGCCCAGGCCACCCACCCATCCGGCTGCGCCGGCGGAGCGACGAACGCGACGGAGAGGTTGCCCGAGGCGGCGTCGTAGGACCAGTGGAGCGAGGCGGAGAGGTGCGGGAGGTCGCTGCAGGTCGCGTAGACGCGGTTGGAGCCCAAGGAGGCGGAGGAGCACGAGGAAGCCCCGGAGGCGAAGCCTCCGAGGAGGAGGAGGAAGAGGGCGACGGGAAGCGCGAGGCGAAGCCCTAGAGCTACCATGCTCCGGTCGCGGTGGTCTCCCAGCCGGCGAAAGGGGAATTAATAAGCCGATCAAGGGGCTAAATGCAAAAACCTCGTCGGGAGGGGCTTCTTTATAAATTCGAAGTAGGCGAGGCGTGGAAGCGCTAAAAGCAGGTGAGAGCAGAGAGCCCGCGCGTGGCGGAGTCGCTTTACAGAGGAAGAGGCGTGTGCTGTTCCGCAGGACGGTTTATTAGTTAAGCTGCGCTTGACACGTGCGGTTCCCGGGCGACGACGTACGTTGGCTACGTAACGCACTAACGCTCATGGATGGAAAAGGAGAATCCGTTACGTGAGGTGGGGGTGGGGTGGGTGAGGTGGGTTGTGACTGGATACGACTTAAGCAACGACCACCGCGACGCATGCCATTGGGTGGCATGCGGAAGAGTAAATGGTAGAATTATAAATGAAGTAAATTTAATATTTATCGTAATAAAAAATTATTTTTCCTAATTAAATAAATAATATTTAAAACTAATTAAATTAAATTGTATATATATATATAATTCTGATATCATATGCACATATGTGCGTGTAGCGTTTGTGACAAAAAATTTCAGATGTTTAAAATAAAAATAATATTATTTTATAATTTTTTTTACGATTAAATTATTTAGGATTTTATCTTTAAAATTTAAGAATTAGGTTACAATATTAAATAAAAAAAATTTAATTATTGCTAACAAGATGTGTGAGATAAAAAATATGAGATAACAATTCAACACGCTCTGTAAATTTTTCTTATTTAAAATTTTTTATATTTAATACTATAACTTAATTTCTAAATCTTAAAAAAAAACTTAAATAGCTATTCTTATTTCTATCGCACATAAATAACGTGTAGGATATATATATATAAACTGGGGTAAAATCTCGTCTAATCCTAAAATCTTTAATCTTAAAAAAAATTTTAAAAAAATATTGAACATCTAAATTATAAAAAATGAACATTTAAAATGAATAAAAAATATAAACATTACCATTCAAATGGTTGAGTTTAAAATATAAAAATTTTAAATAATTAAACAAGTGTAAACTAAGAAGAGCTCGAACATCGAAATAAACTAAGTTCAAACTAAAAAAAAAATCAAATCAAGCTTTAATATTCATTAATACTTTAGTTCATTCAAGTTCAATTTAATTTATCTTAATTATCTTATTAAACAAGTTTAGTGGGATAATAAGACTCATGCTCGTCTGACCAATCTATTCCTCTCCGCGGATGGAAAATTTCCCCTTCTTTCCCAGTAAACACGGTTGGTAAACAATGGATGAACGTCTCCGCTCGCCTGCCACTCCTCTTCCAATCCACCCTCATCGGTTTTTCGGTAGGGTAGATGCGTGGGTTGGTGAGTAACGCGTAAACGATAAGAGGAAGCGGACGATGCGACCAAATCGAGAAAACAGAGACAGAGCGGTGACAGCGACCGGTTGACGGCCACCATTAATTACGATCGCTGCCATCGTGGTCGACGTCATCCTGCCGTCTGCATGACGCGTAGGTTTGTGGCAGCCAGCCCGTTACGGAGTATATAACATTATAAATAAAAAAAAAGGTTTTATTCAGAAAGCAATTGAATCATTTTTTATAATATTTTTCTTATTAAAAAGTGAGTCTAAATAAATAGGAAAGTTAAAATCTTTACTGTATCTCAAGAATAATATATGTTTTTTATTTATTTTATTTTTTAAAAAAAATATTATTGATTTAAACATTGTGAACAAATAAAATGCAATATCATGTGGTTTGAGATTTGTAAAAGCTTATCGACATGATTGGATTAGATGAGTCAAGTAATTAGGTAGGAGAACCAAACTCATTATGTGCCAAGGCAATATCCACATCATTCGTAATTAATTATAACTTCTTAATTTACCTCTTCACATGTGATCATAAAACCTATAAAACCACTAAAATGACAAATTCTATTTTTTACTGAAGAAAAAATCAATAAGTGAACTAAATTGGACGAGAAAGCACTTGAAGCCAATTTAATGGATCAAGACGAACAAATTGATCTAACAAATATGAACAAAAAAAAAAACTGATTTGAGTAAGCCATCAAACTAAAGTAGTTGATCAAGCCAATTGGGCCAGACAAACAGATTAAGTAGATCAAACAGATATATCAACCAAGGCATTCCGGTGGATAGACTGAACAATCAAGATGGACATGTTGACTAAACTAGTTAATAGAGTAGGTTGGCTAAGCCAATTAGGTCTTATATGCCAATAAACAAAAGAAGCAAATATCAAAGAAGGCAGTTTTAGTTGAAAAAAATACACGATCCGGCACCAAAATTTTAAGTTTAGCTCAAAAGAAGGCAAAGGTGACCATGTCTGGGAAGTTCACAAGTGAAGAATGCTCAACGGTTTGCCTTGGCAACACGCTCAATCTCGTCCTTCTTCTTGATAGCATAGCTGTTAAACGCATGCACAGTGTGAGGTTCATATGCAATAAAAAGAATTATAAAGGATCAACTCTTGAAGCTTTCTACCTGTTAGAAGAACCTTTAGCAGCATTAATCAACTCATCAGCAAGGCACTCGGCGATGGTCTTGATGTTTCTGAAAGCGCTTTCCCGGGCACCTGTGGTGAGGAGATATATTGCCTGGTTAACCCGCCTCAGTGGAGAGATATCGACTGCCTGACGTCTGACGACACCAGCGGAACCAATTCAAGTGGCATCTTCTCTTGGACCACTGCAATGCAAAAAAAGGCCACAGAAAAGGTGACCATCAATTGTCATGGTTCATAGTTGGAATGAAGTTTATGGATTAAGTTGCAACATGAGACAAGAAAGTTAGCCCTCATGATACTATAGTGATTGATCATAGTGTTTTCACTGATAACAAACAACTATCTAGCAAAACAACAATTTCTCAATTACAGAAAGCAGTAGCTTCCAAACCAGTACAAGATATGACAGCAAACTTCTAAGGAAGAAGAGAACTATGCAAGTTCAGTTATATATATTTAGGAACAATTCAATGTCGGAAATGGTGCACTAGATTTTTTTTTTTGACCAAACATCTGACAATGAGAATCCTGTGTTCAATAAAAAGGTTACTATATTTCTGATATGTAAGACTCAGGTTACTATATTTCCAGCTCACATTATTTAGATTAGGTCAGTCTAAATTTTCTAGGGTGCAAATTATTCTAGAAATTAAATGACAAATCAAGAAACACAAATGAAAAGCATAAGAAAGTAAGAAATAGATTGCCTCACTTGTTACAATGCCCACTGTCTCCAATGAGTTTCAAGTTCAGTGTCAATTACCTGTTAATGATAGCATCAACAATAATTTGGATTGGGTTTGCATCAGTAAGCAAATGAATAATTTCCAGTGTGTGTTTAATTATGCAGACCGCCATGAGCTTCTTGCCATTGTTTCGGCCATGCATCATCAGAGAATTTGTAAGTCTTTCAATAATTGGGCATTGAGCCTTTCGGAACCTCTTAACAGAGTATCTTCCTGCAGTATGCGGAAGATATGTAGCATGTTTTGGCGGAGTCACAGCAATGTAATCAGCAAGTGAGATATCACTGACCTGCACTTAGCAGAGAAAAACCCAACCAGTTCACTTCTAGCAGAAATAGTGAACAATAAATGAATGTCTTTAAAAGTTACTAATTTATCAAGAAATCTTCCATAGTTATTATCACTTGAAAAAGTGAAAGAAATATGTTTATACAATCATAAGCTAACCTTGATTTGTTTCCCTATGGAAGAAGTGGAATGATGTTATAGCAAACCTACAGAAACAGTAGAATGCTTTTATTTATGAATTGAGTTATCAAAAGCCTATGCCCCCTAAAATTTATAGTTTTCTAGTAAATTGAAACCCACTGCAAACATACATTAAATGAGAGATATTAATATGAATAATAAAGAATGCATTTTGCGTTACACATGTGCAATATCCTTGAGCACACAATGTTATACAAGTTCGTTCTTTTCATCAATCTGAATGAAAAATTCTAGTTATCTAAATCCATGCAGTCGCATCAAGCAATGGCTATGTTCAGAAAGAGAGGAGGAACGCCAAAGCGTCAAAACCAACTTTTTTGTTTGAAGAAAAAAAAACAGCCTTTCTGACAAAATGAAGGAAGCGCTAGCTACGACGGCCTGAATACATAAAGCTGACTATACATGCTCAAGAATAGCACCAATCGATCTTGCATGAAAGACATCCAGTCACACAGTCGACAAGTAGTGAACGATCACTCTAAAGTTAAGCAGATGATGCGAGATAAACGAACCTCGACATCGTCGAAGGACCATCGATTGAACAGCTTAACCTCCTGTTGCTGGATCGCCATTAGCGCCGACGGCCGAGAGGGGCGACGAGACTACAAGTGGAGCAGCGGAAACCCTAATGCGAGGGAAGAATACGATTCGAAATCAAGGGTATATATATTGACAGCTCGATCAAGATCTAAATAAATGTACGGTGATGGATCACATGGCTGGCGAACGAATCATTAAGCGTTTAGCAGTCTATTATACACTTCAAAATTTCAAGTTAATTATTTATAAATTCAATCTAAATAAAAAATATTTAAAAAAGAAAATAAGATATATATATATATATATATGTGATTATAAATAAATTGGAGTTTAAAAAAAATAAACTTTTTTTAATGTTTGACATGGATGATACAATAACCTAAATCTAGTTGCAATTTTTTAAATATGTTGAAATCTCAAATCACATTTGAACACCAACTCTTTGGTTTTTATTAAAATAAAATCAAAATTGGATTAATTGAAAGTTAGATGGCACATTTTATTATATAATGATTAAATGTCGAAATTTCAAGAAATCAGACATAATAGAAACTAATTTTTTCTCCTTTTATACAAAAAGAGAATGCTATGGACTGTTCTACAGTGATTAATACATTTTGTTCACAATAACCTGTTTTATGCATACAAGAACAAGCAAGGCATTCCAATATTTTAAATAGAAGCTACCAACAAACAAACACATGCTCGGCAAAGAAAAACATGAAATGCAATCACCCTTCACGAATGAATTCCAAGCAATCTCAATTGATATCCAAATGTTTGGTACAAGACAATGTAAAAAAAAAAATTGTTTCAACAAGATTACAAAAATTTATTGCAGTTCGAATGGGGAAAAAAATATACATTTTAGCAACTAGACTCAGATCAAAGCTATCACCGTTTCCAATTCACATGCAAAGTCAAGTCTTGGAAGAAACTAAAAGGAACGAGTAAGTGACTGATAGAATCCCTAACCATGGCAGATGGATGGATACGCTTTAAGGTTCGATGACAAAAATTGGCTGCATAAATATCCCAGAGAAAAATTAAAATGTGAAGAAAAAAATTACAGCCTCTCTCTCTCTTTTAAGAAAAACAGTACGTGTTAAAAACGATAATGTTTTAAAATTTTAAAATACTTTTAGGATTTTAAAATTGCAAGAGGTAATTTTTTCTAGGACTACCTGTTTTTTCTAGAAAACGAACTTTAGGGGTGAAACAACATTTCCGTTGCAAAGAAGTGAAAGAAAATAGAAGCTAACCTGTCCTACACCTACAGGTTTGCCATCTTCGATCAGTATCTCGACAACAGTTCCGGCCTGATCAGACTGGAAAGGAACAGTATAAGATTAATAATGTTTACGCATTAGAAGCAACAACATGATGAATAAGTTAGATTCTGGTAAGGCGCCCCTTCAGAACAATGATAGTTTTCTTAACTTGTAAGCATGTAGATATTGGAGATATGAACGTAGATAAGTATATAAATGTCAAACAGGACCACCGAATATGTTATGAATTAATGAAACAATAAAATAAATAGCAAGAACAAAGTTATTTAACTTCTGAATAAGATAGCTGTGTCGTTCTGGGTGTTTTCCATTGTCCAAGATTATCAAACATCAAATAAGAAGTTGCAAGATAGATTAGTTCTGGAAAGAGCAAATATGGCCAGTGCTCTATTTTAAACCAATAAATTGTCATTATGGACTAAAGCACATTATTGCATAAGTAGAGTGTTATTCATGAAAATATTGTCTATTTCTAACGTGAAAGTAAGATTAAAATTGTTTAATCACCATCCATCTCCTACAATAAGACAGGCAAGTAGGCGACAAATGGGCAGGCAATGATAAAAGAATGGCACTTGGTAGAAGCGGTACACTTGCTCATGTGCATCAGCGCTTGTTAATAGGATCAGGTGTTCTACCAGTATCCAAAAAGTTAGTAATAAATTAATTCTAACCTTTGGCAACCCAATTTTTCCCATTCTACCCAACATTGCAAAAAGAATTCTTGCAGCAACTTATAAAGCAGAAACCAAGAAAACTTTGTTGGATGATTTACCATTAGATGATTTGCAACTGCACATGACCAAATACATCACTACTCTGTATTTTATGATGACAGATTTACAAGATGATATGAAAAAGGATTGTTACACAAGTGGCCCCTAAACTATCTGCCCCAATTTTTTTTATTGAACTTTATAATGTTATATTCTGATCCATTCATTAAAATAACGCAAGTGTACTTAAGTGACTTGAAGACAAATTGTGAACTGCTGATAATGACAATTGACTAGGTCATCGTAGTCATTTTAGTCAACACACTTGTCACCATCATGCCACACTCATGTCAGCAGCTTTTATAATTGTGCTGACATGAGCATGATGCGGATGCTTAATCAGCTGCCACATCAGTAGCCTATTACTTGTTAATTAAATCTAATGGTTGGGCATGAATGGTACAATTATAAAAGCTCAGTGACCAAATCAAAACAAAAAGGGAATTATTGAAAGTAAGGCTGATATTTCAAGGAGCATTAATGTACTTAAATCTTTTTCAAACTTTAGAACTTCGAATGTGCAAATAGAGATTGAATTGTATGAGATGGCTAAGTGAAATCCATTCCTCTACAAGTGGACTGAAAGTTCAATAAGATCAAATGCAAGACAAAAACAAGAAAGAAAAAAAAACTGGAAAATGATCAAATGCAATACAAGTGGAATGCACTAAAAGGGATGGACAAGTGAAAGGAATATCTACAAATGAAATAAAAAATATACAAGTAGAAAAAACATCCCAGAAAGATTTCAGTGACAAGCATTCAAGTGGGTTGTTGGATGCTGCAGTCCCAGAGATTAACACATTATATTTGTGTTTGAGAAAAAGTATGGTAGTTCCCTCTGATGATGTAGAGATCCAGGAGGCACCTCCAATGATGAATAGTTAGAAAAAAAATTCTATAGAGGAATTGTCTGATTATTGAACTCGTGGTAGGATTAATCTTTGGGTCCATAGTCATTTGAAATTGTATTTAGCATTGTATGAAGAAAGTTCAACAATGATAGTGTGACGGAAAAATTAAAACCAAGTAAACTTAATATTTAGAGTAGAACCTAAATCAAGGATTGTTCTATTGAATGTATTTTTATTGTATACAAAAACTTCAGTTAGTTGAGCCCACCAAGTACTGGGCCAATCTGGAATAGTGATCTCAGTCAGTAGAATAGCTGGATATCAAATAAAGATTGGAGGTCCAGAATATTCTGGATTCGCTTATGATGAACTATTTCTGAGAAATGACATTAAGGGTTGTAGACTTGTATAACAAAACAAGTACAATATTGGAAATATTCAGTGTGATATTCCATTACTTACATGGAGTATTGGACTAGCACGAAGATTTTGTTCCCTTCCTTTAAATGTTCCCTGTTGGTATTATTTTCTTATGAACCATACAAAAGAAAGTTGCCACCTAAGCAATCTCTTTTAACTATGTAAACTCTGTATTTGCTGCTTTCTTTCTTTTATTCTTTTCCTATTTATTGTTGTGTTTTAGGCTACTACACTTGTAGGAGAACAATATCCCATGCTGTAGTAACATCTCTGTCAACGCAGTGTATAACTGCAATTCTTGAAGTCAAAAAAGGTGGCAAAGTGAATGTCAATATAGATCAACAAGCACCTAGTTAATGACAAGAGACTATTTTTCCTTTCATTTTGACAATTTTAAATACCAAGCAAGTAAACAGAATACATGTAAGAATTACAATAAAGGATAACATTCACATAAGTGAGCCAAGAAGCTCACTTGTCAGCATTGGCTGAAACCCTTCCCAAGTAGTTTAGGGATAGGTCAAGGTGTTGAAGATTGGAGCAGTGGTAAAAACAAGTTGGGAAGCCAGTAATGATGTCATTGTAGCTGAGGTCATGGCGGGCAAGGTTCTTGAGGTCAAAGAAGAAGGGTAGGATAGGCTGGTTGCTGAGTATGTTGGGGACAGATATTTTAGTGATGAAGCTGTTGCTATTATTGTGCATGAAGCCAGGTTTCACTTGAGTAGCTTTCAGTAATCATTCTTTTTTTATCCTTCTCTTCCATCATCCCCTGTCAATAATGTTTCTTCACTTCTCTTTGCACTTCCACCCTCCTCCTTCCACTCCCTTCTTCACCAACTCCCCCTTCACTTTATGTCCCTCCAAGTAAACACAGCCTTAAAGTTTCAAAAATCAACTCAGACCAACTGTTCAATCCAGATTAAGCATTTGAAAGATTACAACAACTGGAAAAACTCAAAAACCCATGTCATGTTCAATTCATCCAGAATATCGACACATATTTTGTTTTAAATTATTAGATTTTTCTGTTTTATATTTTTATTTAATTCAATTGAACTGGTTGGACTAGTTTAACCATAGAAGCACTAGGCTACTTCTCTGACCAATCTAAATTTATACATTGATTACAGAGCCATTATATTAAATGATCTGCATGATTATATTCACAGACTACAGTCCATTATACTATTATTACTTGGAGAAAATAGTTGAAGTATATTAAAAGGAACAAGCAATTCATCCTTCTAAATGCAATATGGTTTCATATTTCAAGCACTGTCAGCTAGTTAAGCTAATCTTAGACATTATAGATTGAGGATGTAACAGACAATTGTGACAAGACAGTGTGCAAGAAAGTGTCAATTGTGATTTAGCCATTTAGGCAAAAGGGAATATACCTACTGTGCTCATGGGAGCACAAACTAAGGGAAAACCCATGTTAAATTGCTAATGTTTGAGAATAAGGAGTCTTTTGGGTTAAAAGTCAAGATCCAACTGTTGAGATCTCCAGTGAATAAGATTAGAGTTTCTTACAACCTTCTTGAGTAGAAGACAACAAACAATAGCAAAAAATACAAAGGTCTATTGACAAGGATTATAAGAGAAGATGTCAAATGAACTATTTATCTGAGGACATGAAATATAGAAGTGTCAAGATTTCAATATACTATTTAGATGAGGACTTAAAATATAGACTTATTAGTTGAAAACTATCATCCTTCTTTTAGACTTGTTAAATATATGGACATTATCCATTAGCCAAAATAGGAGCTCCAATTTAACTCCCACGATCAGTTTCGTGGATTTGGATAGAGGTGAAGGACACAATAAGTTCAACATTTGTTTTTGCAGATTCACTAAGACAATCATACAGCCAAAACAATAAAAAAAAACATTAAAATCAAACCATCCTAGGAAAGGGAGCTTACTTCAATTTCATTCATCAGCTTCATAGCTTCAATAATGCAGAGTACTTGTCCCTTGCTGACTTTGTCGCCAGGCTACCAAAGTAGGCAATTTAAGTAGGATGCAATGTGTTATCTCATTAAGTTTCATCTACAAAAAAGTGAAACTAGCAATCACCTTAACAAAAGGGGGCGAGCCTGGACCAGGGCTTCTGTAAAATGTCCCTGCCATAGGACTCTTAAGAGGAGGATGTGATGTCTTTAAAGCCTTAGGAGTAGATGCAGGGGCAGGAGGCGCTGGCAATGCAGGAGAAGGAGAAGGAAGAGCAGGGGAAGGAGATGGTTGTGGAACTGTTTGTGAAACAGGTAACGGAGATGCAGGGGTTTGCATCATAACAACTTGGGGTGGTGGAGGCTGAGGTAAAGCCTCCTTTTTGCGAATGATAACTTCACAGTCATTTTGTTTCAGCTGCAGTTCAACAATATCTTTTGAATCAACAAGCCTGCATCACAAACATGTGACTCAAGAAGCCTGTTTTGATTTTACACTACCAGATCAAAAACAAAGAAGCAAATAGGTAGAAGCATCATTTCTCGTACTTTACTAGGCTTGCAACTTGAGTCATAAACTCAGCTATTGCCTCCTCCGTTAATGGAGCTGAAGGTGGCGAAACATTTTCATCTCTCACATTCTTCCCTTTGAGTGCTGAACTATCCGCCTTAGTCCCAGAAGATGCAGAATTATTGGCGAATCCACCAACGTCCTATGCCGGGATGTGAAGGGGTAATCCAAGGATGAGAACGAATAGAACGAAAATTTAGAAAACAACGGGAAATACATTAATGCTTACGTCATTCAATTGAGTCTTCACAGTGACAGCATTGTCTCGGCGGAACCCCAATCCCTACAATGTGGAATTTGTACTACCATCAAACATTACCACGAAAACGACAAAAAACAATTATAAGGAAAGGAACGGGCTCAAGAAGTACGGATCACTCGTCAACAAGAGAAAAGAACAGCAAAATCAAAAACCTAAACAAAATGTCGGCCTCCAAGCATTTCAATCAAAGAAATCAAAATAGCCGAGGAGAAGAAAATGATCTGTTTTCCAAAATCTATCAAGAAACGGGTGCAAGGGAACAGATCTAAGATGAAGTCGAGCGAGAAGAGCGAAAAGGCTATCAAATCAAGCGAACCTTGGCGGGGAAAAGGAGAGGCTTCTTGAGCTTCGAAGGGAGAGGAAAGGAGACCGAAGCAGGGCGTCGGTGCGAGGCGGAAGAAGCGGCAACTGCGGCAGCTAACACACCGGTGGCAGTAGCGGCGGCGGCGGAGGAGGCGGAGGCGACCATGGTCGGGACTCGGAAGTCGGAACTCAAGAGGCCGAGAGTCCAGTTTGGGGATTTACGAAGACGGCGGACCAATTTATGCATCATCCGTTACTAATCGGGTTCGGATGCGAAGCCACTCGATCCGATTAGATAACGGGTTCTGGATTCATACTGCGCGTGATTTGATCCGATATGATGATAAAAGTTAAAATTAATTTCAATATAATTGTGATTAGTAAGCTCAATTTCCAAGAAATAATGATTATTCTCTTCTCCAAAATACCTAATACGAAATGGATGACAAAAAAAAATACTAAAAAATAAAAATAAAATCACTACGTAGAACTGTTCGTCATTAGTTTGTGGAGTTCAATCTTCTTCTGAATCTCAAGCTTCTCCTCTGTTGCTGTACATCTTGCAGAGTAGGTTTATTAATGGCGGCATTGCTTCCGGTGATTCTGCTGCGTCCTTGTTAGATCGATGCAGTTCTTGATTCATTCGAGCTCGAAGTCATGGTTGCCGCTCTTGGATCTTCCCAGGAACTCCATCACCAATTTGGAAAACGCCGACGAATCATCCTTCAGGAGATCTCTCGGAGAACTGAACTCCAACACCTTCCCTGAGCGACACAAACAGAGGAGATCAGATAGAAAGAAGCGGCGGCGGCCGCCGTCTGGCTAAGCGCGCGCGTACCTTCGTCGAGCACCAGAACGAGGTCGCTGTCGATCACGGTCGGAATTCGATGCGCCACCGTGATCACCGTGCAGTCGCCGGTCTCTTCCCTGAGAGTCTTCTGAATGAACTTGTCGGTCGCCGTGTCTACCGAAGCCGTGGCCTCGTCCAGGACGAGGATCCTCCTCCTGTCCAGCAGCACCCTCGCGAGGCAAACCAGCTGCCTCTGGCCGACGCTCCAGTTCTCGCCGTCTTCCGCGACTGCATCCATCTCCCTGTCTTAGCCATACTCGCAGGGATATTGCCCGTGTTTCAGTTAAAGAGAAATCAAACTACCTGGCGCCTCAAGCAGTCTCTGGTCTTGCTTCACTACCTCTCCGAGCCGACATTTGTGGAGTGCCTAGTAGAACAGGATGGATTCGATCAGTCGTCTTCTACCTCCATACCCTAACGCAACAGAACCAAGTCACCTACCTCCCAGATGTCCAGGTCCAGATGTCGCCGCAGGGGATCCAAGTTCGTCCTCACAGTTCCATGGAAAAGAGTTGGCTCCTGGGGTATGATGCTCAGCCTGGACCTCAAGTCCTGTAGACCAATTCGACTGATGTTGACGCCATCGATCACGATCCTTCCTAACGATGGCTCTACCACTCGGAACAGAGCTTGGATGAGCGTTGACTTGCCACTTCCCGTCCTGCCTACCACTCCAATTCTTTTCCCTCCGGGGAAGGTGCAGCTGATCCCCTTCAGGACCATCGGAAGACCGGCGTTGTAACGAACGTGGAGGCCGTCGAGCTCAATGGTTCCAGACATCGGCCAATCCTGCTCTGGTCTCGAGTGCTCAATTACGAGAGGTGCCTCGCTAGGCACCGCCGAGAACTGCAGTATCCTCTCCACTGAGATCATCTTGTTCTCGACGTTGCAGAGGTTCCAGATGACCCAAGCCTGCAGCACGTTTAGATTCAAACCGTACGTTGCAGCAAGCCCTGCTAAGCCTGAAATGGAGTCAAGTTAGGCGTGTTTACCGCAACCATGTGTCGAAGGATTGGAGATAATAATAGTTTAGGCACGGGAGAAGTTCAGTTACTTGGATCGATGGAGTCTCGGGGCATGGAGACCAGGATGGTTAGCACTGCGAAGAACACGAGGTTGAACAGGAAGTTCACCCTCACCGAGAGCCACTCCATGGTTCCATAGTTGTGAAATGTGATTCGCGAGTAGTCATCGATCAAGGCCAGGTTCTTCTTGGAGAAGCGCCCTTCCTGATTGAAGCAACGGATCGTGGCAGCACCGGAAAGAGACTCGGAGAAATGGTGGAGGATGGGTGCTTTCCGGATTCCGACCATCCGAGCTAGCTCTCTAGCAGAGCTGATGTAGTAGTTCTGCAGAAAGTCGGATTGTTTTCTGATCTACAAACAAGTTCCGCCATTGTACGATCGATGAGAAAAGGCATTTGACTTACCTGATACCAGATGGAGATTGCTACAGCGATGACGAAGAGGATGAACACTGGCCAGGCCACTTGAGACATTAACACGATGATGCACAGCAGCTGAACCAGAGCAAAGACCAGTCCTGCAAGTCTGTAAGGAATATCGGTGTCGACGGTGCTCTGATCTGTGGAAGACTGAAGGAAGAAAAAGATTATCAGTCAATCTTCTTCCATCAGGAACTGAATTTTAACTGGTTAAACAAGGAATGCAGCAACTGACCCACCCTGTTAAGAATTCGACTTGAAGGTGTTGTATCAAAGAAAGACATGGGTGCTCTCACGATGTTGGTGATCATTCCCAGAAACAGGCGTCGAGCCGTTTCAATGGCGATGGTGGCGAGCAGAACTGCCCTTCCTAAGACGAACACTGAGCTGCTGGCAGAGAGGATGACGAAGCCCCCGAGCATCGTTTCTCTGCTAACTCGACCGTCCTTTTCGGTCGCCCAGGCAATCCAGTAGTTGCTGCCCATCTGAAGAGCTTGGAAGAGGACCTGGCAGAGCAGCAGCAGAGGAACAAGAGCTCCTCTGTAAGCCGAAGTCACAAAGGTGCGATAGACGTGCCACTTCACCCTCCCAAACTCCCTTTCCTCTTCCTGTGATCTCTCAATGAGTTCAGAAATTCCATTGTCGCCGTAATGTTTCGCTTCTCTGAGCTTCTTCTTCTTCTTCTTCAGTTTATGGCTCATGCTTACGGATAAACCATTCTCGTCGGACGTACTGACTTGGCTCAGTGACTCATTGTGTGCGGCCATTTGCTGCACAAGCTCGCCGTCGGCCTCCTCCATCAGCTCTTGGTACTTTCCAGATTGCACCACCTTTCCATCTCTCAATACCTGAAAGATGGTAAAAGTAATACCTGAAGTGCTATTTTGATCGACATTATCTGAAGATATGCAAGATAAACTCACCAGAATAAGATCTGCCGCAGCTAAAAACTCCAGCTGATGCGTGACATAAACGACAGTCTTGCTGGACAGCAACCTCATCAAGCATTCCTGCACACGAACCGCCATGATCAAGCAGAAAGCTCCTCGTGGAGAAACTTCAGGCCGTAGTTTATTCTCCATACCTTGAAGAGGTGCGTCCCTGTGTGCGCATCGACTGCGCTGAAGGGATCATCCAGCAAATAGACGTCTGAATTGTTGTACACGGCTCTGGCCAGTTGGATCCTTTGCTTCTGCCCTCCACTCAAATTCATTCCCCTTTCTCCTACAAGGGTGGAATCCCCATCAGCCCAGGTTCCGATATCCCTGTCCAGTGCACAGGACTCCAACACTTGCTGGTACCATCTCCTGTCCATCTCCTTCCCGAAAAGCACATTCTCTTGAACAGTCCCAGACTGAATCCAAGCACTTTGGGGGACGTAGGCCCTCGAGCCGAAGACAGTGATTCTGCCGCCGGTGACTCTCGGAATCTCCCCGATGATACTGCAAAGGAAGCTGGACTTGCCGGAGCCAACCGTGCCGCACACCGCAACCTTCTCTCCTCTCATTACCTGAATCCTCTTGTCGATTTTGAGGGTCGGCTTCTTCGAGTTCGAGTTGGCTTCCCAGTTGTATTCGCCGGGTTCGATTTCTAAAGCGACGTGGCTCGATGCTTCAGCGTTCTTGCTTGGCCAGAACTGCGCCTGTTCCTCTTCCATTAAGAAGCCCTGGATTCTGTCGACGGAGACTTTCGTCTGCGTTATCATGGCGACGAGCTCCGGGAGGTTGTAGATGGGCTCTTGCAGGATTCTGAACGTGGCTAAGGCGGAGAGGGCCGCGCCGGCGGTCAGCGGGGTGCCGACCATGATGCATACGCCGAAGGCGACGACCGAGACCAGAGTCGGAGAGGCCCAGAACAGGAAGGCGATCGCAGAGCATGTGTACAGATATCTCTTGAGCCAACTCCTCTCCGCCTCTCTGAGCTGGAGCAGCTTGTCCAGGAAAGCTGTTTCCCAGGAATGGAGCTTCAAGATCCTCATGCATTTTAGCGTCTCGGCTGTGGCCTTGATCCTCGAGTCCTTCGCTTCCATGATTTTGGAATGCAGTCGCTCCTGCGAATTGGCCAGAGGCGTGTTGCTCGCCATGACAAGGATCGTCGCGACGAGCGCAGAGAAGGCGGCCGCTAAGCCGAGGTTCCTGTAGAGGATGAGCAGGGCAAGAGAGACCTGGACGGGAAGCAACCAAATGCCGTGGATGTGCCAGAAGAAGTCCGCCACTCGTTCGACGTCGACGTCGAGGAAGTTTATGATCTTTCCGGTGCTTGTTCCAGAGTACTTGATCAGAAGAGACTTGTTGTAGATCGCCACCATGAGGGCTGCTCGGACTCGAACGCCGATTTGGCGGGCGCCGAAGTACCACTGCCGCTGAGTCAGGGATTCCACCGTCTTGGCGGCGAAGAAGAGGCAAGCTAGGATGTAGCCTCTGCGGCGGTGCACGCGGCCGCAATCATTGTCGGAGATGAAGTCCACGAGGCTGGCGATGAGGAAAGGGCCGAGGTAGGAAGAAAGCGTGTTGATCCCTGAAAAAGTAGCAGCATGGCGTTAGATTTAATTTGAACAAGGAGAATGCCGATCGATTCGAGGGTATGCAAATCTTCTGTATACCGGCGAAGATCGCATTCAGTGCCAAGCACCTCCGAACAGAGTGGACGATCGCTCTCTGGAACGACGACGATTCGGCCTTGCGCTTGCGCAGGGATTCCTGAAGAAGGCAGAAGGAAGCTTTGGCGGATTCCGATCGAGGAACCCTCGGGACGTGCGAAAGCTCGAGCCTTTCGCTTCGGCCCTTTTCGAAGAGAGGGCTCAGCCACCCGAAGGTGAGGCGGCTCCAAATCCCGGCGCCGGAGAAGCCATCGTAGTCCGCCCCATTCGCAAGCAACGGCTGCTCCAATTCCGGACTGGAGTCCGAGGAACTCATGGAAAGAGCAATGCGCAGAGGATGAGACAGAAACTAGGGTTTAACAATTGCATTAAACTCGGAAAACCTAGAAATCAAGATTGGGGAAACTGTTCCATTGAAGAGGAGGAGGCGCTCAAGAACCCTAATCTAGAAGCCGTACCGCCAAGAAAGCATTTTGGCGTTACTGCAATGCTTATCTACCACCATTGCCAGCGCGGCGCGGAGCTCGAACCTCCGTGACCCATACCTCAATCCCGGTCACCAAATCCAGGAATCTTCGAGAGGTGCGAAAGCTGCCACTGCCAAGACTGGACAAGATGTCGCCGCCAGCGTCGCCCATGCACGGCTTTCACATGCTTGAATCCCGCATCACGGGGAAGAGAAAAAAAGGTAGATTAATCGATCGAACAAATGCCAAAACAGAAGCCATGCCCTATCCTTGTGCAAGAACCGCGATCTCGATGAGGGTTTCCGCGTTCTTGGGTGCAAAAACAGGAAACCAATCATCTCTTTCCGAATTAATCAGACGGATCCATGGATGGCAGCTGGGAGCATGTGGCGGTTTTAAAATTTTACTATTTTGGTGGTGAAAACTTGCAGGAATCTCGCGACAAACCAAGAACAACGCCAAACTGTGACAAGATTCGCATCCTGAAATCGTCAAAAACAAAGATATATATCCATATATATACGATCATCCATCATGAAATTCATGGTCCCGGTGAGAATCTGGAATTGTTATTGTTAAGGAATCAGGGATTGCGAGCAGATAATTGAGGATAAGGGGGAGGAGGACGCATCGCATCGCAGGAGTTTGGCCTGTGGCGGTACGTGGCGCGCTCGTGAATGCGCTGCGTTGTGCGTGCATGGCCCATGCATGAACGCGCGGGCTTTTTTGGCGATTTGTGCTGCCGCAGTTGTCAGATAGGGTCGGACCGGCTAGGTGTCAAAGGGTTGGCTGGACCACACGATAATGTAGGCCAAGCCAAACGGACCAATAGAAGGCGTTTGTGAATAGAGGTGTCGATCGGGTGGGACCGCATGACTCACTCGACAATAGTTCCATTGAAGTTTCTTTCGCGTACTTAGTTTGGATTTTGTGTAATTAAAGCCAAAATGGCAATTGTCTCGCTATCTCACTTGTACCTCTAGGTTTAATTAAATTTTATCATCTTATCCAACAAAAAATTTATATAAAGACAGTTCGGTGCATAAAACTTATATCAATATGAGATCCAAAAAAAACACATTTTGAATGAGTTTTTGATGGTTTGTGCCAACACAATTTTTAAATCAGGCCAGACTAGATGGGTAAGGAGACGAAAGCTTGAGATTAGAGATGTCAATTGGACAATAATTCCATTGCTAAGTCCCTTTTGCGTACCTAGTTTGGATTTTGCATATTTTGCCCTCTCGCTATCTCACTTGTACCTCTAAACTTAAATTTTATCATCTTATTTAGTAAATTTTACATAAGAATAAATCGGTGTGTGAAACTCCCACCAATATGGGATCTTAAGAAAAATAAATATTATTGACTCATTTTTCAATTGAGGTCAAATGGACTTTTGATAGTTTTGTGCTAATGTAGTTTTTAGATCAAATCAGACAAGATGGGTGAGAAGACGGACTATATATTAAGACGCTTGCAATTAGAGATGTCAATTGGACAATAGTTTCATTGCTAAGTTTCTTTCGAGTACCTTGTTTGAATGTTGCGTATTTAAAGAAAAAATGACAATTGCCCAATTGTTATCCCATTTGTACCTCTAAATTTAAATTTTATCATCTTATCTAGTAAAATTTATATAAGAGTAGCTCGGTTTATGAAACTCCTACTAGTATAAAATCCTGAGAAAAATAAATATTGTTGACTCATTTTTCAAGTGAAGTTGAATGGGCTTTTGGTGGTTTGTGCTAACATAGTTTTTAGATCAGATCAAACTAGAGGGGTGAGGAGACGATGATATATCAAGATGCTTGTGATTAGAGGAGTCAATTGGACAATAGTTCCATTGTTAAGTCTCTTTCACGTACCTACTTTGGATTTTGCATATTTAAAGCCAAAATGACAATTGCCCTCTCGCTATCTCACTTGTACCTCTAGACTTAAATTTTATCATCTTATCTAGTAAATACATAAGGACAAACTAGGATAATTGGGCCGACCGGTCCCACGGAAGTTTCAAACTGTACATGAAACTTCCCACAGGTATGGGATCTTAAGAAAAATAAATATTATTGACACATTTTTCAAGTGAGATTGAATGGGCTTTTGGTGGTTTTGTGCTGATGTAGTTTTTAGATCAGATCAGACAAAATGGGTGAAGGAGACAAACTATATATCAAGACGCTTGCGATTAGAGATGTCAATTGGATAATAATTCCATTGTTAAGTCTCTTTCGAGTACCTTATTTGAATGTTGTGTATTTAAAGCAAAAATGACAATTGCCCAATTGCTATCCCATTTGTACCTCTAAATTTAAATTTTATCATCTTATCTAGTAAAATTTACATAAGGGTAGCTCGGTTTATGAAACTCCTACCGGTATGAGATCCCAAGAAAAATCAATATTATTGACTCATTTTTCAAGTGAAGTTGAATGGGCTCTTGGTGGTTTGTGCTAACACAATTTTTAAATCAGATCAAACTAGACGGGTGAGGAGACAAATGATATATCAAGATGCTTGTGATTATATTGCAATGACTAAACATATTGATATCCGTCTACACTTCATTCGAGACTTAGTTGCAAATAAAGAAATTGAGATAGAGTACTGCAACACACATGAACAAGTGGTAGATATCTTGACGAAGTCATTTCTAAGAGATAAGTTTGTTTATTTTAGATTATATTATATACTCTTGGGTGTTTGTAATTTTAAATCAAGAGGGAGTACTGTTGATAATTGATTCAAAATTAGAAGTGGAGTTAATGGGTTGATGACATGATAATTAGTAGTAGTAGTACTAGTGGTTAAAAGAAAAGGGTATAAATTCATTGTATCTTGAGTTTGTGGGATATGTGTATAGAGTTAGTAGTGGTGTTATGTAAGTAGTTTATAAATATGCTACCTGATGAATAAAGCATTGGAAAAATTATTGTGTAATTTTCTTATCTATTGTCTATCTTCTATTATCCTCCTTAATTTTCTAACAAGAACTGCATCGATCTAACAAGGACGCAGCAGGATCCGCCGAAGCAATGCCGCCAATGAACCTACTCTGCAAGATGTGTAC
The DNA here is from genome assembly GCF_044706935.1 of Curcuma longa. Lineage (NCBI taxonomy): Eukaryota > Viridiplantae > Streptophyta > Magnoliopsida > Zingiberales > Zingiberaceae > Curcuma > Curcuma longa. The sequence goes on from NC_133871.1 coordinate 9,315,838, forward strand.
AGCAACAGAGGAGAAGCGTGAGAGTTAGAAGAAGATTGAACTCCACAAACTAATGACGAACAGTTCTACGGAGTAATTTTATTTTTTAATTTTTTTTTGTCATCCATTTTGTATTAGGTATTTTGGAGAAGAGAATAATCATTATTTCTTATCGTTTGGTGAGCTTTTAACGTGCATGTTTGGAATGGAAGAGTGTTGAATGTTTAGAGATGAAGGGGCGTTGCCCCTTCATCTTCTGAAACGAAAGGAGACGAAGGGGCAAAACCACCTCTTCGTCTTCCTAATCTCTACTATATAAAGGGTAAGAGAACATACCTACAAATAAGCGGTGGTTGCGTCCAAGTCGAAGCAAAGGAGAGGCAGCGCAGTGGATTTGTACAGAGGTGCTGCATCGGAGAAGAAGAACACCAAAGAGGATTTGGTTTGTGGAACCTGAGAAGGCCTTTCGATTCTTCATGATCGTTCCTCCGTTGCGAGTAATCTCAACCGAGGCACGTTCTCACTTGGTTATCAGATTCAAGGAACTTTAGTACTTTAGCCTGCAGGTCTAGAGTTCGAATTTAGGGAAGGCAAAAATCCACTAGGCAGGGATGGAAAGTCCTAGTAGGTAACGACATGGTCGATGGTCGATGGCCCATGACTCACAGAAAAATAGGAGTCGGGATAAGTAGAATTTCCATGGACGGACGGGCCGGGTCGTTACAATCTCACTTGGTTACCAGATTCAAGGAACTTTAGTACTTTAGCCTGCAGGTCTAGAGTTCGAATCTGAGGAAGACAAAAATCCACTGGGCAGGGGTGGAAAGCCCTAGTAGGTAACGGCACGGTCGATGGTCGACGGCCCATGACCCACAGAAAAATAGGGGTCAGGATAAGTAGAATTCCCACGGGCGGACGGGCCGGGTCGTTACACGCAATCCTTTACAATGATAATGGAGGGCACCCTTGAACTCTTGAACATTACAGAAACCTACATGAGTTGAAATGAGCCTGATCAGAGTTATTTAAGTTTATCAAATAAAGTTTGATCAAAACTCATTAATGAATCTAGAGGACTTGAATCCTAAAAACTTGGATTGAGATGGGAGAGGTCTGTGTGTAGAAGATATATATGGTATTCAATCATGATCCTAAGACATGTATGTGAAATTATGGTCGCGTACCAACTAGCACAGACTGTGATGTTGATTTTCAAATATCAGCACCATTATAGTAATGCTGGTCTTCGAAGATCAACACCACTATGGTGTTTTGAAAGTTTCAAAATATTTTAAGCATCGATGGAAGGACCTTAAAACAATAAACGAGAACTTAATTTAGATTTAGGTTTACCTAATAAATCCATATGATTTGAAATAGGTTCGATCGGAGCTCTTTTTAGATCCATCAATGAGTTTTGACCGAAATCTATTGATGAATTTAGACGACTTAAATTTCTGAAATTTGACAATGAAATTAAAGTGTGGAGTATGTAGAAGGTAAATATGATAAAAAAAAATTGGCCCTGAGTCTCCTACACAAAATTATAGATTCGTATTAATTAGCACAAAGTCTGAAACTTTCTAAACCTTTTAAATATATAATACTATGAATCCTTTGCGATGATAATAGATGACACCAAAAATCTACATGAGTTGAAATAGATTCGATTAGCTCTAGATTCATCAATAAATTTTAATTGAAACTCGTTGATGAATCTAGGATATTTGAATTTTTAAAAATTTATCATGATGAAAGATGTGAGTGTATAAGAGATATATATATATAATATTTATGTCTGATTTTGACATCCTTATAATAAGTTGTGTATGTGTTAAATGTCTGTTTTCAAATGTAATAACTTTTGATATAGATATCAGAATGAATGAAACTCATAATAACCCATGTTTCGAACCCAAAAAAAATACTATTTAAAGTCTTTTCGAAGGCTCTGAATATTTTTATCATTGTTTTAATAATTGACATATATACATAACTTATTGTTAGGTTGACATGGATACCATAAATATTTTCATGGTGCTACCCTCTTCCATTATATGCTAACTTTTCAAAAATTTAAATCCTCTAGATCCAAACTCAATGATAGACCTAGAGAACTCCGATTGAACTCTTTTCAAATCCTGTGGATTTCTGGTGCTCCGAGTCCAAATATGTCTTTCTTTATTGTTTTAAAAAATTAACACCACAAGTCTACAACAATATGATATTTAAGTTGTAGTGTTGGTTTTCAAACATCAGCACTACTGTGGTGTTGGATTTTAAAAACTAATATCATGACAATGCTGATGTTTAAATTGTAATATTGGTGTTTAAAAATCAACACTATAGTGGTTTTATTATTTAAACAACAACGCTACTATAGTGCTGATTTTTAAATATCAACATTATAATTATGTTGATATATATTTAAGTTGTGCATATCATTTTTAAAAATCAACATATTTTATATTTATTAATGAGATCAATTCTCATTATTAATTTAATTTTATTATTTTTTATAATTAGATATTAAAAAAGAGAAGATATTGAAAAATAAAAAATTAAATTTTTATTAACCTTCTTTTATATTTTTAATTTTTTATTACATTTTTAAAATTAAAATTAAAAATAAATAAATTTAGAGGATAATTTATTAAAATTTAAATATCGTTTAAATTAATTTAATTTAGGAAAAAAAGGCGTTGCATGTACGTAAGGGAAAGAGAGAAGAGTGGGAAAAAAAAAGTAGTTGTTGGTAGATGAGTAAAATTTAAATTAGATGGGAAGAATAAAATCTTGATGTGTTTTTTGAGAATTCTAAAATTTTCCATGTGCCCTTTAGAATATTACCATTTTTAATATAATATAGATATTTTAAATTATAAAAAATATAGAACACTTTTTTCCCATAATCTTATATATTTAATATGGCTTTCTTATTAAATCTGTCTTTTAAAAATTTCTTTTTCATATATTTATTCACAATTTATCTTTAATTTATTTACTTTAAGGGTGCAAATATCTTTATTTTTAAAAAATTGTTTGGTGAAAAGGATAATATAACGCAATGCTATAAATTTCTTCCTGAAACCCAATTATCTTACAAATAATTAAAAAATTAAGTCAACTAAAAATTAGTATCAATTATTAATAAAATAAGACAATATAGAGAAAAAAGATCATAAATTTATTAAATAGATAGTGGTTATTGGACTGAAAAAGTATGGTGGGCTCTTGGGCTCGTAGTGGGTCATGGGCCTTCAGTCCTATTATTTATCAGATGTAATATTATTGATTAAATCTGGTAAAATGTGTATTTTATATTGATTAATAAATTTATATTTATTTAGAAAAGTGTTGATTTTTTAATAGATACAATAAAATTCATGTACTTCAATGAATTAATTTAAATTAAAAAAATTATAATCAGAATATTATTTTTAATATATAAATATTTAAAGTTCTTTTATATAAATTTTGCGGAAAATCTTAGGACAACAGTAAAATTGCTATCATGTGATGTTGAAGTCACGAATTTGAATTAAAAATAATATTTTTATAAAAATATAAAGTAAAATTGTGTACCATTGACCTAATGTGGTTCCACCATTCCGAGATTCCACACTGATAGAAGTTTCATGTATTGGGTACCGCTCCTTATGTAACGTAACTTTTAATGGATAATATAATAAATTTTAAGTTTAGACATACAAGTGAGATAGCAAGAGGACAATTGCCATTTTAGCTTTAAATATGCAAAATCCAAAATAGGTACGCGAAAGGGACTTAACAATGGAACTATTATCCGATTGATTCCTATAATCGCAAGTGTCTTGATATATCGTCTGTCTCCTCACCCGTCTAGTTTGATCTAATGTAAAAACTGTGTCAGCACAAACCACCAAAAGCACATTCGGCCTCACTTGAAAAATGTGTCAATAATATTTATTTTTCTTGGGATCTCATACTTATGGGAGTTTCATGCACTGAGCTATCCTTATGTAAATTTTACTAGATAAGATGATAAATTTTAAGTTTAGAGATAGCAAAGAGGGCAATTGTCATTTTTGCTTTAAATACACAACATTCAAACAAGGTACTCAAATGAGACTTAGCAATAAAACTATTATCCAATTGACACATCCAATTGTAAGCGTCTTGATATATAGTCTGTCTCCTCACCCGTCTAATCTGATCTGATCTAAAAACTACATTAGCACAAAACCACCAAAAGTCCATTCGACCTTACTTGAAAAAATGTATCAATAATATTTATTTTTCTTAAGATTTACCTACCAGTATGAGAATTCATGCACCAGTTTGTCCTAATGTAAAATTTACTAGATAAGATGATAAAATTTAAATTGAGAGGTACAAGTGAGATGGTGAGAGGGCAATTTTCATTTTGGCTTTAAATATGCAAAATCCAAAGTAGGTACACGAAAGAGACTTAACAATGGAATTATTGTCCATTGTTAAGTCTCTTTCGCGTACCTACTTTGGATTTTGCATATTTAAAGCCAAAATGAAAATTGCCCTCTCACCATCTCACTTGTACCTCTCAATTTAAATTTTATCATCTTATCTAGTAAATTTTACATTAGGCCAACTGGTGCATGAAATTCTCACCGGTGGGCAATCTTAAGAAAAATAAATATTATTGACACATTTTTCAAGTAAGGTCAAATGGACTTTTGGTGGTTTTGTGCTGATGTAGTTTTTAGATCAGATCAGATTAGACGGGTGAGGAGACAGACTATATATCAAGACGCTTACAATTGGAGGTGTCAATTGGACAATAGTTTTATTGCTAAATCTCTTTTGAGTACATTGTTTGAATGTTGTGTATTTAAAACAAAAATGACAATTGCCCTCTTTGCTATCTCTAAACTTAAAATTTATCATCTTATATAGTAAAATTTACATAAGGATAGCTCGGTGCATGAAACTCCCATAAGTATGAAATACCAAGAAAAATAAATATTATTGACACATTTTTCAAGTGAGGCCGAATGTGCTTTTGGTGGTTTGTGCTGACACAGTTTTTAGATTAGATCAAACTAGATGGGTGAGGAGATAGACGATATATCAAGACACTTGCGATTATAGGAGTCAATTGGATAATAGTTCCATTGTTAAGTCTTTTTTGCATACCTATTTTGGATTTTGCATATTTAAAGCTAAAATGACAATTGTCCTCTCGCTATCTCACTTGTATCTCTAAACTTAAAATTTATTATCTTATCCGGTAGAAGTTACATTACATAAGGAGCGACATCCCAATGCATGAAACTTCTGTCAGTGTGGAATCTCGGAAATGGTCGAACCACATTAGGCCAATGGCACACAATTTTACTTTGTATTTTTACAAAAAATATTATTTTTAATTCAAATTCATGATTTCAAATACAACAATTTTACTGTTGTACTAATATTTTTCTTCCATAGAGCAAAATTTATATAAAAGAACTTTAAATATTTATATATTAAAAATAATATTCCAATTATAATTTTTTTAATTTAAATTCATTCATTGAAGTACATGAATTTAATTATTGTATCTATTAAAAAATCAACACTTTTCTAAATAAATATAAAATACACATTTTACCATATTTAATTAATAATATTACATCTGATAATAATAGGACTGAAGGGCCATGACCCACTACGAGCCCAAGAGCCCACCATACTTTTTCAGCCCAATAACCACTATCTATTTAATAAATTTATGATCTTTTTTCTCTATATTGTCTTATTTTATTAATAATTCATACTAATTTTTGGTTGACTTAATTTTTTAATTATTTGTAAGATAATTGGGTTTCAGGAAGAAATTTATAGCATTGCGTTATATTATCCTTTTCACCAAACAATTTTTTAAAAATAAAGATATTTGCACCTTAAAGTAAATAAATTAAAGATAAATTGTGAATAAATATATGAAAAAGAAATTTTTAAAAGACAGATTTAATAAGAAAGCCATATTAAATATATAAGATTATGGGAAAAAAGTGTTCTATATTTTTTATAATTTAAAATATCTATATTATATTAAAAATGGTAATATTCTAAAGGGCACATGGAAAATTTTAGAATTCTCAAAAAACACATCAAGATTTTATTCTTCCCATCTAATTTAAATTTTACTCATCTACCAACAACTACTTTTTTTTTCCCACTCTTCTCTTTCCCTTACGTACATGCAACGCCTTTTTTTCCTAAATTAAATTAATTTAAACGATATTTAAATTTTAATAAATTATCCTCTAAATTTATTTATTTTTAATTTTAATTTTAAAAATGTAATAAAAAATTAAAAATATAAAAGAAGGTTAATAAAAATTTAATTTTTTATTTTTCAATATCTTCTCTTTTTAATATCTAATTATAAAAAATAATAAAATTAAATTAATAATGAGAATTGATTCTATTAATAAATATAAAATATGTTGATTTTTAAAAATGAATACCACAACTTAAATATATATCAACATAATTATAATGTTGATATTTAAAAATCAGCACTATAGTAGCGTTGTTGTTTAAATAATAAAACCACTATAGTGTTGATTTTTAAACACCAATATTACAATTTAAACATCAGCATTGTCATGATATTAGTTTTTAAAATCCAACACCACAGTAGTGCTGATGTTTGAAAACCAACACTACAACTTAAATATCATATTGTTGTAGACTTGTGGTGTTAATTTTTTAAAACAATAAAGAAAGACATATTTGGACTTCGGAAGCACCAGAAATCCACAGGATTTGAAAAGAGTTCAATCGGAGTTCTCTAGGTCTATCATTGAGTTTGGATCTAGAGGATTTAAATTTTTGAAAAGTTAGCATATAATGGAAGAGGGTAGCACCATGAAAATATTTATGGTATCCATGTCAACCTAACAATAAGTTATGTATATATGTCAATTATTAAAACAATGATAAAAATATTCAGAGCCTTCGAAAAGACTTTAAATAGTATTTTTTTTGGGTTCGAAACATGGGTTATTATGAGTTTCATTCATTCTGATATCTATATCAAAAGTTATTACATTTGAAAACAGACATTTAACACATACACAACTTATTATAAGGATGTCAAAATCAGACATAAATATTATATATATATATATCTCTTATACACTCACATCTTTCATCATGATAAATTTTTAAAAATTCAAATATCCTAGATTCATCAACGAGTTTCAATTAAAATTTATTGATGAATCTAGAGAGCTCTAATCGAATCTATTTCAACTCATGTAGATTTTTGGTGTCATCTATTATCATCGCAAAGGATTCATAGTATTATATATTTAAAAGGTTTAGAAAGTTTCAGACTTTGTGCTAATTAATACGAATCTATAATTTTGTGTAGGAGACTCAGGGCCAATTTTTTTTATCATATTTACCTTCTACATACTCCACACTTTAATTTCATTGTCAAATTTCAGAAATTTAAGTCGTCTAAATTCATCAATAGATTTCGGTCAAAACTCATTGATGGATCTAAAGAGCTCCGATCGAACCTATTTCAAATCATATGGATTTATTAGGTAAACCTAAATCTAAATTAAGTTCTCGTTTATTGTTTTAAGGTCCTTCCATCGATGCTTAAAATATTTTGAAACTTTCAAAACACCATAGTGGTGTTGATCTTCGAAGACCAGCATTACTATAATGGTGCTGATATTTGAAAATCAACATCACAGTCTGTGCTAGTTGGTACGCGACCATAATTTCACATACATGTCTTAGGATCATGATTGAATACCATATATATCTTCTACACACAGACCTCTCCCATCTCAATCCAAGTTTTTAGAAATTCAAGTCCTCTAGATTCATTAATGAGTTTTGATCAAACTTTATTGATAAACTTAAATAACTCTGATCAGGCTCATTTCAACTCATGTAGGTTTCTGTAATGTTCAAGAGTTCAAGGGTGCCCTCCATTATCATTGTAAAGGATTGCCTGTAACGACCCGGCCCGTCCGCCCGTGGGAATTCTACTTATCCTGACCCCTATTTTTCTGTGGGTCATGGGCCGTCGACCATCGACCGTGCCGTTACCTACTAGGACTTTCCATCCCTGCCCAGTGGATTTTTGTCTTCCTCAGATTCGAACTCTAGACCTGCAGGCTAAAGTACTAAAGTTCCTTGAATCTGGTAACCAAGTGAGATTGTAACGACCCGGCCCGTCCGTCCATGGAAATTCTACTTATCCCGACTCCTATTTTTCTGTGAGTCATGGGCCATCGACCATCGACCATGTCGTTACCTACTAGGACTTTCCATCCCTGCCTAGTGGATTTTTGCCTTCCCTAAATTCGAACTCTAGACCTGCAGGCTAAAGTACTAAAGTTCCTTGAATCTGATAACCAAGTGAGAACGTGCCTCGGTTGAGATTACTCGCAACGGAGGAACGATCATGAAGAATCGAAAGGCCTTCTCAGGTTCCACAAACCAAATCCTCTTTGGTGTTCTTCTTCTCCGATGCAGCACCTCTGTACAAATCCACTGCGCTGCCTCTCCTTTGCTTCGACTTGGACGCAACCACCGCTTATTTGTAGGTATGTTCTCTTACCCTTTATATAGTAGAGATTAGGAAGACGAAGAGGTGGTTTTGCCCCTTCGTCTCCTTTCGTTTCAGAAGATGAAGGGGCGACGCCCCTTCATCTCTAAACATTCAACACTCTTCCATTCCAAACATGCACGTTAAAAGCTCACCAAACGATAAGAAATAATGATTATTCTCTTCTCCAAAATACCTAATACAAAATGGATGACAAAAAAAAATTAAAAAATAAAATTACTCCGTAGAACTGTTCGTCATTAGTTTGTGGAGTTCAATCTTCTTCTAACTCTCACGCTTCTCCTCTGTTGCTGTACACATCTTGCAGAGTAGGTTCATTGGCGGCATTGCTTCGGCGGATCCTGCTGCGTCCTTGTTAGATCGATGCAGTTCTTGTTAGAAAATTAAGGAGGATAATAGAAGATAGACAATAGATAAGAAAATTACACAATAATTTTTCCAATGCTTTATTCATCAGGTAGCATATTTATAAACTACTTACATAACACCACTACTAACTCTATACACATATCCCACAAACTCAAGATACAATGAATTTATACCCTTTTCTTTTAACCACTAGTACTACTACTACTAATTATCATGTCATCAACCCATTAACTCCACTTCTAATTTTGAATCAATTATCAACAGTACTCCCTCTTGATTTAAAATTACAAACACCCAAGAGTATATAATATAATCTAAAATAAACAAACTTATCTCTTAGAAATGACTTCGTCAAGATATCTACCACTTGTTCATGTGTGTTGCAGTACTCTATCTCAATTTCTTTATTTGCAACTAAGTCTCGAATGAAGTGTAGACGGATATCAATATGTTTAGTCATTGCAATATAATCACAAGCATCTTGATATATCATTTGTCTCCTCACCCGTCTAGTTTGATCTGATTTAAAAATTGTGTTAGCACAAACCACCAAAAGCCCATTCGGCTTCACTTGAAAAATGTGTCAATAACATTGATTTTTCTTGGGATCTCATACTTATGGAAGTTTCATACATCGAGCTACCCTTATGTAAATTTTACTAGATAAGATGATAAAATTTAAATTTGGAGGTACAAATGGGGGATAGCAAAGAGGGCAATTGTCATTTTTACTTTAAATACACAACATTCAAATAAGGTACTCAAAAGAGATTTAGCAATGGAATTATTATCCAATTGACACCTCTAATCGCAAGCGTCTTGATATATAGTTCGTCTCCTTACTCGTCTAGTCTGATCTGATCTAAAAACTACATCAGCACAAAACCACCAAAAGCCCATTCAATCTCACTTGAAAAATGTGTCAATAATATTTATTTTTCTTAAGATCCCCCACCTGTGGGAATTTCATGTACTAGTTTGAAACTTCCGTGGGACCGGGCCGGCCACCCCCAGAGATGTGGCTACTGGGATTATCAATTTATGTACTAGTTTGTCCTTATGTAAAATTTACTAGATAAGATGATAAAATTTAAGTTTAAAGGTACAAGTGAAAAAGTGAGAGGGCAACTATCATTTTGGCTTTAAATATGCAAAATCCAAATTAGGTATGTGAAAGAGACTTAACAATGAAACTATTGTCCAATTGACTCCTCTAATCACAAGTGTCTTGATATATCATCTTCTCCTCACCCATTTAGTTTGATCTGATCTAAAAACTATGTTAGCACAAACCACCAAAAGCTCATTCAACTTCACTTGAAAAATGAGTCAACAATATTTTTTTTTCAGGATCTCATACCGGTGGGAGTTTAATAAATCGGGATACCCTTATGTAAATTTTACTAGATAATATGATAAAATTTAAGTTTCGAGATACAAATCGGATAACAATTGGGTAATTGCCATTTTTGCTTTAAATATACAACATTCAAATAAGGTACACAATGAAACTATTGTCCAATTGACATATCTAATCGCAAGCGTCTTGATTTATAGTTCGTCTTCTCACACCCATCTTGTCTGATTTGATCTAAAAATTACATCAACACAAAACTACCAAAAGCCTATTCGACCTTACTTGAACAATATGTTAATAATATTTATTTTTCTTAAGATTCCACATTGATGGGAGTTTCATGTACCAGTTTGTCCTTATATAAATTTTACTAAATAAGATGATAAATTTTAAGTTTAGAGGTACAAGTGAGATAGCGAAAGGGTAATTGCCATTTTGGTTTTAAATATGCAAAATCCAAAGTAGATATACGAAAGAGACTTAGCAATGGAATTATTGTCCAATTAACACCTCTAATCACGAACTTTTATCTCTTTATCCGTCTAGTCTAATCTGATTTAAAAACCGTGTCTGATCTTATACACCGAACTGTCCTTATATAAATTTTTTTTGGATAAGATGATAAAATTTAATTAAGCGTAGAAGTACAAGTGAGATAGTGAGACAATTGCCATTTTGGCTTTAACTATGCAAAATCCAAACTAAGTACGTGAAAGAGACTACAATGGAACTATTGTCGAGTGAGTCAATACGGTCCCACCCCCAATCGACACCTCTATTCACAAACGCCTTCTATTGGTTGGTTTGGCTTGGCCTACATTATGGTGGTCCAGCCAACCATTTGACACCTAGCCGGTCTGACCCGATCTGACAACTGCGGCAGCACAAATCGCCAAAAAAGCCCGCGCGTTCATGCATGGGCCATGCACGCACAACGCAGCGATACGATGCGTCCGCCTCCCTTATCCTCAATTATCTGCTCGCAATCCCTGATTCCTTAACAAAAACAATTCCAGATTCTCACGGGACCACGTATTTCATGATTGACGATCGTATATATGGATATATATCTTTGTTTTTGACGATTTCAGGATGCGAATCTTGTCACAGTTTGGCTGTTCTTGGTTTGTCGCAAGATTCCTGCAAGTTTTCACCACCAAAATAGTAAAATTTTAATACGGGCACCGGCTCGATCGACCTGCTCCGCCACATGCTCCCAGTTGCCATCCATGGAGCCGTCTGTTTCGGAAAGAGATTATTGGTTTCCTGTTTTTACACCCAAGAACGCGGGAACCCTCATCGATATCGGTTCTTGCACAAGGATATATAGGGCATGGCTTCCGTTTTGGCATTTGTTTCATCGATTAAGCTACCTTTTTCCTCTTCCCCGTGATGCGGGATTCTAGCATGTGAAAGCCGTGCATGGGCGACGCTGGCGGCGACATCTCGTCCAGTCTTGGCAGTGGCAGCTTTCGCACCCCTCGAAGATTCCTAGATTTGGTGATCGGGATTGAGGTATGGGTCACGGAGGTTCGAGCTCCGCGCCGCGCTGGCAATGGTCGTAGATAAGCATTGCAGTAACGCCAAAATGCTTTCTTGGCGGTACTGCTTCTAGAATAGGGTTCTTGAGCGCCTCCTCCTCTTCAATGGAACAGTTTCCCCATCTTGATTTCTAGGTTTCCGAGTTTAATGCAATTGTTAAACCCTAGTTTCTTTCTCATCGTCTGCGCATTGCTCTTTCCATGAGTTCCTCGGACTCCAGTCTGGAACTGGAGCAGCCGTTGCTTGCCAATGGGGCGGACTACGATGGCTTCTCCGGCGCCGGAATTTGGAGCCGCCTCACCTTCGGGTGGCTGAGCCCTCTCTTCGAAAAGGGCCGAACCGAAAGGCTCGAGCTTTCGCACGTCCCGAGCGTTCCTCGATCAGAATCCGCCAAAGCTTCCTTCTGCCTTCTTCAGGAATCCCTACGCAAGCGCAAGGCCGAATCGTCGTCGTTCCAGAGAGCGATCGTCCACTCTGTTCGGAGGTGCTTGGCACTGAATGCGATCTTCGCCGGTATACATAAGATTTGCATACCCTCGAATCGATCGGCATTCTCCTTGTTCAAATCTAACGCCAAGCTGCTACTTTTTCAGGGATCAACACGCTCTCTTCCTACCTCGGCCCTTTCCTCATCGCCAGCCTCGTGGACTTCATCTCCGACAATGATTCCGGCCGCGTACACCGCCGCAGAGGCTACATCCTAGCTTGCCTCTTCTTCGCCGCCAAGACGGTGGAATCCCTGACTCAGCGGCAGTGGTACTTCGGCGCCCGCCAAATCGGCGTTCGAGTCCGAGCAGCCCTCATGGTGGCGATCTACAATAAGTCTCTTCTGATCAAGTACTCTGGAACAAGCACCGGAAAGATCATAAACTTCCTCGACGTCGACGTCGAACGAGTGGCGGACTTCTTCTGGCACATCCACGGCATTTGGTTACTTCCCGTCCAGGTCTCTCTTGCCCTGCTCATCCTCTACAGGAACCTCGGCTTACCGGCCGCCTTCTCTGCGCTCGTCGCGACGATCCTTGTCATGGCGAGCAACACGCCTCTGGCCAATTCGCAGGAGCGGCTGCATTCCAAAATCATGGAAGCAAAGGACTCGAGGATCAAGGCCACAGCCGAGACGCTAAAATGCATGAGGATCTTGAAGCTCCATTCCTGGGAAACAGCTTTCCTCGACAAGCTGCTCCAACTCAGAGAGGCGGAGAGGAGTTGGCTCAAGAGATATCTGTACACATGCTCTGCGATCGCCTTCCTGTTCTGGGCCTCTCCGACTCTGGTCTCGGTCGTCGCCTTCGGCGTATGCATCCTGGTCGGCACCCCGCTGACCGCCGGCGCGGCCCTCTCCGCCTTAGCCACGTTCAGAATCCTGCAAGAGCCCATCTACAACCTCCCGGAGCTCGTCGCCATGATAACGCAGACGAAAGTCTCCGTCGAAAGAATCCAGGACTTCTTAATGGAAGAGGAACAGGCAGCGCAGTTCTGGCCAAGCAAGAACGCTGAAGTATCGAGCCACGTCGCTTTACAAATCGAACCCGGCGAATACAACTGGGAAGCCAACTCGAACTCGAAGAAGCCGACCCTCAAAATCGACAAGAGGATTCAGGTAATGAGAGGAGAGAAGGTTGCGGTGTGCGGCACGGTTGGCTCCGGCAAGTCCAGCTTCCTTTGCAGTATCATCGGGGAGATTCCGAGAGTCACCGGCGGAAGGATCACTGTCTTCGGCTCGAGGGCCTACGTCCCCCAAAGTGCTTGGATTCAGTCTGGGACTGTTCAAGAGAATGTGCTTTTCGGGAAGGAGATGGACAGGAGATGGTACCAGCAAGTGTTGGAGTCCTGTGCACTGGACAGGGATATCGGAACCTGGGCTGATGGGGATTCCACCCTTGTAGGAGAAAGGGGAATGAATTTGAGTGGAGGGCAGAAGCAAAGGATCCAACTGGCCAGAGCCGTGTACAACAATTCAGACGTCTATTTACTGGATGATCCCTTCAGCGCAGTCGATGCGCACACAGGGACGCACCTCTTCAAGGTATGGAGAATAAACTACGGCCTGAAGTTTCTCCACGAGGAGCTTTCTGCCTGATCATGGCGGCTCGTGTGCAGGAATGCTTGATGAGGATGCTGTCCAGCAAGACTGTCATTTACGTCACGCATCAGCTGGAGTTTTTAGCTGCGGCAGATCTTATTCTGGTGAGTTTATCTCATATCTTCAGATAATGTCGAGCAAAATAGCTAGCACTTCAGGTTTTACTTTTACCATCATTTTCAGGTATTGAGAGATGGAAAGGTGGTGCAATCTGGAAAGTACCAAGAGCTGATGGAGGAGGCCGACGGCGAGCTTGTGCAGCAAATGGCCGCACACAACGAGTCACTGAGCCAAGTCAGTCCGTCCGACGAGAATGGTTTATCCGTAAGCATGAGCCATAAACTGAAGAAGAAGAAGAAAAAGAAGAAGAAGAAGCTCAGAGAAGCGAAACATAACGGCGACAGTGGAATTTCTGAACTCATTGAGAGATCACAGGAAGAGGAAAGGGAGTTTGGGAGGGTGAAGTGGCACGTCTATCGCACCTTTGTGACTTCGGCTTACAGAGGAGCTCCTGTTCCTCTGCTGCTGCTCTGCCAGGTCCTCTTCCAAGCTCTTCAGATGGGCAGTAACTACTGGATTGCCTGGGCGACCGAAAAGGACGGTCGAGTTAGCAGAGAAAAGATGCTCTGGGGCTTTGTCATCCTCTCTGCCAGCAGCTCAGTGTTCATCTTAGGAAGGGCAGTTCTGCTCGCCACCATCGCCATTGAAACGGCTCGACGCCTGTTTCTCGGAATGATCACTAACATCGTGAGAGCACCCATGTCTTTCTTTGATACAACACCTTCAAGTCGAATTCTTAACAGGGTGGGTCAGTTGCTGCATTCCTTGTTTAATCAGTTAAAATTCAGTTCCTGATGGAAGAAGATTGACTGATAATCTTTTTCTTCCTTCAGTCTTCCACAGATCAGAGCACCGTCGACACCGATATTCCTTACAGACTTGCAGGACTGGTCTTTGCTCTGGTTCAGCTGCTGTGCATCATCGTGTTAATGTCTCAAGTGGCCTGGCCAGTGTTCATCCTCTTCGTCATCGCTGTAGCAATCTCCATCTGGTATCAGGTAAGTCAAATGCCTTTTCTCTTCGTACAATGGCGGAACTTGTTTGTAGATCAGAAAACAATCCGACTTTCTGCAGAACTACTACATCAGCTCTGCTAGAGAGCTAGCTCGGATGGTCGGAATCCGGAAAGCTCCCATCCTCCACCATTTCTCCGAGTCTCTTTCCGGTGCTGCCACGATCCGTTGCTTCAATCAGGAAGGACGCTTCTCCAAGAAGAACCTGGCCTTGATCGATGACTACTCGCGAATCACATTTCACAACTATGGAACCATGGAATGGCTCTCGGTGAGGGTGAACTTCCTTTTCAACCTCGTGTTCTTCGCAGTGCTAACCATCCTGGTCTCCATGCCCCGAGACTCCATCGATCCAAGTAACTGAACTTCTCCTGTGCCTTAACTATTATCTCCAATCCTTCGACACATGGTTGCAGTAAACACGCCTAATTTGACTCCATTTCAGGCTTAGCAGGGCTTGCTGCAACGTACGGTTTGAATCTAAACGTGCTGCTGGCTTGGGTCATCTGGAACCTCTGCAACGTCGAGAACAAGATGATCTCAGTGGAGAGGATACTGCAGTTCTCGGCGGTGCCTAGCGAGGCACCTCTCGTAATTGAGCACTCGAGACCAGAGCAGGATTGGCCGATGTCTGGAACCATTGAGCTCGACGGCCTCCACGTTCGTTACAACGCCGGCCTTCCGATGGTCCTGAAGGGGATCAGCTGCACCTTCCCCGGAGGGAAAAGAATTGGAGTGGTAGGCAGGACGGGAAGTGGCAAGTCAACACTCATCCAAGCTCTGTTCCGAGTGGTAGAGCCATCGTTAGGAAGGATCGTGATCGATGGCGTCAACATCAGTCGAATTGGTCTACAGGACTTGAGGTCCCGGCTGAGCATCATTCCCCAGGAGCCAACTCTTTTCCATGGAACTGTGAGGACGAACTTAGATCCCCTGCGGCGACATCTGGACCTGGACATCTGGGAGGTAGGTGACTTGCTTCTGTTGCGTTAGGGTATGGAGGTAGAAGACGACTGATCGAATCCATCCTGTTCTACTAGGCACTCCACAAATGTCGGCTCGGAGAGGTAGTGAAGCAAGACCAGAGATTGCTTGAGGCGCCAGGTAGTTTGATTTCTCTTTAACTGAAACACGGGCAATATCCCTGCGAGTATGGCTAAGACAGGGAGATGGATGCAGTCGCGGAAGACGGCGAGAACTGGAGCGTCGGCCAGAGGCAGCTGGTTTGCCTCGCGAGGGTGCTGCTGGACAGGAGGAGGATCCTCGTCCTGGACGAGGCCACGGCTTCGGTAGACACGGCGACCGACAAGTTCATTCAGAAGACTCTCAGGGAAGAGACCGGCGACTGCACGGTGATCACGGTGGCGCATCGAATTCCGACCGTGATCGACAGCGACCTTGTTCTGGTGCTCGACGAAGGTGCGCGCGCGCTCGTTCGGCAACTGGCTTAATTAGCCGGACGGCTGCCGCCGCTTCTTTCTATCTGATCTCCTTTGTTTGTGTCGCTCAGGGAAGGTGCTCGAGTTCAGTTCTCCGAGAGATCTCCTGAAGGATGATTCGTCGGCGTTTTCCAAATTGGTGATGGAGTTCCTGGGAAGATCCAAGTGCGGCAACCATGACTTCGAGCTTGAATGAATCAACAGTTACCTCTCCCGCAGATGGTCGGGGGCCGATCGTGTGGGGCCGCTAGGTTGGCGGATTCCAACCTTTGCAGCATTGAATGAATCAACAACTGTTGATAATTGACTTAAAATTAGGAGTGAAGTTAATGGGTTGATGACATGACAATTAGTGGTAGTAGTGGTTAAAAAAAAAATGTCTAAATTCAATGTATCTCGAGTTAGTGGAATTTATGTATGGAGTTAGTCGTGTTATGTAAATAACTTCTAAATATGCTACCTATTGACTAATGAAGTATTAGAAAAATTATTGTGTAATTCTCTTATCTATTGTCTACCTCCTGTTATCCTCTTTAATTTTTTAACAATGGTATCATAGCGTCGAGTTTGACGTGTTCTAGTTCTTGCAATGACAATCAATTGAGTTTCTCAACCTCTCATCTTCATTTTCAAAAGAGAGTGCTACAAATTTTGGAATATCAAAATGAAGATTCTATTTAGATTTCAAGATCTTTGGGATTTAGTAGAGAAAGATTTTGACGACGAGGATGCCGATGAAAGCCGATTAAAAGAGAATAGAAAGAAATATTCAAAAGCATTGTTCATCCTTCAGCAAGCAGTAAATGAGACGATTTTCTCCATAATTACAACTACCTCATTTTTCAAAGAAGCATGGGAAATACTACAGAAAGAATTCCAAGGCTCCTCTAGAGTGATAGCAGTCAACCTCTGGACTTTCAGAAGTGAGTTTGAGATCTTGCTTATGAAGGATAATGAAATTTTACAAAAGTTTTTATCTAAAGTAAATTCGATTATCAGTCAAATGAGATCTTATGGAGAAAATATCACTGATGTGATTATTGTTTCGAAAGTTTTTCAAAGTTTGACTCTAAATATGATTACATAGTAATTGCGATTGAGGAGGCTAAAGATATTTTGATTTTCTCTTTTGATGAACTAATGAGTTCTCTGCAAGCTCATAAGGCAAGGCGAAATCGAATTAGAGGAGTCAATTAGATAATAATTTCATTGTTAAGTCTCTTTCATGTACCTAGTTTGGATTTTACATATTTAACACTAAAATGGCAATTGCCCTCCCGCTATCTCACTTGTATCTCTAAATTTAAAATTTATTATCTTATCCCGTGAAACTTACATAAGAGGCGGCATCCCAATGCACGAAGCTTCCGTCAGTGTAGCGTCCAAGAAAGGGTCGGACCACGCTAGGCCAATGGTATATAGTTTTACTTTGTATTTTTATAAAATATTATTTTTATAATTCAAATTCATGATTTTAAGATCACATGATAGTAATTTTACTGTTGCACTGAACTTTTCTTTGTAGAGCAAAATTTATACAAAAGAACTTTAAATTTTAATATATTAAAAATAATATTCCGATTAGATTTTTTAAAAAAATTAATTCATTGAAGTACATGAATTTTATTGTATCTATTAAAAAATCAACACTTTTCTAAATAAATATAAATTTATTAATCAATATAAAATACACATTTTACCAGATTTAATCAATAATATTACATCAAATGATGATAATAATAGGACTGAAGGCCCATAACCTACTACAAGCCCAATAGCCCACCATACTTTTTCAGCCCAATAACCACTATATATTTAGTAAATTTATGATCTTTTTTCTCTATCTTGTCTTATTATATTAATAATTGATACTAATTTTTAGTTGGTTTAATTTTTTAATTATTTGTAAGATAATTGGGTTTCAGGAAGAAATTTATAGCATTGCGTTATATTATCCTTTTCACCAAACAATTTAAAAAAAATGAAGATATTTGCACCTTAAAGTAAATAAATTATAGATAAATTATGAATAAATATATGAAAAAGGAATTTTTAAAAGATAGATATAATGAGAAAGTCATATAAAATTTATTATTTAAATATTAAATATATAAGATTACGGGGAAAAAGTGTTCTATAATTTTGATAATTTAAAATATCTATATTATATTAAAAAATGGTAATATTCCAAAGGGCACATGAAAATTTCCAAAATTCTCAAAAAACACACCAAATTTTATTCTTCCCATCTAATTTAAATTTTACTCATCTACCAATGTCACAATGGTGCTAATCAATACCGCAATAATATTGGTATTTCATTTGTGTTATTAATTTTTGAAGATCTATATCAAAATATTTTTTAAATTTAATTTAATTTATTCTTTTATAATTTGATATTAAAAATAAAAAATATTTTTAATTTTTTAATTTAATTAAAGTTTTAAAATTAAAATTAAATAAATTTAAAGAATGTTTATTAAAGTTTAAATTTAATTAAATTTAAGATGAGAATATAAGAAAAATGTTACGTGTAAAACAGAGAGGAAAGATATTGTATATAAAAGAGAGAGAAAAGAGAAAAAAATTAAATTTAAGAAAAAGTCTTGATAGAGAGGATAAAATTAGAATTAAATATGACTTTTGAAGAATGAAATTTTGATGACCCTTTTGAGAATTTTAAAGTTTAGATGCGCCTTTTACAAAATTATATTATTAAAAATAAAAGTATATTTATTATATTATTAAACTATTATTCCAATTAAATTATGAAGATAAAGATGTAGACACATAGATTTTGACTTGTCAAATAAAATTATTAATAAATAAACTTAAACAAAGTTAAAAACACAGTCAAAATTTGAAACATTCAAATCTAAAAAAAAAATTATAGTCCATCCATCATCATTAATTTAACTTAATTTAAAACGAGTAATTTTAAAATGATCAAAATATTAAATGAAACATGTCCATAGTTTTTTTTTTTGTAGAAACCTGCAAATATTGATAGTTAAAGGAGTGAAATGCAATAAACAGTCTCTTGGAGTTGGAAAACGAGTGAAGGCAACCGTAAAGAGCGAGACGGGTCTTCTTCTCTCCCTTTCTCATCGATCTCAATTTGAGCCAAAGAGATCGAGGTAAGAGGTCGATCGAGAGAGTAGTCCGCGCGGAAGATCCCTCGATCGGGTGAGCAAGCAAGCGCAAAAGGTATTGTTTTCTTCCTCGCTCCGTCTCGGCGATCGTGTTTTTGTTGCCTTCGATTTGGTAAAGGTCCGTCTTTTGATCATTCTTGCTCTTTGACTTTCGTCATTCGCTGCGTCGTAGCGTCGGTTTGACCTATCGGGACCGCTACCAGATCGTTTCGAGTCGGCTTCCGGCGGCCCGGCGAATTTGGGGGCGGGACGGGGCGGGGCGTGGAAAAAATCGCCACTGGATTTCGAGGTCGATTGTGCTGTTCGATCGAGGAGAAAACGAGATCGGAGAGGTGGTATGTTCGTCGTGATTTCTTTTTGATTTGCTCCAAATAGTGGATCCTTCCTCGTGTGATTGATTTCTCCTTCCCTGCGACTTGCTCTAGGTTTTGGAATCTTATGATCATGGAGCTTGACTAGAAATCTATCAACTACTTCACTAGATAAGGCAAAAGGAAGAACAATGAGCACGGAAGCAGTGGAAACCAACCCACACAAACATTGGTTATGAGTTTTTCTTTCCCTCTGAAGCACAACCTTAAGATCACACACTCTTGTCATTCTCCATATTGAGATCTTGCCTTCAAGCATGCTTAAGCAGATACTAAGCCGGCTTCCGAGGAAGTCGTCGAAATCACTGGACACTGGTTCTGTTGGTGGACCAATTCCTCCATCCTCTTCCTCTTCTAGCAGTTCAAGGAGTGGAGATTTGCAAGCCAGTAGGTTCACAAGTATTGACAGTCAAGTTCCTCCCGGATCAAGCTCTGGGATAAATCATCTAAACAGACATTCGCAACCGGGTAATTCGAAATTAGATGGAAATTATGCCATGGCCAAGTATGAAGCTCTGCCGAATTTCAAGGATGTTTCAGCTTTGGAGAGGCAGGGTTTGTTCATAAGGAAGTTGGAGTTGTGTTGCGTCGTGTTCGACTTTACTGACCCGACGAAGAACTTGAAAGAGAAAGAAATTAAGCGACAGACATTGTTGGAGCTTGTTGATTATGTGGCTTCAGGAACTGGAAAGCTACCGGAGAATGCCATTCAAGAAGCCACCAGGATGGTGTCGACCAATTTATTCAGAAATCTAGCTCTTCCACCTCGGGAGCACATGGTTTTAGAAAAAATTGATGCTGAAGAAGAAGAACCTGCAATGGATCCAGCATGGCCTCATTTGCAGGTTGTCTATGAGTTCTTTCTTCGGTTTGTTGCATCTCCAGACACTGATGCTAAGGTAGCAAAAAGGTATATAGATCATTCCTTTGTTCTTAAGCTCCTTGATCTCTTCGATTCTGAAGATCCTAGAGAGAGGGACTACTTAAAGACGATACTTCACCGTGTTTATGGCAAATTTATGGTGCATCGGCCCTTCATCAGAAAAGCTATAAACAACATATTTTATCGATTCATCTTTGAGACCGAAAAGCACAATGGGATCGCAGAACTATTGGAGATTTTAGGGAGCATAATCAGTGGGTTTGCCTTGCCATTAAAAGAAGAGCATAAGCTGTTCCTGGTACGCTCGCTGATCCCACTTCACAAGCCAAGGTGTGTCGCCATGTATCATCAGCAGTTATCGTATTGCATAACACAATTCATCGAGAAGGATTGCAAACTCGCGGATACTGTTATAAGAGGCTTATTGAAATATTGGCCTATTACAAACAGCACAAAAGAAGTTATGTTCTTGGGTGAGTTAGAAGAGGTCCTAGAAGCAACTCAGCCTGCAGATTTCCAGCGATTTATGGTTCCACTCTTCCAAAAGATTGCTCGATGCTTGAATAGTTCTCACTTTCAGGTAGCAATCCTCTCAGCTCAGCTCACATCTAAATTTGTCATTTCAGATCATATCATGTATATATTATTATGTGCTTCAGAAAAATATTTTCCTGCCACAACTTTTATTTCTATTATACCTTCTCCAACAACAATTGTCTGTCAGTGCACATACCACTCACTACATGGTAAATTCATTTTTTCCATCTAGATATTTTTCTAGGTTGTCATCTATATTCTATAACTTCATAGGTAGAGATTGTGTGTGTGTGCGCCACAATAGATATAGATCTATTGTTGAAATTACTTAAGTCTCACAATGCCAACTTGTCTGTCTGGATCTGTTTAAGTGAGCAGGTTTCTATCCCAAGTGGCTACTTATTTTGGATTGAATTGGGTCATTCCTGTGCTTGAATATTGTATCTGATTAGTTTGGTTGTCCTTGTCTTCTTCGCATCGATAGTCCTTCCGTCATTAGATTGTGATGTGACATGGAGTTTTGAAATTACTGTCTAATGTCATCAGCTTTTGTGTGTCTGAGTCAGTTTAAGCGAGAAGGGTCCTCCAGTTAAGGTACCCATGGCTCATAGGCAAATAATATCGTAGTATCAAGCATATTACGTTTGCAGCTTACATGACTGTGTGGCATATAACAATAACACCTGGTTGAGTTCAACCTTATTCAAGCTTGTCCATAAAAAAAAAATTTGTTCAGCTAGCATACAGAAGCAGTGTTGATGTTTGTGTTAATCTTAATCCTTCACTTCATTATCTCTTCCACCTAAACTTTAAGCAGCTAGTGCATCTACAATAAAAGGAATAAGCTTAAAGTATCGGCATAAGGTTGACAATTGGGTTCATCCAGATGTGTGAAGGAGTACTTATTTTTAGGTTCTCTTCAAAGTATTGATGTAATTAAGGTCTTATCGCTTTCTTATTTGTATGACATTTCAATTTGCCATCATTTACCTGTAAAATATAAATCAGGAAGCAAGCAAGCAAGCTAAATTTATTCTCAATAAGATGATAGTATTTTTCCTCAAGATTTCACAATCTTGAATTTATTCTTATGCATGTTATTAGAAGAAAAGCTAAATCCCTTGATTCTTTTCCTCAGCATTTCCAAAGATGATGTACCGGTAAATTTGGTCATTCCATCTTCAGCATCTATCGTGCTTTAACATTTTGACAGACATGATGTAGTCATATCGGATGTTCAATGATATTTGTAATAACTCCTTGTTTGTTATCTCTGTTTGGCTCACTGATCTGGATATTAGATTACTTGGTACGTAGGTAGTCATGCTTTTGTTAGATTGATTTCTGAATGCCAATGTTGGTAGAATCTTTCTACATGGCTTTCGGCGACGACCATTTGTTATCCTGATTTCGATGGAAAGTCTCTGAACTAATCTTTTGCTGTCTTTAGGTGGCAGAAAGGGCATTGTTTCTTTGGAATAATGAGCACATCGAGAACTTGATCAAACAGAATATCAAGGTTATATTACCTATCATCTTTCCTGCTCTGGAGAGAAACTCAAAGAACCACTGGAACCAAGCTGTTCAGAGTCTCACCCTCAACGTGCGCAAACTATTATCCGATCACGATCCCGATCTGTTCTCAGAGTGCTTGAAGAAGTTTGAGGAAGATGAAGCAAAACACATGGAAATCGTTTCAAAACGCGAAGCCACATGGAAGCGCCTTGAAGAAGTTGCCGCTTCGCATACTACAAACAAGGAAGCAGCAGCTCAACATACTTGATCTGTCTAGGTTGCAGCTCTCAGTATGGATGCTGCTTCTACAGATTGTTTGGCGGTTTGGCATTTGTAGGGCTAAACTGTGCATAATAAGAGGTGCTGAAGAAACAAAAACAAGTTGCAGCATTGTTAGATATGGAGGATTTAAGGGTGGATCATATCTTATCACTTGCTGTTTTGTGAATTGTTCATGGATAGTTTCGTATTCTTTTTTATTGGAGCAGTTTTTATTCTTGTAAATGGGACCCTAGTAAAGGTCTTGACTGATGGTGTGGTTAAGGTCGGTATTAGTGTTGACAAATGAGAAGATACTCTGTTTCTATTTTATAAATTATAAAGGTTAAGATATAACATTCTGTACAATGCAGGGTATTGTTCAGTAGTAACACAAACCTCAAATTGAAGCTTAGCTTTGTTAGATTGAGTTAATTTCTAAATTAACCAAATGGATGTTCTCATCCCTAATATACATAACAGTTCTTCCCGAGCTGAGAACTAAGTTTGTTCATGAACATTTGATTCACTTATAGTCCTAGTCGCGGTAAAAGTACAAAGCTCCTTTCAGTGATACCAATAGAAAACTGGAGTGTATGAGACAAGGCACCTTATTTTGAAACAAGGCAACTTCACTAACGAATCTTATCGCAATAAGGAATTTCTCCTTCAGGAAGTTCCCAATTGTCCACCTCCTCCCCTTGTTCGTTCTCCGGCGGTTCATTCTCGTTGTCTCGCTTTTGAACTTTAGGTATATAACGCCTAAAATAGTTAGGAAAGAATACTAAGAACTAGTATATATCATGTATACAAAGAAGAATCATCCATCTACATATTATACTGAAGTGATCAGTTTGAACAATAACATCAGTAATATGTATCAGTGGCATGATACACAAGTACCAAAATCAATAGTTAAAATTATAAGTTTATTAACCAAAAGCTAACAGAAGAAGCCAAGGAAAATAAAACAGATATGAAATACAAATATCATTGTTGTGCCTCTTATAGGGACAGAAAACACACTACATCAATGGCAGTATAGAGATACTTAACTACCAATTCACAAAACCTGAATCGACCTTGACTCACTAATGGAACCTAGTCGACAAGCTCCAGTAGAGTAGAAGGCACTAGCTCTATCAAACAAGCACGGGATTACCAACGGTATCACTATCAAACAACTACCGACCAAACGAGTGCCCAAGGCAAGGCTCGAGTCAAACTCGAGGCTTTGTTTTAATTCAACCAGAGTACATGGGAAGGAATCAACCAATACTAGGAGTAGCAATTAGTGGTCTCCTTGGGGGAATAGAATACTAAACTACCAATTCACAAAACCTGAATCGACCTTGACTCACTAATGGGATCTAGTAGAGTAGAAGGCACTACCTCTATCAGACAAGCACGGGATTACCAACGGTACCAGTACCAGACAGTTACCAACCAAGAGTGCCCAAGGCAGGGCTCGAGTCAAGCTCGGGGCTTTGTTTTAATTCAACCACGAGTACAGGGGAAGGAATCAAGCAATACTAGGAGTAGCAATTAGTAGTCTCCCTGGGGGAATAGAAGGGGTATACTGATCC
Source organism: Curcuma longa (assembly GCF_044706935.1). Taxonomy (NCBI): domain Eukaryota; kingdom Viridiplantae; phylum Streptophyta; class Magnoliopsida; order Zingiberales; family Zingiberaceae; genus Curcuma; species Curcuma longa. The sequence goes on from NC_133871.1 coordinate 9,340,587, forward strand.
AGTTAATTGCCTTCCTTTCACAGCAAACAGTGAGTTCAAGCAGTTAGCGCAAGCAATGAGAAAGACCTTGTTAGATAGTCCATGGTGATTTGACAGATTACACACCCAAAGCAGGCACTTATATGAGATAGATGATAGCAACAATCTGTACATGATTTCCTTTTCCTTTGATTGAAAAAGATAGAACAAATGATGGCAAACCACGGAATTGATTCCTGAACATGATCATGCTCACACATGTAGCTACAATATATTCAAGTAAAAGACCAATTTTCGATACTGGAAGGACGGACGGCAGAATCTCTTTTTTTTTTTTTTTTTTTTGCAATCTCAAATTGACTACCTCAGAAAATTAAAGTAGTTTCTTGAATCTGAAATCAGCAAAAGCACTGGAAAACCTAAAGAAATGAAAGTTCAAGACGTACCATCTCCGATTCTTGCGGGCGGCTTCCCGGACCTTGCGCTTCTTCTTCTCCTGCGTGTTCTCGAACCACCTCCGCCTCTTGCACTCCTGGATCACCCCCGCCTTCATCACCTCCCTCTTGAACCTCCGCAGCAGCGACTCCTCCGGTTCGTCGTCGGGGATCACCGCCTGCGCGTTGTAGTTCCCGCCCTTGGCGTAGAGAACGTTAGCCCAGGCCAGAGCGGGGAAGCATATTCCGACGATTCCAGCCTCTCCCGCCGACGAGGGCTGAACGAGGGAGACGCTGTTGATGGGGCGCGGGAGGAAGCTGGCATCTGATTGGATCGAACGAACAGGAAGGAGCGGAGAGGGGAGAGGAGGAGGAGGAGAAGGGGAAGGGTTTTTCTTGGTGGAGAGTGGCAGCGGCGGCAGCGAAGAGAGGAGGCCGCGTAGAGCGAGCGACGCCATGGCCGAAGTCTTTTAGGTTGGAACCTTCTCGTATGTTCTTAAAGGGAAATTTAAACTCGACCTCGTATTTTACCTATTATTCAACATGCTCTACAAAAGTTTCAAAATAGTTAAAACACCCCTCGAAAGTTTCAAATTGTTCACTTTACCATGGCATTTTATGCAATGAAATAACTCTATAGAATAAATGATAATATAAATACAATGAAAAACATTGAATATATTGATAATAAAAAAGATATAGTAACTTAATATAAGATAATTATCGAGGTTGAAATCATAATTATTTAAAAATGTTGATGATTTTAAAAACCTTAAGATTTATCTACATAATAAATCTAAAAATACCAATCACCATTAGTAATGATGTAAGATGTCATGCTTAGTTAAAATATTATTTTAGCATAAATTAAGATACAAATATATTAACGTTATAAAATACATCATCATTTTAGATTCAAAATAGTCATCACTTATTTATAAATCATAAAATGAACCAATAATTTAATTTATAAATTATAAATGGATAGTTATGAACAAAATGATTCCTTTTTTGCTTTTTCAAAAACACCCTTCCAACCCCCAAGCCTAGCCTCAAAATGACTTATACCCAAACTTCTACCCACCATGTCGAAGCTCCTGTATCAGTTGGTCGGCCAGGGCTCTCTCTGTATCGGTCGGTCGGTCATGGCTCTCCTATATCGGTCGGTCGGTCATGGACTCGGGTGTTTTCTCTCTCGGGACATTGGAAACTATAGTTCGAGTAGTATGGAGAGAAAAATAACTAGAAAAAAAAAATTGAATGAAATATAATGATCAATTTACAACCACTGGAACAAAAACAAATAGTCATCCCTCTTAATTCATCCTGCTTGGTCGCATCACAATGCAATAAGAAACATTAGATGGATGTTATACAATTGTTACCTACTTCTAAAAATTAATGAAATGATAGCATTGTTATCAGTCTTCACACAAAATCTACTATACAACTCATGCAATTAGTTTCTTTTTTCCTTTTCCTCAACCTTCACTCGAGCATGCCACCAAAACTATTGTGAAGGAAGAGATGTTATATATTCGAATTGGGGAATGAGTCGTCAATACATACCCTTAAAGATAGGACTAGTTCGACAAATACTTGCTCCGTGTTCATCATAGTCCTCTTTTGTGTTACAAGACTGAAAAGAAATTCAGAAGTAACTTAGACTTGACCATAGCATCTTTAAAATCCAACAAATTAACCAAGACAAACAATAGCATACCAGTAATAAATAAAAGTGGAGGATTTAGTAACCTCGACTAGTAAAATATACCAAATTTAGTAATAAATTTCAATGCAAAAGCCATACCAAATTTCTAATGGATAAACAATGCAAGATTTAGTCAAGTGTGGTCGAGTACTTGAGCCATCAGGGTACATCAAGTGATGTAAAATTTGCATCTAGGTGTGTACTAAGGGAACAATATAATTTTTTTTTTAACATAAGGGACATTTTACAATGTTTTGTTTTCTATTTGAAAGATAAAGAATTCTTTTTGCATTCTATGGAGGATGAAGGATGTCAGTTAGATCCCTCCCTCAATGCAAACTTTTTGCCTTGTTTCCTTATTTTCTTTACTTCCTCTTTGGTTGGGTTTACTTGGGTGGAAAGATAGCAGAGTAGAGAGAGGGAGTGGAAAACCTCACAACATTGCACATAATCATGAATGGTTCATGTGTACTTTTGTGCCCCTTTCTCTTCCTCCGCTTTCTATCTTTTCATCCAAGCAAACTCAGCCTCGATCTGTAAGAATATTTTACCCGGTTAGTTCTTTTTCTAAAGTTGACACAAATCAAGCAATTGATGGGATCTAGAAGAACAATCCTATAGTTTATAACATTGCGCGTTCACTAGTTGATCTAGTGGAAGTAGGCTACAGATGAGAACATGAAGGAAGATACTCGATCTAGTGGTTAGGTGACGGGACAAAAGCGGATGGTGTAAGACCACCTGAAACCATGCAAAGCTCGTTAGTGGAAATAGATCGATAAGATCCAGAATATAGCATCTTGTCTGTTGCTATTGTTCATTTCATGGTCATGAATTGGAGTACAACAGCCGTTAAAACAAACAAACAAAAAAGAGTGGAAAATTAATGAATACAGAAAGGGAAAAATTATCGACCTCATAGAATTCGGGTAGAGATGCGACTACAGAACCTCCAAACCAAACTGCAGATCTTTGGATAGGGTGGCTTACAACGTTAACCTCCACAGGCTGAGACTGGAAACAGAAGAAGCATGGTCACATTTGTCCAATACTCCAATAAAATATAAAATGTCGACAAGACCAGACTTACTGTTACATCCGCACCAAGGCGTGCATTGGACGTTGCAATTCGATCATCAACTATTTTCTTTAAATCCTTCTGCAATCTTTTTTGGAAACCTTTAAACATAGTTGATCCCCCAGATAAAACTACATTCTAAAAGGTCCAAAATGCACAAAGATTAGTAAACCTTTTGCTATCTGTTAACAAAATGCAGTTTACTGTTACTAGATTATACCTTATATAAACCCCTTCTGGTGTCAATCGGTGCAGACTGCACACACTTGTCAATTACATCAGATAACGGAGTATCATAATCACTAATATAAATTTCAGGATGGAAGAAAACCTGCACAAACAATTAGATGTTTAATAAAGAAGGCTGCAGTGGAATTCATTAAGAATTTAATCTGAAAATGAGCATACAAGAGTGCTATTTTCGAGAGTATATGAACTTACATCCAATAACATAGTCTACCAAAATGTGGATTTATAAGCAACAGTGGTAGATATCTGATTGGTTTGTTTAGAGACAAAAACAAATCTTAAGAGACATTTTATAATTTAATTCTTCCCTATGTCATCTGGGAGCATGCAAGGGTTTAACCTAGATACTTAAGGTACAGTGAGGCAGGGCATGAGCACTTGGAATCAATGTTTTGAAAACCACCCTGACCACTGCATTATTAGATATATATTTCCTGTCACAAACTATAAAAAAAATTCACTGTTGAATGCAAAATCCAATCCAGGTCAAGGAACTAATCCAAACATCTAAACCCTAAAACACATGTTTGACGGTGAGAACAAGAGTGGTCAAATTTATTTGTCCCATATGAGAAACTCTTAAACCTCATGAAGCCTGCTAGTTGGAGCCAACCATCAATAATCTTTCCTCATATAAAGTACCAATTGGAAGGTATTAAACTCCCATCATCTTTTTTTTTTAAGATTTTAAATTAATCCTATCTGTGTCAAGATATGCTAATCAAACACAAAGGAAGCATATTTAAAAACAAACTCAAAAGAAATATACACATTTTGAGTATCAAAGACTGGTTTCTATTTTGAATGACAGCCAACCTCAGGTCCAAGAAAGCGCTCATAGCCAATGTCAAATGAAAAAGGTACACCAGTCTTTGGTTTAACGCCAAGCCATTGCTTGATGTACTTGTCAGGCTTCTTGTCATGTTTATTGTACTCCTGAAATCATCCAAAAAAACATTATTAGGAGCTTGTATATGTTCTGTGTTTGTGTATGAACAAAAGAATATTGATCATCCAATCCCCGAAATTGCCAAGAGATGCGTGAGTAGTACATATGTTGACCGTATGGCAACAAGTAACATGATTACTTGAAATCCTAAATGATATCTATAACTCAAAGGCATGAGGATAAACTAAATGCTTATGGAGTATCTAACACAAAGACAAGTACTGATACAACTCAACTTCCATTACATATCAATCAAATCAAAAATCTTCCCAGCATTTAGAAATATTAATATGCATTGAATGCATAGATATTTATAATTGTTAAAGTAAAAAAGAAATCATATTCAAGCTAGTTGTACATAATATTAGATTACTTTCATCATGTACCGAACAAAACAAAAACTATTACCACATCAGCTTTGTTGAATATTAACGGATACAAAACATCTGTAGAAGGCAATTTTAAAAGGTAACTTTTCTGCATTTGCATGCATAGTCAATCAGGATATTTATCAGAGATATAAACCCCATATGGAGTTTATCTACATAGGAGAGGCAACCTCAAAAATACCAAGATAATCACAACTCACTTCGGAGATGAAAGAAAGATATAGTTTGCTAAATCGCTATCCACGTATTTGGATTTTAAATCTCACAGGGACCCTAAATTATAGACATTTGGCAACTCAAATTATCATCCTCCCCTTGAGACATCGATAGCTGAATCCCTAGAAAAACCAAGTTGGGTAACCTGTCTCCTGCAAAGGAAAACCATAATGGCAGCCCCTACCAGGGTTCAGAAAGCCTTATCTTCTATATGAGAGACCATTAAGTACCATTCTTCAAGCAATATCCTTTCTCAGATTCAAGCAGGACTAAGCTAGAGTTATCTTCTATAAATTCCCTTGAATAGCACAACAAGCTATTGTTCTTCAGTTCAATTATTCAAGCACAAGACTTCTATAATCCATGAAATTAATACAAATGACTGCCAACGCTTTTCTAATAAAAACAAATTGGGTGAACCTACGGTAATAGGCACTTCCTATGTTGTTGTTGCTATAATTGAAGGTTAACTAAAGCCAAGCCTGGTAATTGATTTAAATGAGGGCTCTATTTCAACTTCAATAGTTGGAAACTTGACTAGCTCATGTATCAGTAAAATGAAAGTGACACATTGTTGAATAGAATAATACAGGTTGATCATCATTCTTTCAGCCTAAGTCTAAATTAAAGAGTCATCAAATCGATCTTAAGTTTCATCCCTTTAGGATAGTAATCCTGACAAAAGGGAAGCACAACAACTCAATACAAAATAAATATTTCCATAATTTGAAATGTAAGGGTTACCTTGACAATATCTGATGAAGTGTAACAGTACATTTCCTTCACCTTCCTAGCTATTCCAAGAGAATCTTCAGGTGGAATAAGCTCTCCTCTTTCCTGCACAAAGTTTAGTGGTAGCTAATTGTGAATGGATCATATCTATGCAGCACTTTCTTTTTATCTAGGAAAAAAGAAACAAAGCTAGATCATTGTGCTTCATTAAGAAAATTGGAATTAAACATGGTTAGAAATATTAGAAACATTTGACAAGCAAGAATTAATGCCCTATCACTATTAGGGAAGTTCAATGATTGGACATCACAATAAAATCATCTGGACTAATTATTTATATCAAACTTCAGAATAAAAAATGACTAAGTTGTTCTTTTCTGATGTTGCTTCAATGAAGTTGCATTCACATACAGCAATACTTCATCTTAAGAAAAGAGCAAAATAAATAATGAGCATGCTAGCCGTACAAGAACAAAAAAAATGGCACAAGATGATCACATTGTAATATTGTCAACGTTTTCACAGAAATATTATAAAAGCCAAAAAAAAAGTTGCATTTAGTAAAAACACTGAGCTATTTTTCTTTATTACTGAAGTCTAGCAGAAGATACAGGTTTTCAACAATCTGATAATGAGTGTAAAAATTGAAGTCCCTACTTATTATATTCTAAAACTCAATGATAGTTCAAATAATATTTCCTAATCTTAACACAGAAATGATGGAAAAGGAGATGGAGACGACACATGATATCATGCTGAGATTCTAAAACCATAAGGAATCAGAATAGGAAAATGGTAATTCCAACAAATAGTGAAATCATTCATTAACATCTGCATCAAACTGCAACTCTCAGTAACATTTGTATGTAATAATATCTCAAAGGATCTATATATGCATCAAGTAACAATATAGACACTATGATCCAATAAGATAAGAAGAATTTCACACCTGTAGAAGTTGTAAAATAAATTGAGTCACATCATTGCCAGAAATTGGGAAAGATTTGATGCTACTCCCTATTATATAGCCATCTACAACAGGTACAACATGGGTAGCTCCATCTCCAATGTCAACAACGATGCCTGTCATTTGAGGCTGACAAAATAATCCAATCAACCTTAAAGAGAAAATATACAAAGAGTATGTAACTCATGTTATGAGATAATTATCTGTCACAATGAATAAGCTGCTTATATGGAAATAAATTGGTGAAGGATCTATCAGATAATAATACAAACTACTAGAAAAAAAATGTAGCCTGCCAGGAAACTTAAATGGAATATTAGATAATGTCAATAAATATCCATTTCACATGCATTTGATAGCTAAACAGCGGAACAATGATTCCAATCTTTCCCTCAAAACACCAAATCATAGATATAAATTACACACAAAAAAACTATTAATTCCCCATATTAAACTTTTAGACTAAAATAAATTAAAGATCCATAATTCTCAACATTGTACTTCAGAACTATGGTCAAAGAAAGAGCGATCATCATCATCATCATTGGGCCATGTTTCTCCAAACTATCTGTGGTTGGCTACACAAAGTTTATCCATCCATTGAGCAGTATCTAAAGCAATAACATTAGTTGTATTCAAATTAATTAAATTATAATTTATCGTATTAATTATTGGCCACACTCTACCCTTACACCTTTCATTCTAATAGGTTCAACTATACTAGATGTATAAGTTATTAGTCTCTGAACATGTTCAAATCATCTCAATCTATTTTCTCATTTTATCATCTACCTGAGCTACCTACTTTCTCATCTATACTACATAAACTTTTCGACTATGTTGTTTTTTAACAGCCTACCACTCCAATCCATTAAGCATATCAGATCATACCAAGCCATAAAATTTTTCTTTTAGCCTAAGAGGAAGAGAAGCTATCTGATTGAATTTTAATGTTGAGTTTTATTTAAGTTTGACTCATAACCTAGCTTAGTCGCTTGTAAAAAAAAAAAATCAAAGGTAATGTCAGAGATCATGCAAATTCACTTACTTTGTCAGTTGAGCATCCAGCAGATAGTGCGAGGATAGGTTGAACTGCTACATAAAGTCCAGGGACATTGAATGTTTCAAACATGATTTCTCCCATATACTCGCGATCTTCCGGAAAACTGATTGGGCTCTCTGTCAAGAGGAAATAGTGATCCTCAGGATCACAATTTAAGTAATTGTAGATGCACTGTTGCCAAAATTTTTCCATGGTATCCCAGTTTGTAACCTGCAAAGATTTTAGTTTATTAACATAGTCTAAACAATGGGATGTTCTAAATCACAAATAAAAGCATGATGCACATGAAAGTGATGTCAGCTATGCTGTACGATCTAATGTCAATAATGCAGAAAATTCATGGGGGTAATCTATTGGTGCTCGCACCAATTTGTTAATTGTGGGCATGCGATAAGCAAAAAATATGACAGGTCTTCTACCTATATGAACAGAACATCTATATTTGTTGATTAAATTCATCAGAAGAAAGCCTGGGTAGTAGGTTATGCAACCATGAAATACACACCCGACTACGTTGTATAGGATAACTGAGATTGTAAACTCCACTTGAGGGCAGTGATAGAGCGTCTTCTCCAATGAAATAGTCAAGATCAGCCATTATTCCAGTGTTATACTGTGCTAAATAATTTCCTATATTGTGGCCATCTGATTGGTTCAAGAAAGACTCATTGACAGCTACAACAGTAGGAAGGGAAAAGGATGGCTCAACATTGCCAGCATAACCCACTTTAGTATACCTGTAGCAACAGCATTGATTTAGTCAAGATAAAAGCTTGAAGTGAACTTTATGAATGCATCATGCATACAAATAACATAAGGATGTTGCATTTTAGTTTAAAATCAAGATTGGTGATGAATGCATATTTAATGTATGCAAATGTAACTAACCATTCTCAAAACTTTTGATACTTGGATTGTTTATCAATCCCCTCCATAACCATGTCCACAACTGATAGTCCGAGTGGATACCCCACATTCAGGACATTCTATTGATAACAATTTTTGGATGTAGCCATGTCAAACAGTTGGATCCATACCAATGTTAGATACTATATTCGTGAGATGAGCGATCTCACTCAAAACTATCTTCACCTATATGTACCTTTATTTATTTAATCATCCAAGTTATTTCAACAAAGATTTATGGTTCCAAAATGAAAAACAAAGTTAGACCCAATCACAATCAAATAGCACAAAAGACTAATTGACCTAGGTAAGCACTTCAACTACCTTTAGAGGTCAACAGGATTTACCAGAACAAAGTTTATTCTTCTTCAGGACTTCTTATTTAGGTACTCATGCAGACTTCATATCAATAGACACAGAGGTTGTATGAGGACTAATTTCTCAATCACCAGAAGCATAGATCCGATATGTAAATAGTAAGATCAATATGTACTCAAATGAGAATAGATTCTGGAAATAGCGACTAGGTTATAGAGAATAAATAAAAGGTTCAGTTACCAAATGGATACAATTTTTGGTTCCTAACCCACTAGAAAAAGGACTAGTTGCTTAGAATATCACTTCTACATAAATCCATATCAAAGATTCATTTTTCCATTAGATTTATTATTGGAAGAAGTAAAGTTTATTTTTAGTATTTTAACAAATAAGCATATTAGTGTACTCAATAATTCTGAAGGGTTTGTTAATTATTTAAATTTTTGTAAAGAAAATTATATTGTTGGATGTTGGTCATTTTGAAGAGAACACAATTAATTAGAATTAGCTATGAGGGACGTTAAAAATGGACTCTAGCATGATTCTTGAAATTTCCTAGTTCCAACTTGTTGGAAGAGTTGTACAATACAGTGTGACAAAGTGAATTTCACTATTAATAGAACATACCCAATTCAGAATTCAAAGCCTTTGATACATTAAAGGTTTGATTCTATAACAACTAAAGCAATTCACAATTGCCCACCTCTTGTTTTACATGAAATATATGTATCCACCTAGTTAGGTTAATAATCATTTAGTTCCTAAAGTAATATAGTTGATAGAAGCAACACCACTATTCAACAATAGCTAGGAGCCTAGCATATTTGCTCCACATATTTAGTGAAATGTATCATTAAATTGGAAGCTTAGTTCTACCCTTTACTTATAGCCATCATGCTCTAAATATTGACGAACTAGTTCCACTCATTGGACCCCATGTTTTTGTACAAATCCATAACAAATTGTATAGAGGAACATGGGAGAAGAAAAATAAGATAAATTTTTATTAGAGAATTTAAAGCTCCAAAAGAGCAAAGGCTTTATTATGTCGCATGCTAAAACAGAAATCGCTCTAGGACTAATCATTCCTAGAGTGGATTTACGAGAGCTTTTAGTATTGGATCGAAGCCCATAGAAATCACATGACAGGGACCAGCCACAAGTTAACTCCAAGAAGGCAATAAACGCCACAATAAAGGAGGACTACCCCTGGATACGGTTCCTAACAGCAAATGTTTCAAAATACAATGTCAACGTTCCGATTGACTACTTGTGCCCGCCACAGTTAATGCAGGCGGTAGCAATCGACCACCAGCAAACAATCAAATAAACCCTTTCAGATCCTAGACAAGGAATTCACAGATCAAGAAGGCGAGCGATCGAACCCGGTCCCATTGTCGATGACGACGGCGGGTCGCAAAGCTGCGTCCATTCGAGGGGGATTTCGATGTGGAACCGCCTCCCAAATCCGAGACCGGCTCGAGGCGTCCGCTCATGATCGCCGGCTACCGGCGGCGCGCCAGGCTGAGATGCCACCGTCGGAGAGGCGGCACCGAACCTAGGGCTACCAAATCCTACTACTCTTCTTCCTCCGATCTGTCGATCGATCCCTCTCCTCCTCCTCCTCCTCCTCCTCCTCCTTGACTGCGTCGCCGATCGAGTGGGAACGGGGATTGGGGAAGCTAGGGCGACACGAAATGGACTTGGTCTTCGCCTTCGCGTTCCCTCAACCTGCGGCGGCGACGCTATTGACGAATGACAGTTCGCATGCGCCAATAGCGACATGCCATTCGCGCACCATCCCTTATTTAAACAACTAGCGGGAAATAAAGTTATATCACAGATATTTCGAGTATTATTCCGTAATTAATATAAATTTTTGGTAAAAAAAAATTAAAAATGACGCCTCTAATATTTATTATCATCTATTAAAAATATATTTTTTATATTTTAAAAATATCCTTGTCCTTGGTTATAATAACTCCAAAATATTTAGTATTTTAATATTGATTAGAAATACTCAAGTATTAATTAAAACTACTCCAATTTAATTAAAATAAATTCAATTTAACAAATCAAACGAATTAAATTGATCAAATACAATTAGAGCAATTTGAATCAAAATTATTACAATGTAATTATGTTTTCAAAATTAAAAATATCCTTTTTACTATTTATTTTCCAAAATTAAAAATTATCTTATTATATCTAATATTATTAAATTTAAATTTCATATATTCTATTTTACTTACAAAATCTAAAACCCTTCACTTCTATCATTTCCTATCAAAATTCAAATTTAATATTTATTCCTTCACATATTTCATCTACCAAAACAATATCCCTACTATAGCAATTAAATATTATTTATCATTATATTATTATTTATCAAAAATTTCCAAACATCATCTTTTTTTTAGCACAATTTGATTTTTTTAATATAAAAAAATTATCAACAAGAGCAGCTACTCATGCAAAGGCAAACCGTTGGACTCCAGAATTCAAATCCAATTCCAAACAAGCTCAATATCGAAACAATAACAATATCCTAATTCAAATTGAACTAATGAACACCTCCCAACTTGCCTACAACTTCTCATCCCTCCTTGTACAATAAACTCTACCAGACTGGATGCACATACATGATTCACAAAAACAAATTGAAACTTCTGAAACAGCACCGAGCACTTACTACCACTACATGTAACATTTATTCGTCGGAAATATTAATCTTATTTGAACAACAAAAAAAGAATATCTAGAATAAAGAATACATAACATCCAACTTTGGGCACTTATATACAACTTACAACTTCAACTATTCTGTAATTTCAGAGAGTGGGGTTTGGATCACTGCTGATAGATCAGTAGAGCTTTATCCTGGTACTAATTTCTCTACGGCAGATCGGGCATGTTGGAAGACTAGGTCCACATTCTGAACACGTCTGCGAGATGAAAAAAAAGAAACAGAGTTTAGAACCAGGCAGGGGAAGGAGAATTAGGTGATTTGGTGGATAACAAATAGGGAAGGTTGGAAATATTCACCAGGTGTCCGCAGCCGAAGGCCATATCTCTCGGATTCGTGAGGCAAATAGGGCAGACCTGTAGAACACAAGGGGAACGATCATGATCAGCAGTGGTTCAGACAACAGATAAGTGAAACGGATGTTTTAACACACATGCTCTTTCGAGTTTCAAACAATATTTTATCAGCATTGTTGCTTTACTTATAAAGAATTTTCATGACAAGTTGGCTAAAGGACGCCAAGCATTTGCCACATTGGTTAAGTGGCATAACAAGGTTGATAAAATTGACAAGAATCTGAAAACTCCAGGGGAGCTTGTTGATGATTTTAGAATTCTAGTGTTCATGAAGAACAAGATTGGTAAAAGGAGAATTTCCCTTTCCAATTGAACCAGTCAAAAATTGGATACATCAAAAACATAATTTTGAATATCAAAAGACCAGATTGAACTGGCCTCTAGTTCCTAGTTGTACTGGTCGAACTCTCCAGTCACAGAAAATGAACTTTGACATTTCAAAGAGGAAATTGTTGACAATTTTAGAATTCTAGAAAGCATTTTGAAAGAAAAAAAAAAAGAGAAAAACTACGGGCAAAGGATTTTTTTTTTCTTCCAATCCAACAGGTCAAAAATTCTATTAAAAAAATTACTAAATGTAAGACCCAATAGAACTGGCCTCCACTTCCTAGTTCAACCAGTTGTACTAGCCAACCAAATTAAGACAAATCAAAACAAGGTAAATGAACTTTAACATTTCAAAGAATTTCATAATGTGATGAACAAGAGAAAGTAATCCGAAAGCAAAAGAAACAAGGCCTTCATTCTTCGGACAGTACCTGGGATTCTAATGATGAACTGGGTGGTGCAGGAGGTGCACTCGATGTTGTTTCATATTCAGGGTAAAGTGGCGCACTCTTCTGGAAGCTTGTTGATTTGTAACTGCTAGTTGAAACAGATGATGCATTGTAACCTCCAATAGGTGGAGGAAGCGGGACCTTCTGTGGTGACTGTCCGGATTGACGACTGTTTTCCAAAATGAACCAAAAGATAAGAAACTACTATAACATTTGTATGCCAAAGGAAAATGAAAAACCATGTTAAACTTAGAACCCGCAATTGTGCATCCATACCCCAAAATCCCCAATTCTAGGGTTGCCTTGTACTGGGAAGGAATTTCCATCAATGCAGTAAGAGCAAATGCTGCTTCTTTTCTGGGTTGGGGTATGTTCCTTGACATTATCTCCGTAAAATTGACAAACTGTAGGATAATACAAGTTAATGGAATCTGGAACAACATACAACTGGTGCAATATAATCTGAACCAAAAATCAAAATTATCACCTGAAAATTATCAAATGCACGGGCAGGGATATTATCATCAAATTCTTTCATCATGTCCCAAGGGCCATCTCCAACTCCAACCAAAATTATGGACAGTGGAAATCCACTAAAACATAAGTAGACATTCCATCAGTTGTCAAAACTTTTTTTTAAGAGAGCAGCAACTGCCAGCCCAATGAATATTCCACTCACCTTGCTTTAACTATGGCATCAACAGTCTTTTGTTCTTGGGAGCTTAAATGACCAGAATGAGTGTCTACACTTCTTGTAACCTGTATAATGAGATACTCTCAGGACAAATTCACAACTTTTAAATAAATGTATAAATTGAAAGGTCAGTTTGCTACAGATGGTATTCCTCACATTTCTTTGTGGTACTTGCATAATATTTCAATTGATAGTTTCCCATGCAAAATCCCAGTTATAAAAATGAAACCACCATGTTCTCCATCAGGAAATTGGTTATTACTTTCTCTATGGCTAAAACTAATTATTAACTACATTTTAAAAAGTCCTGAGGGGGCCACGGCCTCGGATGCACCTAATGTCAGGAAGCTGATATGTGTTATGTATGTATCAATATCCAGTGGAAGGCCTATTTGTGCAAAACTATAGGACAGGTTTATTTAAAGGAGATGTAAAATTGGAAATGTAAAACAGTATTGTCTATCAGCATGCAAAAGCCAAGTCTTTTTGCCTCTTCTTTCCTTCATTAACTTTCAACATTGTAAACAAACAAATACTCGTAGAATGAATGACCAAAACCAATCATCTTTAACCTTTTTCCTGCATCAGACTCTTTCTTCATTTTAGCATTCTTTCAAGAATTATTAATTCCCTTAAAACATTACATCACATGATACCTTATCCCGTTGTTAATTGGTGCAATGCAGTCTGCTCTAAAAACAAGGGAAAAGTACCTGACCATCAGCAATTATCACCAAAACATGGTATTGACCACCACTTTGTTCTACAATGGTCATAGCCATTTCTATTAGTGGAGCAAAAGAGGTTGGACCTGCAAATAGTAAAAGGACTCTATAGTAAATAGACAGTAAAATTATTGACCACTACTTGTTCTACTAACAAGAAGGAATTAACACACCTGCCAGACGCAAATGGGGCACAAGCTCTCTATATCGCTGCAAAGCATCTTGAAACCCATTACATGGTCTTCCTTCAGGGTAAAAACTAAAGATACCCTGATCATGCGTGGATGCTGCCAAAATAAATTATTTCACATATTATCAGAACACATACATCATATTGTGGAGGTTCTTTAGGCCTCTATTGACTTTTTGTTTTATAAAGCTTTCTATAGTCTCACTAAATCTGTGGAGATTGTTTAACTATAACAATAGAATCCATCTATTGTTACTTGCCCTTTTAGGCAAGACAGATTTGAGGGAATTAGTTGCCTTACCCTGAAGGCAATGGTAGATGAAGAATAAGACATTTTCCCTTTTTTAACATATTCTTGGCATCCTACCTGTTTTCTCTGATCTTAAAAAATGAAAATATAGTTTTTGTAATCTCATAACCCCATATATTAATCTCAAACTTTCTATGTTCAGGTCTCTATTACACTAACTTCCGTGTTTTAAATTGCTTTAAGCCTTTTAACTGGTTAAAATAAGTTACAGAATGAAAGCATACCATCTCCAAATCCAAAGCATGGAATCAAGTTGTCTTCGTCAAATGCTGATAAGGTTCTCCCAATTATAGAAATAGCTTGTTCATAAGGATTTTGCATATCACCAATGTGATGCAAGCTTCGTCTGCCAAATGAAACTTTACCTATCACCAAATTCAGTAGATATCAAAATCCACAGCCATACAAGCAATGAAGTTAGCAGCCAAAAAATGGATTACTGGCAATGTACTCTAACCTGTCCATTCATTGCTCTTTGTGAAATCAATGCCAACAATAAGATTGGAAGACTCGAGCCCAGCCCTTGAAAGAGCATCAGTGACCTGTACAAAGAAACTTAGATCTGATTTTAAAAAAACATGAAAGAAAATAACTAGTTACCTACTTAGCAACATTTGACCACAGTACAAATAATAGGTACTTCACCTCTTAAATTATATGGTGTTACTCCACTTCTTTTGGCTAAGACAGTTTTATGCAATGTTATATAACACACAAGATATAGTGATTCTTTTGGCTGAAATCTCAAAGAGGAGGTAAAGTCTGTTTTTGTAAAATTAAGCTGAATGGACCATTTTTCACATCATGCTTCCAGATAGTTTGTTGCAGTGCATGTTTTACTCTACTTGAAAAAAATTGGGCTGATTGACCAACATTCATTTGCTAAAAAATGGAAGCTTGACAAGTTCCACAAATTGTCTTTTAAGCCAATACGTAAAAGAATATCAAGCTTATCCCAAGTCAAAATCCATTTTTTTTTCAAATCAAGTATGTCATGAACCCATGATCCAGATCCTACCTAGGAACCATTACAAACTTATAAGATTCGTTCATAGGATTAGAGATAGGATTCATCAAACCATACAATTAATAATTGAAAATAGATTGGGTATATTTCTGATTATAATATGTATTAACTTTTATTTTTAATATCTATAATAAAAAATGTTTATATGTGTTTCATGGAGACTTCAAATAAAGGAAGTGCAATTCTCCTCATTACAATAGCCTTTTAGTCTGATAAAATGTTGTTTAAGGGATTCTTCTAAACCCAATATGATGGTCAAGTCGTTGAATATGCAAATACATATAAAGAAAATTAGATTAATTAGCTGCACAACTTAAGTCAAATGGTGAATCCAATAATGTGTCTGAACATGATTCTATTTATTACAATAGACTCTGCTTGGAGAATCAGACCAAGGGTTGAATTGGTCAGCCCTTAATTGCTTCTTTTCTATCAGTTAAACATTATTATTTCAACAGAACTGGGTTAGCCTCTGCTCCCCTGTAAGTGATTTAACTAGCCAATCTGGTCCATTTTTTACAAACATTGATGATAGTAGAACATATATATTTTGAAGGTAGGCTATTTATTCTCTTGGCCTCACAATTGTTTAGGCAGTCGATATGCAAAATCATTTGGTGGTATCAGGATAGTTCATTTCACATGTTCAATATAACTATGGATCAGGAACAGAAATAGTGAGTTCACAACTTTACTTGCAAACTGCTTAATGTTACTTATAAACCAATGAACAATTTCTGCTCCAACAAAAGTCAAATTTCTTTTATGCATCATCAGCAAGTGATGAGTTCACACCCAATATGTTTCTTCTCCGTGAAGGCATTAATATTTTTCTTGACTTGTTCAAACTGTCAAGCAGCAAAGGAAGACCAACCATACCTTATCAGAAGTACATTTACATTATGGTTGGAGTTGTATCCCTGCGATACAATAAAAGAACTGCTCTCCAGATGATGACAAACCACACTCTTTTGATTAGTGAATTGGGGTTGGAGTTTTATTCCTGAGACAACCGATGCACTCAGTAACCACACATAAAGAACTGTTCTCTAACATGCCCGCCTCACATCAAACTAAGGGAGAACTTACTGCAATAGGTGAAATGGAAAATATCTCAAGGTGTTCAACACAAATCCAGGACCGTAGAGAATTTTTTTCATTGGCATGATATGTCCAAGTTCCATCAGATGGAGATAGCACTGGTATGTAGGCTAACAACTTTGTACAGCCTTTATATGCACGACTCTCTCCCCCCAAGTTCCTAACTGCTCACCCTTTTCTGAGTTCTATGTTTTCTCCATCTAGTTTTTTATTTTTTTAAAAAAAAAAGTCTCTCCATCCTCTTATAAGCAATTTCATGTAGCTCACTTGCACTACGGAATGTGTTTATTTAGACAAATATAATTGCTTTACACCAAAAGATTACTGCAAAACCTTTTTAAAAACAACCTGACAAAAGGTATTAAAGATTCTGTACACATCATACTTAAAGAAAAGGAAATAATTAGGAAATTAGAATACCAATCTAAATGAGAAATTTATACACACACACACACACACACACACACACACACACACATATATATATATATAAAAACGGAATTCGGAGAATTTTCTTGCTTCTATCAAGTTTTTCTGGTACTGAGTTTTGATTGGTTGTTCAGAAACAAAACTGGCATCTAAAGTCGATGGGATCGCAAATTCCAGCCATTTCTTTGGTACTATCAAATCCCAATCCCAGGGACCTAATTTTTTAATCACGCCAAACGAAGCAATTGATTTGAAGTACAAAATTTGTACTCAAATACCACAGCTCTTTTACGGTTTTAGAAACCAAAACATTAAACTAGTAAATACAGAAAGAAATATAGGCAAGTTGCAACTTTACTTGGTCCACGGTATGGTAGTCGTCGCTTATCCTCGAGTACCTCCTGTCGATCCTCCGCCCACCCTGCGGCTGATGGGGTTCGCTATGAGACGGAGGAGGAGCATAAGACGGAGGAGGAGCATAAGACGGAGGCGGAGCATAACCGTACGACACAGGCGCAGCCGGAGGAGGGTAACTCTGATAGCCAGGCGCCTCACGAGGAGAATAACCACTACTGCCGTAATCCCAATCCCTCTCTCCCGAATCCCTAGAGCTTCCACCCCCCATCAATCAGTAAACGGAAACAGGAATACGAATATGCGAGATCCAGAAATCCGAACCGGATGCGGCGAGCCTTAAGAACGGATCTTGAGGCGGCGCCACGGAAGAGGAGACCAAGTCAGCGACGCCGTTGAATCGAGGATGCGTGAGCGCGGGCGAAGAGGATGTGACGTGCGGGAGCGAGAGAGAACTGGAAATGGGAAATCGGCGTGGTCAAGGGCGGCGACGAGATGGAGACGAAGATGGAGGAGAGAGAAGACGCCAAGAAGGTGAGAGAAAACGGATAAATAATGGAAGGGTGGGGAACGTGGGAGGGCCGAGGCATTGAAGTAACTGACAGGTTAATGACGTGGCGTGTCCGTATCTGTAATTATCGTGCGGTTGGCGTGTCCGCATAAATAAGAATTAATAAATTTTTATATTTAAAATATTTATAATGATATTATTTGGCACACAGATATTTATTTTGTTGGTTGTTGACGTTGACTAAGAAATGAAACACGAGAAAAGTAATGAACCACGAGAAAGGCGTAGGCTAATAAACTTTTTGACCTGATTTAATGATTTTTTTCAAATATCTAATTAACGGCGGACCAGCACGCCGTTAAGCTTCATGGCCGATCGGGACGTAGTAGAGCTTGGAGGGCTTCAGCCCCTGCGTCAGATTCAGAAGAACTTGATCACGTCTAGCCACCGGTCCCAACGCTTCAGGCGGTGCACCACCACCGTCTCCGGCGCCAGCTCATGCGAGCACCGTCCGTTAGTCCCCGGATAATCGTACATCGCCGGCGACGAGACTCTGTTCCTTCCCTTCTTCCCCTTCGCCAGCCACCTCCCCACCACCTTGTCCTCCGGACCCACTCTGTCTGCCGCAGCCCGCAGGCACCTCCGACGTCGCGATCCACTCCACCACGTCCCACGACAGCACGAACCCCATGCCGGACATGTAGGCGCCGGAGAAGAGGTCCGCTCTGCCTCTGTCGGTGCCGCAGGGAACTGCCCGGCCGTAGAGAGGTCCCGCCGCGGCCAGCGCCTCCGCCAGCACGAGCGCGTCGTCGTCGGTCTTCATCACGTAGTCGTAGCGGCGAGGCGCCAGGGCGGCCGGGAGCGCCGAGAGGAAGGAGTAGGTCTTGCCGGCGTTCGTGTTCTCGGTGCAGTTGAGGACGACGATGTCGCCGAAGCGGAGGGCCTCGAGGGCCACCAGGAAGCGCTGCTCCACCTTGGTGAGCCTGCAGAAGACGAACTTGATGTCGACGGCGGCGGAGGTGCTCTGCTGCGCGCCGTAGACGAGGCGCAGGAAGTGGCGACGCTCGTAGAGGTCGGCGCGAGTGAGGACGCCGACGAAGATGCTGAACCCTGGTTGTGCTGGAGCCGGGATCACGACATCGTCGGAGACGACGGCGGCGGATGCGGCAGGGCGGCGGTTGAGGCGAAGGATGGCAGAGAAATTAGGAGGAGAATGGGAAGCAGCGCCGGCGATCGATCGCCGATGATTAAATGGATTAACCATGCAATTATGGTCGGAAAATAGGTAATTAAATAGGAGAAAATTAGCTGGAATTTTCCAAAGGGTTTGATCGCGCATGGACGTGAGTGATCTCGTGCATTAATCAGAGTAACGGATTAGAGAAAGCAAACAGAGTGTCGTTCTGCGTGGTGTTTAAAGTTGTGAGTGACTGTGCCTTCAACAGCTTTCTTTGCTACTATACTCTGGCATTAGGAACGAGGATCTATTAAATCTTGATAACGATTTAGTCGGTTGATTGGTGGTATAAAAAGTTTATGAGAATAAATCAGAAAGCGTTCACAATTGATTTAGTAGCTTAATATTTTTACGTCAATCAAAAATTCATTCAATAATTCATATTCGAAATACTACGAAAAACATTCTACTACGGGCTTATTATTACACTCTAAATCTGAATTAAATATTGTTGTTATGGATCGGTATGACTTGGTTCAGAGGTCAAGATCCAGTCTAAGTAGATGATACGTTGGACAGATTGATTTGACCTCTTCATGCCCTGACTCGACAGCCTAACTCAGCATCCAGATTAGATCGGGATCCAGTATCTTATTCGATTTTTGGCTTAGGTCTAGACTTAACACCCGACCTCTTGAAGAGTTGGACTTCTGTTCGTCATCCATCCTACTCTTCCAAATCCACCCCGCTAAGTCTCTTCCCAACAATATCTCTTCTCGGCCTTAATCGGCTTCAACTTGTTCTCCCTTTGCTGATCAGGTTTCGTTCCTTCGGTGCCCCACTCAAGGCTCAACAACTCCTCTCTGTCCAACTCTTTATTCAATCAGCCCCCGCGTGCTAGGACACAAGTAATCATGATCACATGATATCATGAGTAATTTATCATCCCATTAATGCAGCATAATAACTCAATCTGATATAATATCCATCTTGATGAAAGACTTCTTCTATTGCAACGGTGATCTTACCTTGATGGGACATCTTATTTTGATGGGACATATTAAGGATATTTTCTTTAATGGACATTTAACGAAGATAAAATAATTTTTCATTATTTTCTTACATGCAGCTATATAGTTTCCCTTCATCTCACGGGAACAAATACACCCACTACTTGACTTACTCTCCTTCTCTCGTTTTCTTCGTGAGAAAGTTGACTTGAGTGTCGGAACGGTTGAGTCAGGACATCTATAACCTCTGTTCTCACCCTCTTCTCTCTAGCTATGTAGGTCTTAGCAGTGCCTTAGAATCCTTTAGCGTCTTCCTTTTCTGTTGGTGGGTGTCAGACACTATCTTGGTTAACAACTTCCCAATCGGGTGACCGATTACTAGTCCAAGAGGCGGTCTCAACATGAACAATTGTGAATTAAATAAATAATTTTAAACGGCATCATGTCATCTATCGAAGATAGAGTTTTTTTTTAAACGTCAGTTTAAGTGAAACAATGATGTTAAAATTAAGGGTTAAATTAGTTTGGAAATTATGAGGGTGTTTTCAAAATATTAAAAAAAAAAATATGAGAAGTAAATTGAACTTTTTTCCTTGTCCATTGCCAAATTAAGATCCGAAGGAGTAGAAGCATCTGGAATGATCTCTCAGGTCTCGATGGGGTTGCCGCCGCCGCATCTGCTGAGGCTGATCGTGAGCTGCCGTAAGATTGCGGTGGAGGTCACCGCTCCCCGGACCTCCACCATCGTCGCCATGGCGGCCTCCGACGAGCCGGAGTTTTTGGTCCAGAATCATGCCCGGAACACCCGTTTCCCCCGCACTCGGCTCTGCTGGGACGCCCGCGTCGCTGCTCGGGTCGGCGAGAAGCTAGCCATCCGCCTCCACGACATCGGCGTGTCCTCCGTCGAGATCGACCTCGACGAGGAGCTCTCCCGACCGGCGCACTTCCGCCGCCCCGCTGCCTCCCTCCTTGGATCCGTAGCACGCGCCGGCGTCCACGTCGCTGGATTCGACAAACTACAGTACCCTTAGGTAGTCTCTTTTCTGGCTACTTCTTCTTGGATCTCCATTTCCTTTTGCTAAAGTGGGTTGGGATTTGAAGAACCAAATTTGGGGGAAAATGCAATTTTATTTCAGTTATTTTGTGCCTATTAGATTCCAGTTCACAAAATTTTGTGAAGCTATATTTGAATAGTTAATTGTTTGTAGTGGAGAGTGTGTTTCTAGGATTTTGAACTCCACAGCTATACACTTAGGTCTTGTTTCATGGTAAATTGAAGAGATGGATATATATAAAAGAAGAAAGGATGGAGAAGAGGGATGATAAGAAACTTATCCTTTCATTTGCCTCTTCAATGTAAATGAAGAGGATGGATCAATCTTTTGTGATCAAGAAATAATTACTTTTCTTTTCAATTTTGACGGATGAGTTACCAAGGATGCATGCTTACATTTATATTTTCAAATATCCATCTTTCCTCTTTTGTAAGAAAACAAGAGATAGAGCATCCATCTTTTAGCTTATTTCTTGCTCCGATGAATTCGTCATTACTGATCCCTTAAAGTAAACACTTAGTTTTGTATACTCATTCATGATTAATATTGAGATTACTGTGGCCGCTTCCTATATGCAGCACAACACGACTCCACTATTTGATATTAAAAATACAGTGAGTGTACTGTTATAGAACATATACTTTTAATAGGAAGAAATAGACGGTAAATACCTCATAGTGGATGCATTAGAGAAAAAGATGAGTAAACAATAAAAAAGTTCCCGTATTAGCATCAAGTCATGAGAAGAAAAAAAATACAATACTAAGAAGACAACAATAACAAAATCTAACTTTAGACAATGCTACCACACTGGTAGGGACCTGAAAGTCATCTCGAGTTCAAAATTCACCTTCAGAGAAATTTCCCTATTTGTGCATATTAAAAAAAATATCTCATTGCATAAATCAGTGATGAGCCGCATCATAAGATGAATTAATTGGTGTGGTGGTGCAAGACACTGGGAACATTTCATTAATATACTTCAAACTAAATTTATGCTGTTTTGCTACTGCACAAATTGTCAGGTCTGATATACACGTTTCCCTTGAAAAATGTTGGTTTCTCTATATACTAATTAGGATCTGTATTTTAATGTGTTAAGGAACATGTAGGATGCATTGTGGAGGTGATTTGATCACATGAAAGTAGTGAAAGTAGCATATTCCAATTGAAAAGAAAAATCCAAGAACTGTATTCTTCATTTCTTAACAGAGGCCATATCCATCATACCCTTCTATTATAAAACACAAACTTCAACCGTAAAAGATAAGCAGACTATGTAAAATGATTGCATCTATTTCATACTTGAATAATAGATACAGCACATCCTGAACCTCTGAGTATTTGGGTCAGGAAGGGTGGGTTCTTTGAGCACCCTTATAGGCTATTTTTTTACTAACATATAGGTCAGGTTGGCATAAAGTTTCAATATATTGCAATAAAACCCTGAACCTTGGAGTTCCTTGGGCTCTGTTAAGGTGGGTTCTTTGAACACCCGTATATCCAATGATGTTCTTCTTATATAGTAATAAAAAATGGATCAAGTTTGAATACACACAAGTGAGGTTAGAGGTCATGCATGACAAAGTTAAAGTGAATACCTGACAGAACATTGAGCTATTCTACAAATTTGGATGTGTGCGCTTGCTAAATGAATCAGGCTGATTCTTGCACTTTTAGGGAAAACAATATAATGTTGCTCAAAGTGTTCTCTGGCTTGTGAACTGCACAAAAGAGAAGGAAGAACCACAGAGCGTGTGCTAGATTGATAAGTAGTATTCACTTTCATGAGAATATTGGTAGATTCCTTCAAGATTAGACATATCATTCAAAGCTGAGGCTTGGTCGACTCTGAAATGATTCTGTGTTGGTGTCATGCTAGGTGTGTCAACATGCAGTGCCTATGAAGAAAATTCTTTGTCATTGCTAACCTTGTTATTGAAGTCCCGTCGTGGAAGCCTTATCATGAAATGACACTCGAGCCCACACACTTGTGGAATCTTCCTAGCTCTCGTGGGCTCCCATGGAAGCTCCATCCCTGTCTCAAGAGGAAGCTCCATTGTGGAAGCCTGGTTGCTCTCTGTATTGGTGTCTTGCATGGAATGCTTTTTAAAACCATGGATTCATTCATGATTCCTTGTCTAGACACTGCCACTTGTTAAGAACTCAACCATTGATAACACAAATTAAGCCCAACCTTGTCAGTCCATTTTAACATTAATTTGGAGAATTTCAGCCACCTTAAAAAACCATCACCACCCTGCTCCAGGAATGAATTTATTAACGTCACTTGGGCTCCAATTACCATTCAAATCAAGCCAAACTCAAGAGGATTTGAAAGGTAAACCTGTTCGCTAGGAGATTGCAAGAGATTGGTTTTGTACATGTCTGATTAGTTGGAAAACCTGTTCGCTAGGAGATACCTGATTCATTCTGAAGTTCATAATACATGCTGATTCCATCATGGATCATAACCCAAAAGTAATTCAGTATGCATTGGTTGGTAAGAATATGAATTTTATGTATGTGCATGTGAAGATGGTGTTGCCACTTGCCCAAAAGACTTCGACTGTGTCAATTTATGCTTCAGTGACTCTTCTCATCAAAGAAGCAAACTTCTTGGCAATTAGATTTCAAACATGGAAACATTTGTAAGGGAGAAAGAAATTGAAGAGATATTTTTTGGCTACTATTTTCGTATAGAGACATGGTACAATCACAAGCAGGCTCCTATAACTGTAAATACAAGGAAAACATAGTTTGGACTGAAACTAGAGAAACCAAAGGCACC
This sequence comes from Curcuma longa, assembly GCF_044706935.1. NCBI lineage: Eukaryota > Viridiplantae > Streptophyta > Magnoliopsida > Zingiberales > Zingiberaceae > Curcuma > Curcuma longa. Next base: position 9,364,830 of record NC_133871.1, read on the forward strand.
ATTAAAGAACTTCTTAGTGAGTGAGATATTCCTCAAAGCAAACAATTGTTTTGGTGTATTGGGAAGAACTACTTAGTGAGTGAGATTCCTCAAAGCAAACAATTGTTTTGGTGTATTGGTAGGTATGTCACTGACTTAGATATGTTTGTGCTGTGACTCAAACCTTGATCACCATAAAATGGATCTCATTGTTCAGATTTGCTCAGACAACTAAGTGGTGTTTAATTTTGCAGGAAGTTGTTCGATCTGTTCCAAACCTTCCAAGAAGCTGTGCTGGCAAATCAAACATTTGAACCTTATAAAAGTAAACAAATGCTGTAGCTTATCTGGAAAAAGATTAGCCACCCTCCTCTTCGGTGCATCAATTAATAGTACTCATTGTTTCCACATGGATGCTCATCATTCATATGCCATGCTCAATGCGCATGATCCTCCTAAAGCTGGCACTATCATGGCAAGTAAACTCCCAATTTATTCTCTATCTTCTATCTCTGTTCTATGTCCAAAACAAAACTTTAGTGAGGAAACTTTAAATTAGAAGTAATACAATTTGAGAAGATGATCACATTTCCTATGTTCGGTTCCCCAGTAATTATTTGAGTTTTGTTATTTGACTATCAATTTTAACCGACATTATTTTTAATCTCTATCCTTAGAAATATTTACGCGAATGTTAGAATTACTTCCTCTTTGGCCTTTTTAGTTTTATAAGTCAAACTGGAAATTGATTTGGACGAGTTCCAAGTTGCCAAACCAATGAATGGATCAATCGGTCAAACTGTATCTTGATCTGAATATTGACTTAGGTTCATTGGTCAAGTTGGCCTAGGTCACCTAGTTAAGTCATATTGGTTTGTGTTGGATGTTTGAAGGCAGAGTTCGAATTTCAGTGGGACAATTTTTAAGATTGATTTTTGAGTATGTATTCTGAATTTATTTGGCAGGTGAACTAGAGAAAAGACTGATAGGTGAACTAAGAAAAGATTGATACGTGAATTATCAAAAAGAATTTTTTTTAAGAAGTCAGCAATTCACGGTTAATTTCCAGTGCTTTGATTAGGCGAGACACCCCTACTGACTGGCTGACACAGATTTGCCGACAAAAGCAGCAAAATCATGGTGAACTAAAAACACAAACTATTCAAGAAGGTGAGCTTAAATTTATGCAGATCTTTGAAGTGATTACCTATAATGTTTTATCTTTATCAAATAATAAATAATAATGATAAAAAATTAAATAATAGAGGCTCAAGAGTCTATTTTTTATGTGAAGAAATAATACAAAGGCACTAATTTGTGTTGGAGCTGATAATAGATTGTGCTGCTTTAAAACTTAATATTAATAAAATATTTTTTAAAATTAATATTGATTAGAAAAATACTGCGATCTTTGCACTCAGTACAGGCTCGTGTATAATGGCAGGCTTAGCACGTCCCGACCCGTGTGCCTGAGCCAGGCTGGCCACTGCCTAATGTTGCAACAAACAAACAGACCAATTGGCAGACCTACTCATTAAAAAAGTTTCAAATGAAAACAAACAAAACTAGGCAGATGTCTTTCACTTCATGCGAGATTCTTGGAAATTTGCTCTACTCTTACAGACAAGCATCATTGCACCTTGTATTTTTGTTGAATTATATATTCCACTATTTGAAAAAACCCAAATTCAACGGACAAGAATTGAATTATTAGTTTTTTTTTTTTTGCAAAACAACTAATTATTGAACCAATTGGTTGATGTTCCTATCGAGGCTGAACCGGGTGGTTTGGATTGAACCGGAATGTTTAATTGAATCGGCCATCCCGGTTCGATCGTAATGGCTGGCTTATGTAATGACGCTTTCTGCTGCAGTTCTCCGCGAGACAGACGCTTGCTCGCGAGTTCTCCTTCTTCCCCGCAGATTTCGGGATCTCGCGTGCCTGCCTTCTCCGCCGGAGCATCGGTTTCCTCCTCTGGAAGGTCAGCACTGTGTCCTCCTCTGTTCGAGCTGTTGTCGGCAGCTCTCCCTCGTGATCGGGAGATCTCGCGCGAGCTCGTTGATTAGCAAAATCTCTTGCCGCCTCCTCTAGTTTAAGGACACTCGATCCCTATCGTCTTCTCCCTGTTTGTAGGGTTAGCCGTCGATTTGGGAGCCGCAGTCATAGTCACCGCTCCCTGGAAGGAAGGCAGTCTTCCAGCCTCGATTTGGAAAGCCGCACCAGTATTGGGAGGTTGCTGGGCATTCCATCTCCTCCTCCCGATTTGGCATCCGGCGGTTATTCCGAATCGGAAGGGAGTCGGCTGCCTCGGCCGTTTTGGAAGGTTGCCGTCGTTGGATTTGGGATGAATGTTGTCTCCGTCGCGTTGAAAGGAAGGAGGTTTCGGAGAGATCGAGTCCGGCGGCTAGGTCTCCTCCTTCCTGCCTGTATATATTTCTTCTCCCGCGCTCTTTGCAATCTCTTGCGACGATCCTTCGCGTGCAGCGAGTTTCTCCTTCCAATCGCCCTCCTTCCTTTTCGAGCCGGTGACCGGGAATTCTTGGCATCCCGGTTCGGGTAGTAAATTGCTGTTTCTCTTCGTGGGTTGTTTCTTCCGCCAGTGACGAAGGACGCCAGCCAAGTTCCTCCCTGCGTCGAGTCTGTCAAAGAAGATAATCTTCTTACATGTATTATTATTATTTATGTGGTATTTTAGCCCTACTGAGTTTATATTTATTATATGGTTAATAATCTCTTTCAGATAAAAGGAGTGCATGTACCAAGTGAATAGGTTTGAGTGGAGTGCTCTAGTTCTTGCAAAATATTTTGGTAAGAATCGTCTTGTAAATATGATTTTAATATGTATATAAATCTTACAAGTAACCGTTTGTAGATGGCTTCGTTATGCAATGAAAAACTGTCCTAATACTTTTGGTCTCTTGCCTAACGTACATGCTAATTTATCGAACAGATACTTGCCATTTTGTTATGCTCTGTAGCTGGGGTGTGACAGAAAATGGGGGTCATGTCGAGGCGTGTGTTGCCTGCATGCAGCAGGCTTTGTTGCTTCTGCCCATCTTTGCGGGCACGGTCACGGCAACCTGTTAAACGGTATAAGAAACTCCTCACGGATGTCTTCCCTCGCTCTCTGGTTAGTCTTTCACCTACACAGGAACTACAATTTTCATGTTTTTTTTGTTTTCTGTTGAAGCTTAGATATTTCAACTGGTGGATGAGCAACAGTTAATGTCATTATAATTTTTGTGTTTGTAGATTAATTAATGATCCATCTTAGCTTTTAGCTTCCTTCAAACTGTTTTTGTTGCCTCATGGTCTCATGGAGGACTGGACATCATATTTCAGTAAAATCCAAATTGTAATTGGCAACACTGAAATCACCAATTATGAGTACTTTTGATCTTGGTTCCAACTATTAACTATACATGAAATATCTGGTAACTTTGTGTACCAGTGCCAGAATGAATCTTGTCAACTTGGTATAGTTTTGAATAAAATACATAACAAACATAAAAAAAGTAAGTTTGTTTCATTTGTTTAGAACAATTCATGTGAAATTACAGGATGGTGAACCAAATGACAGAATGATTGCCAAGCTTTGCGATTATGCTTCAAAAAATCCAATACGTATCCCAAAGGTATCTTGCATCATTTCTGTCATTTCACTGTATGTTGTGCTAAATCACCTTTATAGATTTGTCCTCTGATACTCGTTTACTTATTATATGTTTGTTCATTGTATAGATATTGTTTGAATTTATGGCATAAAATCAAATAATCCTTTGTGAATAGGACATAAACCTGTTAATTGGGACTAAAATATGTTTTTGAAAATTTCTGGGAATGATTTTTTTAGCTTCCACTTCTATGCTATTTTTTTTTTACCTTGAGCTCCTCCTATCTTGTGTTAACCTAACTTGTCATTGGAAGGAATTTTAAGATATGGTATCAATGACAACACCATCAGCCTTAATATGTGCAGCAAGAAACCCAATAATTCAAATTATTTTGATGTTGAAATTCTGTAATGTTCTACTTCTGAATGTTTTTTTGTCATGCTATGCATGTTTTTATACCTGAATTATTTCCTCTTCCTTAAACATTTGTTCGTTTATGACAATTGGTTTGTGGCATTATGTCTGCTTCCTTGCACATCATGAGATTCTGCACATAAGCTGCATATCAAATATCCACTATTCTGGATCAGCATAACCATTATTCAACTTGAACATCAAATTTAGCCAGACATTGGATAATGGAGAGAAATGATACTAAAATAGAAATTGGATTAGTATATGATTGCTACTTGTTAAGAGCTCGATGATACAGAACAACAAAGTGATCTATGCTTTGATGTTAATATGGAAGGCACACAAAGATAAGATAATATGGATTCCTTCGAAGTATATGTTATAGACTTATAGTTCCGTGCTGATGAGGCTGACGCTCTGCTATTTTATGAGAATGTATAAATTGCTACATTTGTACATTAGAAACTCTGAAACTGGTCAAGATGCAATTTTATCAATGCACATACCCTTTTAGCATCAGACATTCACCCCATGCCAATCTGTGCAATTGGTGTCTTTGTCATAGGTCATCTTATGAACTTATCATTTGCTACCTCCTTTTGAAACATAATGTATTTCATCTAATGAACTACCTCTAAATGCAAGATCTGGTAGAGCTTCTGACTGGATTTCTCTACATATATCGACAACCTTTTTCCTTGTGTATTTGTATCCCAGACTGGTGGGTATAATGTTAAATTAGAAAAAAGCTCTGGTTACTTCTGTTCAAGTGTTAGTAACCACTTCAGAAGACTGTTTTAAGAACTATTTATAATTTCTCTTGTTATCTGCCCAAGTCATCATCTAGATGGCATATAAATTTGTTCATCAAGTTCATTAAATAGAAGCTTAGTTTATTGTATTTACTTTTCCTGGACAGATTAATAGGCAAAATTAACTCATATTTATTTTATCTGTAGATCACTAATTACTTGGAGCAGAGGTTTTATAAAGAATTGAGAAATGAGCGTTTTTCTTTGGCAAAAGTGGTCCCTTGTGTTTATAGGAAATTCTTAGCATCATGTAAGGAGCAAATGTGAGTGTATAGTACATCTTTTCTTAGAATATCACAATGTATGTTTTGATAATTAACTTCTCTTTGTTTAAAATTCTGCACTTGGTAGTTATTTATTACATGTTCATCTGTTTCCACTTGTTTAATCAGCCTTGTTTTAACTTGCTAAAATTTAGTTTTCTTTGCTTATGTCCAACACTAAGCTGCTGATTATGCATGTGTTGGTAGATCTGCTTGATGTGCCTTTTGATGTGAAGTCAGAAAAAACTTGGGCAAGCACATTTCCTCTTTAGGTTGTTGACCAAAACATTCAACACTGGTGTGGTTTTATGCATGGACACCATAGAAAATATTGAAAGATGTGACTCACATTGTATGAAACATAATCATGATGGATTTACTACAGTATCCTTCAATAATTTCTTTGGTGTTCATGACATTCTGAAATATGTCTTAGAGATACTTACTAGTAATGTGGTGACAGCCCTATTTTTTCTTGAATGCTCTATCTCCAAGTAAGATGATAATTAACACAGACATGACACTTGAAAGAAGTCTGAGAAAGTCATACACTTGTCTGTATTTGTTATACATTTTGTTCCAATCCCTGTCATTTTGATAACATGGTATATCTTCACAGTTTAGTATTGGTGCTCACCAACTAATGTCCATCTGTCTAACAAAAATTCGATGCACTACTTGCTTCTTATTTTCATTTTATTCAACTTTACCACATTTGAGTTGTCAGTAAATCACACATTGTGTGAGTTTGGTGCATATATATTTAAAATATATTATACTGATATCTAAGGTCATGATTGTTCCTCTTTTGAGTTTGGAAATTATGTGCTAGGTCTCTTGACTGCTCAACTAGTCAAGATTTTATCCAAGAGGAACTTGTTTCCTAACATTGTAAAGTCAGTATATTGATTCGTTTTTATGCAAGAAATCCAAGCTCTTTAACTTTCTCAAGTTGGGATACTCATTGGAAATATATCTAGTGCTTGGAATAAAGTGAAGAAGTTTTAGTATTTGTTTGCATTTATCTTCTAATTCTTCTAATTATGAGTTCATTCAGGCCATTGTATGCAGCTAGCTTGTTGAGCATTGTGCAAATATTACTTGAACAAACACGACAAGACGATATGCGTATTCTTGGCTGTCTTACACTTATTGACTTTCTTAACAATCAGGTAAGTTGTTCAGGAGTTTTTATGCTCTTCTATATGTTTTTATTTCTTAACATGCTGTTATGAAGAATATATTACTGTATTCAGCTATCACAAATATGAAATAGTGTTCTTTAGTTGATATCTCATGGTGTAGGGTAGTGCTGATAGGCATTTCATAGTTTATGCAATGCTCTCTTTTGCCTACAGGTCAAAGCCAAAAGTTAGTCCGTGTCGGTGGCACGGATTGGCTTGGCTGGCATGTATTTAAAATCATGATAAAAATTCAATCCTACTAACCGATGTCAGCTTCCATGTGTTCCATTGTCCTAAATGTAAAAAGTGATGAATTCCTTAAACTGGTGGATTCTAACTTGTAAGTGTTGGAAGTTATACTATTAGGATATCGTTTCTTTGTTGTGATTATTTGGAAGCAATCAGGAAACACTTCAACTGAAATTTGCTCTTCTGTTTACTTAATCAACATGCATTGAAGTGTGAGCTGCTAAGTCAAAAGTTAATTGAACTCCAGAGTAAAACTGATGCAATAATTCTAGCTTGTGGTCTATCTTTTTGTTCTATATGAGAGAACCAATATTAAACAAGTTTGGAAGTTAAACTTTGGAACTTGCAATTGCTCAAGAGAAATGACTATAAGTAAATATGTTTGTCAGATTTCTTTGACACTTATTTTCCATATTCTCTTTTGCTATTTGAAGAAAATATTTATCTGATAAGTAGATGTTTAAATTAAAGCAGGGTTCTAAATGCTCGAGTTGGATATAAGCATTTTTTTTCATTATTTTAGCTTATGATTACTTCTCCGTAACTACAAGTATGACTTATTTCTTTTCTCCAAGTTTCAGCAAGGGCAGGAATGAACACTTGAGGAAATTGTCATTAATTGAGAGATTATAAATTTCTAACTAACTGAAGTTTGATCTTTGCAAGTGAAATGTCATTGTCTTGGTCCCTTTTCTATGGAATTGAGCTTTTTCTTAGTTTGGATATGGGTGTTCATATCTGTTTGTATAGCAATTAATTGTCTTTGTCAAGTGATTCAATGTTTGGTTAATTAAGTTTAAAAGATGAGTGAATTTTACAAATTTAATTTCTACCATAAAAATATTTCTACAATAAAAAGTTGAATTAGAAAACAACAAATTCTCAACAATAAATTCTTGGAAGATGCCATAATGGTTATAGACAAATAGACAATTAAATAATAGTTTTATGATAGTAGGATAATTTGAGTTACCTATAATTATATATTTTAAGTTTAATGGGGACATTTGGCCACACTGACTATTAATTAAATCCACTCATCTTATCATTAATGTCAAAAAATAAAGCAACATGGATATAATTTGCATCTGAGTTGTAGAGATGGAGTTTTAGTACTGAGGATGAGTCTAACCTATATATTCGTATGATTCCTAGTGATTCAGTGGAACTTATCATGTTGCTTGATAGCTGTGTCATAAGGCACTCCCGTAAAACACCCTAATTATCTAAATAAACCTTGCTTTCACACCTTTTCTATTTAGACATGCCACTATTGGCCTGCACAGGCTATCAGTAATCCTGTTCTTTTTCTTAGCATATCTGTCACAAGATGTTGGTTTCTGGCATGATTTTCAATACTCCTAGTTGGGTTCTGATGGTTTAAAAAATGTTTAATTATTACCTGTGACCAAATGCCAACTACAGAACTTCTTAGACTAGCTGAGTTTGCATAGGTTTCTTAATATTCAATCAAATTAATTTTTGATCAGTCATCTGCTTGTGCACTTAATTCTTCTTTGATGATATGCATTGTACAAGGTGGATGGCACATACATGTTCAATGTAGAAGGCCTCATACCCAAACTTTGTGAGCTTGGTCAAGAAGTAGGGGAAGATGATAGGGGACTGTTTTTACGTTCAGAAGGCCTGCAAGCTCTTGCTTCCATGGTACTCTATTCTATGATCTGCAAGTGTTTTTTTTTCTATACTCTGGTATCCACACTGTTCAATTCAAAATTTTTAATCTATATTATGACCTTCTAATGTCAGTTTTATACTAAGCTATTTTATATTCAGTTATCAGGGTCTAATAGCTCTTGTAACCCCATATCTCAGCCAAGAATCATCAAAATTTAGTTAGGGCATTGAGTTTGCTATCTTCTTGAAAATCCCTTTCTGGTGGGAAAAAATGGCTGAAAAAGTTTGATATTTGACTGTTGCAATGACCAGATGTGTTTTGATACATGCTTCCTGTTGCCGGTAGTAATTTTACTCGATAGAATTTTTCTAGGATGTTGGTGAACTCACTGTAATATATTCCAAATCCAAATTACTTTGTGGAACTCTTGGATTCACTAATTCCATGGACTGGAATGAGATGAATCTTTTGTTCATTATTTATAATAGATATGTTAGTCTTCAATTATTGAAAATCAAATTTATTTATCTCTGATCTCTTTCCTTACGAAGATACTGATTTATCCCTTGACTACAGGTGCTTTTCATGGGTGAATACTCTCATATCTCAATGAATTTGGATGATGTAAGTTTTCCCCTCTTTTTCATGTTCATTGTGTATGCTCCTGATTTCTCATTATTAACAAGATTATTACATCCAAGTTTATAAATTAAGATATTGTAGCTAAAGATGCTTGATTGAAAATTCTTTTTAATTTTATCAGCTCTCTTACCAGAAAAGAGTCTTATATTATGTACAGTTCACTTCATTGTATTGGACATATTTTTGTATCAAATTGTGTTTGCTTGTTCCTATAGGTAGAACATGAATGTTTTCTATTTTTTACTTGTTGAATTTGAGATGGAACTTTATTTTCATTTTTCTGAAGTATGAAAGTCACAAGGAATATCCCTCTCAAAATTTTGAAGAAAGTTGTCTTCTTGGATCAATAATTATATCTACAAGGTCTGCATGTACATAAAAATGTACCTTTGGGTGATCACCTAAAGAAAAATTATCAGCAAGGTTAATTATAAGAATGGTTTCCCTACCTTGACAATCTGGACACTTCCAATTCATCCTAGTACACAAACCATTTGTCACAGTTCTACGACAGTAGCTGAAGGGCGATCCTAACATCTGTGTCACCACTAATTCATATTCACTTGAAATTTACTTCTTCTGAAGTGTCCAAGTCATATTTTAAGAAACATATTTTAGAATCATGGCAAATGCATGAAACTCATTTTCATTGTTTCTATCACAGAATTTGGTCCAATGTTGTTCAAACAAAATCCTCTTTATAGTTGAAAAATTATCTACCTAATCATTACATAACTCAGCATCAAGAAAGATATCCAATATGATAGATTGCTTCTGAAGTCACATGATTGGCTAGATATTCTTAGTGGAAAACCCGGTGACCATTTGCCTTTGCAAGTTGTGCTAAAATAAAAAAAGGCTAAGCAGCATACAAGGTCCTAGCCATCCTGTGTTTTTGACATGGTCATTACCCAATCCTATTTCTTAAACCAAAGTAGTTATTTCCATGTTTAAACTTTGTGCCTAGAAATCTTACCTTTAAAAGCTTGCCTAGTCATGCTAAGGTGAAGACCTTGGCAAAACTTTCCAAGTTTGTCATGCATTTTGTAGTTCTCCTATTTAAAGAAATGATATGTTCTACATTGTGCAACATACTAAGGTATGGCCAACTAAACAGCTGGCAGTCTACCTGAAATAGACCAAATACACTGAGGTGTCAAAGAGGCAGATTTATATGTATATTTGACTTGATTGATTTATGAAGTCATTTTTTGGCCTTGACATGCTACATCTCATAGAGACTGTGAAATTGGGTTAGTGAACTTTATATTATTCATTTATATATTTTTATCAATTTATATTCTTTCATAGGGCTTCTGCGTTTGGTACTTTCCTTTATAGAAAAATGTTTGATCTTTTTTCTTCTACTGGAAACAGATTGTTGAAGTGATGTTAAATAACTATGAGGTTCATCAAATTGGTTTTGACAATAATAAGCATGATTTCCAGTCAACTCATGATCAGAATAAATGGGTAGATGAAGTTGTTAGGGTGGAAGAAAATGTTTCATCCTTCCAAGACTCCTGGAAGAAGGTTCAGACAGTACATCAGATCATGAACGTGGAATTTGATGCCACAGTGTAAGAATTTCACTGCTGATATTTTTTTTCTTTAACTATTTATTTTGTTTCTTAATTTTCAGTGCACGAACTTCACTGTTTATGCATTAATTTTCCTTCTACAATTTATCTTGTTTCTTTCAGTTAACATCTATGTTGTTAACCAGGGACTTGACGAAATGCCCTGCACACTGGTCAAAAGTTTGCTTGCAGAATATGGCTAAACTTGCTGAAGAAGCAACCACTGTAAGACGAGTTTTAGAGCCTTTGTTTCGTAAACTTGACAGTGGAAAGCACTGGTCCCCAGTGAAGGGAATTGCTTGTTCTGTTCTATCTGAATTGCAGCTTCTAATGGAGAATTCAGGTACTTTCTATTATTTTTTCCGTTGTTTTCATGTTTTTCTATCTTAGCTTCTGCTAGACTGATGGATAAACATAGCCTCTGTCTACTTTCAGGACAGAACAATGATATGTTGATATCTACACTAATAAAGCATCTAGATCATAAGAATATAGGCAAGCAGATTATCATGCAGGTCAATATCGTCAATGTTGCTGCTCATCTTACATCGCAGGCCAAGCTCCAAGCTTCACTATCTGTTATCACTTCTATTAGTGATTTGATAAGGCATTTGCGCAAATGCTTACAATTTTCAATTGAAGCATCAAATCTTGGTGATGAGGATGCTGAAAGATGGAACTCTGTCCTCCATTTTGCTGTGGAAGAATGTATTGGAAAATTAGCCAATAAGGTCCTTCAGCTTTCAACACAGAGTTCAAACTAGCTTTTTGAACATTACTTCAACTATCATTAGCAACTGGAGATTCCCTCACTTTCTTGATTTGTTTGATATTGATTAACAGGTTGGAGATGTTGGACCTATCATTGACATGATTGCTGTTCTACTGGAAAATGTTCCTACTACCGTTACTACTGTTGCCAGAGCAACAATTTCTTCTGTCTATCGAACTTCTCAGCTAGTTGCCTCCATCCCAAACTTGTCATATCAAAAGAAGGTAATGTCATCTTCTATTCTCTTTATATTTCTGGTGTAATTAAATTCAGGTGCAGCACTTATCCATGCATTGCAGGCTTTTCCAGAAGCACTATTTCACCAGCTGCTCCTAGCTATGGCACATCCTGATCCTGACATAAGAGTTGGTTCTCATAGGATCTTTTCTGCTATTCTTATGCCCACAATTATTTGTCCTTGGTCAACTCCTGGTATTCCACTTTCTTTCAATGGATACGATCCAGAAGGAACACATTTGGTAGCACTCTCAGGTTATGCCTCCTCAAGAATCATTTTGGAAAAGCTCAGACTCAAGGGATCCAATGCCAATGGATCCCTGGTAAACGTAAGTGAAAAAGATAAGGCCATGGAAAAGGGGACAGATGGTCAAATGCAAAACTCTGATGCAAACTCTGGTCAATACAGAGTTGACTCTTTCCAGAGCAAAAGTCAGAGCATGGTGTTTCCTCATCTTGATAAATCAACTGAGGGGAAAGATGTTGGCAGACTTGAAGAGGAAGTAGGCACTGTAATTTTTTTAGTCATTGAATGAGGCATTTCACAATCACCGATTGGAGTGGTATTCCCACATCTGTTGAATTTTCTGTGCTAATCTGCCCTTTTCATTTGATTGCGTAGGATCTGATACTTATGCGATTGAGTAGTCACCAGTTGGGTCATTTGCTCTCGTCAATTTGGGTCCAAGCCATATCACCTGAAAATGCTCCTGCAAATTTTGAGGCATTGGCCCACACATGCAGTCTAGTGTTATTAGTTTCTCGAACAAAGGTGCCTTCGCGGACATATTACTTACTTTTGTGTAGTTTTCTTTTCCATATTGTTGAAGATTTCAACTTGTAACCATTTCTCTCAAAAGCTCAATAAGTCACAATGTGTTCTATCTTTATCATAGCCAAATTGGGCTAAGCTTGAACCATACTCCCAATTACAACAGATTAAAGGCCAAGACTTACATACTAACCAAGAGTCTCATAATGGATGTTAAGATAGATATAGTGAAGATTCAGATTACCACATGTGACGGTGCTAATATATTAATATTTGATTAGATAGCAAAAAATTTTAGATGTTAGGAAAGTGGCTGATTTATTGATTTATAATAAAACATCTTGCCCATTCATGTTGCATGCATTAGTGTTTTCTATGATGACTCGTTAAAATTCTCCATGCATATTGCTTCCTGTTGTACTCTTTGATTGTGAATATCTGCCCTTTAGCAGCAATGATACAATTCTTTGCTTTTCAATGTTGATTGACATATCATATACTCTTCCAGAACTCTAGTCATGTGGCCCTGGTTCGATGTTTTCAATTAGCATTCTCATTGAGGAGGATTTCTCTAGATAACAGAAGTGAGTTCTTTGATCATCATGCTACTTTTTATTCCTTGATCACTCTGATATGATTAGTTTTCAATGTGAAAATGACAGACCAATTTTATCTTGCACGTTTCCAAGTTTGAAGTTTAATTTTCTATGTTATGTTCCTCTTGCTAATATACTGGGTAATCGGCTGCTAATGTTTTTTTAGGTTTAACTCGTGTTCCAAGTTGAGTATAGTAGCACCTTGGTTTACTTTCTACATATTTTTCCGTATGTATATTTATTGTTGTTCTTAAATATATTCTAGTTCTAATTGTAAACCTATGTTTCAGATGAGATTCAGTGGTGATTAATGGTTTTGAAGTTCTAAAGATCAAATTTTGAAATTGAAATACAATTTCATCCAAGATACCATTGGTTTAGAAAGTCTTTGTATGCAGCTGCATAGACAGAATTACACCATCATTAATATGACTTGATTAATATAATTTTACTGAACAAATAAACAATATGCATATTTTTTGTACTGTTAAGTTGATATATAAATTTTTTTACATGAATTATGATGGTTTGTTAACATTCATTATTATATGGTATATGCTTTGTGTTATGTATTTCTTATGTGTAATTTTACCTTCAAAATCTTTTCATATAGAATTATGGATTACTTAGGATAATTATTTTATTTGTTAAGCAATAGCCATTAATTTATCTAAATAGAGTGTTTTGATCGATTGACTTGATATATTATAGGTAAACTAAAATACTTGGCAATATAGCTAATGTTCATTTTTAAATATAGATCACATCTAATCATGCCCAAAATGACAAGAAGGCGTAAACAGTGAAGTTACTCCCACCCGGGATGGACCATCAAGTCATACTACATGTAACTTCGTCTCCGCCACTCGCATATGTGATTAAGATAAGATCACATCTCTGGGATGACAGTTTATACGTTGGTGAAACATATATATGCTATGGAGGACAACAGGACAAATATTAGTGAATACTCAGTAAACAGGTTTATGTACCTATTAAATGGGTTTGATTAAAATAATACTACCAATAATAGGTAGAAAACAAGTTCATGTTTGGTAGCTCAGGTATTGGGGAAAAGGAAGAGAGGGGGAGGTGATGTGATGATTTGCCTTGATGATCTCACAATAAGATCTTGTGCTTCATGTGGCAATTTTTAGAGAATCAAAGACAACTTTTGTTAATAGACTGTAGGACTGCAAACTAACTGTCAATCTCTAGGAACATATTTATAGGCTTTACAACATATTCAATCTAATTAAGATTCAAGCAAAGCAGGCTAAGTCTGATTTAAGAAGTGAGTTTAATAATACTGTACTCTAATTCTCAGAAGAAGTTTATTTTAGGATTAATCGAATAAATTTAGCATGAATTTTTGATAATTAAACAAAAGTAGAATGCACTTTCAATGTTTAACACACTTATGCATACTTTCAATTTTATAACAAATCTAGCATGTTAACAATTTAACAAAATAGATAATATGTTTTAAATTTCTTAATATTAGTTAACATATTAGTATACGACTGATTTAAATGATTGCCAAAAAAGGAACATTCTAAATCAAATAACTAATATATTAATATCTTTATTGTTTAAAAGTTCTTGCAAAAATGTTAAATGTAAGTTACATGACATTTTTACAAGATGTTTTTTTAAAATGAAAATTATTATTATTTTGGTTATAATGTTTTTTTTTACCATAACAGTCAAATAAATCATATGCTAATATTTTAATTAATTAAAAACATATTATGTAGTGATTAAATTGAAAATATGTTATATTTGTTATGGAATTGAAACTATGTTTATAGATTTGTTATAATTAAATTTCACACTAGAGTATCGAAAGTTCATTGTAGATTTGGCAATTTTCCTTTTATTTTATTTGAATTGGTTCCCTTCTGAATAAAAAAAAACTTAACTAGCAAGCCAACATTGTTTGTTTCTAGCCTGAATGTATCTGGTTAGCCTTGGGTTGTTGTAGACATGGAGAATGGGATACATAAACTTTATTCTAAGGTAGTTTAAAATTTCAGTGGAGTAATTGTAGTTTTTAAAAGACAAATCTTCCTTTGTTCTTCCTTGCATGTCTGTAAAATGCAAGTTACATATGAAGTATTATTCAATTAAATGTTTAAATGGATTTTCTAAGGGATTTCAATATTATGCCATCAGTGTGCCTTGAAAATATCATTTTGTTCTAAAATATCATGACTAAAGCAGACTCTTTGGAACCTTCACGTAGAAGATGTTTGTATACCTTGGCATCGTCAATGCTTATATTTTCAGCCAGGGTCGGTGATCTTCCCGAAGTGATTACTGCAGTTAAGATGGGCACAATGGTTAGACATTTCAGAAGTGATTACTGCATCGTCAATGCAGTTCTCCTAATTTTGTATTAAGTAGTCCTTTGCTGCAAGGCACTGATGTGGGCAATTGTTTTACAGGTTGATCCTCATCTTTGTCTAAGTGAAGATAGTAGGTTGCAAGAAACAGAATCTTGCAGTTACATTTATGGTTCTGAAGAAGATGATATTGCTGCAATGGAGTTCCTTGAGAAAGTTGAAAATGATGATACACAACTAAAAGAGACTGTCATTTCACACTTAACAAAGAGATTTGTGAGTCTACCAAAGGTAAATTTATTTGCATGCTCATACTTTCATTTTTTTTAGCTCTTTTTGATCATTTTATTGTGGCTACTTGTTAAACTTTTTGTCAATGAAATCCCAGGAAAAACTCATATCCATAAGAGAGCAGATCTTGCAAGAATTTTCACCAGATGATACCCTTCCAACTGGTGCACCTTTGTTCGTGGAGACACCTTATCCATCTTCGCCTCTTTTGCAGAATGGAATTCAATCTTATGAAGAGGTACTATTTTTATTATTATTCAGTCGTCAGTTAAAATCAACTTTCTCATAAATGATATCTTCCTACTTTTATTCTTTTATATGCAGGTCATGACCCCTATGCTTTTGGAGGATGTGGACACATTTTCAGAAGCATTCAGAAGTCAATCAGATGGGAAGATGTCAGAGTCTACAAATAATTTTGATCTCTTGAATGTTAACCAATTGATTGAATCGGTATGCATTATCTTTGAAATTCAGGACAAACATCTTACTGTAGCTTAGACAGTTCAGTTGATCAGTTTGGTAAGAAAATTAAAAGCCAAACTAACATACATAAACCAAAATCATTTGGTTTGATATCATTCAAAACTTAATTAAAAACTACTTTATTAATTGGAATAGTAAAAAAAGATTGCTATACTTTAAGGTTTAATACAATAAGCCAAGAACACTAACAGAGACACTAATTAATATACTCACTTAGCTATATTTACAAAGTTTTCCTAGCTTACAAACTGAAAAACACTTTGATAAATGATTTTTTTTGTTTGATTGATCAAATTTTGGGTTATAGATTATCACACCTAATGAAGACTCCTCAAACTCAGGTCCACAGGATTTTGATAGCCAAAAAATTCTGTGTATGAATTTCAGATGAACTACATACATGATTTTGCTTTTTTTCCTCTTATATTGTCCTATCATGACACTTTAGGAAAACGAAGATTGAGAGAACTAACAAAGAAATTAGTTTAGAACTGTTGATGTTATTTATTTTATTAGATAACTAACAAAGAAATATTATATGAAAATAAAAGGTTCTAAACTTGATTCTTATGCTTTGGTCGAACTGTTTACCCCTTTTCTCTTATGTTTATTTCTTGCACTAAATTATATTTACCCAATAACATTATTTAGGCTCGCAATATTACCCAACTATCTGAAAAGGATAGTGCTGCAGTTTTTTTTTTTAAAGCTTTGGAAGAATTACAACTGACTTCAAATTGTCTGCTTTCTTGTGTCGGAATCACCCAAACTCTTGGCACCAACCTTGCAGATTATCAAATAATGTTCTCGCATTTGTGATGTTACATGTATACTTTTTGTATCATGAGCATTCTTGCAATCCAAATCTCCTTGCAGGTTAACGAGACAGCACGGCAAGTTGCTAGTTCACCAACATCAATAATTCCAGTACCATACGACCAGATGAAAAGCCAATGCGAAGCCCTTATGAATGGAAAGCAAGAAAAGATGTCTGTGCTTCGGAGCTTCAAGCAACAGCAAGCCGACTGGAGAGTCATGCCAGAAGAGAAAATCATCAATGCAGTGAATACGAACCAGGCAAGTTTCTGTAAATACATGTTCAGAGCCATCTTTCTTCAAGTGAGTAATTGCAATTGACAGCGTCTCTACATCTCGTGGCAGATTCTGCATTCTGCAGCGTCAGTAATAAGTTCAGTCAAAAAGGAGCAAGAGCATAATAACTTCCTGTCGAGTGAGTCTGAGCAGTCCTTCAGGCTACCACCCGCAAGTCCATATGACAAATTCTTGAAAGCGGCTGGCTGTTGAATCCGATCCAGGATCAGTTTACACCTGATAAATCTAATAATGCTAGGTATGGAAGTGTCTATATTTTCTTCCATTTCTTCTTTTATCAAGTAATATTTTTTCAAGCGCGTCAATTGTAAGCAAGAGGAACTGGTGTGCGTGCGAAGTGTTTTCTTTCTTTCTATATAAAAAGGACGATATTATTTATACGCCACATGATGTTTCAAGATGTGCTCGTCTCCATGTTCTTAAATTTATAAGCACAGCTATTTTGATCTCTAAGGATCCTTCTATCCATTGTATTTGATATCAATGAGAAGTAGTTCTGAGAACTTGTCAACCTTTAGTGTCCGTGTGCAACATCATGAGTTCGAACACACTGGTCCAAACCAAACCTAGAACAAGCAAGAATGGCACCTCTGAAGTCAAAACACATTGATAACTGTCTTGTTCTCAGTTGCAGAGATGGCCCATCAAGTTATGGTCCCTCACTGCACTTCACTGCAGTCCGCTGAGCTTTCAGCAGTGGCTTTTGGGCAGAATACCAAGTGATCAGCTGCTTCATGCCAATTCACAAAGCAAAAGTAGGGTTCCTCATCATCCACTTGTCTTCTCATACGTGGTCCAAATCCTTAGCAAGATTCTTCATAAGATTCCTACCAATCGTGTTTCTCAGATATTTCATTTCATTTTATATAATAATGGAGATAACTACGACTAGGAGGATTGGCCGGACTATATAGTTCAAGTAGTTTGGACAAATAACCTCTAGGAGGATTGACTCGATCCTTCGAGAAAGGTTCAACTCGGTTAGATCTAACCCTATGGTTTCCAACAAACTAGTATCGACCGAGCCCGCACTTCACCCTTTATGCGGTCAGAAGTATATAACTGAGATCACTTGCAATGGTAATAGCATGCATACACGTTCTATCATCCATCCATCCATCCATTCATCATCAACATCATCATCATCATCATCAAATGGTCCGTTACTATAAGAACGACAACCGACCGTTTAAATGGCTGTGGGAAATCATTGCCTCCATGGAGGAGAAAAGGCCGAGCGAGGAGGAAGACGAAGACGCCGTGGCGGCGGCGGCGAAGGAGGAGGAGGATGCGAAGGGATGGTCCGACCGGAGGTGGCGCGGGCGGGGTGGTTGCGGCGGCGGAGTGACGCTGGAAGGATTCGTCTTGGGCGCGGCGGGGAACGGCCAGGGAGGGAAGACGAGGAGGAGCCTGACGGATGAGGACCTGGAGGAGCTCAAAGGGTGCCTCGACCTGGGGTTCGGGTTCAGCTACGAGGAGATCCCCGAGCTCCGCAACACCCTCCCGGCGCTGGAGCTCTGCTACTCCATGAGCCAGATGTTACGCCTCGACGATCCGAACCATCAGATGTCTTCGGAGGATTCCCTTCTTCTCGCCGATTGGAGGATCTCCAGCCCTGGTAAGCTTGGTCCTCTCGTTTCCCTCCCAGTGATTCCAGCAATTTGGAGGATGGACAAAGACGATTCATTTTTGCCTCGATTGATTTATCTCTTCGTCGTGCTCGATATTCCCCCACAAACTAAAACTTTGACGCTTTGATTTTTCTACTAGAATCAAAGGGTGAAAGACTATTTTGTTTCTACAATTTTGCCCTAAATCAACTTCCGCCATTAAATGCGTAAAAGTTGCAGCTTCTTACTTATTTTCTTCTAAATCTCGACATCTGATCCTACTAAAGTTGCCTTTTGTGAGTTTCTCATCCTTTGCCATTGATTTGAAGCAACAACTTTGCCGAATTCAAGTATGGTTATTTGGTTCATCCCTTTTTGGTGTATTTATTAGGAGATGATCCAGATGAAGTTAAAGCAAGGCTAAAATATTGGGCACAAACAGTGGCATGTACTCTACGGTTATGCAGCTGAAGTTGTGCCTATCCTTTAAAGTTCATCTACCACTGGAAGAAGCAAGATCCATGCAATCCGCTGTAAGAGCTATCCTCTACTTGATGCCATGGTCACCCTGCCGTTCTTTTGGTTTCTACTGTTTAGAATCAATCCTGAAGATGGCAACTAAAGTCCCTTCACAATAAACAGAGATGAATAAAAGTAGAGGCTCATTATAACCTTTGAGGAAGAGTAACTCTACAAGTTCGTGTACGATACATGCCGAATAAACGATCCTTCTTCATATAAATGCTGTCCATGTACCTAAGCCTCAGTTTGCTCACAACAAAGAGTAATTAAATGTTAACCTGCTGAGTAGTGATCCATTGGTAATCTGTGTTCATGTTGGTGAATCTGTATAGTTTTGGTTCATGGTCTTGTTTTATCATGGCTATCATAGTTCAGTTAGCAGCTGCCTTAAATCTGAAGCTTGTGAACTCCCAATTCTACACTGGTCGATCTAGAAGGAAAGCCATTAGGTTAATTTCTCTTCCCAGATCTTCAGCAGGTTGTTAACTCGGAGAATATTATCATATATTACATCGACATTTCTAGTACTTGGAATCATTTTTCTCATTCATGGCTATGGAACAGGAAAACTTGATACTCCTCAGCATATAAGGAACCAGTATCGTTGCAGATCCAAGCTGCCGGTTGGCAGATTCATTGCCTAATAAATCCAGGTTCGATCCAACCACAGAGATGACCTTATTGTTTGTATGATTAACTTAGTGTTACAGATTGAAAATGCACATACTTTGTGTAGATTCTCAAATAATCTTGAATGGTAGCTTCAATGTTTATACTATTATATCATAATCACTTAGAGTTGGAGGTGTAAGAGGTAAGGGAGACCGAATAAAATTTAGTTTGCATAAAAGCAGTCTAAAAGATTCGAATATTGTTAGTGATTGCCTAATGATGATATGTTATGTGTTTCAGCCATTAGAGTAAGGTCACTTGTTCTATGAGGATTCTAATCTAAACTCAGATGAATAATCAGCCTAAGAACATTTTCAGAGTGCATCCATGGAAATAAAAGGTATTCTTTTGTTTAAGCTATGAGACTATAGAATGAAAAGAACATCTGTGATCAGTAATACTGATGGTTACTTTCCAAAGATACATGAACAATAAAATTGGCAGATGATGGAGAATAACAACTTCTCGACAGTTTGCAAGATGCAAACAAGATTACTTATTTTGTGTCGATACTGGAACATGCACTTCCTTACATGTGTTTAATTTGTGAAGTCAGAAGATGGTCTGTCATGATAGGAACACTTGAAGTGATATAAACTTTGTAGTTTTGTAGACAGAGAAGAAAGAATTGTATTTAACACATGTCTATGATACAAGAAACAAGCTTCAAAGTAGAAGACAAGTAAGAATTTGCTGAACATAATTTGATTGAATAGGATTTGGAGGAATCTTCAGTTTTTTTTTGGGTGGTTCGAAGATATCTGGAAACAAATGTAGATGATCCTCTCAAAACCAAATTGTAGAAAACATGAGGAGAAGAAAATTTGAGTTTTCATGTCTGATCTATGATTGATGGATACTCTAAATATTTAGAACTAATAAATGCTTCTGGGGTCGAATTTAAAATTCTTCATTTGAATATTTTTAGTCTGTTTTATGGAAACAGACTAATTTTTTTTGTTTAAATCTGTGCTCAAAGAAAATCTATTTTTGATTTTTTTTTTTTTAGTTTTAAAGTTCTTTCTATTCTCTTATCCCTCAAGGAAACCCTTGGATAAATGTTTTGTATAATTGTTTTCTGTCTATTTTTATTCAGGATATAGAGTTTAAAGGTTGTACATCATTTTAAAGAAAGTTTAGTTTGAGATTTGAGCCTTGGACCTTATTTAGCTCGAAAAATATTTTTAAAAGTATTTTAAATCACAATATCTAAAGGGATGAGTGAGGATTAGATAGGAGTGATTTACATCGACTAATCTTGAGATGAACGATCCGATCTCATTTTCACCACAAAATAAATTCAGGAAGTAAAGTGATTCTTGAGCAAACATGAGCAACTCTATGAAGAGATCATTGGCCACCCTCTTCATCCTTCAAATTGCCATCTTCTTCGCCACGGGGCTTCTCAGTTGTTGATGCCTCGCGACTGAAGGATGGTCGCTGCGACGAGCTCTACGTTGTCGAGGAAGGGGAGACTCTCTGGACGATATCGGGCAAGGGACTGTTCTATTCATCAGACAAGCTTGAGAGGTTGATGAAGTAGTGAAAGTGAAAGGTAGTTTATAGGTGTGTTTGTTTGTTGCCACAGCTTTCTTGTATATTTATTATTATCAGATTTATGATAATAAATAAATAAATAAATATAGTAATATTTTTATTTTAATAAATAAAAATAGATATATTTATAATAAAATTATTCATTTATTAATAAGTGAGAATAAAAAGGAATACGATGGGCAAGTCATAAAAACAGGCCATGTTTGATGATTTTGGAAATAAGATGGTGCCTTTTGATAGTTTGCCACCAGCTTATAAATCTAGCCCATCAAGCCCATTAAGCCCATTAAAGCCATTAAAAAGCCCACTGAGCCCAGTACTTATACGTGAATCCACTTCGGCGTCCTTGTGATCTTCATTTCTTGAACTCCTAAGTCGCTCGATTCGTCTTCTTGCGTCGTCGCTTTCTTGGCGATGGATTCATTCCAAGGTCGTCGCTTCTCCGGCGGTGGCGGCGGAGATATCCAGCAGCCGCAGCAGAACCCTTTCGATAGTCCTTATCATCATCAGCCCCAATCCCATCTCCCTCCCACCTCTAATTACCCCTACCCCCCTCCGCCTCCTCACCAGAGCCACTATCCGTCTCCTCCTCCTCCTCCGCATCCTATTTCGTCTCAGCATCCACCGCCGCCTCCGCCGCAGTGGGTTCATCCGGATGGCCACCATCATCACCCCGCTCCTGCACCGCCCTACCCGCCGCCTTATGCAGCTCGGTCTGTGCAACACCAGCAGTACCCTCCTCACCACCCGCTGCATCACGCGCTGCAGTTGCCGCCGCCTCCGCCTCCCCATTCAGCTTTCCCTCCGCCACCGCCTCAGGTTTGAGTTCCTGTTGTCCCTTCTATTCTCGTGTTGGAAAACATTCGGCTCTTATTGTTGTTCAGGTAGCGTACGTGTCTGAGGCGTTGGCCTTTGTTTTAAAAAGGGTTCTTTTTTTTCTGGACACTTTGGTTCTATGCTGGGATCAATAGTCCATTTTTTTAAATATATATCTTTTTGTTCTAATTTGCGTACAGAAACTTTTTCACGTCTTGAAGAAAGGATCCGATGGATCTAGATGCATATGTTTCTTATCTACCTGATGAATTTTTGCAGGGATGGGGAGGGCAATCATGGCAACAGAATCAGGCATGGGAATACCAAGGTCAGACTTAGCTTATATTAACACATTCCCATCCACCCTCAATGCATCCATTTAACATAACTAATAAAATATAAGAAATTAATATGTCAAAAGGATGCTTTTTGTTTCTCATTTTCCGTAGAAGCAATTACCAAAAACAACACATTAAAAGATATAACTGTTTCATATATTAAAAGCTGTTTAAGCCTCCAATTAGCGAGCAAAACATCACTATTGCACACTTTTATTATTCGCCTTCCAGATTTAGTGGCTACACGACTTCTTTTTCCTTACCTGCCAAGGTTTCTTGCAGGTAAGGTTTCTATCTGATTTTTACTGATATCAACTTGATTCCTGATTATATTTTCCATATTCTTGCATACATATGAAGGATCAATAGCATTGCCAATTTCTTTGCCAAATCTGAATGGTCTTTGCTGATTCCTTTCTAACTCGGCCAAGTCCATATTGGTCGAGTTTGCAAATCATGTGCTCTCTAGTGTTGAGTCTCAAGCTTTTGCAGACGCCCAGACTGGAGACATTCTTCATTCTAGAGAAATCAGTGTGTCCAAGGGAACAAATTTTCTTAGAAAACCCCTTAATTTCTAGAAAGCTGATAATGATACTGCTCTACTCTCCCTTCTGACCTTTTAAGACGATCATGAGATATGGAGATTGGCAGTTTTTTTTGTAGCTTTTCACCATTATTTTATTTTTCTTTGCTAATTATTACCAGTTGATTATTCTTTTTAGCCATTCCTCCTAATAAGTTAAGTAGCTTGATTCCATTGGGTGTGAAATTTTACTGTTTTCTCCTATCTGAAAATGCTAAAACTTGAATAATTTTTATTAGGAAATTTCTCTTGCTTGTATGATGATTTATTATCCTTCAATTCAGAAAGAAGCCTATCATATAATGCTGTCGATGACTGGGCTGCCCGAGCAAAAGCATGGGCAACTGCCAAATCAGGGATAGATAACCATCAGAGTAATTCACAGGTTGCGCCTGATGGAAGAAATGAAGTGCATAGTCACACATATCATGATCAATATCAAGCCACAGTTGGCCCTCCTACAGATGCTCAACAATCTTTGCTTTCTCAGTCTGCTAACCAACAGCCACCCCATTATACAATGGATCAACAGAAACAAGTCAATCATGTGTATCCCTCTGCTTCATTGGTCTCTGGGGCAACTTATGTAGGAGACATGCAGATCCATTCTACTACTGGAGAAGAAGCTGTTGCACAACCGAAGGCTCATACTTCACCTCAACAATTTTTTGGGTCTACACCATCCATTTATGAGCAGGAGGTACCTTATAGTTATTCTTCTGTCCCAGGTAAAGTTCCTTGTAGTAATTTTATTTGCATCTGGATGGTGTACCAATTCCTGGTACCATAATCATAGTTGGATTTTTGTTCTCTTTCTTTTGCAATGGTTCTAGAAAGATGTTTTGTAGCTTATCATGATTTTACTCTGTATTTCATAGACAAATAAGCTTGTGGTTGTGAAGTTTTCAGTTTAGTCAGAACATTTTAGAAATTCTTCAAGAGCTATAAGTTATTGTTGGCTATTATTTTCTCATTACATTTATCTGTATTAGTTACTAACTGTTATGCAACCAATTGCATTTATTAATCTGCTTTTTTTCCCTCTTTGATGACATCAAAGAATTTTTTTCAGGCAATCATATGCTACAAGTCACAACATTTTATTTTCTGATGTTTTAATATGGTGGTTTCATTTCTGTGATTATCTTGCAAATTCAATTTAATGAATGTAAATGTTAAGTAGTCATAGTTCTAGAATTGAATTAAACCTGTTGCTCACCATTGCCTGTGTTTTTGCAGTGACATTTATTTTCATTACTTTTGCCTCCTTTTAGATGTGAAGGCTATGCCCATTCTTTAGCTGCAGCACTGATAATTCTTATTATCAGGACTTTATTTGGACTTCAGAACCCTTTTGCTGAGTTGTAGATTATGGATGCCACAGTTTATTATTGAAATGAAGATACACTTTACAGTGCATTATCAATAGTGTAAGAGAATAAATGTGTGAAGAGATTTCTGAGGTGATTGCTTTGCAATAGAACAATGAGTTCAAACTCAATGATTTCATTGCTTTTAGCATATACTGTGTTCTAACAATTGTTGACACCTGGATATAGTGCATTCTAGTTGATAGTTTGTCCTGTTTGGCTATGCTATACAAGGGTTATTGTTACAAAAAGATAGGGAGAAATTGCTTCAAAGTTTAATTTTTTAATTGTTGTTTAGAATGACTGTTCTATGAAAGCAGTAGAACAGAGAAACTGTTGAAGATAAAGTTAGTTATCAATGTTTAGATTTAGACTATAACATAAAGTGGGTAAGATCATTTGATACATTGATGAGCTTATGTGGTACTTGTGACATTGTATTAATGGCGTTGAGTTCATGGAATGACCAAGGTTTATGGAATACTGACATTATAACAGTTGGCTGTGTGTCCTTGTCTACTGTATAGAATTGTTGTCCTTACTACTGAGGGAAGAGGGAAAGGAATCAGTTGGTTATGTTATCATTTCAATCAAACTGATCACTGATTCCTGATTTATTTGTGCAATCTTTTTTTTTTCAGTTTTAGATATAGGTTAGTAGAGCAACTCAAAAGTTACAACTGAGTTAATGTCTAGGTATGGGTGAGTCATGGTTCTCCTAATTGATCTTGAAATCTATGTTACTCAGACCCATGTTGGACTGTATTCAAGTATCTGATATGACCATTCCTAAAGATTTTTACACATGATCAATGAACATATTGGGTCTTTAGTGTCACTGCCCATTAAGTACAGAGGTAGTAGATGAAGAGTTCAAGTATTACAGTTTGAAACTATGTTATGGCCATTGCTATTATTTTTCAATGTTTACCTTTCTTTCCTGGCATATTAATGGTGGATGAAGAAAAGCATTGTTTGAAATAATGCACCCTTTGCAACTTTTTGGAGAAATGTAAATAGTTGTATAATTCACTAGCCTCATCAATATCCCAAAAGTGCTAGGAGAATCATGCACACTATACTGACTTTTCTTAATTATGGAATTGTGTGTTGTTTCAAAAAACAATCATAATTATTCTCGAGATTTCTTGCATCTCAAATTTCTTGTGATTTCCTTTTCTTTTTTTCTGCTGAGATTGTGAAGTTTTCTAGTTGAGCTCTTCTAGCCTATTTTCATTCTCACTGTAGATGTGAGGTATAACGAAATTCAGACAAGCCTTGAACTGTATAACTACAGAATGGATGTCTTTTGTCATGATCAACTGAATAATGATATCACAAGATGTCTGTAACTACAAATAAGTGCTCTCATGCAAGAAAGAATAATTTGATTTTGATGCTTTCTCATTTTTATCTTAACTTTATGGTGAGGATTCAGGAAGGTAATAAGATGATTGCATTCTTATCTCTCTTTCTTTTTCTATGTTTTTGGTCAAGGCTTTTTCAAGGTTTTCTAGGGAAGCTTTTTATCCTGTCTGGTAAAAGAATGTCCTTTAAGCTTAAAATTAAAAACTACTGATGATCTAATAACTGTTTGTATCAAGTTTGCCACTTCCATTGTTATCACTGATGATCTAATAAATGTTTTTGGATATGTTTCTGGATTATTGTGCAAAATTGTTTTCCAGCCATTTCTTGATTGCCATCATTATAAGTTAAGAGAGTTGGTTTAAGAGCAAAATCTGTGGCTTTGATTGGACAGTGTCTATTTTCACTGTCATTTTGTAGAAGTGC
The DNA here is from genome assembly GCF_044706935.1 of Curcuma longa. Lineage (NCBI taxonomy): Eukaryota > Viridiplantae > Streptophyta > Magnoliopsida > Zingiberales > Zingiberaceae > Curcuma > Curcuma longa. The sequence goes on from NC_133871.1 coordinate 9,391,081, forward strand.
ACATTTTTTGCTTCTGCCCCGTTCTTCTGCAAGTGATTTTTGATTGTTAATACAGGTAACAGAGACTCTGTCAGTCAGTTTCATCTGCCTGTATTATCCACTCAAGAAGGTTTTGTTCATCCACCACTAGCATTAACTGATCCAAATGTAGCAGTTGATCAGCATGATTTTGCCCAGGGCAGACAACCAACTACCTACACAATTGATCCCAGCAATATGCGTCTTGATTTTCAGCCTAGGCCTGTTTCAGACCTTGAATCACATCCAAAAATAAGTTATGGTCCTTTTCGATCTGAGACTTTGGAAATGATTGCTCAAGATGCAATTACTATGCCTGCTCACGCTTGGGCTCCTCCAGCTGCTCCAGCAGTTCTTCCCCAAGTTTCCATTTCAGAATCAGTGACACAGGTTGCAACTGGTGTTTCGTAATCATGTAATTAGTGTATTTGAATTTATGAACTGAAATTGTTCTTTTCTAGTACAGTTGGATCATCGTTTTATCCCACACCCAGCCTTAGGGCCACAACCACCATCAGTCTATGGAAGGTCAATAGGGCCCAACTTTAGGCCTGGTGTCCCACCTACCAGTCCTCCCTTTGGTTCAGTCACTGGGGCATCTCTTAATCATGCCTCAATTATATCTGCTGAAGCAAGTGGCAATTTTAATCACTCTGAACGCCCAAAGAAGGTAGGTTTAGTTGTGTATTTTGAATCTTCATTTCATTCAAAGTTAAGTATGACTAACATTTGTGTCCATATCAAGGCTCCAGTACCTAATTGGCTTCGAGAAGAAATCATAAAAAATAAATCAACAATAGCAAGTTATGCCAGTCATCAGAGTGGAATTTGTTACAATTCCATGGAACTGGAGGATGATGACAAACTGTATAAGGCAGGTGATCAAATTGGTAATGCAAGTGCTGATTCAATCAAATCTACTGAAGACAAAGATGATGATGAGGTTTTCCCTTTTATTACAATCTTAATTATTCTGATATTGAACTGTTCTTTTTTTTTTCTGAATCCTATAGTTGCATTGCATTTGATCAAGCTTGCTTATTCACTTATTATACTTAGTTTTATCTACAATTTAAGGAAAAGTATTATCTCCTGAATACTTTTGATAGTGCACATACCACTTCATGTGTTCTCTCTATTGGAAGCGCTTGTCTGCATTTACTGTGATATTGCAAACCATGTCAGTAATACCACAACAGTCTCTCATAAGAAAAACAGTTCCAGCTTTTAAAATCCTTGTCAATTGACTTTGCTAGAACTAGTTTTTTGCAATTCCAAATTGGCTATTGTCCTTGCACTGTGAATCTAGTTTTCTGCCATAATCAGAACACAGTGCTTTTGACAATTATTCTTATTCTTGTTGTAAGCCTGACTTTGTATTGTGTAGGAGGGAGCTGAAGCTGCTAGATCAGCAGCAATAAACCAGGAGATAAAGCGTGTGCTAACTGAAGTTTTGTTGAAGGTTTTCTTTCCCACTGGATATGCATTCTTAAAATTATTTGGTTTGTTTTTGTGGTGTTAATCATTTTTGAACCAACAGGTTACAGATGAGCTTTTTGATGAAATTGCTCTGAAAGTTCTTGATGAAGATGATCTAACTGATGAAGGTAAAGAATATCTTTTCAAGTAATTGAAATTCTACAGTCTTCTGTTAATGGTTTAACTTGTCCTGGACTCTCCAAAACTTCTCACATCTTTTCCCTGCAGTAACTGAGAACAAAGAAGTTGGAAATCATAGGGTCTCTGTTTCAGCAGTATCAACCACTAATGCTTCTGCAAAGGTTTTAATGACAATTAAAGAAGCCAAAACTGAAAATGGTGTTCATGCAGATTCTGGCATGCAGTCTACTGTGAGTGATATTTTGGGTCTTGCTAGTTATGCTTCTGATGAAGATGATGATGATGATGCTCATAAGCCCAAATTGTTGTTGGTTAATGAAAGTAGTAGTAGGTCTCCTGAAAATGAATCCAGAAGTGGTGAGAATGAGAAGATTTTAATTAACAAAGGACTTCGAAGAGGTCCAGATGGTGTTGCTAGTGGAAGATTAGAAACCATTGATTCTTCTAATTTCAATTCAAGAAATCATGTTCCAACTTCTGTGACCATAGATGCCTCACTTTCTAATGGTAAATTACCTAATCATGCAAAGAAACAAAAAGAACCCTCTGTCTCTAGTTCACAAAATCTACCTGACAAGAATGACATTCCATTGAAAATTACTTCAGACACTCACAATGCTTCACAGTCACAAGGTAAGACAATTAGCAATAAAGTTATTAAAGAGGATAATACACTTGCCTGTAATGCTGCTGGAGAATCAGTGATTGCCGAGGAGCATGTAAGGGAATTGAAAAAATTTAACGGAAGTGAAAGATACCCAGATAAGAGGAGCTACAGCAAAGAATCTGTTAAGAAGGAATTGACTATCACAGATAAGCCAAACCGTGATTGCATTGAGACAATATATTATGAAAACAAAAGAAGAGCAAAAGAAAATGCCAATGAGAAGAATAATTCAAATAATACAACCGAGGAAAGGAGTAACAAACGAGGAGCAAATTCTAAGGATTCTAATGCCAAAGATCTTGGTAGCATCAAGGGTAAAAATATAGGTGCTCTAAAAGATAAAAAGGAAAGAGACAAGGAGGATATGGACAGGAAAATGGTTAAATCAAAGGATAGAGAAGGTAAGTCTAGACATGACACAAAGGATCCAAGGTATATCAGTAGAAAATCACCTAGCCAAAGATGTAGCAAGGAAGGTTCTTTGCATGACCATGGTACTTCAAGTGATGAACCCTTTGAGGTGTCAAAAAGGAGGTATGTTCTGGTTTCTTTATTGAGTTGACATATTTTGCGTGCTTATCTTGATATTCTTTTCTGCATTTTAGGAGGTTGCATTCTCGTTCACCACCACCAAACAGATCCAAGACCAGGTATTGTAGAACAACCTCCATAATATTTTTCCATAACCAAGAGATGAGAATGAACCATGTAGAAAGGTTTCAACTGTTTCATTTTATTTTTGAATCCTTCCCATGTCTTTATTATACACGTGTTGGATTTAGTCTAGTTTGTCCTTTGACCCATGAAAAGAGGGGAGGAGTGTTAAAAATATAAATGTCTGTTGATCACTTTGAGATTGAGCTTCAGAGACAAGTCACAGTTTATCATCCTTAGTATGGTATTGAATTTTCAGTTGTCCAATTTGCACATCTTCATTCAACTAGTAAGATTTCACTGATGCTAAATGCAGGTCATTTTAATTGATATTGGCGCTTACTGCATCTTTTTAAACACTTACTAATCTAACATGTGTAAAAATAATGGGATAAGCTAGAGGTTGAGAGACCCTGATCAAGTTACTGGAAGATCAAGGTTTAAGTTGGCTCAACAAGTTTCTATGAAGGCCAAATATATTATCCATGCCTGCAGATCTAGGTCTTCTGCTGTTATCTTTTGATAATCTTTAAAGTGTTGTTATTGATTGATGCCTGCTCTTTGCTTGTGTTTGCACTTTATATCCTTTTCTGATATTGGAATCCAGGATTAGCTTACAATTTTTAGCCTAAAATGTAGGTCCCAATATGAAATTTTCAATGTGCATTATGCATGCTAATTTCAAGGAAAAACTATTACACATTTCAAGCCTTTAAGCAAACTCTATACTATTTAATATAAAGTTTTTTATGGGAAGTTTATTTTAATATGGTCGGTTTTGTACTATTCATTAAAATTGAAAATTTTCTATGGTTGGGATGGCTGTAAGGATATTTTTTGTCATGGAGCTCTTCAGACAATAACTCTCCAGAGTTCTAATTATTATTTTGAGATACGCTTATACATAAATTAATTTGACTTTCATCTTCGGCAATGGCTATTCACAATATCCTCATAATCTCATGCTTGATTTTTCCTGTTATCATTCTCCAATTGCTGTATTCTTCGCTTTACTAAAGCAAAGATATCCTCCATTTGAAGAAATAAAGGTTGTCCAAATGTTGGTTCAGTTTCAACTGAACCAAATTTTTGTTGTTTATTGATTTAATTGCTAAAAAATAAAAAAATGGTTTGTTTCAATTTATTGCGGTAATAAAAGAAGTCTGTCTGGTTCAGTTTGCAAAAACAGAGGTAAGATTACGTCCCAACTCTCATGTTCTCAGATGCTTCATGATGTAGTGGAACATTGTTGACGATTGAAACTTCTTTCAAATATTTCTGTCTTTTGGAGACGTTATGAATTCTTTGTAGCTTTCACATATCTAGCCATTTTCAAGTCTCTGTGATGGTTATTTTATCAGTGCTGATTTGTCTAAAAGTATGTTTCTTAGAGAAACTGATAAATAGCTTGCAGGTTGGTTTCCAGGAGTACCGAATTAAGAAACACAACTTGTGCCTTTTTAGTTTTTTTACTTACCAAATTAGTATTTATGTTTCAATTTCTAGACAAGTATCGCGGTCTCCCAATAGGAAGCACTCTCATCACAGGCATTCTCCCTATGCTTCGGATAGAAGGTAAGTCAGGAAACTTCAATATTTTTGAGGTTAAAAACAATTTTCATCCAGGTGAATGTGAATTGGACTCCCTAGGCTCTGCGTCCCTGCCAATTGAGTGTTTTTTTTTTTGTTTGATGATAGTTCTTTTTTGTTACAGGAGGTCTAGATCCGGAACACCAGTTCATCGAAGGCGATAAGCATTAAATTAGAGAAGTTATACCTCATGTCGAGATGGCCAAATGTTTGTCTGTACTACTTGTGCGAATATACCCACCTGATAAATTCATTATCAGAGAAAGTCGATCGGAAATCAGGCATGCGTGTGACCCTCTCGGAGGAAGATACCATTTTATCTGATGATTCAGATGACAGATGAGTTTGTAGTGCAACGTGGATTTGTGTCAACAAATTGGGCCAATATTTCAGTTTTCTTGACCCACATCTTGTTCATTAATGTGCAGAACACAAGTCAGTCAAATGGCGTGTGATAAACTGCAAGTTAGGCTATATTTATGTGGCTGTTTTAATATTCTGATTTGAGTAGATTTCACTTCAGACAAAGGCATTGTTATAGATTTGAGTTTTGTAGTTTCATCTCCTTTCCAAATGGAAAGTATGTATTATCACAACAATATCGTCAATCAGAAGAGAAATGACACTTAATTCCAGGAGCACTTGATAGGTTTAAGAATGCTGGTCATCCAGGAGCACTTTTTGATTTTTATTTTAGTGATTGATGAGAATTTTTAAAATTCGTCTGTCAATTATTTTATAATAATAAACCATGGAATTATTTTTTCACAAAATAAATACTAAAAAATTTTATACGTGGAAAATTTTTCTCAGCTAACTGTTTGCTCTATTATAATTTTTTCCCCCTTCATAATCAAATTCCTTTAATCTTTTGTTTCATCATTTTGTCTACAAGAAAGAAAACAATGAGTAAAATATCCTTAATTTTTTAATTTTTTTTCAAAAAACTAAAAAAGAAGCTTCTTGGCCTTAACCGAGACCAGGGAAATTTGACAATAAACTTTATTTTTTTTTCAAAAAACTAAAAAAAGTTTCCCCACTGGGATTTTATTAAATTATCATCGCCTCATCTTAAACCATTTTACACTGTTAATTTATTGAAAAAATTTGAATAGTTTTGGAGAGTAAAATGAAAAATGAAATTGGCTCCAAATTGTGAGGCGAAAGGCAGAGGAGGAGAAGGAGAGCTGACTTGGTCTTCTTCCTCCCATTGCTAATAAAAGCTCCAACGCCACAATTCTCTCCTCCCCTTCCTTTCCCACATTAATCCCCTCCGTCTCCGCCCGAGGAGGAGACGGAAGAAGAATGCCATCCTCCGGCGGCGCAGCCCGTCTCGCCGCATTCTTCTTCTTCTTCTTCTTCTTCTCCACCCTGATCATTCTCCATGGCCCAAACAGAGCTCTCGCCCAGGACTACGACGACGACCAGCAGGACGCTGGATACCACCCCAAGGAAGAAGGCGCCTGCAACGGCGTCTTCCTGACGTACACCTTCGAAGGGAGGGAGAGAGAGTTCCCGCACGTGAAGAACGCGTCGGCGCAGGCGTACGCGTTCCGGGCGTCGGCGACGGTGCTGAACGCGATGGCGGAGGACCTGAGCGCGTGGAAGATGTTCGTCGGCTTCCAGCACGACGAGATCCTGGTGTCTGCGTCCGGCGCCGTGATCATCGACGGCACCGATTTCCCCGCGAGGGTGGGCAACGGCACCACGTTCGCCGGGTTCCCGCAGACCGACCTCCTCTCGGCGATCGAGACGGCGGGGGACATGAACCAGATCAGCGTGACGGTGGCGATGACGGGGACGCAGTTCGGCGTGAAGCCGCCGGCGATCCCCATGCCCAAGACCATCAAGTTGCTCAACGACGGCTTCGATTGCCCCAACCCCACTCGAAAAGGCACTTTAAATTTAATAAATTCCAAATACATCCTCCAGTTTTCCGTTTTACTCAGAAATAATGTAGCTTGTTGTAAATGATAAAAAAACAGGGGGGCATATGTACTTGTGCTGCGTGAAGAGCAAGAAGCACAAGAAGAAGGCGGCGGCCGCCGCCAAGTTCCTGCCGCGCATGTACGGCGACCTGACGATCGCCTACGACGTGCTCCAGGCGTACCAGACCAACTACATGGCGCAGGTGACGATCGACGTGAACAGCCCCATGGGGCGCCTCGACAACTGGAACCTCACCTGGGAGTGGAAGCGCGGCGAGTTCATCTACAGCCTCAAGGGCGCCTACACCCTCAAGCACGACTACTCCGACTGCATCTACTCCGAGGCCGCCAAGTTCTACCGAGACTTCGACTTCAGTCCTGTGGCCTCCTGCGAGCGCCGCCCCACCATCGTCGACCTCCCGCCGGAGCGTGCCAACGACTCCCAGATCGGCCGCATCCCCTTCTGCTGCAAGAACGGCACCCTCCTGCCGGCCACCGTCGACGCCGCCAGGTCCAAGGCCATCTTCCAGCTGCTCGTGTACAAGATGCCGCCAGACAACAACCGGACGGCTCTGTTTCCTCCCCAAAACTTCAAGATCAACGGCTTCCTCAACCCGGAGTACAGGTGCGGCCCCCCGATCCGCGTCAGCCCCATGGAGTTCCCCGACCCCTCCGGCCTCATGGACAAGTCCTACGCCATGGCGAGCTGGCAGGTGGCCTGCAACATCTCGCGGCCCAAGACCAAGGCGGCGCAGTGCTGCGTCACCTTCTCTGCCTTCTACAACGACTCCGTCGTCCCCTGCAGCGCCTGCGCCTGCGGCTGCCCTGACGACGTGGTCTGCAGCCGCAGCGCGCCGTCGCTGCTTCTGCCACCGGAGGCGCTGCTGCTGCCGCCCGAGAACCGCACGGCCAAGGCCAAGGCGTGGGCGAGCATCAAGCACAAGCACCTGCCCAAGCGGCTGCCCTGCTGGGACAACTGCGGCCTCAGCATCAACTGGCACGTCATGGCCGACTACCGCACTGGCTGGACGGCGCGCATCACCCTCTTCAACTGGCGCGACTACACCTACAAGGACTGGTTCGCCGCCGTCCGCATCCCCAAGGCCTACAAGGGCTACGACAAGGTCTACTCCTTCAACGGCACCAAGCTGCCGCGCCTCGACAACACCCTCTTCTTCCGAGGCTTGCCCTTTATGAACTACTTGCTGCCGGAGACGGACGGCAAGACCCCCGGCGACCCGAGGATCCCCGGGAAGCAGCAGTCCGTCATCTCATTCACCAAGAAGCTCACGCCGGGGATCAACGTCCTCCACGGGGACGGCTTCCCGACGAGGGTGTTCTTCGACGGCGTCGAGTGCGCGCTGCCAGACACGATCCCCATCCATTCGGCCGCTGTGCGCCGAACCCGTGGCGGCGCCATGGCCGCAGCGGCGGCTGTGGCGGCGCTTGCCTTGATACTGAGCTGAGGCCTCTGTTTAGTTCAATCAAAACCATGCAATTGTACGTAATCTGAGATGATCAAGGGTTCTTCTGTTACATCATCAAATCAGAAATTCTTTTTTTTGTTTTTCGATCTAATTCTAAAGATAATTGGAACTTTAGTTCTCTCTCTTAGTATAATTTTGATTTTATTTTCCTAAACAATGATTGCAAAACATGAACACACATAGAACAATGATAATTCTTTAAGCAACACTACAAATACTTGGAATGAAATTGTAACACAAACTTAATTATAAAAGAATTATATAAGTTTTTACTCCATGGAATTCGAATGAATTTAAGGAGCTTATTGAAGTTTGTTAGTTTAAGGAATCTAACTTGGATCTAGGCCAAGAACTAAGCTAGTGTAGTCAACTTGTGTTCCGATTGCTTCGAGTTTCGACAAAGTGAGATTGGCTTGGCTAGTCTGATTCCAAGATTGGGTGATGTGAATATACTAAGTTAGTCTTATGGTTTGAAGTGAAGGTAGGATCGTATGGCGATCGCTTTGCCTATACGACTAAATCAAGAAGGGTTAGGGTTGATTATATACTAATTAGCCCTAAGATTAGTCGTCAAAAAGATATTGTTCTTCCTTCCTTCGAATCATCATCCAACATTGTTATAGCTTGATCATATTGTAAAATAAAATTTATAACATGTATCTTTCATGCATCATTCGAAACTGAATTAGTGAAGCTTTCGAGCATCTTTTTTTCCTTATCTAGCAAACATAGCTTTGGCGAATTAATGTATATAATCATCATTCCACATTGGATTGCTCTAGCAAACATAGCAATCAATGATCATTTCATTGGGGGTTCACCTTTTTGCTGAAGTATATAATCATCATTCCATGAATCATATAATGAATGATTGTTGCTTACAATAAACAGGCGAGATGGATAATACAATGTGGAATAAGGTCCTCCATGTGCCTAACAACTATGATTCTAGGAAGCAAAAGAGAGCAATAGAACATAAAACTTCGATCGTGTTGTATTTTAATTATCGACAAAGTACACTGTCCGAGATTTGAGAATGAGTAAAAATGTACATCAGTTGATGATTTGTTGTGTCAAAATTGTACAAGCTCTAGTAAAACAAGACCTTCCAGTAGCTCTCTACCTTCACTTCCTGCAAAAGGGTGCTGAAGTTATCGTCAACATGAACAAAACAAGAATGAAAATTTGAGACAGCTTGAAACAAAAGTGAAAGGAGTTGCTTTTGTGTTCTTGAGAACAGTTTCGGGGGAAATATACGAGAAGTCATTTTAAGTGTTCTTGAGAATGCATGTTCTTGATGAAATAGTTAAAAGTGAAGGAGAACAACCATCAACCAGTTCAAGAAGGATTCTTATTTAGGTTTCTTTCAGAAAATTGAGTTCTATATATGAATGTGAATCATCAAGTATTGATATATGAGGGCGTACCAGGGGAGTTTAAAGGTGTCTTTCCACCGTCCCTGCTTAGCACAAATGGAATAGACTTTGTCTAGTCGAATAATAATTTCTGAAAAGGTTGGCCTAATTACAGGCTCAGGATTCCAACATTCTTCAATTAACCTACAAAAGGAACATCTTTTAGACATCCTTGTTTCAAGAAAAGAAACAACTTAGGATAACATTGTTGTAGCTTGTAGTTTGGATTATATTTTTTTCGAAACTCTGAGATTGAATGGCTCTGGTAAATGTATGTATTGATGAGCAATATGTTAAACTCACTCCTTGACATCCTGAGGATAGCTTTTAGATTTGTTCTTTAAAGGAGGTCTCAGTCGATCCAAGCAAATCATCTTGGAAGCTTCCTCCGGGCTTTTTGGGTGGAATGCCGGTGCTCCTTCAATCATCTGAGATCATTAGGGATGAATGTAACTGACAAAAGAATAAAAAAGCAAATGGAAACACTTTGTACAATAAACAAAAACAAAAACACTTTGAAATAGAATCGACTACAAGCTTCCAATGTTTGACTAGGAATGTGATATAAAGATCTGATTCTTTGTTTAAGATGATACTGAGACCGTATAAAAATTAAAATATTCATCGAATTGCATTCTTACCCGATATATTGATAAAAAATATATGCTGATAATTGACTGTTTGAACAATAGTAGAAATGGAGTTTCTTGCTTGGAGAATCTACCATCATTGCCAAACATGCATGTATATAATTCTGGATACAAGTAGAAAATGATTAATAGATATAGCCTTAATTTTTTCCAAATTATGTTTGCAACTCCTGAAGAAGAAACAAGACCCCAACAATGACCATCGAATTGATCAACACTAGTATAAAATTATAAATGCCTACAGTTGGTAGGCTTTCTGCCTTTCATTTCCTACAAAAGCCAAATACTACATGATCAGATTACACAGTCAATATAAGCTTACTCTTCAAACTCAATACAGCAATTAATCAAATATTTTTTGAATTGCATGTCACACTTCTTTTTGGTGCTAAGAGATATTATTGGATAGTAAAGAAGGTTTCTAGAGAAATCTAAATGGTAAACTTGGAAAGGAAATTTAGCTTGAACAAACCTCATAAAGAATGAGACCAAAAGAGAATGCATCGACACTGACATCAAATTCTTCATCCCTGTAAATTTCAGGAGCCGTGTACAAACCTATGAGCAGATCAAGTTGCTGAGTCAGAAACAATTATAAGATCACTAATTTGGATTAAAACAAGGGTCTCACTTTATTTGCAACATTGAGAAATACTAAGCAATACATAAATGTTGTCCTTCTTTATAAGGATTATTTTTTAACACATACTAATAGATGAAGATACCAGTAATATACAATTAACCCATTTCTTCTCTCCAAGAATATCAACTCATTATCTTAGACTCCTTAATCTAGATCATTTCAAGGATATGAAAGACGAAGTGTGATTGGACCTTTAAAACCAAAGATAAATTATGTTGTGTTCTACTGTTTGTTAATGGAATATTAAGTTAATGAAGGTGGTCTATCTACAATGAATTAACATGTATTCTTATCTTCAGGTCTTGCATTTAATTAGTTCAAATTTGAGAAAACTGAAACAAGATTTGAAGCACCATATGTAACATATAGGAATCTCTAGCCATCATATTTTAATCTGAAGGATTTCATAAGTTGCTCTGTTCCCCAGTAGGCACTACCATCAATTAGATTCTCAAGGATTTACCTTATCAATGCCAATATTGCAAAGCTCAAGAGTTATAACCAACAAAAAATTCCAAACACTTTTGAGAATATAATTATCTCACAGAAAATGTCAAGTAGACATAGTATATTTCTTTAAATTATCTTCTTGTCCATTATTTTATAATACATCTTTGAATATTATGTAAAATTTCCATTTCTAGGAAATTGGTTAATCTTGTTCATACACAAACAATCTTATTAGACAATTCCACATTGATAGTAAGAGAATAGTAAAAAGGGCAGTATAATTGAACCAGTATATATGTACTGGCTATTGAACCATTGATTTTGATTTTGTGTATAGAACAATATGTGTGAACTGTGAAGTAAAAGAAATTTCACCCTTCAATAATTTGTTTGTTAGTAAGAATTTTGCCTGGAAAATTATATTAAATCAAAAAACTTACTGAAGTTGTCAATTTGAGCTTTCCCATTATCCAATTTTACTTTATCAGGTGAAACTTTTAAGAGATTCATCACCCCAAAGCCTGCCACCTTCAATTGTCCCCCATAGTCGAGCAAGATATTTCTGGCACCTTACCAACACTTTGAATAGTTAAGTACTGTACATAACCAAATAAGGACCACAAATTTTAAAGCATAATCTATCTAGTTTGGAAATGAGCTCAGTTCCTCATTCTTACTTTGGCTTTAAATTGCAATGAATAATCGGGTCTGGTTTACATTGATGAAGATAATTCATTCCCCTGAATATCAAGCAACATCATAACTGTCAGGAAACCTTCTGTTTATTGGAAGAGCATTCAGATTTTGAAATGATGAATGACTAAAGAGCGTCTACTCCAGTTTATAACAATTTGGTTATATGTCATATTTTATAGGGGATCGTAACTCTTTTTTGTTATTTAGCGCAGACAAATTTGGTTGATTTTGTTATATTGCAGTGTCAGATTACCTACTGATATCTCAGTAGCTAACAAAGATTAACAGCAACAAGTTTTCTTCTGTTCATGATCTTTTTTTTCTAGGAATTAAAGCTGTGAAAGAGTGTGTGTGACATGCCTGGCAATCTCAAGAGCATATCTTAAAGCTTTATGGGGTTGAAGACGTCCTTTCTTTTGAAGATAGCTCCCTAAGTCGCTCTGATTATTAACATAGAATAGAATTGAAACATTAAGATTAAAACCAACATTAATCTTGGTTGGAAAATAATTTTTAAAAAATTTGCCAATAGGAAAATTAGCACAAAAACTTTTCAACATAATGCTATATAAGAGAGACACATTAATCATAAGGTATAATAATATATACATAACAAGCATTAAAAACTTACTTTTGGATGATACTCTACAGCAATCATCATAGGTATATTTTGTGTAACAGCTCCTACGAATTGGATCACATTTGGATGCCTAGCTTTTTGCAACAGATTCAACTCATGCTTGAAGGCATTTCTGTATAAGTGCAAGTGGCAAACATCTTAGACATCTAAAAAAATAGAGAAGATCAAGAATTGGATTGATCAATTTGTGCAAGAGACGGGCATATAGAGTAGCATGAAACATGGGAGAGAAGTCCCCTAGTGAATCAGAAAAGTCAGGCAAATATTTGATGAGACATCTATACCATCAAAACTTCCAGATAATATTGAAACAAATCACCCTAGGTTAAGATAGTCTAAGAGAAGTTTCACAAAATGGTCATGTTTGAACTTGAACTTACACACTATCAGGATCTGAATGGCTGTCTTTGTCAAGAATTTTCACAGAAACCTTCGTGCCATTCCACTTGGCAACTTGATAAGTACCCTGACAAAGTATGTAGAAGAAGTGAACTTTCATCCTTTTACTAACTAATATGTGATTGAAAAGAAATACCAAGAATGAAATGAGCAAGTAATCATTTTTGAGAAGAATGTAACTTTAGTACAAAATAATTTGTTTTGTATCTAGTAGCTGGAGCCAAGGCAAAAACAAAATGACAATGAAACCAACACACACACACCAAAAGAAAAATACAAATGCTGCAACTGTTGCCTATTTCTGATGCAGTCCAAGTACTAAAATCAATTTTTTACAATATATTGATCCTTATGGCTCAGGTAAGAGTGACTGAAACTTAATCGTGGTATTTTAAAATGCTCAGGCCATAATTCCTGAAACACTAAACTAGTTTTATCAGCCAAAGACTGCTGCCAGGAATAGTGAAAGGATAGAAGCAGGACAAGGTTGTGGTGGAAAGTGAAAAAACTGGTAAATAGCACAAATTTATTTTTTAACGTATGCATTAGTTAACAAATTTATTTTATATGTTTCGTTCGATATGCCAGGAATAGACAAGAGATACATGCCTTTAAGACCTCTTCACCTCGACGGAATTGTAGTTCCCCTGGGTTTAGCTCATACTCCGGAACTTCTCCGGGATTTGACACAGCCATGGGAGTTCTCCTAATCTTCTGAGGAATTTTGTGAGGAAACACGTCAGGAGGTTAGTTACCCAAATGATATGTCGTCGAGGAACAAAGAAATACCGGGACTTTGGCTCCTCGAGCTTTCAAGACATTGTAGACTTCAACATTACCATAGTACTTGGCATCTACAGCAGCCTACCATGCAACAACAGGTAATCGAACCTAAGTTCAATAGTCTAACAATGGATGTTGAAGAAAAACAAGATTTTTACCGTGCTCCCCCACCGATCCCTTGCGTCGACATTGGCTCTCCAGCTGAGCAACAACTTAACGACATCCACATTCCCCTCGCACGCCGCTATGTGCAGGGCCGTCCTGCCGTCCAGATCAATGCTGTTCACGTCAACGCCATCCTTCAACAGCTCCTCCACGCCCTTGGAGTCCCCTAGCGACGCGAGAAACAATAGCTGCATGGTGGAGTCCAGGTTCTCCGGCACCGTGAGCTCATCCATGCCGGTCGGGCTCCTGCACTCGCGGTGCGGATCGAGCGAGGACTGCCTGCCGAAGCTAAACCTGTTGAGATGCGGGTTGAAGGAGAGGTTGCGCTTGAAGCTGAACCTCCCGCTCCTCCTGCCGGAGTCGCCCCCGGAGAGCTGCCGCGATATGCCGCGCTTGACCTGCGCCGGCGTCTCCGCCTCCATCGGCCCCCGCGCCTCAGATTAAAGCCCTAAAACCCGCAGGTCGCAGGGATAAAACAAGAAGAGGGCAAAGGGAGGCCAAAAAAAATCATACCTTTTTGGGGGCAGATTGTAAGGAAGAGCCCGGCTTCGATCGAAAACAGGGGAGGAAGAAGAATGGGCGAGATCGAAGGTTGCAGGGGAAGGAATCGGGAGAAGGCGAGGAAGAAGGAGAGGAAGAGAGGGAAGGGAGGAGGAAGTAAGGACCTGGAAGCCATTAGCAACCCTACTTTTCGGGGAAAGAGAGAGAGAGAGAGAAGAAGCACTTTATGGCGCCAATAAATAACGGTAATGTAGTTATTTTAACCGCTCTAACCATTTCTCTTTTTTATATTTTATTTTCCTTTAAATTTTAATATTAAAATGATTATAATATTACCTTGATAATCTCGTTGCTAATTAAAAAATTAGCTAGCTTAATCGTGAGTTTAGCCACGTGGAACATGGTCAAATTATTAATTAATTAATTTCTGCTGTCTTGGATTTATAACTAATTTTTAAAAAAATAAATGATCAAATAACAAACATTTTAATGAGTACGTTGCATTCTGATCGATGTGATCATGCAATAAACAATTGCTTTGAATAATTCTATTATATCATCTAATTAATTTAATTAGATTCTTTTTTAAAAAAATATTATTATGAATTCCTATGAGTTAATATAATTTTTATTAATTATCAAAATAAATTAAAAATATTCATAAAATAATATTCTTAAATTTATTTTTTATTAGAGAAATTTTTTTTATAGTAGGTCATAATTGGGATTTGATTATAATTTAACATTGTTATAGTCGTAAAAAAAATATTTGACTACGATTAGTCAATCATACAGATCAACCCTCTTCTTCAATATAAAAGTATAAAGATGGAATTCATTCGACTCTAACGGTTCTATATGAGTGATATCATGATTATCAGTGAAGAGATAAATCGAGAAGTTACAGTTGACCACGATCAGGGAGAGGACATTACCTGGACGATTCAATTCTTGTCTACTTTAATAAATCTGTTCTATCGTAATTAACTAAACTAGGTCTTGAGAGTAAAACTTCGAATGTTAAATGGGTAGACTAAATTAGTTTGGAAGGAGAATAGTTTTAAAAAATGGGGTAAATTTGAAAAATGCAGTACTGTGTTTGATTATTGCAGCAACAAAAGCAAAGCTTTGATAAAATTGCCTAAATGAGAATCCAAAGCTCCCAAGGTCCTCCTTTTAGGTCTCTCTCCTCTCCACCATCACCGCCGCCGCCTCCAGCAGGGAAGAAGCGAGGATCAGCCTGATCTCCACTACTTTTCCCTTCTTTATCTGCAGAAAGTTGATATCTTTTTTGCACTTCCTTTTCTTTGATTTATCGTTCCCAATCAGTCAATAACGTGGGCAGCCAAAAGGCCATGGATGAGAGGATCCCACCTCCTGGTTACTTCCACTACTCCCCCTCTGGCGTCCACTCATCCCCTTCGCCTCACCACTCCATGAGGCCTTCCGCCGCCACCTCAGATAGAGAAAGGTTCCTCCTTTTGTCTCTCTTGATTTATGAATCATGCTCTGTTTTGTGACATTGGGTGATCGGCTAGACTGGTTTCTGATTTGTTTGTATAAGACTGGTGGAATTCTTTGGGGATTTACTTTAGTTGGTGATTTTATTGCTGAAATTTTAATTGATTAAATTGGTTGTTAACAAAAAAAAAAAAACTTGTTGCTTATCGTGATACTATATGGATGTTCTTTGTTTGTTATGATAAGGTATGTTGCATTTCTGTGCTGAGGAAAAGGAACTTGCTTTAGGGTATAGGCGCAGTTGCTTGTATTTTTAATTGGTTGCTGCGGCATGGGCATCTTTCAAACCACTCTAACTTGGTTAATTGTGATTACTAAATTGGCGTGGAATCTGCATATTTGGAATTTAATGAAGTTTTGATTTACATCTGAGTGAATGTAGCAACCAGCATATGACAGATGCAGCAAATACGTATATGATAAGCATAGAGAAGCAAAGTGCTCGTTGATTATATAGTATTCTTCGTTCATAATACATTAACTGTCGATGTGAAAGATATGGAGCTATTTTGCAGGTATCTAGCTGAGCTACTTGCTGAGAGACAGAAATTAGGGCCATTTCTGCAAATATTGCCGTTTTGTTACAGGCTTCTAAACCAAGGTATATTTTCTTATGTTTCACTTCTGGAAAATCATTAAAATTCATTCTCTTATGTGTAGATGAAATTGTAGTCCAACTTTCTCTTTTCTTTTGAAAACAGTGTCTTTTTTTCCTTCAATATTTTATTTTCTGGATCAACCTATGTTTTTTATCTTCAGAATTTGTGGCCTTTATTTTTCCATCTATGCTGGCCTTTAAATTTCTTGGCTCTTGATTGACTGTAACTACTCTTCGGAAGAATGTTCTGCTTCACCATCTCTCCTTTTCCAGAAACATAAGTTCCATTGAAGCCAACCTAGTTTAAGTGCAAAAAAAAAGATTTTCCAACTACTACAAATCATTTATTTCATTTGATAGATTGAAAAGAAAATTCTGCAGATTGGATCAATGAAGTCTCTGCCACATCCAACCTAATTTATTATTATCCTGATTAAGATATCAATTATTGCTGCAGAAATTTTGCGGGCTTCTGCTTTTATATCTAACCCATCATTTATTGATCATGAGAGAATCGAGCATGCTTCTCCTCTAAGGTTGACTGGGCACCCTCTCAATGGTGGACCCATGGATTTGGAGGCAAGGTCAGGAATGTACACAGAGGTATGCTGCTATTTGCTTTTTCTTTCAGAATCATAGTCCATGCAAACAACTTCATGTTCAATCTATGAATGAATTCATCTCTTCATCTGCATCTTCATGCAACTATGTTCCTTCTATTTGTTCTAGGATATCACATATTTTTGTAAGTTAATCATAGAACTTTTTCGTCGATCTCGTTGTTTGGCTGCTGTTTCTATGTGTAATCTGCAATATGTTCCATTCTGATCATGGTTTTTTTTCCCACAAGTTAAGCAAGATGTTGTTTATTCAAACAAAAACATTTTTATGAGGCCTTTTCCTCTTTTGTTGGTCTGATTTACATTGATATTCCAT
The DNA here is from genome assembly GCF_044706935.1 of Curcuma longa. NCBI lineage: Eukaryota > Viridiplantae > Streptophyta > Magnoliopsida > Zingiberales > Zingiberaceae > Curcuma > Curcuma longa. The sequence goes on from NC_133871.1 coordinate 9,408,442, forward strand.
TACTTCAAATTAACAGGTAGTCTACAAATTGTAGGCGTATCAAGCAACTTTCTTGTTAGAGTTAGTCATTCCACCTCCAAGGGTTCAACAAGTGCATCTAATCGATATGATATACAATGGAGTTAATTGAACTCATATCAGCAACATTCTTTTTTACTCCAATTGTTGTTGTCCATTTGTTTCCTTGTCTTTATTATCACTCAGTCTCAGCCATGTGTGATGCCGTTCGCTTCCTCATTTCATCATTGCAGCATCTTGCTATTGACCAACGTCTGCAGCTCCAAACTCATCGCTTCTTGTCATTGACCAGCCTTCACAGCCCAATGGTGTTCCAAAGTTCCAAAGGGCATTCTTTTTCCTCTTTCACTCACTTCAAAGAAAACTTAGACATAATTTCCTCCACCGCCCATTAATTATACTCAAAGAAATTTGAATTATAAAGAAAAGTTGAACGAAGCATAGTAGGTGGCATAAAAGCACCATCTGAACATTTTTTTAAATAATAGAGAGAGAATGGATTTCATGGTCAAATATTACAGCATTTTTTGAATTGATGTATTACAATCTTTGTTTTCTGCGGTTTGGCATAGTTATAAATACTAGTTTGTCACCAGATCCATTACTATGCTTCCTGCAACTTGACTACTTTATGAACTTCTATCTTGATATTCTTCGATTTAAGAAGTTACTCAATAAGTTGTTTTATAAAGCATAGTAAGTTTACTGCTGGAATTCTATTGCATAAAAACTTGTTACTTAAATTTTTGTAAAAAAAATCATTTTCAGATAATCTTACCATAACTTGATTTGTTTTCAGGAAAATGAATACTTACACAGAATGGGGGTCCTCCGAGCATCAAGTCCTGGCTGGGGTGGAACTCCTGGACTTACTAAAAGTCTTGTAAAGAAAATTGTGAGGCTAGATGTTCCTGTCGACAAGTTTCCTAATGTATGTTAACTTTGTTTAGCTTCAACTAGTTGATGTATCAAACACGAGCTAAACTGCTGGTTTCGTGCAATTCAGTTCAACTTTGTTGGTCGTTTACTGGGACCACGTGGGAACTCCTTAAAAAGAGTTGAAGCCACAACTCAATGCAGGGTTTATATACGAGGTCGCGGTTCAGTGAAGGATTCTATAAAGGTTTGTGGATATCATGTATTATACATCTTGATGAAAAAATGTGTTTCAATCTCCCCAACCTCGATGAATTCTTTATCCCTTTTGTTACGCGAACTGTTAGGGAAAGACATTTTTAACTTGTTAGCTTTGTATGATGCTTCTAAGTAATTTCGATGTTTTCATTAGCATCTTAATGTGTTTTAAAACAGATTGTTATTATCAACTCAAGTTTTCCTCCCTTTTTGAACAGGAAGAGAGCTTACGGGATAAACCTGGCTATGAGCACCTAAACGAACCGCTTCACATACTCGTGGAGGCAGAATTTACAGCCGACATAATTGATGCTCGCTTAAACCAAGCTGTCGCCACCCTGGAAGATCTTTTGAAGCCTGTGGTAATGAAAATTTTCAGCTGTGTTGCATTTGCATGTTGTTCTATGAACTCTAGTATTGGAACTTTGTCACTCTTCTGCCTCCAAATCTTTCAGGACGAGTTTATGGACTACTACAAGAAGCAACAACTTAGGGAGTTAGCCATACTCAACGGCACGCTGAGAGAAGAGAGCCCACAAATGAGCCCAAGCGCATCCCCGTTCAGCAGCACGGGCATGAAACGCGCAAAAACAGGACGGTGATCGTGTACTTTTGGGTGCCAATACTTTGGTCACAAATTCGCAATACATACGGCAATACGAGATAACATATCTACAAGCAAGGCCCTCCCACCCATCAGTTCAAGTCGGCGATATCATTTGTTACTTAGTAAATTCACATTACAATTCCTTAAACTTCTCCAGGAAAATGACTAGTGAATTTGTTCAATTGCTTATTCTTTATGAACTTTTCCTCTGAAACTGAAGAAAAACTCATCGACCATTGTGTTTATTGTATCTTTGTTGTTGTAATCACTTATGTACTGGAAATCAATGACATGCTTAAATTGCCTTACCCTTTTTCGTTCTTATTACGACATGCAGCTATATATGGTAATAGTTCTTTTGCTCAATCGAATTTTTTTCAAGCACAAACTTGATTCATGGTGAAGTTTTAGATGATCTCCAGAGTTGCACCAGTCTAAGTTAAAACCAATTTTCAGATGTATGTTTTTGTCATTGTGAATTGGTCAAGTGTGGTAGGCCTTCACTGAAAGAAACTTGCCAATTTTATGGTTAAACAAATCTTCACTAAAATGCGATGTGCTAGTGTTGTCCACTCATCGAAACATCGAACCCACATAGACCTCTTCATCAACACTGCTCTTTCGTAATCAACTCAATTATGCTCGGGAGACAATCCACATAGACCTCACACAAGGGACACAAGCTTCGATGCATAGGTTTCGCATGCCAATCGATAATCAAAATGATAAAGGAAGCTCAATTGTACTGGATTTTTTATCGACTCAATCAGGATAATCACTCGACTGATTCATCCTCAGCCTGATTTCAAACACTGATCATAGGGATTAGCATAATAAGACACAATTAGATTACACATCAAGTGAATCCTAACATTTTTTCCTTGACAGCCAAATTAGAGATATCTAGCAGATGAAAGACAAACCTTACACAAACAAGTACCAAACTTTAGCCTACAAGCTGAGAACAAATGCGAAAGGGTTTAGTCTACAAGTTCAAAGGCATGCAAAAGTGATCTTTTGGTGTTAAGAGTAACCATGTCATTCTTGCCTCTTTTGTCATACCTTAGCCCGCTTAGTGTTGCTACAACTCGGGCATTTGTATTGCTTGATGTGCTCGGCGCGGGCGGGTGTGATCCTGACACACTTCCCGTGAAACCACTGTTCACACAAGTCGCAGCAGATCCAGAACTCATCCTTACCGTAACTTTCCCCACACGCACCGCAGAGAGTGTTGTCATGCTCGTCGTTGTAGTCTTCGGGACTCTCCCTAAGGTCTTCTTCTTCTTTGTAAGAAGGCATCGATGGTGGCGACTTGCCAGACTCTGCTTCCATGTACCGCTGAGAGAAACAATACCAAGAGATGGTTGAGATGGATATTAATGAGGAATAAAATATGGAAAGTGCTACCTTCTTGGAGCTTGACTTGTTGCTCTTGCTGCTGCTATTAGGGTTCTTCTCTTTTGACTGCTTCTTGACTGTTCCGGTTACAACTTCATATATAGTAGGCAGATTGTTGATCATATTAAAAAGCCGCCTCCTGTAGTATTGAATCGTTCATCGCAAATAACATCAGGTATGCTATTATTTGGTAAGTGGAATTCTGAATGATATATAAACCACAATATTAATATCAAGGTAAAGCACAAACTCCTCCAGCTAGATCCACAAAAAAAAACAACCTAACACGGTAAGAATGATAGCAGTCCTTACATTAGATTGCTATGACCTATTCTATACCAGATTGTCAACTTCCATGTTGATTCGCCAAATCCAATAAAACTAGAATGGAAGAAAGCTAAGTCCTTTAACAACAGATAACTGCCATACCAGAGTCGACAATGTACCTTAACCTTCTAAAGATTAACACAAGCGGCATGGATAGCATGATACATGCATTAAAATTATCGATTAATTATTCTTCTAAACTACAACTGTTGGTATCGAATACCCATAGCTTGTAACAAATGTGCTGAGATGTGATGGAACAATATCTTGCTTTGTTGTGTGCCCGTAAATTTCAGATGAATATCAAGTCCACAATAAAAAAACAAAACTACAGGCTCAAATTTGTTGGATAACAAATCAAGTTTCGATCGAAAAATATGGCTAAAATTCTCAGTATATTGGCGCATGAACATAAGAATGTAAGAAATGTTATTTTCCATGAACTCAGAAAGAGGAACAATCATCCAAAGAAAATCACTATTAAAGTCATACAGCAAGATGGCTAAGACTTACAAAAACTAGTAAAATAATTACAAATTGCAACAACTGAAACTATTATTTGATGTGCTTAAACTACAAAATGTACATCAGAACTCTATTATATCAAATTTATTAGTGAAAACTGTGTGATGATCAATTACCTTGACTCTTTGTCAAATCCAAAACGTGCACTAAAATAGAAGGCAACTGCAAGTAACCATGAATCACTGTGAACCGCAACTAGTGCTAGCCAATCTTTCTCAGCCATTCCATCCCTAGCAAAGTTGATTCCTAAAGCTGGCTCAGGTAGCTCTGGTGGCACTTCCTCAGCTGGCAAGTTCACTTCCCAAGTCTCATTAGGAAACCCATAAAGTGACAAGTTCTCTTTTTCTGCAATTTTTTCCATACAATGAGAAAATGTATGTAATAATGTCCATGTTATTAAAGAATCAATAAGCAGAAGTTCCAGATGAGATTATGTTATGTAGTTTGCTGGAAGAAAACCACCTAGTGCTCTCTTAAACAAAGCTACAAGTATGCTTAGCATTCACACAGTAGTCAAATCTCTCTCTAACTACACTCGCAGAAGCTCTTTGGAAAGAGGATACAGAACAAAAGCAGCAGAAGGAACATCTGTGAGTGATAGTACACCGACTATTTTCCTTTGGTAGGGGGTACTCTTAGCAATCAAACATAGGTTTATCAGACTCACAGATAAAAGCTCACCATTTACTATAACATAGTTCTAAATTACTACTGCAGAAAAGCAGGGAAACAAAATCAACAGTAAAAGAACAACGGGCTAACAAATTAGCCAAACTTAAAGAATGCCTCGGCAATTTTTGTATATGTTGATAAAGGTGCCGTCAAACAAAATTTATCTCCTAAAGTTTCAGCAGTTAAAATAAGCAGCTTGATGAAAGCAGTTGTTTTCAGTCATTAATTACAAGTCAACAGTTTCTTGCAATGAAAGAAACAACACAATCAAGGCAGCAGGACTTGAGAAATTCGACCACTACACAAGACCAAGGTCATCAGCCTCACCTGGATCGCACTGCTGGTAGAACTTCTCGACCTCTGCAAACCAAAAGGGGGCATCAAAACCACCAAGCAGAAAGAAGAACGAGAAACAAAGTAAGAAAGGCGCGAGACCAGTAGTGAGAGCCTTTATCATGCCGGCACGGCGGCCTCTGAAGTCCCGGAAGACGTCCTCGGGGGTGCGAGTGACGCGCGCCGCGCCACCGCCGTCCATCTGCGAGCCACCACCCAGAGGCGCAAGGGGAATAAAAAAGGGAACTTTGAGAGCCGGAGTCCGAAAGGATGGGATCGGGGAGGTTAGGGTTTTGCGTACCCGGGAGGAAAGGATTAGGGCTTTGGTCGGAGTCGGAGTCGGAGTCGGAGTCGGAGCCGGAGTGGAGGTCGCCGGTGCGGCGGCGGGGTCGGTAGAGGGAGGAGCAGAGGAAGAGGAGAGGAAAGCGACGAGGAAGAGAAGGTGGCGGTGGAGGCTGTGGAAGATGAGGCGTTGCGATTAATAGATTGTGCGGCGAGGATATTTTAGATGGGCGGGATAATGTTACCGGGAGGTGACCGGATTCGCGTGTATATGACGGGATAAGCCCTAAAAGACAAAATCCATCAATTTTTTTCTTCACTTTTGCAAAAAAACCCAAACATTCCCCTGAATAACAGAATATATGGCGTTAGAAGTTAAATGATAATTGATAAAATATATATTTTTTTCTCTTTTCAATTTTTTGTTTTAGAAAACGGAAAGAATAAAAAATATTTTCTCAAGCCAAAAAAAAGTGTCCCTTATTTCATTATCATTAAAAGTGTTATATGTTTAAAAAAATATTAAAATGAGCATGCAAATTTCATTTCGAAAATATTCTTATTTTAATATTATTATAATAATTATTATCATAATTACTATAATATAAAATTATTTAAGTTATAATCAAAATTTCTATAAGATGAAAAATAATATTTATGTGTACCAAATTTAATAGAGTTGAGTAATTTTACTTTACATTATAATAACTTTTGCTAAAGTTATTAAAACAACACTAGAATAAGAATATTTTTAAAATAAAAAATAAGATGAAATATTTTTTAAAAAATAGGATTTTTTCCATAAAAAATATTATTTCTTTATATAAATTGGGTGGAATATAACTAGCATTGTCATATACCAAGAGAAATCTTATACAATTGAAGCATTGAAGTTTCGAATATGGTTCTTGTTAAAAGGAAATACAATACACAATATTTGATACAAACACAATGTCAAATGCTTCTTTAACAATGATCATTACTTCAAAATGCAAGAAGCCATTAATATTTATTGCTAAAACAGTATAAATGTTGTACACACTTGTTTATTTCACCTTTCTCTTTTATCTATCGACAGACATTCAATCTTTGTAGTGGTTTTGGCCAAAACTGAATTAAGCTTCGCAACAAGTCTAAGCTATGTTAAAACAGTTATAGGATGCTGCCATTAGGTATGATTGCATTCTTCATGACGACGACAATGCCTCCGGAAATGATGTATCCACATGCCTCTCTATCGCATTCTTGGACACTGTCTCGGTTAATGATCTGCAGTCAAAAACAAGTTCAAATTATGATACTTTCTAATCCTTCAATTGCTTGTGTAGCAAATGGAAGTAAACTGAGTTTATCAGACTGCAGTGTTTCAGAACACACTGATACTTTGATCACAATTGCAGTATTTGAAATACAATCTATAGTTCTTTTTGTTTGTTGATTACCAAACTGAGATGATTACCTTAACATTCTTTCCAATTCTTGCATTTTTATCGATTATAGCCTTTTGAATGTGAGTCTTTTCTCCAATGCCAACTGGAATATCTGAACCTTGCAACAATGCTGTGTTCCATTGTAAATCTGCCTGTTCACCATTGAAAAAAGCATTTATGGCAAGTGACAACTTGGTATGAACTTATAAGTGTTGAATCGATAGATACAAGTTTCTTCTTTTCGACCCTCTTTTGAGGGGAAGGATTTTGACTCCTACCTAAAAGACAATATCATTAATGAAACAAGATTGATGTTAAACAAGACGGACCTGGTATACATCGCTCCCCATCACCACAGATTTCTCAATTGTTCCTCCATCTCCAATGTATGTTCCCTTGCCAATCACAGAGTGACTGATCTTGCACCTCTATTCTTAACATAATTAAATATAAAATATTAAATCTTGCATTGATTCATAAACAACTATCTCACAAGTCTGAGCTGTACACGTATACGAGATTCAATCGAAATGAATTATACAAGAACCATTAACTTCTACACATGAGTTTATTATCTCATTGTTGGGTTTCTTAGAGTGTGTGTTTACTACATTTTGTTGATGATGGTAGAAATTAGTCACCTACATTTAGGAGACAGCCATCACCAATAATGCTGCTCTTTACAACCGCATCAGATATTGTAGTTGGAGGAACATAATTGGGCAAAGTGTACACTGCAGGCTGCTTATCATGGAAGCTAGAACCGAAAAACATATTTAGTAGAGCAAAAGATAGATATATATCGTAGTTGATTGACGAAAATAATGCTCTTTGTCAATCTAAGAAGAAAAGTTACTTGATACTGAATGGTTTAGATATGCTCTCCATATTGGCCTGGTAAAATGCTTCAATGCTCATGAGATCATCCCAATGTCCATCAAACATATAACCATGAACCTAAGAAAGATTTTAGAAAATAAGAACATAAACAAGTTTCCTATTTGTTGGCCTGGCCTGTCCAAGATCAATGGAAAATTTATGAAACAAGTGAGATCAGTTAAAGTAATAAGGGTGCAAACCTTCATCCCCAAGGAAACTGCACCTTGTATAACTTCAGTTTCAAAGTCATACGCATCGGGTAGTTCCTCTTGTAGAAGTTTGAACAGCACATCCTTGCTAATGACATATATTCCCATGTTCTTGACATCCAAATCTGGATATGTTCGGGGGGTGCCAGTGGTGACCTGAATTTACCACAAACAATGGACACAATTTAGCTCAGAGAAAGCTACATCTCTCTCGCTATTTGTTCTGTTTAATTTGGTGTTCAAAGTTGTAGCAATGAGCAAAGTTTTGGCTTAGTGTATTGAACTTACTACGAGAGATTGATCTTGAATTGAATCTGGTGTCAACTTCAGTTCATGAACAGGATCTTGTAAAAGGAAATTTAAAGATGTATCATAATTCCTCCTGCTGTTAGCTGCCATTGCCATCGTTATGTGAGCTCCAGTATCTCTATGAGCACTAATTAATCTTCCATAATCCATTTCATAGAGATGGTGACCAGGAAGAACCAATACATCTTCCACTTGATGCTCTTCCAATCGCCACAACCATTTTCTAACTGCATCAGCATTTCCCTTCATACAAAAATAACAAGTTGAAACAAAACAGTTTATCTTGTTGGATACAAATTGAACTAAGGGGGAAATGATCTTGTTGTAATATGTTTGCAAGAATCAAAGATTCTATTCTTGAAAAGAAAGTTCACAAAACTGAGAGAGTTATTTTTCAGAGCTTGTGTGAAGATTGAAGACATTCTCAATGAAGTTGATATTGAGAAAGAAATATGTTGATCTAGAAAAATATGAACACACATTTTCTCCATGCTGACCTTAAACCACCCTAGATCTTCAGTGCTCTGGTAAGAAGTCAAGACCTCTACAAAACCATCCTTTCCAAGGCCAACATCAGAATAAGCTCTTGACATGTGAGAATTTAGAGAGGTAGAGTTAAACTGAGTTAGAGCATATATCTTCGTGATGTCACTGTTGATACAGTTGCTCACCACAAAGTCAATTATCCTATAATGCGCCGCTATCGGAAGCGCAGATTTAGACCTTCTCTTTGTCAACGGATACAGCTTTGTGCCTGGCTCCTCATCGCATATAATTGCCAAGACACTCTGCAGCGATCATATGAAATTTCTTTGGTCTCATTTCAACATCTTACATTCACTTGAGAATTTTGTCAAACAATAGACATGCAACACTGAAGCAGCAGGAAAATAACTTGCCTGATTCAGCAGCTTCTTCTCGGACTGCCACAAGCTGCTGCGGTCCATCCCATCCGAGGACACCGGCGACTGCTTCAAGCTGCTCCTTTGGAGCTTCAACTCTGAGTGTTGCATGGAGATGGAATTGTGCCTGCGGATCAGAGAGGAAAGAGGAACCAAATGCAGAGCCACCATGGCAACAAATTTGGCTCTCCTCCGAAGGAATGCTGCGATGCCTTTGCTGCCACCATGAACACTACACTTCATGGTATAAATCATAATGCTTGAAGGGGAAAGAAAAAGTATTAGGGAATATGTAGCTTTCCTTCTTCTTCATGAACACTGCTTGCAGAAGGTTTCTTTTGCCAACCTCAAAGGCCATGTACCTTAAAATTCTTGGCTTCCTAAAGATTGATGAGATCAATTGATCCAAAGACAAATCTTTCATAGAATTGATATAGAAAAAACAATACAAGATCTTGGCTCCTCCTGGTTGCCTTGATTTATTCTTCTTGGGAAAAGAAAAGGAACTAAAAAGGGTGCATAAATCCACAAACCAACACAGCTAAAGAGGGAGACAAGAACTCAAGAAAGCTTGCAACTTCAACCACGGATAAAGCTTCCCATTTGATCGAATGGAATGGAGTGGTTAGCAAGATAAGCATGTTGCCACATGAACATGAACAAGGTTTTTACTCCATTAAAAGAATTAATGTTAATAGTAAACGACCATCTGGACCGTGTCGACGACCGGTACAATTTGGCGCAATCTCGAGCTGAATTTTCCCACCAATTTAGTTCGAAAGGAAATCACAAGCTTGAACTATTCATGAATCCTTGCAGCTCAATACGCAATTGTTTGTCTTGGAATTTGAATCAATCACGATAGTTTAGAATTACAGGAGATTTTGAATCGATTGTCCTACTTAATCTTACCTACGCCAACTGCGCGGTCTTCTTCAAGGCTTCCTCGGAGTACTCCGAGTTTACCGTGATGGTCGGCTCCACAATGTCGTCTCCGGTCATCTTCCCCAGCCGCAGTAGGCTCCTCGCCGCCAAAATTTCTTGGGGCTTCATGTCGTGCGTGGCCCGGAGGTATAGTCGCTCAACCGCGGTGTACGCCGCCGCCTTCAGCTCCTCGGAGCTCGACGGCGCCAGAAGGCAATGCCCCACGATCCTTATCGCCGGCTGGAATAGCTCCCACGGAAAGGGAACGTTGTAAGACCTCACCGGCGCCGGCGCAGGCGCCGGCTCTGGCTCCGGCTCCTTCACGTCGCCACTCTCCTCTTTCCCTGCGCAGTTTTCTTGCCCCTTCCAGGCCCAAGCCAGGCAGAACTCGCAGAAGTTCAGCTTCGACGATGGCGGCATTGACGAAATCTTATTGTAGTACAATTCCAATGCCACGCCCACGATTCTCGCTCGCTTCGTCGATCGAACAGTGCCATAGGGCTCCAGAACCGGCGACACAACAGCCACGGTGAGCTCCGCCGCCGACTTCTTAGGCGACGCCTTGCCGTCGTGGTAGACGCTCGGATTGGAAAGGTCGGGAAGAGTCAAACTCTCTGCTTCGTTTCCCCGTATAACTGTCTCGTGCGCGTACAGGGCCAACAGCACGGCTTCAAAGCCGGCTAGCGGCTGTCGCGAGATGGCTCGAGAGAGATAGACGCCGGCGATGGTGGGCATGAACTTGAGGACGACGAGCTGGAGATCGGGGTCGTTCGACTGAAACGTGTCGTAGAGCCATCGACAGAGATTATCATCTCCGGCGCCTGAGTCCGGCCTGTGAAGGCGCGTCGATATTTCGGCGGCGACGGCCTCGTTGTGGAGCAGCGCGACGGCGGGACTGTCAGCGACGGCGAGGGAGTCTGCTACGGCGCCGAGGACCTGGGAAAGCGATTGAATGGCGTCGACGGTCGACATGGACGGAGAAGGAAGGAAGGAAGGAAGGAAGCAGAGGACGGCGAAGGTCCGATTGGATTCTCTCGATTAATGAATTGTACGGAGGCGAACGAAGCTGATGAACGGGGCGTTGACCGAGCTTGTAGCTTTGCATGTTTGACCTGTACATTCATTCGAATCACACGTGTCGCATCTACAGCGATCATGCGATTTCCAATATATTACTACAAATATTTTCGAAATTTACAAAATCAATTTTATTTAGAAAAATGGATAATTCATGATAATTTTAATATTTGGAATATCCATCCCTTTTTCTGGGATTTATCGGAGCATATTCCACTCCGGTTCGATCCCTCCCGGTCAACTCGCTCGCTTCTTCCGGACTAGTGTTCCACAGCGACGGAACCTTAATTCCTCGCTAAGCCAGATCTCTTATTATCACCTGGCGGTGACGGCACCCGCTCTTATCGTTTTCTCCCCTCTGAAATCTGAGTTCGATCGGCGCCGTGATCGATTGGGGAAATCGTCTCTCCGGATCGGCGCCGATGGACGTGTGGACTCTCAACCTGAAGGGCGCGGGCGGGATTCCTTTTCTCGGGGCGGTGAGGAAGTGCGAGAGGGGAGGGCGGCTGGTGGCTGTGCGACGAGCTGGCGGAGGGATCGACGTTGGGGTTCTGGTGCGAAGACGGAGGTGGAATTCGTCGGCGCCTACGTATCGGTCGCTCGTGGTGACGGCGAACGGGTAAGAAGAGGAGCAACCGCGGCGGACACTCTTCTTCTGGTAAAGGCCTCCACTTTGTTGTTGATTTAACATGTTGATTGGAGAATAGAAGGTATTTCATCAGGATCTGATAGGAAAACCCATGTAATAAGTTACTTCTGCATGTAACTTTTGGCTTTAGTTAGAAATATTTTGAATTCTCCATAACACATAGACGGAGATGATCGATGGTGTATGGCAATCCTGGTTGTAGAATATATACGTTCCTTTACTTCTACCCATCAAGCTAAAACTTATCTTTTCAGGTTCTAGATTCATAAAAAAGTGATCATTGGTACCGAGATCGAATAATTTGTGAAGCAAAGGGCAAAGAAAGTATTTTTGTAGAATACTGACAACGTAGGGTGTAGTAATACATAGAGTCAGATAATTTGATCTTGGCTGTGGTGGAAGAATTAGATAGTAAGCTAACCCATGAGATATCACCGCATCGAGCTGATAAATCTGTGGTGGAAGAATAAGATGTAAGAACGAGAATGATTAGGAAAATAGGAAAATTAGGTGCATATACGGTGACACCAAAGCAATTGTTCATAGCTTTCTTTTTTAGCATGGTTGTTTTTATGTTTCATTTCTCTTTTTCCTAGCGGCATTGTCAATTGGTGGGCTCGATACCATTTTATAGACTTTCAATGTACTTTGATGAGGTAAGAAACAACTTACTTGCTCCAAATTGCTATGCAGATCCATTAATATGTCATCATCTTTGGTCGATGTTTTTACCGTTTCTGACTTGAGCCTTTTGGTTAGCAGGGGAAAATGATCCTTCAATTCCTGAAGAAGATGGTCTTGATGTAACTACTCCACAATACGATGACAAATCAAAAACCAATGATTACTCCAGGAAGCCCCATTTTACATTGTCTAATTGGCGAGATGTCAGAGCAAATCTTGTTGCCAAAGAGCAGGTTAGTTGAAAAGAATCATGGCATTACCCTAAGGAATCTGGTGCTATGTTCTTGTTCTTAAGTGCAATCCATGCTATTTTACGTTATAATAACATTTCATATTTTGAGGAGTCTATGTGACTTCCACATAACTGGTCATTCCTGGATTTGAGTGCAACAACTAGGATCCTGTGGTTTCTTTTTTGAATTAATATTTTCTTATGAATTTCAACCATAGTTGTCTAAGACAGTAGAATCATAACTGCAAGTCCTTGTTGTTGATCAATACTTGTGAATGTTTTTGGTGGCTAAATGTTTATTCTGAAATAGCACTTAATTTTTTTACATTTCAATCCTAGATAACCAATATTTATGATTGAATATAACCATATTTCATCATTATTATTGCTTGATTTACAAATTTGGATTGTGGATACTATCATTCTTGTTACTTAGCCTGCATGCATCGCTTGTTTTATTATAGAATCAGTTAGAAAATGATACGAGAAACAAAGCCCAGTGAACTTTTGCCAAATTAAAACTAGTAAAATTTCTATTTTCTATAATGGAATCCCTCTTTCACAATAGAATCTTGATTTAAGGTTATTTAAGATCTGAAAACACACTTTTTTTTTACATTGATGCAGAGGTCAAGAATGCTAAGTTATTTGAAAAGACAAATTAAAATGGAACTTATCCAGGCAGGTTGTCTGAATGGTTACCAATGCTAGGTTAGTTAGGACTAGTTTATGTTTAATCTTTTTGGATATTTGGATAAACTTTGGTTCGTAGAACATCAACCTTTGGCTCATCTCGCTTTGTCAACTTTTGTCTGATAATTAAATGTGAAAAAGAAAACTCTAGTCGGGTTATTTATTATGTACAGAAACTAATTTCCATTTAGCTATAAGATTTTGATACTTGAGTTTAGTTGGAAAGCTTCATTTGATTGCTTTGCATGTTCTGTTTATTATCATTACTCTAACACCGGCCACTGTTAGTTGTTAGGGATTTTTTCTTGTCTTATGCCTGCCTTTGATAAATTTGTGTAGCTAGCCGGGCAAAATGGTGTCAGTTTCAGCTATATTAGCCAAAAATTGAATTGAGCAGTTACTCTTTTGTTTAATTGTTTAGGAGCATCTACTTGATACTGATGGCCAGGGTATCACCTCAAATGAGCAACCCCAAATGCTTTGCCCCAAGTGGGCACATCCCATCCCAATGCTGGAGAGTGGATGTGTGTTACTTGCTACTGAAAAGCTCGATGGAGTCCCAATGTTCGAGAGGACTGTGATCCTTCTTCTCAGTTTGGGATCTAGAGACCCAAGAGATCGTCCTTTTGGAGTCATCCTGAATCGTCCACTCCGTCGAAAAATCAAGCATATGAATCCATCAAACCCTCATCTTGCAACCATATTTTCTGACTGCTCTGTTCACTGTGGTGGACCAGTTGAGGCAAACATGTTCTTACTGAAGTCGAGCGACGGCTTACTGCTGCCAGGTTTTGGGGAGGCAGTCTCAGGTGTTTACTTCGGTTCCAGAAACAACTTAGATGCTGCTGCAGCGCTTGTCAAGACAGGAGCATTCATGCCCCGAGATTTCGTTTTCTTTGAAGGTTATTCGGGCTGGGAATTCGATCAGTTGCTTGACGAACTCGAGTCCGGATATTGGGTTGTCGCTTCCTGCAGCTCACATCTAGTTCATCAAGTTTATGGAACATCGTCGTCAAACTTATGGGAGGAGATTTTGCAGCTGATGGGCGGGCAATATTCTGAGTTGAGCAGGAAGCCCAAACAAGATGATCCTTGAAGGTTGATTGAGGTGTCGAAGTGAGGCTACAATTAGCTTTTTGTACAGAATTTGCCTAAGGCTGCCTTTTAAAATCGAAAAATTGGCTGTTGCATGTTATTCTAATAACAAAAGTACTTTTTATGGAATAATACCAAAAGTTCTTGGTAGTTCTTCCTCTGGAAGAGTGGTGTTTTGCCTTCTCATTACTCATGATTTCGATTTCATCCTAAAGGGCAAAAAAAGGATTGCATAATTGCCATCTTGCTCTTGTTGATTGGACCTTTTATTCTGAGAAGGTTGCTGGTTGTATATCTAACTTGCTGTTTTGTTACATATTTGGCTAAAAGTTACAGAAATAGAGAGTTTCATCTTTTCTAGATCTCTCAAGGGGCATCTGGGAAACATGGGAATAGTTACAAATAAATTATATGTATCAATATCTCACCACTATGCTGTGGATTTTGCCTTCATTGTTTTTCTCAAGCATACATTCTTCTAAAGTTTCATATCCATTCCTCTTGATTTTTTTTTGTTGTTTGAACTCTTTCCACAAGAAAACCATAGAATAAACATAAACAATACAAATACATGTCAAATAGAAAATCTGATCATGCTGCATGTTTTTGGTTCTTTTTGTAAGGCATTTATAGAGAGGGGCCAATCTTTGCCATAAACAGTTCCTGTGTTATATATACAATTTGTCATTGAGTGGATTTCACCTACACATTGGGCATCCAGAATCAAACCAATGCTAAAGCACAGTTTTTTTGAGGTAACAAACAACTCCCAACTCGAATCGCATGCTTTGCAACTCACAGTTCTTGAATCCTCGTAGCGAACTGGATGAGTTGAATGTATCTTTTATGTAGATCCCGGGAAAGCGATGTGCTTCGCCGTAGGTTGTTTCATCTCAAGAATCACATAGTTGTATTCTATTTGTGTACGTTTGATGCGTTTAATGATCCGACCTGCCATTTCTGCTAGCATAAAGCAAGGCCTCAAACTGAGCCCTCTCGCCGTACTTTCGGGGTTTGGTTCTGTTGTGGCGGGCTCTGCGTACAGCCTGCTGGATTTGTCGCTCGTGCTCTTTAAGAATTTCATCGATGTTTCCTCTCGGAGGCATCAGAGGTCCAGAGTAATGGATTCGGTTCTTCCGAGGGGCATGACCCTGAACAACATGCAAAGACATAAATAAGAGAGCTATAACCATGTCATATACAAGATTAAGCTGCTGATCCTTCCATCTGAGGATGTGGATGAAATGCATAAACATAGATCCTATGACAATATCACAAGAGTTCAAAATTTGATCTACAAACATGTAATCTTCTCTATGCTTTCTTAAAGATTTCATTGGAAATTCCTAATATTAACTCTTCCCTTTAAGATAAGAGAATGGATCTCCAATAAGAATCCAAAGACCCCATTTACTATAGGAAAGTTGTTAGTTTGAGAAGAAGAAGAAGAAGAAAAGGTTAGAAATCTTAAACTACATATTTGTTATTCTTCCTTTTTCTTCCACCTTTCCCCTTCTCAATCCATTCTCCTCTTCACCTTAACACATACTGCCACGAGCTCAGTAATCGCCTGTCGGCACTGTTACAACAAGTATCAAGAATGGAAAAGTGGAGAAGAGTGTGGGGGTAAATGGGTTATCTCAAATCATTTGAGTATCTCCATTTTATTCCCACCCCAAGAAGCTCAGTTGGGGGAAAAAAAAGAAGAAATATTTTGATTTTTATACTTTTCTTCACACTATTTTCCCTTGAATTCACCAATATATTTCTAGAACCTTTCCTAAATCTTTCCAATTTCCTATCATTCCTAAAACCTCTCCAGATAAGCAATGCCTAATGATAAAGATTCGAAAACTAATTACAAAAGCATGCATGTATATCTAAAGATGTTTCAATAAAATATAGTATTTGGCCAAATCCTCAGTCGGATGAGCACTTACAGTTGTTTGCTCCTCTTCTCCAGTTTTGTCATCCTTCTTGCGAGATGATGAAGGGGCATCCAGCAAGTGGTGAGTCCACTCTGGCTTCTCAGACGAATCGGTTTCAGGTTGACTGTATTTGGAGGCTGGATGATTCTCTGGCAAATGTGTGTGCCTAGCGCTCTGTCTACGGTCTAACTTCGCTGTATGGCTTCTTGCAACCAATAGACCTGTGGTGAGAGCAGTCCCCCCTCCCTGGGAAACGTATGATGCATGTGTTTTTATTTCTTGGCCAGCGGGCAGCTCGGTTGTAGACAAACGACCAGAGTGCATCAAAGGACCTCCATGAGGGAAACCATTCTGAGCTGTTCCTCTCGGATGATCTATTCGGAAACCTGACAGCACATCTTCTTTTGGTTTGTACTTGTCACTGCTTGTTCTAAGACTTCCATGCAATTTCTGTAACTGCAACAGGAAGCAACATCTTATTTATGGATTTCCATTTCAGGCTATTATTTCAATGTAAATTCAAACAAACTGAAGATCTGCAAAAAACAAAATATTAATCGATATACCTGTGACTCAATGTTGCCATCACGAGAAGGCATTTCTTTCCGACTTCCATGCTCTTTGATGGCTGCTTCTCTCTGCCTGCTAAAAAGGTCGCTCTGTTAGTTATCTGATATATTTCAAGGAACGGTGGAGATCTTAAACCAGAGACATTTTTATTCCGAGTGGCTTCCGACTTTAGGTTAATCATATATTTCTATTAGCTTGACAACACATAATAATAGAGTAGGACTTTTGCTTAGTACACTAAGTGTATAGTAAGTCACCTTCTAGCTTCCTCATTTCGAAGTTTAGCATCATATTCCTTACTTGGAGGATACTTCGGCAAACTTGAAGGGTCACAAGCAAAAGGCTTTGTGGTGAAGAACTGATAAGAAGTAACAATCAAATATTGGAAAAGGAATAAATGGAACAAATATGACATCGTATTGGAAAATTTAAAGAGGAGAATGCAAAAAAATATTTACTTTTGGAACTGAAAGGGAATATGCATAAACAAGTCTAATGCAACATATCCAATGTGCAACATAATTACATATAGGAAGTTTTTCATGTTTTCCTTTCACAGATGCATTCATGCAGAACAAATTCAAACAATGATAGATGGCAGTTTGTAGTAAGGCCTCTTGAAAACTGAACTGGCGAATTGAAAAATAAATTTAGTATGAACCAGCGAATAAGTGATCAGCACAAGCAATTTGGTAAACCAACAAAATGATCAATGACACACCAAATTATTTATATAGCTGATTGAAAAAAAAAAATCAAGAAGGTTTTTGATGCTGGTCTATTACAAAGGATTTTATGTATGAAGCTAAATCAATATTAAGTGCTGCCACTGTAAAAGTTTTCAAGGTTATATAGAAATTTTAACTTGCCTACATGTTGAAGCAGTAAATGCAAAAAGTACAAGAAAGAACATTACAGCAGAAGGAAGAATAATCTACGGAGAAGGAATTAGGTGAACTAAGGGAAAGGTAAAAAAAGTTACATCGCTCTTAAGGGCAGAAATTGCTGTTCCACGAAATCTTGGATCTATTGAAAGTAGACAATCAAGAAGAGCTAAAGCTGGAGGAGGAAAATCCTTAAATGTCTCCTTAATGCAGCGTGGATAGGGTTGTTGGGGTTTAAATGATGTAGCATGGGGCAACTTTGATGTTCTCCAAAATTCCTCCGCAGGTGAGCCACATAACTTGAATATCTTATGCAATTGTTCCACCTAAAAGACAGGAGATATTAAACAGTTAGATTTTCATGCAAATACAAGTTGTATATAGCAAAAGAAACATAGGCAAGTAGAACTTGGATTAAAACTAGCTCTGCAGTAGTCATTGTGAAGTGCTTGTAGCGAGTGTACTAAGAAGCTTTTATGCACATTGCATATATTTCTTTTACTAATTGAGAGGGTGCAATAAATAGCATAAGTTTCTGGATGTTATGTTATGTGGATGAGAATGCAAATTGAATGAAGTCTAATTCAGTTCCTGTGCAAGGATTTGGGGCTCAATAGTATTAGTCTAAGACACAGAATATCAAAACTTCTCATTGTCAGTTCCATTGTAGAAACTGACACTTTCCCTACAGAACATAATTTTCTTTTTTTAATATTTTTGCAGAGAACCAATTGAAGGTGAGTTCCCAACCATCAATTCAGCATCCACGATATGTGAAAACTTATTATATTTGATTTAATAATGTAATGATACATAACATATCATGTATGAGTTTCCCTTTTCAACTTTTTATGTATGACATTCTTTTACTCAGATTTAGCCAGAGGATCCAAATAAAAATGTAATCAGTAGAGATTTCAGAAATTAGCTCCAATTTGTAAAAGGTAAAAAAAAAAATTATATCAGTTCGAGGACTATAAAAGTTTTTGAAAGTTAATTCAAGCCATTTCAAATGCTAACTGAAAATAACATCAAAAAGCTTTCAATTAACAAAGAAAGTCAGCAAACAATTTCGTACATAGAAGACCTATGGAGTTGGCCTTATTTATGAACTGTTCTTTCTCGTCGACAAGTTTACCTCTTCTTAGAATAGGCAGCTTGGTTTCTTCTGTTTCCAGTTAAACTTAAACAGTATTGTTTATCTATTCAATTTAGGTTAGTCCTTCCTCATACATCTTGCTTTTCTATGAGTGTTATCTGCTTAATCATGTAGTTCTGTGCTGAATGTCAATCTAGAAGATAACATTTGAACAAAACTAGACAAGTTTAAACAAAAACTATTTAGATATGATAATTCCAATTCTTTAACACACCAAGCTGTTTGCTCTAGAGGCTTCAAGTTGAACCTATAAATTTATAGGTGTGCAAAGACAAATTATACCTCTGTTCTTCCTGGCATAATAGGTCTCCCAGAAAGCAATTCTGCAAGAATACAACCAGTACTCCACATATCAACAGCAACACCATATTCTGTTGCGCCCAGCAAGAGCTCAGGAGGACGATACCACAATGTTACTACTCGGCTAGTCAAGTGCTGCTTCTGGTCAGGATTATAAAATGTAGCCAGTCCAAAATCTGCTATTTTTAAGATGCCATTGTTGTCGATCAAAAGATTTGAACCTTTGATGTCACGATGCAACACACCATGATTATGGCAATGTTCGAGACCACAAAGTAGCTGCTGCATATAGCACTTGGCCTGGACGTAATGATCCACAATGAGTATACCGAAGGGGAAAAGGCATGGAATCAGTAAAATAATATGATAAAAAAAGCATTTGTGTCATGGCAAACACCTGGGGTTCAGTAAACTTGATGCCAGGCGTCCCTAGAAGTCCTGCAAGATCATGCTCCATATATTCAAAAACAAGATACAGACTAGAAGATATTTTCGAGGTAATTAAAGCTTCAAGCTTCACGACATTTGGGTGATCAAGTTTACGTAAAATGTGTATTTCCCTTGCCATGAACCGTACACTTTCTGGATCCATATTAGCAAAACGGACTTTTTTAAGTGCAACAGTTTTGCCAGTTTCAAGATCACGAGCTTTGTACACGGTGCTGTAAGTCCCTTGCCCAATCTGCAGGAATGATAAAGATTATCAGCAGAAAAGTATAAGTTTCAGCCATCACATGTTTTACAATGAACTCAACAGCACACGTGAAAGTACATATTTAGCCAAACAATAATTTCAACAAAGAAACTGAAGAAGGCAAAATTTCACCAGCGAGTAGCATCCAGGAACATCTAAAATAAACCCATTGCTTATAAAGACAGTAACATCATCAGTATGATTGGTCGCTCAAATAACACAAATTAGTTGTGGAAGGGAAGTTCTCTAAATGACAAAATTCAGTCCTACCTTTCATGCTTCCAACAAGATAGTGAAGAGGAAACAAGAGAAAAGTGACAGCAACTAATAGAAACTAAGCAAATATACAAACAAAAGATTCACCATATACAGCATGGAAAAGACAGATAAGTAGCTCTATATGTAATCATGTGAAAGAGAAGAAAATGATTTTACTGAGGCCATTACCAACCTTGTTTAACTTCTCAAAGGAATCTGCCCTTCGAGGAAGCCAGCCTTTCACTGCATCACCAGCAACTGCTATGAGCCAGGAAGGCCAACCAGCTGCAGCATGCTCAAACTTGAACCCATTTGATACATGAGAGATCACTGTTTTGTATTCATCCACTCTCTTAGAACCGGCGACTGCTGAAGATGGCTCTGCCATACTCGCCTGAGCATCAAGTGCAGCCTGTCTTTGCAGCCCAACCCCCTTAGAAGTGCTAACCGCTGGGGATACCTTTCTTTCTCCATCATCCACTGAGGGGTTTGGGACTTTTCCATTCTTCTCGACAACAGGCAACACCTTCCTCTCTCCGGTGCCAACCAAGGGGGCAGGAGAAATGGCTACATTCTCTTGCGACATTGATATAAGCCGTGCAGTGCTCCCATCAGTGGCAACAGTAGCATCAACATCTATCACTTCGACTTCATCCCTCCTTGAAGAAGAAACCAACCTATTCAAAGAGTCCTCAGTTGTTGAAGAAAGCAATCTACTCAGGGTCCTTCTTGAAGCCTTAGGCCTCTGAAACTCAGGGACATCATCTCCCTTGAATCCTTTTGATGAAACGCAGCCCATAAGAAATTTCCTAATCCTCCGCGTTACAATCGAGCAATCGTAATTACTGATGCACCTAGATCAAGAAAAGAATCGCTTTTTGCACTGAAGGGAGCCAAAAAACATTCTGAAACCTTGAACGAACCGCGAGCTCATTATAGTCTGAAGCCAACGATGCCCGAAGAAACAATCACGATATCTCCAGAACAGCCTATCACATGTCTCAAGAGCAAAATCCAAAATGCAAGCCACCACTTTAAACAAAAAGAACAGCTAGTCAGACACCGAATCTAGCAAAAAAACCACCTTTTTGGCAAATGGGCAATCATCGAAGTCTCGATTTCTCTCCGTCGGGCAATTGCAAGTCTGCAAACCGCAAACTAAAAGAGTAGAAGAAGTTCACAACGAAGATCGCCGGAATCCGATAATGATCCTACGAAGGCGGCGCAAATCTGAGACTTTTACCCGAAATTTCGCATCGCGGCCTCTGATTCTCCCACCTCAGATATTTTCCACGCCATGATTCTTTCGGATGACGAGGACACAAAATCACAAATGAGAAAATGCGAAAAGGACCGAAAAAAACTACCGGTATTTTCCCTCTTCAAAAGGTAACAAGGTAAAATGGGTATAAAGGCAAAAGGAGTGATTTTTTTGAGGATCCAATGGAGAAAAAAAAAAGAACCAGGAGAGATCTCGCCAACAAAAGACACGGAGAGATTTACAGAATGGAATCAAGGAAACAGCAGAGGAACGAGATGGATCATAAAAGACGCACTTTTAGGGCATAAATTACTCCGACCGATGCGCAAGCGATAGGACCAGAAGCAGGAGCACGGCGAGGAAGAAAGAAGACAGCCGCAACACGAGGGCGAGCGGACGGCGGAGATCGATCGCGGCGGTCGCTTCAACTCATCGTCGCGCCTGGGAGACGCAGATGGAGGCGGAAGGGATCAGCTGTACGGTGCGATGCAATCCACACCGCATCCCTTGGTTACTGCCAAATCCCACTACTTCCATAAAGGAAAATAAATTACTTGTGACGTTTTTTTTTTAAAAAAAAATGGTTGATCATTTTTGGGGGGACTAAATCATGATTTTTTTTTAAAAATATTCATCCGTTTATACACACCGAATTAAATTCAGAAATTTAATTTGTACACAGAAAATTCATTTTTTGTAGAAAATTCATTTTTTTAATGTATACTATTCTATTTCAATTTTAAAATTCACATATCTTTCCTTCTTTTAATAATAAAATTCAATCCGTTATGTTTGTTCAAAAAAATATCGATCTAATTTATTTGATTTATTCAATTCCATCTTGAACTAATTGTTTTTGTAAACAGTAAAAAAATAAATAAAAGGGAGTTCTATACTTTCGATATTTTCAAATGATAATAAAGTGTGTTATTTTATTTTATTTTTTACCTTTAAAAATGGTTACCCTTCTTAAATGCAATATTTAATGTTAATATTTTTTTCACACATCAGATGCTATTGTAATTTTACTATTTAATATGAAAAATAGCAAAAGAAAGACAAAAAAAAAATGCTATTGCGATTATTTGAAAAATTAAACTTCTTTTTTCTTCAAAAAAAAAAGAAGAATAATCACAACCAGATATTGGCTATACAATAAAAGTAATATTTTTAAAAGAAAATAAAAGTAAAACAAATTACTTTATAAAATCTTAGAAACACAAATAGATTCGAAACACCATAATACCTTAAAAAAATTACACTAATATATTTTAATAAATATCCCTTCATTAAGTAATTATTTAATCCAAATATACTTTTCCAATAAATATCCCTTTAAGAATTTTTTCCCCTTAATAAGTTAATTACCGAGTTTATAATTTTTTTCATAATCATTCATTTTCTAATATAGGAGAAATTTTAATATATGAGAAATTTTAACACATGTGGATGTGGTAGAGTCGAGAGCATCCGAACCCGTTAAGTTTGACAATCCGAAACCCTACAAACGCGCAGGCCGGCCCGGCGTGGCAGTTTAAATCTTCACCCTCCGCTCCGATGTTTCTAGGAGTTTCACCTCGACGAATGAGGAGGAACCAGATCGCGTGCGGTGCGGTGGTCGCCTGAAAGCCTAGGGCTTCGTCGCTCCTCTACCTCGTCGCCGTCGGCGTCTCTCTCTCTCTCTCTGTCCCGAAGCTGTGTGACCGGCTGCGGAAACCCTAGGCTCTCCGACTGTCCAGTGGTTTCTAGATAGGATGATCCTCCGGACCCCAGTCCCGAAGAAGAGAAAGCCTGAATCGGTCGTAGAAAACCTTCATAGCCCCGTATCTGACCGTCGCCTTGTGCTCTACGAGGAACCTGGGCCAGTAATCGCCGTCGAACCCTCCGATGAGATGGTCTGCACCTACCACTGCCGCCAGATGGTGAGTTCTCTTGTCATCTTTTTTTGCACCCTGGATTAGGTTTCCTGTCATCTTTCAGTCCA
The DNA here is from genome assembly GCF_044706935.1 of Curcuma longa. Lineage (NCBI taxonomy): Eukaryota > Viridiplantae > Streptophyta > Magnoliopsida > Zingiberales > Zingiberaceae > Curcuma > Curcuma longa. Next base: position 9,431,859 of record NC_133871.1, read on the forward strand.
ACCGGATCTAGAAGTTCTGGAATAGGTCAGCAGAACTATTTTTGCTTTTTTTTTTGTTAGGATGGAAAGCAATGTAGCTGGAATAGATCAGCAGATATTCTTAACTATATATGATCTTGGATTAATGGCCTTAGTTAAAATTCATACCAGTTCTGTTTCTGGTACTGAAATGCTGTGGTTGCATGGACATTGATTTATGTTCTTTTAACTAACAGGTTAAGTCGGAGTTCATGGTTGCTTTGAATAATGCCGAGAAGCAAGTAGCTGAGTATCAAGCCAAATTGGAGTTGCTGAACAACGACTTGACTCAAAGTGGTACTGTCCCCACACATATTCTGATATTTTTGCTTCTTTGATTCTACATTGGACGACAAATGTTATTTTACCTGAACATAGATATTTGCTAGTGCCCTTTGTAGGGTAATTGAATAGGCCTGTACTGCATGCTAAGATATCTTTAAGTCGATTTCTATCTGCTTTTGGTATCTGCAAGTCATGTCCAGTTGTTGCGCGTGTTTATGTAATAAATAGAAATACATCACAGTGCACAACTCCATTTTATCAGCTGATGTATAATTCTTCCTATCATTGCTCTGGTATACATCTCCTGAAAAATAGTGACTTCATACTTGTTACAGAAGATGAGAGGACCAAATTCCGAGATAGTGTTTTATCATTGGAGCAAAAACTTGAGGCAACAAAGGGGCGTGAACAAGCTTTGCAGGAGAGATTGTTAAAAGAAGTGGATGAATTCATGGAACGATATAAGGAACAAGTAAAACGATGCAGTGAACTTGAGGTATGTTGCTAGACTACTGCAATATCACTCTTACCCTTTAGCACGAGCCTAATTTATTTGTTGTCTTTGAGGTTCATATTACATTCAATTTTAGCCTCCTCAACATCTGTGTTTTACAATTATCATCATTATGATTATCTATATTGTTGGTCATTGGTAAGTATAGAGAAAAGAAGGAAAATTTGCATATGCTTTTATGGACTTAGATAAAAATTATGATAGAATTCCTAGAAAATTATCATGGTGAGACTTAGAGAAGAAAGAATTATTTAGTAACTAGTATTAAAATGATTTAATGTAGTTGCTATGTTAAAGCTAATGGCAGCATGAATTTTAATTTTCTAAAGGGATCTCATTACATGAGAGGAATTGGTAGGGGAAGATAGAGGTGTACAATGAGCCTGGCCATGGGTGGCCTAGCTCGCCATGACATGGCTTGGGTTGTGCACAACCAAGTTGATGTTGACTTGGGTTGTGTTGTGCTTGTCCCCAAAACACTCAAATGGGTTTGGGACGGGTGTCAGGGTTGCATCTAGTGGGCTAAGCTGGGCTTGAATTGGGTCGTGGTCGACACGATACAGGACTGAGCCAAATTAAGCCTCATACATTTTTTATAAAAATATTAACATTATTATAAATATTAAATATTTAAAATACTATTTAATAATTTTTAAATAATATTATTTAATTTAAAACTTTGTATTATGTTATTATACTTTTATAAAATAAAAATATTAATTTTAATGTCAAGATATTAATTTATCAAAATTTTAAAAAAAATTATGATTTTTAATTATAGATTATTATTATTAATTTTTATAATTATCAAGCTTATGGACTCAAGTTGACACATGCATAGTTCACTTGGGTCTAGGCTCATGTCAGGTGGGTGCTTTTTTTGAGTCATGTTTGGCCCAGACACGACATGAGAAAAAATTGGGCTGAATGGGCCTGTGCCATGCCTGGTCTAGGCATGAAAACCATTGACACTAGTGGGGGAGGAAGGAAGACCATCATTTACTATTGTGGAAACTTGGCGGAGACAAATGTTTTTTTTCCACCAATTTTTTTCCCTCAAAATTTGTCCACCAAAAATCAGGTTGACAAATCATTGTAGCAGCAAGAGCGGTGAAAAATTACTTATATACCTATTGTGGTCTTCATGCTCCAGAAGCTCAGCAGTAACAAATCATAGTAAATTTTATAATTTCAGAATAAAAAAATCCCAATATTCGAGATTGTAATTTAGAAACTATTGATTAAATTCTGTTTTGAAGGAGAAAGATGATAGACTAGTTCTTTTGTATCATGGAGTGTGTTCATAGATTTTGTTCTCATTTCTCCTTTTTTGATTTTCTCTTATTGCCTTTTTACATCATGTAGCTCATTACATCTTTATGGAATCTCCTACTGAAATCAAAATTCTTCCTCCTTGCTCTCCTCTACATCTAAAGTTCTGTTGTATAACAAAAGTCCTTCTTATCATTTATTTCATTATTTTCTCCACTTGTATAGGTATTATCATTTAGAAATTGAATGATGATGTTGGCTTTCAGGTGCAACTCAGTAAAGAAGTTGATTCTCGTAAGAAAGCTGAATTATCATTTACATCAGCAAAAGAGAGAGTAACAGATTTAGAAGGGAGGCTTCAGAGATTATCTGACAGTGCTGAGAGGGAGAAAAATACTCTCAAGGAAGAACTTCAACATCTGCAAGATGACTCTAAGCTCTCTGCCCGTAAAATGACTGCTGATGTGTGTTTTATGCTGTGCTTTGTATACCAACTTCCCCCAAGATGATCTGATTTTGTTTTGTTTTTCTTTCAGCTTGAGCGCATGACTCTTAGATCAGAATGTTCAGAAAGAGAATCAGAATTGCTAAAGAAGCAGTTGAATGATTTGAGGAAACAGCTAGATGAGGTAACCACTGTTTTTACAGTACTTTCATGTGATTACCACTGATTACTGTTTGTTATGTGCTGTCATTTAACTGATTTTTTGGTTCTCGTTTCTGTCAATTGTGAACCCATATTTGGCAACTTTATTCCAACAAATTGAAAGCAGATATTTGACATAGCTTTTGTCTATAATTGTGTTTGAGATTTTTTCTTAGTTGTCTTATCCATATAAAATAGTTTTAATTTGATCTTTTTAATTAACAATTTCACACATAGATATGATTTTGACTTTTTTGTCAGTGTCTTTGTGAGAAGAATGCTCTGGAGCAAAAGCTTGCAACATATCCCATTCCATCACAGGAAAGTACTTCCTCAGGAGATAAGAATTTGGTCAGATATTTACAAGAGCAGATCCGAGGCTATGTGAGTTATAGATACACATTCACTGTGATATAAGCTAATGAAGCTTAAAATTTTGTCGCTTTAATCAGTTTCCCTGCATTATATCTAGCATTTGCAGATGTTCTGTTGGTTTATGTTTAATTTCTTGTATTTTCCCCCTTTTTGCCCTTTTCCTTGCAGAGGTTCTGTTGCTTTCATGAGCATTTCATAAACATCAATACTTACCATTCATCTATTAGCATCTACTTATTGTAATTTTGGATTATTTGTCTGTTTGTATTGCTTGATTCGTCAATATTTTCCCCTTTAAGATGTCACCTAGTTCCAAGTGCCTTGGTTTACTATATTTGAGTACTCATTTTCTTCAAATTGCTTTTCCTTTTATATTTTCTTAATATATACCTTTGCAAATGTAACTTCAGTTTTGTTGTGAAACAATAATACTTTATCCCTCTTTTGTCAGGAGGCAGAGGTACAAGAAGCTAGGAAATTTAAAGCATTTCACACTAATAGTGAGTTATTGAAGGAAAAGCTAATAGAGGAAAAAGGGCGAAGGGAAAAAGTGGAAGCTGAGTTATCCAAATTGCAGGATGTGCAACTTTCTGCTCAAAAGCTGGAGCTTGAGCTTGTTTCTTGGAAATCCTTGCTTGAAGAGCTGCCGGATGTCTCATCTCTCAATGATATACCCAAAAGATTTGCAGCACTGCAAAAGTATGTACTGATCCTTCAAGATAATCTCAAGTTCATCACATTGTGGGGACTAAATAGTGGTTTCAGTTTCTTTATGAAACTCTTGTCCATCCTCATTAATTTGGTTTCATTGTGTTGTCTGTTTCTTACATATTGGTGAATTCAAGTGGTTGCTTGTTGACTTGTCTGCCATTATGTTTGATTACGATCTTTACATTCTTTAGGGAAGCAATTCAAAATATGATGGAGGTTAGTGAGGTAAAAGCACAGTTAAAACAGTTAGAGGTTGCTCTAGAGTTGGGAGAGAATAAAAGACAACACTATGAAAAGGAGTCTGGCTTGGAAAAACAAAGAGCTAATAATGCTGTTTTGGAGGCTAAAAGGCTACAGATGATGGTATTCTACCTATGTTTACCTCAAGGCTTAGTTTTCCTTACTGTAATTTGTTTTTTTATTTTGCAATTTACTTATTTTGCTCTAAAACACCTATTTGATTGCTTCTTTTGGTAGTGGTCATAGTGGATTTGTATTTTAATTTCTAAACTGTGGGTTATTATCGTGCTTGGGTTAGGTACATTGGTATTGTTAATTTTAGTTTGTGTTCAAGATTCCTTAGACTATGTTGTGGGGGAACTTATATAGCCTATTTTCTTATAACTTATCTTTCTTGAAAGACTTCAAACTTGACCTCAGGGATGTGTAGGATTGCAGAGTAACTAGGCTCCAATTTCTTTCCATCATTGGCAAATCAAGTCCAATAACTTTTCTCTCCAGTTTGCTGGTCAGAAACTGGTTGTCCAAAATTTCTTTACATTTGTTGCAAATCGAGGTCAATAAGCTGTGAGGTCAATAAGCTGTCTTCAGTTGTTTGCTGGTGAGAAATTGATCATCCATTATACTATTGTAGAAAAAGAATTGGCTCCATTGACATACATTCTGCTTCATTATTTACCTTCAACATCTTTGTTTGATTGAATCCCCACTTTTATCTTTTATTCAAAGCTTCTTCTGTCATATTTACCTTGCTTTCTGTTATACATAGCTTTTGGATGGTCAATTATGCTTCCTCCTTCGAGTTCAATAAATGTTAAGTTACAGATGAAGTGGACCAGTATCGTGCTTTCTCCATATGTTGGTCATAGGTATAAGTTATCAAAAGTAAGTTAAAGACTCTTTATGGGGCTTGCTGGTTTTGAATTTTTGCATATTATGCTGATCAGCTAAATTACCCAAGAAACTCTTGTACCACTTTTATTCACTTCCTACCATGCACGTAAAACGTTGTTCTGGAATAATCACATTAGCTTTGTTTATTGGCTTTAAGTTTCATCTGGTTCTGATTTCAAACTTGGGATCCAGCCAATCTAATACTTGTAACAACAAGTCAGACTCAGTCTACATGTGCTGCCTGCAAGGTATATCTATCTACAGACTTCAGAATGCGTTTTGCTAGAAAGGAGCACACATCAATGGATAAATAGGTGCAGCCTTCATACCAAGCTAGGCAGTTGAACCAGAATTTTGTTTTCAAATAGTTCACATGCCTGTATGTGAAGTTACATTCTTGTGAAACCCTATTTTTAGGTATCTAAGTGTTAATTTACTTCTTTGCTGCTCTCATGGGTAAAGTTGTATCATATTCTTTTCGTTTTCTTTGGTATTCAACATTGGCTCTTAGTTTCCATCTTTTTGTGTGTGTGCGTGTGTGTGTGTGTGCACGTGCGCGTATTCTCTCTCTCTCTCTCCTGTATTTTTCCCTTGAAGAAAAAGAGTTTCATAATTTTAGGAGTTTTATGATCATTTTTATTAACAGCTCTCTTCTGTTACGGAAGAAAGAGATAGGCTGAAGAAGGAAGCTACTATGCTTAGTAAACTGAAAAATTCAAATGAAAGTGGACTACCAAATGAAACCTTAGTCAAGGTTAGGAGTAACCTTGTTGTTCCCAATGCTATTTTGCGCACTTTCTTTCTTCCTTGCTAAGTGAACTGAATCTTGTAACCTTCACATATTTCTTTATTTGAGATACTAGGATTTGGAATCATCTCTTGCTGATCGAGAAAACACAATCAAAGAACTGCAGAATAATTTGCACGAACAACAAGGAGTTGTTAATCATCTACATGACGAACTCAAGATATTGAGTGAACAGCTAAGTAGTGAGGCAAGAAGAGTAAAATCCTTGGAGCGAGAGGGTGATCGCTTACGTGCTGAGATCTCTCTTCTGGAATCAAAGGTAAGAAGTACCTTTTTTTCTTTCTTTTCCAGAGAGAGGTGGTACCTTTGGCCTTACTTTTTTTTTTGTATTAGCCATTACTCTTTGAGTATCTCAATTTTCAAATTTGGAATGTTATTGAGCCTGTGAAAGCTATATTGTTGCCATAGTATGAAGTGAACTTCATTTGTAACACTAAGAAATAATTTTTTTCGGTTGCCCAGTAGGTATGGAAGTCCACACTGCATTTTCTATTTCTATTTCGTAGCTATTTTCACATGTTTTGGTGATAGCATTAGGATTAAATGATAATGGTAAAGTTATTTGCCCAGGTATGTAAAATTGGGCTTCATGCATTTGAACAATAAAATCATACTAATTTGAATTGTTTTCTAGGCATCTATCACTTTCAAGAATTGTTTTCTTGTTAGCAGGTTAGAAGAATACTTTATTTTGCACATCAATAGTATATGTATTAATGTTAATATAGTTTTCTAACCCTGCATTTGCTACAATAGAACATATAATTGGCATTGCCTTTTGATTTAATTGATCTACTGTAGATATTTCGGAAGAGAAGTAATAGTTGTTCCATTCTATAATCCAAATGCACCATATCATTTCTAGTACTGACACCTCTGTAAGAAAAATTCTGTATTGTAAATCACAGTGTCTAGGAAATCCATCATCCATAATCCATAAACAAACTAAAATTCCCATGACATCAATTTCAGAGAATAATAGGAAAAGACTGGCCTCATAATAATAACTTTGCGGAGTTCTTTTTTTTTTTTTGAAGGCTAGCTGGCCCTAGTATGGTCTTTTTTTTGACTTCTAATATATGATGACTAGCAAGCACAGTGCAGATGTATTGTAGCTATAATTTTGATAAAAGATAGGTTTTCCTCTGTATCAGTTCACTGACTTGCTGATTAGGTTTATTAATCAGAATGCATTAAGCATTGAAAACTAGTATGATATGCATATTTTGACCGGCTTATCTGTTGTAAAACTAGATGAACCTGAAAGTTAGATGTACTGAATATTTGATCAACAAATAAGTTCTTGATAATGGCCAACCAATAGATATTAAAGATTAGGTACTGTCATCTAGAAGCTTTACTTGGTTTTCTGGAAGTTAGGCTTTATATTGGCAGAATATATATGGTTAAATTGCTAAGAATCTTGTTAGTTAGCATTACTGTGCACATTTATTTATTGGTTTTGTTTCATTTAATTAGTATCTAACCTTTAGCATCACGAAAGGCCTTTTTGTAGTTTTTAACCACCCTGAATCAAACTAAAAATTCTTCAGAAGCCATTTGAACTGTTTTTTATTTGGTTTGTGTAGTTTGAATCATAAAGCTATAATTATTTGTCTTAAATAGTTAACATTTACTAACTTTGAAATATAGCATTTTAAATTTGTAGATTTTTAAAATTAGCTAGAATTTTATGATAAAGAAATCTAACCAAATCATTTATATAGCAAATTTGCAAATTGAACCGAACCATTTTTTCTATCAAAACCAAACTGACCTATAAAAGTTGATTTGGCCTGATTTATTCTTGGATTTGAAAATTTTAATAATGGTTGTTAAGATATGATATCCTTCAAGGCGTTTCATAAACTCATTCTATCTGCTCCTACTTATATGCCTTGGGTTCTAATGGTTTTTTGCAACTACATATGGCGTTCCTTATGAATTATTGAATTGCTGTTGGGACTTAAGGCTTCTTGTTTTTTTGATGAATTATTTGATTATCATGCATTAAGAGTTTTGTTTAAGATATGTCTTCGAGAAAAGGATTGTAAATTTATGCATTTGTTCATGATGGCACTTCAAATAATATATTTTTGCAGCTGTTTCTTGCTTTCTAACACTATCTCTGATATCGTTTTTGCAGAAATGGAATATATCATGCTTTTGAGTTTATCTAGACAATTTGGTACTTTATAATGTCTATCTTTCATAAATTCATAGTTAGCTGTTTGCTTTTAACATAGCTGGGCCATGGGGATTATTCTGCTGCAAATACAAAGGTGCTGCGCATGGTGAATACTTTAGCTGTTGACAATGAAACCAAGCATACTATAGATTCACTGAGAGAGGAACTGAAGAAGACACAATCCAAGCTACAAGCCATTGAAGAACTAAAAGGACAGTCTGGTATAAACTTGTCACTTTAAGAAGGATTGAAGACCAGTCATTAAATGTGTTTATTTTACTTTTGGAGTGTTGGTTTTTTAATGGTATCAATGTTGTCTTCATTATTTCCTTACTTTTCATGTGTATTATGTTCTCCTTTGGTTTGAGAATACTTGGGTCTTGTTTCCTAGTGATTCCTTGACTGACTTCAATGGCAGCAAGGTTTTGTTTAGTGCTATTTATTAATTGTTCGTATAAATTTGCATATCTCATGTTGGGTGTTTGATTTTCTGAGTTTTAATACTTACTATGGAACATCTCCAACAATGTTTTGGTTGATCTTTGATGTTTTACATTTTTTTTTCTTCTAGCAGTTTTAGAAGATTTCTGATAATTACCTGACTATAGTGATTAGGTTAATTGCAACAAACAGAATCTACTGCCATTTTCTATTAGCCTTTTATCAATTATGTTGATCATATATTTCCAACTTCACTTCAGTCTCTTATTTACATATGGAATGTTTCTTTTTTGCAGAAATTTGACATAATCCAGTTCGTTTGATTAGTTTTTTTTTTATTTAGTTTGTTTTGATCTGTTAATATTGTTTCACTTGCACTTGTGTGGTTACACGAGAATCACAAATATGTTTCTTCAATGGATTTATAGAGCATTATAGATATATAATGAATTGATTGTGATTTAGCACTTTTCTTGAGAATTGTAGCTACTTGTTATTTAGTAGTATCAACTTCTTAAGAGTCACTGGCTAAAAATTTGGTTAATTTTTACTACTTATTGTTGTCTTACTTGCTTAACTAAACTTGTATGTTAAAAGTAGTATAAAAATCTATAGAATTACTTCTTTTTAATAGTAAACTCATTTTCCTATATAGAGTAGGCAAACAAATTTCAGATTTTCTAAAACTTTAAAATGTTATACTGCTTATCATTTCCTGAATCTACTCTTTTAACTTGTAACATAAGACTGTATCTGGCATATCTCTCATTCCTGCTTTGAGTGTTTTGGTAATTGGCTCACAAATAGTTTACTGAATGTTGCCTTATTTATGCTTGCAGATGCTGCTAATATAATAGATGATGGCATACCTGAAATACTAGCACAACTGAAAAGTCAGATTGCAACACTTGAGAAGCGCGAAGAGAGGTGAGGATATGAAGATTGCTCCCCATTGTGTTTAAAAAAAGTGTTTAGTTTTACTTTATCTTTAAATTAAATATTCCTGCACATCTTATTGTTAAACAGATACAAGGCTGTTTTTGCTGAGAAAATTTCCGTTTTTAGAAGAGCCTGCTGCTTATTGTTTGGATATAAGGTAATGTTGAACTGCAGAAGCCGAGTTGAGATATGAAGTTTACTTTATAATCACGAGTAGAATACCAGATATCAAACCTAAAAATATTGACAAACCATACCATGGGTTCCAACTATTTATAGTCGGTTAAGATATGAAGTTTATCAGTGATTTTATTTATTTTATGATTACTATTTTAGCAAATGAAGGAGAGTCTTGGTGCAATGGTAAAGTTCTTGCCGTGTGACCTAGAGGTAATCAGTAGTAGAATACCAGATATCAAACCTAAAAATATTGACAAACCATACCATGGGTTCCAACTATTTATAGTCGGTTAAGATATGAAGTTTATTGGTGATTTTATTTATTTTATGATTACTATTTTAGCAAATGAAGGGGAGCCTTGGTGCAATGGTAAAGTTGTTGCCGTGTGACCTAGAGGTCATGGGTTAGAGTTTCGAAGATGACCTCTTGCAAAGTAGGGTAAAGTTGCATACAATAGACCCTTTCTCGGGATCCTGCATTAGCGGGAGCTTCGTGCACCGGGCTACCCTTTATTATTTTGGCAAATCCGATTCAACTTTTTAATGTAAATTTTCTTGAAAAATTCAATTTTGTTCAAGCTTATTACAAGAATTAACAAATGCATCATTTTGATTTTATGGACAATATTTACTTTTTCTTTTTTAAGCAAACTATTCAATGAGCACCGTGTATAAAATTTGGTATTAAAGGCAAAAAAAAGGTTTTTGGAAACTTTTGGAAATTTAAGATCTGTCTGTAATATTAGATGAAATAAGGTTAAAAAAAGGTTTAAAGAAAATGTGGGAAAGAGTGGGTCCTAATTGTATTCTTAGAATTTATCAATTAATGTATAAGTTAATTGATGATAAGAAATATGAGGTATCAAGTTGATGAGTAATTTCATGATGCTTTGTGAAAGAGTTATTATGAGAAGAATAAGAGATGAGATAACATTCTAAGAATCAATTTGGTTTCACATTTGAGAGATCAATTATATATGTTATATTTAATATGATAAATAATGAAAAATTATAGAGAAAAAATAAGCTATATATATGATTTTCATTGATTTAGAAAATGTCTATGATAAACTGACAGAGTTCTTAGACAACTATTATGGTTGAATTTACAGAAGAAGTAACGGGGGATTATATTGATATGATAATAATATTAATGTGATAATCAATGCATATAATAATGTAGTTATTAGTGCTGGAGCTATTGTGATGTCATAAATGATCTTCATAGAACTGTCAATTTATTAATTTCCTTTCTTTTATGTAAGAATGAGATAAACTAATTTTCCATGTCTTTGTGATAGTTTCACAACTTGTAATTTAACTTAACAGATTCAGTTAATTAATGTTTTTTGTATAATTTATTAGCACCATTGTGGCTTCAGCATGCAAATGTGAACCAATATCTTGCTCCTGATTTTGTTTTCAGATTGTTATGGATGATCAGCAACGGGCTGATGGAATTCATGTCACACGTTTTATTCTACAATCTATATATGCTCAAAGTGATGATGAAAAACTTGAGTTTGAGTATGAATCGGGAAATACCAACATATTGGTGAGCCCTGGTCTCTTAAAGGGATGTGATATTTTACTACTCTGTTTGATCCTGATTGTTTTTTTTGTTAATGTAGGCTAACGACTACTCTTCTCAACCAGAAGTAGCTCAACAGGTATACATGAGTTTGTCTTTATCATCTTTATTTAATATGGTGAACCATATATTTCAGGGGCATCTAAGCAGCCTGCCTCTATGCATGATTTACATTTGTTTTTACCTATACTGTAGTATGCTCATCAAGGTTTGAGGTCAATTTTGGTGCTGGTTTCTAGTTTTTCATTCCTGGCTGATCCAAGGCCACTTTTGTTCTAACTGATCTACTGTTTGTCTATACTAAGTGGCATCAGCTGGCAGGACTGTGAGGGGGAGGAAGAGTAAGAACTGTGAAAAACCTATAAGTAGCTTTTTACTTGAACCTCATGATTGACACTTTGATAATTCACCAAAGCAAGTCATGATGTGAAATACCCTAAACCTCACCTTGGGGAAGGCTATGAGTTTCTGAAACATGAATCAAAATGCGAAAATCATTTTAATGCAATGGCATTCCAAGAGATGCACGTGACTAATTGATAGTAAAGTTAGATGTAGAAATGTGGAAAATGGTCTAGTTATTGAAATAAATTATTGAAGATGAGACACAACATTCTCCCAGAAAATCATAGCAGTTCTTCATAGGGTTGTATATCTATCAAGACTGCTAATGAGACATCTCCATGTGTATGCATGACAAGGGCTCTGTAGAAAGCTTTAAAGAGGTTTTCTGGAGCATTAGGTTTTTTCAATGCAATGTAGCTGATCCTTGTATTTTCAAGCTATGAACATCCATGGAAATGGAATAAAATAGAATGCTTGTTTAGATAATCACCTGCACTTTGTTTAATTAGATATCTTATGATACTTGCAACATAGGTGACATGTGATAGGAGATTTGTTTATGCATGGATTTGCATTTTTGTGGAAATATAATCATCTTGACTGAGAATTTTTTCTTCCCCAAAAATTGCAGATTGAAATATTTATTAAGAAGATGAACTCGGTTCCTGCATTTACTGCAAACTTGACAATAGAATCATTCAACAAACGTACCTTGAGCTAATGAAGGCATTTGAATCAAATGTTGGTCAGTGCTGCGTCTGACCTTGCGAATAGATTGCTGCTAGCTTATCTTTTGTAAGGATGACATCAATTACTTTGATGATGCCCATCAATACTTTCAGATGGAATCATGCTAGCTGAAAGATGTCAGTCTTGGTTCTCACATTATGAGGAATACAGAAAAGCTGGTTTGTTTTCGATTCTCTCGTGCAAAGACTATGCTAGATGTGATTGATGTATGATGAAGAAATGATTGGATCCATTGTTTTTGATGGCCATAGCTCTGTGGAAGAAATGAAATGAAAGGATCTAATGTTTTCCTGCTTGTATAAATCCTACCTTGGAGTAGGTTCTATATGGATTATAATGGATTTGCAGCTCGAGAATTATATATATGTATATGGCGAGGTGATGCACAACAGTGTTCATTTCATTGTAATAATCAGTTTAGCTCTTTGGTGTTTATTCGATTTATTTATTTATTTTTTAATTTGAGTTTTGTTCGAGTTGAATGTGTTTATTAATTTAATTGACCTTTTGTAGGTAGAATGAATATAAATTTTTACCAAGTTAAAATTTAAACTTATGACAATTCCTTTTCTGCGCTACCAAAACTGGTGTTCAGGTTCATTTGCTGAAGTTTGGAAATACCTTTATTACTTAAGCACTTCAATCCATGTGTAATTGTACTTATCATTAAAAAATCGTAATGTAGTTTATGGTCCTATTCTATTCTTTATTAGTTTTCTTTAAATCTATAAAATTAAAAGGAAATGAATGGAAGGCCTTGCAGTAGAGCAGAAAGGGGATGATGTGATTTCATTTCTCTGATGTCCCATTGCATTTGTAGCTCGAGCCATTACTTGGTTGCAGTGGTAAGTGAAAAACAAACCATCAGAGAAGACGAAGGTAGTGTACTGCATATGCAACACCTTTCTGATGTCCTTTTATTTGTTTCACTTGGTATCACTGCTTTCTTCTGTCTGTTTGACGAGCATTTTAGTTTCCTGAGATTCAAAACCATGGTGGTAAGGAGGTCTACAGGTTAGCAGGAGGCAGATTTATTTACTTATTCCTGAGATTCAGAGCACTGTAATTCCATACTATGGTGGGATTACGGTCCCACCTCACAGTCCTTGCTTTAATTCTGATGAAGCTGGTCTGCTTTTTCTTGTCACAGGATAGGATCAACGGCAAAGCAATGCAGCTTGTGGAGGTGCATGAAAAGTTGCTTCCTAGTGCTCACTTGTTCTAATTCCACTCAGGCAAGGTTATCTTCTTCTTCTTGTTCTCATCATCATCATCCCATGACATGCTATGGATGTAGATACTTGTTGCCTCTTCCCCCATGTTGACAATCTCTACCTCTTTCTAGGGAGGCAGAGCCTCCATTCCCACTTGTCTTTGACCTTTGAGTTGCACCCGCGACATGGTGAGTGTGGTTGGCCAGATGAATTGTCTCTGCGCCATGGCAGTGGAGGGGACATGATGGTGTTCCCTCCCCTTGAGAGGGAGTGACATCACCCAATGGGTGGTGGACCTGAAGGTTGCCTTTTTGGCCACCATATCTTCTCCATTTCTTTATTGCAGAGTGATCTTGAGCTGCCAATTGAAAGAGAAAAACATGGTTTTTGCTTAAAGAAAAGAGGATCTTGTTGTTTTCAGTAATTATCCTCTTCCCAAACCCTCCAACTGAATTTTTTGGGTTTATATTTTTTCTATGTGATGAGAATATAATAGGGGATCGAGCCTAATAACATAAGAGGATCTATATAGCTAATCTATTGCCGACTACTATGGATCTTTAGACTAGGTAACATAATCTAACGGCACTCAGCCTTTTACTTTCATCAAAAGATGAGTGGAACCACAAAAGTACTTGGGCAATGCCATCTTGTCCCTGTTTTTTTGGGCAGTTCGTGAAGCTAGGTGATGTGGATAATGTGTTATTGTTGCCTTCGGTCGCATGACTAGCCTTGAGTTTAATGTCTTTCCAGCAAAGTAAAAGAGAGTCTGAGAAAGATAAGGATCTCTGCTTTTGTTCATTTCCTTCACTTCCTTGGTCTGGAAGAACATTCAGTCATGTGATGCATGAGTTAATGGAATCAAAAGGCAAAGTAAGTATTTCTTACATTCATGAGATCATTTATGTTTAACTTTTGGTGAGATTGATTTATCCGAGTAAATATGAATTTGGTCAATATCAAAATGAAGATTTTCTAATGTTGCAACTGGTAAGGCTTCCAGACACTCACCTCTCTGGTGCCGTTGACTTAAAGGCCACAAGTTAGTGCTATTAGCTTTATAACCTCACTTTGTAGGGAAAATATTCAAAGAGCTACCTTTGTTGCCCTAGTGAAGCTTCTCGTTTGCAATATGGATGATAAAAAATAGTATCTTACTATTGTATGGTTCTGTTGTAGTTATGCAAAAGGATCTCTGTAAACTGGAAATCTTTTTCATGCAGATCCTATTCTGTACATACGCAAGTATATCCTTTTGTTTATTTGGTGTTGTAATGCTGTTCTGTGGGGAAACACAGCCACTTGCCAGCATTTTATACGAGCAATCAATAGATTGTCCATTAAGGGTTGGAAAGTAAGCAGTTAAATGTAAATCATTTTCTCCTTTTTTCTTCCTTTCTTTTGTTGCAATCAACTTGTGTTGTTATCCCTCTCAGCACACTAATTAGCAGCATAAGAAATTTACAACAGGGTGGTGCACTATCCAGTGACTGTTGAAGCCATCAACTCTTCTCATCTCTCTCTGGTAAACAATATAAATAGCTGGATCAAGTTGGTAAGACTTTACCAAGGTTGTGCTGGGGATCCTCTCATCAACAGAAAGATTGAGTGATATGGATGCCCAAACAAGGCATGGCAGTAGCGAAGAATTGATGTGTGCTGAGGTCTTTCTCGACTGGAAGGGTAGACCCTGCAAGGCCAGCAAGCATGGAGGGATGAGAGCTGCAGTGTTCTTGTTAGGTGTTTCTTCTTTCACTTGCTTTCAAAGAAAGACATGAACTTTGTGTGCATTTAGTTGTGTAAAGTTTCTGAATTTACTTATAATTTGAAGTTTTGAAGCAAGTGGAACTCACATTTGTTCTTCATTTTCACAGGACTTCAAGCGCTAGAAATGATGGCCATTGCTGCTGTGGGCAACAACCTGATAACCTATGTATTCAATGAGATGCACTTCCCTCTGTCAAAATCAGCAAACGTGGTGACCAATTTCATCGGCACAGTGTTCCTCCTCTCCCTTCTTGGTGGTTTCTTGTCGGATTCTTATCTCGGGAGCTACCGAACCATGTTCGCTTTCGGAATCATTGAGCTTTCAGTTAAGTCTCCTCCACTTCAACAAAACACACACTTTGATAACATAAGCTCAAGTGAATCACGTTATTTGGCACTGAATTAGATCACACTCAAGAACACTTAGCTTCTGTTTGTTATTTTTTCTTTGACAAATTTGTCTGATGTTGTTTGTTTTGTATCGCTTTTCGCTGTCAGGGCTTCATGCTACTCACAGTTCAAGCACATTTTCCCCAACTGAGGCCTCCCCACTGCAATATGATATCAGAAGGGGACCTCTGTGTGCAAGCCAAAGGATTCAAAGCCATGATATTCTACATTGCACTCTACTTGGTGGCCCTGGGGAGTGGCTGCCTCAAGCCAAATATCATCTCGCAAGGAGCTGACCAATTCCCCAAGGATGATCCCAATCACTCGAAGAAGCTTTCCACTTACTTCAACACAGCTTACTTCAGCTTCTGTGTCGGTGAATTGATTGCGCTAACGGTTCTCGTTTGGGTCCAGACAAGGTCGGGAATGGATGTTGGGTTCAGTTTATCAGCAGCGACAATGGCAGCCGGACTCATTAGCTTGATCTGTGGGATGTTCTACTACAGAAACAAGCCCCCACAGGGGAGCATTTTCACCCCAATTGCAAATGTAAGATAATAGAGGACTTTAATCTGCTCCATCTGGCTATTGCACTAAACCAATTCAGTTGATATAATTTCGGGTCTGGCAGGTTCTTGTGGCAGCCATTATGATGAGAAAACAAGTGTCCCCGAATGCTAAAATGTTCGATCGTGTCAGAAATGATCTTTCTGATAACAATACCATCGAGTGTCTTGATCCCTCCTCTCATGTTGGAAGAATTCATGCAGAAAAGTTCAGGTACTTTGCTTTCTCCTGATTGTAAACTTAATTGTCAATATTTAGTTGCTCTTCAGAAACTGTTTCTTAGCATTCATGGCATGCTAATCTTGTGAAGTGATTGCACAAGATGTGTTGCTCTTTTTTGTTTCGGTTAAAACTGTGCGTGTGCATGTGTTCAGTTAATGTTATGATCTTGAATCTGATACTGAATCTGAACATTTTCAGATTCCTGAATAAAGCATGCATACAAGTTCCTGGTGATTCGAACGCCAAAGAAAGTTCATGGACGCAATGCACCGTTGCACAAGTCGAGCAAGTGAAGATAATCCTCTCAGTGATACCGATATTCGCTTGCACAATCATCTTTAACACCATATTAGCTCAACTCCAGACCTTCTCGGTCCAACAAGGAAGTGAGATGAATGCACAAGTGACTGAAGCATTTGAAATCCCACCCGCTTCCCTCCAAGCCATCCCTTACCTCATGCTCATAGTCCTAGTCCCCCTCTATGAGATCGGCTTCGTCCCGCTGGCCCGAAAGTTCACCAAAAAGGACTCAGGCATCTCCTCGCTGCACCGCATTGGTTTAGGCCTCTTCACGGTGACATTCTCAATGGTGTCCGCCGCGCTGGTGGAGAAGAAGAGGAGGGATCTCGCCGTGAAGTCAGGCAAGCAATTGTCCATCTTTTGGATCGCACCGCAGTTCCTGATCTTCGGCATATCCGAGATGTTCACCGCAGTGGGACTCATTGAGTTCTTCTACAAGCAGTCCATGGCAAGGATGCAGGCCTTCTTAACAGCCATGACCTACTGCTCCTACTCCTTTGGCTTCTACCTGAGCTCGCTCCTTGTCTCATTGGTGAACAAGGTAACATCTTCAGGGCCTTCGACCAGAGGCTGGCTCAGTGACAACAACTTGAACAAGGACAGATTGGACCTCTTCTACTGGCTTCTTGCAGCACTGAGCCTGCTTAATTTTATCAATTATCTATATTGGTCAAGATGGTATTCAGATGATGATCCTTCTTCTTCTCCATCAGACTCTCCTCCCAGCAATCTGCCTTGTGTTGAGGAAGAAGACTACACTGGATTGGTCAGCTCCTCAAAGATCATTGAAGATCAGGACATACCGGTATAAAGCAAAAACAAAAAAGAAAAAGAAGAAGGGCATATGTTGTATGAATGACCTCTACTAATTATTTGTCTAACTTTAACCCAACTTAGTGGTGGAATTATGAAGCTCTTTCTTATCAGTTTTGCTTCTTTAGTGATTCAATGGCCACACATCAACTTTAAAGGTGAAAGAGTCTTAAAGAGGAGTTAGGTCTGATTCCATTAGGATAGGGACTAATGCCTTCATTGATAATGTGAGTAGTGTTTAGTTTGGCTGAGGCATTCACCCAAGGTGTATAATTAATTGTAGTGGGTTATTTAAGCTGCCAGAGCTTTTATGAAAGGCTCTGTCTAAACCCTAAAGGCCTTAAACCCCTTGCGAAATTTTGTTCAGATTTGCTACATATTGCAAATCTGAAAATTTCTCAAGACATTCATCTGTCCTCCAAAATTTCTACCTAAAAGGCATAGGGAGAGTGAAATTTAGGGAGAAAGAAGCATAATTGAAAGCTGTTATTGTGCTTCTTACCTTCAAGTGTCCATTAAGATAACATAGACTTTTCTTACACTGAACAAAAACTATATCATTAGATTTTTCATTGCCTTTAATCCACAGTAACAAATAATACTAATACTTTTCATGCCAATCATAGACATTAAATCAATCTTATAGAAACTTGGAACACAAAAAATCTATATTTTTCATGTTAACTCCAACAATAGTTTCTCAGATATGAACTTGGTTGTATTAAATTTTCTTTTGGTGATTGAGCCTAAAGTCTTCTTAAAATGTGATGTTTCATAGATTCAGAAAGTTATCTTTCTTCTGCATTTAGCATAAAATTTACTGTTTGCCCTTTATATATTTGCCATTCAATGATCCTGATCTTGAAAAAAAAACATTCACTGAGATTGATAACTGATTAAATGTGTTTCTAGCTTTCTTTCTTTGTGCGAGTTCGTTTATTAATGTCAATTAGCTTGACAAAGAACTGCTACGAGTTAACTATCCAGTTTTCTTAAGGTGAGTTTTTTTTTTATATTTGAGGGAAAAAATGGCAAGATTACTTTGAGGTCTATCTTGCAAGAGCAAGGAACAATTCACCATAATTTTCTATCTTTCAGTATGAATTTGTCGTTTACATTCATAATACAGTAACAAAATGGTCACCTTCTTTTCTGATAATCCAATCAGTAATCAAAAGAAAAGTGCAAAGGATGCTACAAATTTTCAACTTGTTCATGTGAAGTTTCAGAAAAAGGAGACCGCTTAACCATCAGAACACGTCGCCTTCTCCCGATCAAAGTAATCCAGACAGGGTCTCTGGATACCACTTCGTAGCCTGTGTTTGCGTACAACTTTCGCGCTCCGAAGTCGTCTTCATGAGCTCTCAGTGCCAAGTAGCTGAAGCCCCACAAAACTGATAGCATGTCACAAGCCTTGAGCAGTGCAGTTGCTACCTTTTGCCTCCTGTTGAATTGTTTCTTCAGTGGATTGCTCATGAATCACAGCAATGAACACAAATATGACAAATTGCAAAGTTCCCAATTCATTCATGTTTTCCCAAGTTGCATCAAGTATCAAAAGTATTGACAAGTTAAAGCAAATTATAGAGTAACAATGTGGTACGGTTCCAACCAGAGTTTGATAGAGTCCAGAGAACTATTGATCTACTGGTGGCTTCATTTCCATTCATATGAATTCAACTGTGAAAAACTTTATTGATGAATAAGGTTTACGCTTACCTAAACTTTGTTAGAACTGCGATTCCTGAAACGTAGAGATACTCCCCTTCACCTTGAATATGACTAAGAACATCATCATCTCGCTGGACGGTGACATCAACAACCCCAACAATCTCCTTCTGTGGCTCCCAACTTGAACTATGTTCATCAGCAGCAGCTTCGGCAACCAAACAAGCATACCTGATAAGGAAGCAGTAAGGCAGGTAAAGACTGTTACACTCATGAAAGACATATGAGGCTCAACAAGTCAGGTTGTGGCTCAAGTGTCAAACAAACTCTATTTCAAAGTTTTCCTTGTATAGTTTTCGATATGATTTTATATGGTGATGACTAGGGCTGCAAATTGCGAATTACCTATGATCACAGACCTAAGAGATGCCTGGGGGGTATATGAAGAGGCTACAGTAGACCAAAAGAAAGACATCTAGAGACAATTTTCTACTCGACTCAAGCTTTTTGGTGTTCGGTGAGTGCCTAAGATTTCTTCCTGTTAGTGTTGTGTTGAGGAAAGTAGCCGAAAGATGATTGAATGGTCTCTTTTACAAGATATGGACATCTATTTATGGTATTCTTGTTGGATTTTGCTCAAATGTTATACAACCTTAGACTCTCTTATCGATATAGAATTATAGTGAACTTACGTTCTTTCTTTGTATGTTTATGTTGTTCTATGAAGGAAGGTGAAGATTCTACTAAGGAAGGTGAAGATTACATCATGTGGGCTATGATAGACTTCTATCATGTGGGCTATGATAAAAGTTATTTTTCATTCTAGAGATTTTGAATTTAGACACGATCTAATAAAATGCACGAGTTCATGAACATAAAAGCCATTGTTTAAAGATTACTGGAGCTAAAAACTGACCTATCAGGCGGCGAATTCAGCAATCGATAAGAAAGAGCAGAGATCACCTCAGCCTGTCTTGTGCAGATCAATTCAGAAAACAATAGAACAACATTCACACATGAAGTTAGAGCCATAAGAAAGACGAAAAGTTAATTAACCTACAGAAATTAAAGATCAAGAAGTAAAGTGGAGTTCTTACTTTGAAGAATTCGAAGAAGAGGTCGTCGAACAAGGCGACCGGAGTGTGGAAAGCTTCCGCTTGGACGTGAGCCACCTTCCTCATCTCTTCTCGCACCTTCACCATCCTCCTCACTCCCCACCGGCTCTCCCTCGCCAAGTACTTCCCGTCCTGGCCTTGGCCAACCACCACAACTCCGGCTGCCGCGGCGGAGGAGGAGGCGGCGACGACGAGACGGCTCGACTGGATTTTGCTCATGTTCAATCCAAACCTGCACTTGCTGGTGGGTGCTGGGAAGAGATTGCTGTTCGTGTGATTGTAGCAGTGGAAGTGCGATCTCTGGAGGAAGTTCTGAGGGAAGGTTTTGAGGAGGAAGGAGGAAGAAGTGCTTGTTGCCATGTTGATTTCTTGCAGCAAGAAGAAGAAGAAGAAGAAGAAGAGTAACACAGTGTTTGTTGAGTTGGTGAAGGAATTGTGAACGAGAGAGGAGAGCCACTGTGTACCTCTAAATTTTGTGTGTTTTTAGTGCAATAATAATAATATATTATTATTATTATTAAATAAATATATGTTGGAGATAAAATGTGAATTTCAATTTTTAAAAAATTCAGATAATTACAAAAAATCGAGAAAGTAGCTTGAGGAAAAACCAAGCTTTAACTCTATTTATCATGGAAAAACAGAAAAGAAAAAAAGAATATGCACCGTCCGATGAGCGTTACGAATTAATCGCCGCCGTCGGTTCGCAAGAGTTTAATAAGTGGTGCGATCGCTTGCACGAATCTTGAAGGCTCTGTTGGCTATTCCCAGATGACTGGCTCCCGCGCTACGTTGCGGAATGGCGAGGTGCTCCTCGACGCGCGGCCGGAGTGTGACTCCTCGCCGGCGCTCCTGAGGTGGAGGCCGCCACGCGGCAAGAAGCACCCGGACGCTTCGTGTCGCGGGGCTGGGCTCGGCCTCCAGCCTCCACTTCCGCCGGCGACGTGCGGCTGCAAAGCAGGGGTGGGTTGCCGGTGGGATGAGTGATGGTGCTGCGCAGGGTGGTGGAGATGGTGATGGTGGCGCAGGTTTTGGTGATGCTGCCCCGTCGGGTTCAGTGACCTTCCGCCGTCGAGGTCGGGCGAGCTCTGGACGCGGTGCATCCCTCCGCCTCCGAGTGCGACGGGGCGCGAGGCGAAGAAGGCGCCGGAGCAGTCGGTTGTGGAGGTGGGGGAGTTCGCGCCGGAGGAGACGTTGGAGATGCTGAAGACCGGAGGACTGCCGGGCATGACCGCGTTGATGGCGTCAACGTAGCGCTGGCCGAGGGTCGCGGCGGGAGCCGTGTCGGAGGCAGAGGAAGGGGAGGGGAAGAGGAAGAGGCGGAAGCGGGGAGAGGAGACGGCGGAGGGAGAGCGAGGGTGGAGCGCGTCGACGCGGTCGTACTCGTCGAGCATGTGCGCAAGGTCCTCGTCGCCGGCGACGGTGACGAGGATGTCCAGGTCCTCCGACACCAGTTGGTACTTGATCACCTTGCACCGCCGGAACATCGCCTGAATCCTCTCCTTGAGCTCTGCATCCACACAGCGTCGTCACTCACGGCGAGAACAAAGCAAGAAGCTCGAGGGTGAAGAATGCAGGCCAGACCTGAGAAGGAGACGGCGCGGGTGACGACGAGAACGCGGGTGTCGCCGCCGACGTACTTGAGGCGGCCATCGGAGGGGCGGGGGAGGATCTTCCCGCCGAAGCTGCAGAGGAACTTGAGCCGGGCGTTCTTGGAGGACGACAGCGACGCGGAGGAGGAAGACGAGGGGCAGTCGTCTTCTCCTCCTGCGGATGCTGCTGCCATCAAAGTTGCTTCTTCAGATCGATCGCTGAAATTAAACAATCACTGGAATCATTCTACGAGCAACAATTCAACAAACAGGTGACAAGCAATTTTTGTGAATCGAATCGAATCGCGATCAAGCGATCAATTCGCAGGAGCAGAATATGAACTCCAGAATCCTCAAATCTGATTCAACGGTCAGCCAATAGAAACTCAACCAAAAAAGTTTAACTTTCAATCGCATTTCTTCAGAGAGAGAGAGAGAGGCCATGAAATCAAGCAGTAAAAAAAAATAAAAATGTTCTTTTAAAGGTTCCTGAAAAAACAAACATACTTTCGCAGGCGAGCGAACAGAAGATTATTGAAACCCTAACATGATTCGACAATCAACCTTATCGCCTTTGACCAGAGAGAGACGCCGTAAAAGCTAGAAGTAGAAAACATCTTCATTTTCATCCCGGTGGATGAGATTTAGGGTTCGGCAGCATTTTTGCAGGAGGCGAGACAAATCGAATGGCAGAAAAGCGAGTGAAACGAAAATAATTGTATCAAAGGGGAAGGGAGGAGGAAGGCTCACCTTCTCTAAGAGGTCGCAGCTGTCGATTGATCATCGAGATGGTTCCCTTCTCTTTGCTCGATGGCATCGTCCGTCGTCTTGGCAAAGAAGAAGTGGCCGAGAAAGAGAGGGGGAAAAGGATACGAAATTGAAGGCGGAAGGAAGAGGAGGGAAGCGACAACCACCACCGGTGAATTCGGCGGACCTCCTTGTCGATCGGAGCCGCCGTCGGTCCAACTCGATCGCTAGCAAGGCCATCCGCGTATGAAATATTGGATATATTCATCAATACACTTCCATAAAAAGGAAGAAAGAAATGAAAGGATATATACTTTTCTTCACCAAATGGCGATTTTTTTTGGCTCATTGATTTTAAAAAAAAAAAAAATCACACGCAACCGTCCATCTCAATAGAATTCAAAATTTTAAACACACGATCATAAATATTTTAAATCCTCTCTTTTTATAAATTTAAGAAAATTCATCCATTATGATCATTCTAATTAATATTTTTCTAAATACATTTTAATCAAATTTTCCAAATCAAACATACTTCATCTTCTCTTGAATTTAATTGTAAATTTAACTGTGCTTGAATTATCTGGACAACATGAGGATGTTTTTTATATGAGATAATATGAGATCTCAAGTTTATTGTTGCATCATAAAATTTTTTTTATCATAATATTTACATTTAATTTTTATCTCCGATGCATTAGTAAATTTTATGAAATTATCTTATACTTCACTTTTTAGTTTCATTACTTTTCTCTTGGTTACCTTTTTTTTAGAATCTACGATAATTTTTATTCCTACTAAGGATCAATTTCAGATTATTATGGTACGAAATAACTATTATCAATAATATTTGATAAATCTCTTTACATTAATATCAGACAAATATTAATCACAATTCACAAATGTATGTACACTATCCAAAAGATTGCAAGATGTTATAACATTGTTTAAAATATAATTGATTAAAGTCAAAAATTGAAAGATAAATAAAATCAAAACGGATATTTAAACAGTTAAATACTTAAATTTATCGACGGTTGCTAGCTATTGTGTCCCCAACATGAGGAATGCTGGGAAGATGAGGGCACTCGGGAGGAATAGTACATAAGCCTGATTGGGATTTATTATTATTTTTTTTTTTTGTGTCATTAGAAGATGAGGACACTTGGGAGGAATAGCAAGAGACGACAAAAGATGAACACACTCGAGCCGACAACAAAAGCGACAAGAGAAAAGAGGTCTAAGGTGGACTGATGGAACCTCGAAGTCACAAGCACCCTCGCGCAAGAGCAAAGAGAGGGGAACAAGGCAAGCGCCTGCGGCGAGAATGACAAGAAGGCACTTGCGGCGAGAGCGACAGTAGAAGAGAGTACTGAGATGGACCGACGAAACCTCGAAATCACAAGCGCCCTCCTGCGAGAGCAAGAAGAGGGGATCGAGATAGTCGTTGATAGCAAGAGCGACGGAAAGGCACTGACAAGAAGAGCAACAACCAATGGGAGAAGATTAGGACAACAAAAAAAAATGCAAAGAAGTTGAGACGCATGATGTGAGTGAGCGAGTTGATTTTTACTTTTTAATAATTTTACATTTAAATCCAATTTATTTAAAAATTTGATTTTTTTTCAATTTAATCAAATGATAAAATTTAAAATCGAAACTGAATCAAAATAACAGAAATAATTAATTTTTTTTATAAAAATCTGAAATTTTAAAATAACTAAATTGAAATTTTAAATAAGATTGATTCAATCAATTTGTTCCAAATACTCACCCTAAGAAGAGGATCATATCACTCCCGGTGCACATTATGAACTTTGACAAATGTATAAAAGCATTAGGGGCTGTTTAGACGACCCAAATATTCGAGCTGATTTATTCGAATCAGACCGTTACGAGAAATGTCAACTGGTTCAAATTACAGGCATTGCATGCATTATAAAATAGATGATTTTAATACCGGCTTTGAGGATGCAGTATTAGTTCATAGTTGAGCCACCACACGCTTGAACTCCAGGATGATGACTAGTTCACTATTTCTATTCCTTCCAGTGGCTTTCCGGCATGAAGCTGAAGAGCAACATCACCCACAACCTGCCATGATGAATTAGAACAACAAACTTTCATTGCAGGCATGAACATAATCTGAATAAACTCATGGGCAATAACAGAATTCGGCGAAATAAGTAATACACTGTGACATCTTAAGTAGAATTACATTGTCGTTCAATGCATATAAAATAGTCACGGCCTGAAGTAAAGTGTATATATAGGTTTTGCTCGATCATACTGAATATACCCTTGAAACTAATCATGTTATCTGCATTTGAAAGTAATCTATGTAAGAGTCATACCATCAACATGCATTGACAATTCTAAAGGGAGTTCTCCAAATTTTTTTGTAGGAGGATCTCCTAGTTTAAATGTAGCATTAGGCTGTAAACAAGCGGAGACAAGTTTGATGGTGTTCAATCTTGTTTATTAAAATGCTTATTGAGCTCGAGCTTTACAGGCTCAATTAGTGACATAATTGCCAAGCTTGAGCTTTATGCAGAACTAGAGATGAAGAAGATATATTTTAAAAATAAATAATTTTCTGTATAGTTTGAGTCCATTCAGCAAAATACTACACAAGATGCAAATCTCCGAATGCTTTTCCACTTATTCTAACTCACCTTATCTGCTAAAAGAGAATCTTAGATATATTTAGTTGAGTATACTACATAATCATTCAACAAGATATAACGAACCAGCAAATCATATCTGACTATATGAAATGTGATTGTTATTTACTATTTGGAATGAAGGTAACGATACCTTAGCCATTGCTCTGTAAGAATGCTCAGTAACACCAGCAACATGGGGTGAGATTAGAACATTTGGAAACTTTAGAATTGGATCTTCAGGATCAAATGGCTCTGTCCAAGTAACATCCATAGCTAAGCCACCGAGATGACCAGAATGAAGGTGCTGGTAAACTGAACCATAGTCCAGTAAACCTCCTCGAGCAATATTTACCAGAAGGGATCCCTTTGGAATGGAACAAAAAGTTAGTTATAATTGACTGCAATATCCCACAATTACATATATTTAATTAAAGAGCATCTTAATTTCATAATGGAATTGTAAAATCACTGTGCAAATAATTTATTGCTAGATGTATTGTTTTTGTTTTTGCAAACCTTTTTCATGGAAGAAAGGAATCTTCCATCAATAATGGCAGCCTGAAAGTTGAACAATCTTTTGTAAGGCAAAAGAAACAAGAAAGGAACATGCTAGCAAGCGAAGACAAAGGAAAAGGGCAGATGACTGACTGTTTCTGCACTTAAAGTCAAGCAGGTAACAACTATATCAGCCTCTCCAGCAAATTCATAAAGATTTTCCTGGCCACCTTTCTTATCAACCAAGTGATCAACTTCATCTAGATCAAGAGCACACACCAAAATGTCTCAAGGCGAATTCAACACTTACCATTGTAGAACTCAGATAAACATCCTCTTCTTACCATTTGAAGGCATAGATACTGAAGCCCAATTCCTTTTAGTTGCAAGAATTTTCACTCCAAAGGGCTGTAACCTCTTTGCTAGATCGACTCCAATAGCTCCAAACCCAAGAATAAAGACCTACAGAAAAGGTCTATTATCAAGAACACAGCATGTACCTCGCTACAATAAAAATATCATCACAAATAATAGTTAGCTTCAATGTGATGCCCTGCAGAGCTCAAAGTACAATATTTTTAGGTTATTACCACGACAACAATGGCTGTCAAACTATTTTGTGAGGGACAAGATGTGTTGATCACTTTAGAAATGACTGGAGCCATCTTGTTATCAAAATCAATTCCGTTAAATTGCATTGAAATTTGAAAGAATAGGCAACTCCTGATATTTTGCGTGTTTATCTCATTAGGATACACATTTTGCATGCATATATACCGTATGACAATGATGGTAAGTTTCATCTCAAATATACCTCAGCATGGATCTTCATTTCTTGTTACATGAAAATGACAGGAAATTATTCCATACTTCAGTGCAACTGGCGCTATATGTATGTACGTATGTATATATAATGGCATAAACAATAGATAATCTATCACTCTGGTTTCTATTTCAACTAAACAAAACCAATAATGATGTAAATTTGAAAATGCTGCTATAGTTTAGAGGTGTGGTACATGGCACTGTAAAATCAAAGGAGAAATCACATCTTCAATCTGGTAGTCTGGTGAGTGCTAGTTTCAGTTTTCAACCCTGATTTAAAGAAAAAGCAATCACCCAAGTTGCAGTACTTTTTGCAAAAAACACTCATAAGACAAAGCATGCTTCGTCAAAACCATCTGAGCATTAAATCAATGGTTCTTCATTAGCCTCATTTTTTACAATTACTTCTTCATTATGGATATGAAACATAGTAATACTGGGAACTTGAAATGAGACAATAGGAAAACATACTGTCTTCCCAAAGAGATTTTCTCCCACAGGCACTCCTAAGTTTTTTTGTTTAACAGCAACTTCCATCTCCTTCTGCAATAAAACAGAAGAATCTTTAAACGCCAAGTATTTACTGAAATCAGAGAAAAAAGATAATTCAGATTAGGAAGAAAAATCCAATAATACTTAATTCAAGAAATCCATGATGAACAAGCAAAACTTCAAAATGTGCACGACTGATTACATATTGCATATGGAGTGCAGGGGTGCAATTATTAAAATCATATTTATCTTGATAAAAAATAACCATCATATATAGAATATATAGAATAAACCTATATTTAATTAACACATTCAATTCATGCATCCACTATAGTGTATATATGTGTGTATGCCAATCTTATAATGCAAAATATGGAAAAAGATATCTTATGAGCCAATTGGCATGAGCGATAGTCAATTACTAGAGTGAAAACCTACTTGCTTCCTCAAAAGGCCCAACATGAAATATATAGCCATTTCTGCACATGATGCAGCATTTCCAGTCATACTTCCAGGAATTCTTGCAACTTTAATTTTGTGTTTCGTAGCTGCATCAATATCCACACCTGAAATGGTGGTGACATGAAACAAGATTATTATCTAATATCCTAAGTTTACAACCCATGAAAACATTGTGCTGATCAAACTTTAATAAAATTAAAAAAAGATTCAGGTACAAATTTAAGCACCATCAAGCCCAACACCAAACTGCATTATTAGTTTCATCTGAACAGCTTTGGCAATTGTCAATGCATCCAGACGCCGGTTTTTGACCACACATATGTGGTATCTGTGGATAACATCTGGCACCTCATCTAGAGCTACCTCATCAACCTAGGTGTAGACAGTAAAGATAGTAAAACAATTAGCAAACAAAAATAGTAATCTTAAGGGTAAAAAGTTAGACTGACAACACCAGGATCTAATACCAACCATAATACTATATCGAATTACATAAGTGAATGTTGGTATAATTAAGATAGCAATCAAAATATAAATTCATGATTTGTACTCTATTCAGAAACATATCTTCATATTCTTTGAAACCAGAGGAGTGAGACTTGTTCCTAATAACACCAAGGATACGGATCAAAGGTGGCAAAAAAAGTGTTTTAGAGAGAAGAGAAAATTGATCTTCTTAAAAGAGAATGAATAAGAAGAGAGGCTTAGAAAAGGATGAAAGAGAAGAGAGGAAAAGAGAGAGGGACATAGGGTTATATTTGAATCAAACTAGCTTGACTATATATGTACACACACAGCACACATCAATATTGGTTAAGCAAGTTTGATTACATATATATACACAGATCAATATTATTCAAGCAAGTTTTAATACAAATATTTCCCTCTCTCTTATCCTGTCTTCTCACTCATTCCTCTTCAAGGGTTTTATTTTTATTTGCAACACTTCTCTCTTCATAGCATGAAAGTAATGATTGATGACTTTTACGTCACACAAGATATGTGAAATGACAAAATTACTCCCAAATGGAATTGATTCAAACTTCAACGTACTTGAATAAAACCAATGTTTCAAACGCAATCAAGTCTTTTTTTTTTTTTGCCTGCTCAGAGACCAATCATCTCCATAGAGCAAATTTGATGATCATCTTTCTACTATACTAGCAAATTCCAACACCCATAAAGGTATTTCAAACATGGAGCCTCAGCCTTTTAATAAGCAAGTCTAGATTTGCTAAGATCTCAGTATCAAATAAAAGCCAACCTATGTTGATTCTGAATATACAGTTGCATGTCAAAACATGTTAGCAATTAAAATTTGTGAAATTGTATAAAGATGTAAAGATTAGTGAGACGAAGAACCTTAATAAATGGATAGCTTTTCAAATATTCCTTTGTGTAATTTGTTGCAGCAGGGAAATGCGGACTACAAAATAACAAATTGGTCACTTTATGACTGTTCTCAATCACATCACCCATTCCTGCGTAGTCTACAATGAGAGTCATAAAGAGATCAGTTCACGCAGCATTTGTTATGCCATTATTATAATGGTTAAGTATTCATAAAAATTTATTATCAAAAGTAGTAATTGCTTTCACACAAATAAATAACACAAACTCCAAATTCAACCACCAAAAACAGGGAAGCTTCATAAATGCAGTCTGAAGAAATCGAAAATATATGCAAAACCATCATCTTATGTTTGTTTCAAGAAACCATTAGCAATTTGTCTTTTTTTAGAACATTAAAAAGATATTATTTCACAATTGACTTCCAGTTTCTAATCCCTACTTAAACTATACGCCATAGAACTATATGATTTCTTCATAAAGAAGCCAGAATGACAAAGTAACTTCAGAATCGCATGCCTCTAATTCACATTTCCGACATTTTAGAAAACTTCATGAGTCCAATAACGGATCTGAAGATTTTGCAACTGTTTAATACTTGACAAAGTCAACAAATTTATACATAAACACTAAGATTCCCCTTAAGAAACATAATGATCCCATCTCTCTCTCTCTTTTAAAGAAATTTCACCTGCAGAAACGACTCCAAACAAGACAAAAAAAGGTAACTTCAAAGAACAAAATCGAAGTGAGCCAGGAAGCTTCTACGCAAGCGACGATGGAACTGGCGCACCTGAGAGTGATCGAGTCGGCAGGAGATTCGGCAACCCTCGGCGACAGCGACCAAAACCTCGGAGAGCGTGCCCTAACACTCCGATCATTTGAGCAGAAATTGACGCCAATATATGCACCACCTGAGGGCTGAGAGTCCACAGTCCGAATGTAACCTAGTACTGATCTACCTGCGTGGCGGTTGGAAGAAAAAGTCGGGACCCATTCTCTGCTCTGTTTCCTTCGAGGTGTAAATTAAAGAAGGAAAGTAAAAGAAAAAGGAAAAAGAAAGGAATTTTTTCTCTCTCAAAAGTAAAAAATGGTTAAGTCAAAAGTATGCAACACGGGTCGGGTCGGATCGAGTGGATCCGATAAAGATTTTACTCACACATTTACTTTCTCTTGCTTTTTCCCCAAGACAACTGTCGATACTATATAAGTAGAACACAGACCAACTCCCCAAACCCAAAACCTCCCCCCTTCCTCTTCGCCGAAATCGCCGCCGCCGTCGCTACCGCCGCCGGTGTGTCTTAGATTCTCAGAATGTTGTTAGATCCTCATCTCCTCACTTGATCTGTAAGTTTTGATCTGTTTTTTTTAGTTTGTGTGTGTTTGTAGGATTCGGGAAGGAGAGGAAACCATGAACTTTAGGAACGTGAAGGTTCCTAACGTTCCCGGGGCCGGGGCTGCCGGGACACTGGTGAAGGTTGCTCTCATCGGCGGCACCGTTGTCTATGCTGCCCTTAATAGCCTTTACAATGTCGAGGGTGGTCACCGTGCGATTGTCTTCAATCGCATTCAGGGAATCAAAGATAAGGTATTGTTAGATCCCTCGAGGAGTATCCATCTTCGGATCGTGTGACTTGGTTTCTCTGATTTCATTTGCTGCTTGCTGTTCAACTTGTTTCCAGGTTGTGTGGGAGAATCTCACTAGGGTTTTCACTATATGCTATTGTAGTCTGTGGTTTTACGTTTGCATAAAAAATGCAGAATAGAACCAATAAATATTTAAATATTAGGTAGGGCGTTTAGTCTGCCCTGCAACTTTTTCATCAAATATTTAAAATGTTTGAGCTACTTCTGCATCGACAATGCAATATTAACCAATGAAACAGAAAGTTGTTTTGATTTACTAAACATTTTGAATAATGGAAAAAATATTATCTTTTCTTTTACCAAGATATTAGCATGTCAACTTTCCCTTTTCCTTTGTTTCCTTATTAATACTCATGCTTCATGGGAGCTAATTGTTAGTTTGCCCACCCATTACTTTGGTTGGATTTATTTTCTACTATTTTGGTAGGAAAACAGCCAATATGTTGAACTTGAAAATTCATGTAGACTGTCAAATTGCTTCATGTAAAATTCTTTACAGGTATTTTGCCAAAAGAAAACTCTTCTTAAGAAAAATAGCGGATTTTATTATTATGTATTGATGGTTCATCAAAATGAACAAAATTGCTTTTTGGTGATTGTTGATTTGGTCATCAATATCAAATATCACACAAGTTGATGACCATGATCCCGTACATGTGGGCTAAACTTAAGATGGTCACATTCTATTTTTAATGTAATTCATTTTATATTTTAGATATTTCAAATCATTTCTACATGGATATTCTGTGAATGTCTTATTTTTATTCGTTTTAACTTTATTATTTGTTTTTCTTATAGTTTGGAACCAAATGTGACCTAAGAAATGACTATGAATTGTTTTTTTTTACTATCTTTGTCTTATGTTAAAATATAGTAATTTATTGTTATATTTTGATGTATTTTATGTTTTTATATCTGTATAGTCATTAATAGTTTGTTGTTTTTATTTTTAATATAAAATGTGTATGACATCATGGACTCAGGTGATCAATAGGTTCAACTAAGTTGAAGAAGAAAAAAATTTAAATGACCAATTTGCTCAAGTTATTCCATTTTTTTTTAAATATTGATGAACAATGCAGATGTTGGCTGAGGAAAGGTGATATTATTTTTCCCGTGTTCATTTTGTCTTTTTCATTTATGAGTGCAAATTTTATTGATTGTTAAAAAATATGCAACTCAATTTTTCTAAAAAAATATTATTCAGGAAAAGAAAGGGGGCTTCACCATGTCTGAGTTACTTTCTTTGAGTTCGATCTATTTATAAGCTTTTATCCCTTGCTTACTAGTGAACCTCATGGATGTGTAGAGTGCCTACGCTAATCTACTTGAAGTTGGTTGTAGTAATTAGATTTGATAAGGGAAGTGTTCACATCACTGTAACCAGAGAACTTTCTATAAATCGAGTGGATCCCATAGTGAATGTAAATGCAGTGAAAGGCTCAAAGTCTTGAAAAGACACTATTCTTGTGTATCTTTGTAACTAAATAATTTTAAATATTTCTTTAAATGTTAACATGAGGCTAACACGCAGTTAGTTTCATTCTATAGTTTGCAGATTCATTATATCTTTATCTAGTGCTTGCTTGAATTCATGACGAGCTTGTATGCAGGTATACCCTGAAGGAACACATTTGATGATTCCATGGTTTGAAAGGCCTATTATCTATGATGTTCGTGCTCGTCCTAATCTGGTGGAGAGTACTTCTGGGAGTCGCGACCTTCAAATGGTACTCCATTTCTAGCAATTTTACTTTTCACAGTCTTTCCTTTTATGAGACTTGTAGCCAAAAAATAAAAATCAATCTTTTTTTTTTTTTGCTGTTAGAATTAGTTGTCACAATTGGCATGATACATCTGCCAGGTTGCTAGTTTTTTTCCCTCTTTTATTATTTATTTGCATAAGAGATATGTTATTCTCAGTTGCAATCAACTTTTCTCCAGTTTGGCCCATATGTGCTTCCACACAATTTAGGTGGAAAAGATATTATTCACATGCAGTGGAGTTCAAATCTAATTTTAATTTATGTTCCTTTAATGTTTTAAAGAAATAAAATTTGAATATTTTGCTACATCTTCCCTGTAATTCCATAATTTGTTTTTTTTTTCGCTAGTTCCCCCCTCCCAGCCACCCCCTAGAATTGGCCCTTAGTCTCACTATCATCTTCTCATGACATTATCTATATCCAAGCATTGTTTGACATCCATTTATAATTCTCAAAACAACTTTACTATCAGTTGTCTGTATTTCTGCAGAACGTCTTATTTATTCCTTGTATGCTTTTCTGCGCTGTTCTTTGTACAATTTTGAAATCTTCATCACCTTAAACTTGTCATCGTTAATGAACACTTGTAGTTTATCAACTGATTGCTTATGGTACCACATAGATTTGATCATTTGCGGCACTATTTGTGTATAACTGTCTGAAGCCTGTTACTTGGACAGGTTAAAATTGGTCTGAGGGTTCTTACTAGACCTCTTCCGGACCAGCTTCCCACCATCTACCGAACTCTCGGGGAGAACTTCAACGAAAGAGTCCTTCCTTCCATTATTCATGAAACACTGAAGGCTGTGGTTGCACAATACAACGCTAGCCAGCTGATCACACAAAGAGAGGTTTGATAATTGTCCTTTACCACTAGGTATTGTTACTCACCCACATGATCTCAATGAGTATATCCTTGTGCTATAGGCTGTCAGTCGAGAAATACGAAAGATTTTGACTGAGCGTGCCAGAAACTTCAACATTGCTTTGGATGATGTGTCGATCACGACCTTGAGCTTCGGCAAGGAGTTCACTAATGCTATTGAAGCTAAGCAGGTTGCTGCCCAGGAAGCAGAGCGCGCAAAATTCATTGTCGAAAAGGCCGAGCAAGATAAAAAGAGTGCTGTTATCAGAGCACAGGTAATTAAATTACTTTCATATGCTAATTTGAGCATACAATGTTTATTTTCATTCACTATTTCACCTACAAGATAAATGGAGACTTTAAAAACTTGCTTGGATCATTTTGTTTGTCATTTTTCCAACAGGGTGAGGCCAAGAGTGCTCAGCTTATCGGCCAAGCAATCGCAAACAATCCTGCTTTCCTTGCTCTAAGACAGATTGAGGCTGCCCGGGAAATAGCTCACACAATTTCAAATTCATCGAACAGGGTCTTCCTGCAGTCGGATGAACTCCTGCTGAACCTGCACGATCTGAACTTTGAAGGCTCAGCCAAGATGAAGAAGTGAAATGCGTGATTTACCTGAATCTACTCCTCTTGAAACCGATAGATGATTGTTGCCTAAGAGACGCCATCCTCATTCCACGAGGAATTCCAAACATTAAACATCAAGAAATTCTTAGTTTAGACTGGGTGAGGTTGATAGAATCTCTCCTAGTGCCCTCTAAAACTAATGTCTTGTGATGCAATTTGTTTGTGATTGAATCAGAAGTGTAGCTGTTTGCTTTCGTATTTGCCTGCTTGAAACACCTGAAATGAGTTTGAAATTGTCATTCAAAAATTTATTCATTTCAATTAGCGGCCATGGGACGGCGGCAAAAGCAAAAACCGACTGGATGCGGCTGCGGTCTCCCTTTACGTTGGCCGGTTGCAAAACGATTAGGGTTTAGTTGTTCGATTGCTTAAGCAGCTCATCTGGTCCGCTTTATTGGCTTCGGACGGCGATGTTCCAGCGAGGACGACGACCCCAAACCCTCGGCGAGGATCATCGACGTGTCCTTCCTCCTTGATCGCAACCGAAGCTACGGTACAATTCCCCCCTCCCCTTTTTGAACAATTTGCTTGTTTATTTTTTGAACATCAGATTGAAGTGTGACTAGAGCACCTGTTTCCGAGTGTGGTGAGAGTACTGGGAAGAATGGAACCACAAACAGCGACTAGAGACTAGTTCAGATGGGAGGATTGATTCAAGCATCGGTGGTGCAAATCGTCATTGAAGACGAAGGTCAGATCGCGGTGGCGTATGGACGCTCAGCAGCAGATAAATTTGTTGAAGCCATTTTTGTCTTTTCCTCCCAGAAATCAACACTCTTCTCTGGGGTAGACAACTCTAGTAATCTAACTATGGTCGCTCTTCATGGGCGTTATCATCTCAACAAAGCACCTTTAACTTGTTAGACTAGAGTCCAAGTGACACTTGACAACAATATGCATGTCGGTACAATCTATGACTTCATTTTCAGTTGATTTTTGAAATACTAACAATTATTGAGGTTCGTTTTCATCCTTAATGCACAGCTTTAACACCTATCCTTCCGCGTGCAGTTCATGGTAGATAGTGGCACGACGAAGGGAGACGAAGAAGCCAGCAATGCCACGGTTATTCAATTATACGAGTAGAAGAAACTACAGTGATGACAGTGGAAGTTGAAACTTCAGCAGGATCACTACACCCACCACTATGCTCCACAATGATTAGTGGCATGTTGTGTGGTGATGAATTGGAAGCCGACAGGCTTTATGGAACCCCACACTTTACCGAGGTGCAGAATTCTTCCAACTTTCAGCAGTTGCTTTACTCTTGCCAATAAACATTAACCTTTTTTTTTTGTGCTCTATCTTTGGTTACTGTTATTTCAAGCATTCATCGTTTTCAAGTTTTATGTTCTAGAACTTAATCACAAATCCACATCTTTGAAAGATCATTGTGAACCAATTGCTTTGCCCACTGAGAAATTGAAATTTTTTAGAATCTAATCAGGCTTGGGTGGTGTTCCATCATTGTCACTGCTCAGATTTGAATCAGTGGTGCCAAGTATCTGAACTACTCAATCCACACAGATCATGATTTTTATCTCTTCATTATTCCATGAACTTAGTGCTTTTTGCACTACTTGTTAAGGAGTTGAGTTGTCTTTTTAGGTGACCTTTCATGTTTAAAAATCAATCATGTTTTCTTCATTAGTTCTCTTTTCCTTTTTCTATATTGGTGCATTTATGAAGTGGGGCTCAACCCGACTTTGATTGTTCATGGATAAAGCTCTTTCTTGAATAATCGTTTGCGATACGATCTACACATGAGTAATGGCTTCCACCTGCATTTCTGTCGGTGGCCTGCTTTTGCTTGCCATTCTCCTTTTGCTTTTTACAGATAAACATCAGAGAAGCAAAATAGATTGATACGATTAGCACTGTCTATTTATAACCATGATAATTAGCACTGCTCAGTGTCCTCATCGCCAAGGATTGGTTTCTCATTGGGCTCATCTTTTCACCATGGATCATTGTATGTTCACAAGGTGCCATCCAAGGACTGTACGCATGGCAAACATCCACTCGACTCGAACAGCAATTTTTATCCATATGATTAGTAACATAGCCTTGCTTAGATTTGTTTATCATGTAGTTTACTCTAGAATAGTTGGAACATTAAATACATTTTGAACTTTCTTGAATGATCTTCCTCACCGAGATGAGTTTAGAAACTATTGATTTGTCAGATAAGATTGGAACTGTTTGCATATTCTAATTTGGACCTCATCATTGAGTTAATCATGCACCATTTGGTGGAAGAACGATCGCTTGGAATTGACGCATATTATGTTGTTTCTGAAGGAGACAGGTCCTAAAGTGCATCACTCAACAAGCAACTACGGAAGCCGCTGTCGACCAATTTGTGGACGCAAAAGATGGCAGCAGTGTTTTTCGATCCTTGGAGGTTTCTTCGATCGAATTGATCGAGTTCTGGGGTTGTGGTTTATTCAGTTGAACCAATTTTATCGAAGCACATCAATCGATAGCCATGGAAGTCGCGGTGATTGAACTTATTAGAAATCTAGTTCGGCCAGAGTGCCTCCATCTGATCAGTCGAGCTGACCAATCGACATTGTTTGGAATCTCCTGATGTTTGATAACAGGTATTGAATAAAAAAGGTCTTTCGTAAAGAAATGGAGGAACAATACAATACTCAAGGAGGAACTAACAGTGTTAGCTCGTGGAGGTAAATTTTAATTCACCGAAAGCCTTCGATGCAAAGAATTATTATTATTATTATTATGTTTTTTGTTTGCTCGTTATCAAATAAATAATGTGTCAATATTTTATAGGTTTTTTTTATTGTTGTTGAAGGATCACAAGACAATGTTTGTTTGGCAAGATTCTCTCTTTATTTTTTTTTAATTTTTATTTTTTATATTTGAGTCGATTGGATCTGATCTTCTTTGACTCAATTATTTGAGCTCCCACTCGAGCTTAGATGTGATGGAAGTGGGTCATGCCTAGTAACACTTGGCCTTGCTAAAGGCGGATTGGATTTAAGTGGAGTAATCCCTCACCTTATCTTTGTTCGTCTCATGGCTATTAATTACCATGGAAATTCAAAGGCATTTATCACAAGCATAGTTTAAATTACATACTTAGAACTAAAAGACAAGTTTATCGTTTCAAATGTCACATTATAGTTTGCTTGCCGCCCAAACCCTAATCATGTCATTAGATTTGGAGATAACGGATAGTGACTTTACAAATTATAATTGTTCTCTTAATTTTTAGTAGTATTGTTTGCGTGATTCCGAATGTCTAAATGATCACAACACATGATCATATTCATATCTTGCCAAATTAGGATTCAAACCCTATCGATTTCAAATGTCATATCCATATAAAATATCAATATGTTTATTTATTATTTTATTTATATTTATTTGTAGACAATTCTGAAACTCGGAGGGGCGCCTTTGAAAAAAAACACAGGCATGTAACTTTGTGGCTGGGTCCCAGTTTGTTTGCTTTTGGCACGTCATGGCCATTTAATTTTCAGGGAGGGAGGTTGGGCACTCGCCGAGCAGGAAGCTACAGGCCATGGCGTCCTCGGTAACCCTACCACAGTCCGTGACGAGGTCGACTGACAGGGACGTCAACAGCGGCATGGGGCATTGGATCTGGAGGCAGAGCCATGGATGGAACAGTCCTCCCGTCGCTTCCTTCCATCCCTTGCTTGCTTGGAAGAAACCACCATTATAATACGCCCTCAATACGCCCTTCCAAGTTCCATCTCATTCACCCACTGCTCTCTCTCTCTCTCTCTTCTCTATCTCGATCTCTTCATGGCCAGAGCGAGTTTGAGAGATCCCAAGCCTTCGCATCTCATCCTCCATTGCCGGATTACTTGAAAAGGAATTCGAACCGCTAGGCTACAATCTTCTGCACTGGTGAGAAATCCCTCCCTTTTCTTCTTTGTATCTTCTCCTTTTTGTTTTTTCTGGGCTCCGTGATGTTTCTCGGTTTGATTTCATTTCTGAATCAGTGTAACAAACTGATTTTTCCCATTAGGTTTGGTTTGTGTTTTTTCTGTCTGAAATAACTTGCCGAAACCTTTCTCTTTCCGATTTGAGTTCTAGGAATCTATCGTTTTGAGCATTCTCCTTTGCCTACTATTCTCAAGAAAAAAAAACAGAGAATGATTCAGGCAAAAAAAAAAGGGATTTTGTGAAATGAATTAGAAGCAACAAGTTCCTTGTACTTTCGGATATTTCATCCTTCTGGGTTTGCGAATTACTTTGGAAAACAATTTTTTTTGTGCTCTTGTTCCATGTTAATCAATCAAATTGTTTACTATGATCAATATACCTTGTCTACAGAACCACTCAGTTAAATTGATTGACATAGTAAATAGTTCTTGTCATGTATACTTTTTCTTGGTTCTTGTCTTGTATACTTCTTCTCTTTGTTAGAAGTAAGGCATTATCATCAGTTACCCTGGCCATTTATGTCTCTTTTAAGTTTAAGTAGAATTTTCTTTGTTTTCCTTTTACCTTGAACTCAAGTGTTCGATGAAATGTTTTGATCATCTTTCATCATTGGATAGGGCATGTGCCAGCCCATATCAATTTCTAAGGGCCTACTTAAGGCTGAATTCAATTCTGGAGCCGGCCCAAACTCATCTGAAATTATAATCGTTATATTTGAATAAATATTTATTTTAAAATTGATTAGAAGCTTCATATATAATAAATAACTCTGATTTTAAATAACTATAAGGTGATCATTTGTTTAATTATAGAATCTATATCATATAATAACCTTGATGTTAAATTTCTAGGAAAAATAAATTTAATGGATGGATTTGAGCACACATGATTTATTTAAGATTGGATTAGGACAAAATCTTAGGCCTGAGTTGGGCAAGGACGAGGTTGGACAAGAGGAATTGAACTCAAGCTCACTAAAGGATTTGAGCCGAAGGATTAGCTCTTGTCATCATATAATATATATTTGCTCTAATATTATTGTTCAAGGCTCTAAAGAGCTCTGCTATCATCTTTCAACCTATCAAACTTGGCCTCAGTTCGTTGAATCAGACCAATATTAATATTAAAAGCCAAAAAAACCTATTAAAAATGGAAATAGAAAATTTTAAACATAGAAATAAAAAACTTTTTAAAAGTTATTTTTTAGAGTAAAATAAAATTTATATTTATTGTTATATTTTATTTTTGAAAATAAAGAAGAGTGAAAACAAATAAAAGGAGAATTTAAAAAAATCGGAATTTATTTTTAAATTGAAATTTTATAAATTATTCGGCTTGGATACTTAAATGGCTTGGATACTCATAGATGCGTAATTATACTGAGGATAAGGTATTTTACCTAGAATATTTCTAAACACAACTAGCCAGCCCTCTTTTTATTGGTCATGACATAACAACTTTAGGAGGAACAAAAATAGATGTTTATAGAGAAAAGAAGAATAAACTAAAAAATGAATAACTTTGGCAAATTCTTAACTTGTGCATAACATCATAAAGCTTGAGATATTGGAATATGTAACTCTGAGTCATGTCCTAATTGACCACCTCTTGATTCACAATCTGGTGTACGCTACCCTCGTTCTTCAAACCGCTTGCAAAGGGATATTATGCATATTCTTCTCTAGCACCATATTTTGAAACTTGTGTGTAAATACTGTGTGCACCTTAAAACTTATCACGTAGCATCTTCTAATACTACTAGTGCTCTAAAAAGTGACTTTGGCAACCTAAGCATTTAGAAAATGGAGCAATTACATATGATATATTGACCCTTCAAGCAAGCACATATGCAGGCTAGGTGGGCAATCTATACAGTGAAAATGAAAATAATAGGTCGATTCATTTGATGTAAGAACTTCATGACAATTTTTATGATAATTTTTCTCCACTAAATCAAGCTCTTAATATGATATCATTTAATGTATAAGTGTTGACTTAATCTTTTGACTTACATGTGATAAATACTTTCATATAATGTTGTTAATAGATATGATCTATTCTATATTGTTATATTCCGTGCTTTATATTGTATTATGAATTGGATGCATTGATTGTTATATTTTGTTAGATACAATTAGACACTTTTCTCAATATAAATATTTTTAGTATATGCTTCTATATACCACATATGTGTCATGCAGTAAATCGATTACCTATCATTTGGAAATACCTTTTAAAACCTTGACTTCCACACTACTTGACGGGTTTGATTTTATTATGATTGGTGATGGATCTTAAAAGCTATTGTCATACCACGATCATCGTATTAGGATCCTCCAACCATTGTCTCTGAGATCACCCTTGGGATCAAAAGAAAACCAAACACAAAATAAGGTCAAGAATTTCCAAAGTTATTGTTAATGTCTAGGGTTCAAATCTCACCTTAATCTATAGTTTATATTCCAATTCCTAGGGATACAAATATGTAGTGAATTTTGAAAGTTATCACTGAGGTCTTGGATTCAAAT
Source organism: Curcuma longa (assembly GCF_044706935.1). Lineage (NCBI taxonomy): Eukaryota > Viridiplantae > Streptophyta > Magnoliopsida > Zingiberales > Zingiberaceae > Curcuma > Curcuma longa. The sequence goes on from NC_133871.1 coordinate 9,472,113, forward strand.
CCAGCACACATACAACTATTAATTGGTGACTTTGCCTCCATTGCATAGGGATATAAATGGCGATTGAACTCAATTAGTAAATGTCTCAATCTCTTAGTTCCACAATTCAACTACAAAAGCTAAATTCAAATATAAAGATTGTCCTTTAATTTCAGTAATTTTTTTATTAAATGTGGATTTCTGTAGATTACTTTCTATGATAATAATCTCTAACCTATTGTTGAATACTTCTGAAGATAATTTTCATATTAGTGATGGTCCTTATTTTTATGGGTAGAATTTTCAGGTGTGAAACTTACTGCATTTCATACTGGAATTTTCATCTTATCAATATCCTCAATGCTGAAATCCTCCCTTCACTTCCTTTTCTTCACGGCTCTTATTCTCTTTTCCATTTCTCCCATCTCTTCATTGATATCCTTTGAGAACAATGTGCTTCTTGAAATAAAAAACCAGTTGGAAGATCCTCTGAATGTTCTTGAGAATTGGAGCTCCTCCCAATCTCTTTGTGAGTATGTTGGTGTCCAATGCGATTCTGGCCAAGTGGTTGGCATCTCTCTCCAAAACAACTCTTTATCAGGCAAGCTTTCACCATCAATATCTCTTTTGCTCAACCTGACCATTCTAGATCTTGGAGGAAACAATCTCTCAGGCACTGTCCCTTCAACTTTAGCCAATTGCTCAAACCTCAGATTCCTCAATCTCTCTTCAAATAGCTTCAGCGGCCATCTGCCTGATCTTTCAGCTCTGCAGAACCTACAAGTTCTTGATGTGTCAACCAATGGCTTCACTGGAAAGTTTCCTTCGTGGGTTGGCAAAATGCCAGACTTAGTTCAGCTTGGCCTGGCAGAGAACAACTTTGATGCAGGAGAAATACCAGAAAGCATAGGTTACTTGAAGAAGTTAACATGGCTTTTCTTGGGTAAATGCAATCTTCATGGGGAAATTCCAGCCTCCATTTATGAGTTGACATCACTAGGAACATTGGACTTCTCTCGCAATTATATTTCAGGGAAACTATCAAAAGAAATCTCCAATTTAAGCAATCTTTTCAAGATTGAGCTCTACCAGAACAATTTAACTGGAGAAATCCCGCCTGAGCTTGCCAACCTCATGTTACTACGCGAATTTGACATCTCACGCAATCAGTTCACCGGAGAGCTTCCTCCTGCAATGGGTAACCTGAAGAAGTTAACAATCTTCCATATATACACAAATGGTTTCTGGGGTGAGCTCCCTAAAGGATTTGGAGACTTGGAATTTCTCATTTCATTCTCTGTCTACGAGAATAAATTTTCTGGGGACTTTCCATCCAATCTCGGTCGGTTTTCTCCTCTCAACAGAATTGATATTTCTGAGAACAACTTCTCTGGTGACTTCCCAAGGTTCTTGTGCCAAAACAAGAAGTTGGAATACTTGCTTGCTCTTGACAATAATTTCTCAGGTGAGATTCCAGGATCATATGCCGAGTGCAAAACTTTGTTGAGGTTTAGGATCAATCGAAACAGCTTCACAGGGGGAGTTCCAGAAGGACTTTGGGGATTGCCATCTGCCATGATCATTGATGTAGCTGACAACAACTTTATCGGAGAGATATCTCCTGATATAGGCATGTCAACTAGTTTAACTCAGTTGTATGTGCAGAATAACAAGTTTTCTGGGCAACTTCCAGCAGAGTTTGGAAATCTTCCCCAGCTACAAAAGTTATTTGCTTTTAATAATTCCTTTGCTGGCCAGATACCCTCGCAGCTAGGAAATCTGCAGCAATTGTCATCTCTACATTTGGAAGGCAACGCTTTTACAGGAAGAATACCGTCAGAACTTGGGCAGTGTGGTAGCTTGGTAGATCTCAATCTTGCACAAAACTCACTGAGTGGCAACATTCCAGCAGCACTAGCTTTGCTCTCTTCATTGAATTCACTTAATCTTTCGCACAACTTAATCACTGGCAAAATCCCCAATGGTTTAGTGACCCTGAAGCTAAGTTCTCTTGATTTGTCAGATAACCAGTTATCAGGAAGAATTCCATCAGATCTTCTTCTGGTCGCTGGAGATGAAGCATTTGTTGGGAATGAGGCTCTCTGCATTGGTGAAACTCTGGATAATGAGAAGTATAGACATCTGAGCATTTGTAGATTGAACCATAGCCAAAAGGATAAAATGAACAAGCGAATGCTTCTCATGCTCAGCATATTACTGGTAATAGTTGTTCTTCTTGCTGGCTTAGCCTTTGTGAGCTATCAAAGCTTCAAACTTGAAGAGCAACACAGAATAAGGGATTTGGAAGAAGAAAAGGATTCAGAATGGATACTTGAATCATTCCACCCTACAGAACTAGACCCAGAAGAGATAGCAAACTTGGATGAAGAAAACTTGATTGCGTGTGGAGGCACAGGTAAAGTTTACCGCTTAGATTTGAACAAGAACCGAGGAGCTGTTGCTGTGAAGAAACTATGGAAGACGGTTGGTGCAAAAATTTCAAAAGCTGAAATGGATATCATGGGGCAGATCAGGCACAGGAACATACTGAAACTCTATGCCTGTGTGACTGGAAAGGGTTTGTATTACTTAGTCTTCGAGTATATGATAAATGGAAATCTCTACCAAGCTCTTCACAGGCAGGTCAAGGGTCGAGAGCCAGAGTTGGATTGGAGCAAGCGGTACAAGATTGCACTTGGGGCAGCAAAGGGTATCATGTATCTTCATCATGACTGCTCTCCAGCTATTATTCACAGGGACATAAAGTCATCAAATATACTTCTGGATGAAGAGTATGAAGCGAAGATTGCAGATTTTGGGATCGCCAAGTTTGCTGAAGGTTCATATTCAAGTTGCTTTGCTGGTACTCATGGCTATATGGCTCCAGGTATGTGTTCAAAGCATGTTTAGTCCAACATTCTTCCTTATTTTCTCACTCCCTACTTGAACTTAGTCATGAGCAGTCATGAGTACTTGTTTCATAAAGGTTCTTGGATTGTTGAAGTTACCCTTTAGAATATCTTATTTAGGTGCTTCTTACACATATATTCCGATTCTTATTATCTCAAGCAATCATAAATACCTCAATTTTATTTTTTAAAATACTCTTAGGATTTATGTTAATACAAGCATGAATCTGATTGCTTTAGCTCATTCTACTACTACTACTAAATAGATACTGTATTTTGATTTCTGATTGTTCTCCAAATGAAGCTTTTACAAGATCTTATTGTGAGATTGTGTTTCATCTAGAACATTATTTATTCTTCTTTTTCATCCTAAAGAACACTCTTTTTTGTTTTAAATAAACAACCCAATTACTGTTTGCATTATATTATAGTACAGAAAGCATACAGGAATGTTGGACAGTGGATTCTTTTATTACACATTTTTCTCCAGGTATATAATCATATCTGAAATTGCATCTTTTTACCCTTAGAACTAGCATATTCACTGAAGGCTACCGAGAAGAGCGACGTATATAGCTTTGGAGTAGTCCTGCTGGAATTGATCACTGGCCGCAACCCTACCGATCCTCATTTTGGAGGACAAGACATTGTCCCGTGGGTGTCCATCCATATTGATAACCAAAATCTTGCCGAAATTTATGATCCCACGGTATCAATTTTTGCCGAAGAGGGCATGGGAAAGGTGCTCAAAATTGCCATTCTTTGCACCAACAAGCTACCGTCCCCACGCCCTACAATGCGAGAGGTAGTCAACATGCTTATTGATGCAGATCCTACTACTGCTGTCACTGGCACGAAGAGCTCCAGCAAGAACTGCTAGCCTTTTATTCAGCAGTTCGTGTGTTTTGCTTCGACGACATCTATGGCAATATGGGAATAGGATCTTGTCTAGTAATCTTAGATGTAGCTTAATGAAATAAATAAACTCATGGGAATTAGATTTAGAATCATGTAGTTTGTTCCCATTGCAGTTCCATGTGGTAGAACTTATGAAATTTTTGTAAATGCCATTCTATATAAATGTAATGAACTTAGCTGTTCAAGAACTTCATCTTTGTGCCCTAATACTTGTCTGTCTCTGTTAGTCTACCAACTAAACACATTGTTATTAAGACACTGAAAATACAATTATTGTTGAGATTATGAGGGAGTTAATCTGTAGTATGAACCTCATTGAGCCTAATGAGATGGTTATTTGAGCACTAAATTATAGGGGAAGGGAAGAGATATGTCATTTGAGCACTGGAAATACCAAAAAGGAGCAACACCAAAGTCATAGATATGTCATCTTTGTACCTGTAAGTGTCCTAACTCAATTGTGTTAGTACGAGTTCAACTTCCAGTGATAATTCGATATATATTTAAGAATGAATACATGGAGAAATCACCCATTTTGATATTAGTAATGTATGAACCCTATTTTGATATTAGTATTGTGTAATCATTCTTTGAGATACTTATTATATTTTTATAACTTTATCATACACTTATTATAGAAATAAACAAGCTAGGTGGCATTATGAGATTAACACTCACTTGAGTTGATCTTAGAATGTTTTGAAGTATCTTGAGCATCAACATGATACTGAAATTGTTGCGTTCCAATTTGAAGATCAAAATTTCAACATAGAATGATACTTTAATTGGTCAGCCTGGGCACTTCATACCTTTAAATCAGAGAATTTGAGACCATCTGTTGTGATCACTACAACCAAGTTGGATGGAAAGTTTTCTGAAATAGATATCGCGTAGCAGATGCATAGATACAAACAAGTTTCCAGTAAGCCAAGGAAGTTTTTGATGCGTCTGAATGTTGAGTTGAGTTTCAACAGAAAAAACAACAAAGTCAGTGGAACAACTAGCTCAAACAAATTTCTTGACATACCTGATTCGTACATTTTCAGCTCATCGTCAACCGTTACGAAACTGTCTACCCTACTAGAGTTTCATTTTGAATAGTTCAGCATGCTTCAGGTGTTCAACAATGTCTGCAACGGAACCAATCGTTGCAACAAGTGAGACAACCAGACTGACTATGGTCATAGACTGCAGCACAACCCATTTCATCTGCATTCTCTTGATTTTTGCTTGATTTATGTACACAGACACAGGATAATATACCGTCAACGGCCAGAACCCCAAGGCACCTAGCAAGCCAACCATCGCGTTAAAGAACGGCAGCATTGCTGCAACCGCAGTCGTGACAACCACGAGTAGCGGTCGCATAATAAGTTTGCAAAGTGTGAACTCTATGCTTCTTGATTTGAAGAAAGGTGCCTTTAGGGTATAGACCATTTGGAAGAAGCTTGCATCAGGCCATTTCTTAGCCAACCACTCCTCATAGAATGCAAAAATAGGTTGTGCAAATATCTGTAAAACATTCGAGGAGCTAGGTTTTAGTGATAGCATAGCATTCTTCAACCCAAGGGTGTGAAATCAAGAGATAACTTTTGGATAGGTTTTGCTATCTACATATTCACTGAAGATGCCAGTTAAATTACAGAAATTTCCTTGTGTGAAGATTTTAGTCGTATTTTTCGGATAGGTTTTGCTATTTTACAATTGATATAAATAGCTACATCTGTACAAAGTGCAATATGTGGTACCTGATATGCTCCGACAAGATGGATGATAACAGCAAGATGTGCAATCTCAATGAGCCAAATGGGTTCCTGAAACCCAGTGAGAATGTTTCCAGGGGCAGCGTTCCCAAACGCTGCATAACCAACACAACCAAGAGATACATAGAACAATGTCGTGAAACCAATGCCAAAGACAGACGCTTTCTTCATTGTCTTATTCTCTGGAGGCGGAGACTTAAGTGTATCCTACATAAGTATCAACTTGCGAGTAACGAATTTGAACCGATAAGAAATAATAGTCATGAATATAAACGTATTACTCATGATTTTAGTGCATCATTTCAACTCTTTGGGAATGGATTTTGGTGGGTGTTACAAGAAAGTAAATGCAATTAACATATCTTACCTGGATCTCTATTAGGATCATCGAAAAGGAATAAGCAAAAGCAATATTCCCGAGTGCTTGAAAAGAACTCCAAAGCTTTGGGGCCAAGGAGACATTGCTTGCACCCATCTGCGATCCAAGTAGAGTCCCTTTGAAATGAGGGTGAGAAAAGAACTCCAACAAGCACAAACATAATCCAATTAAGGAATAAGCAAAAGACATTGCCGCGGCAATGTAAGAAAGCACTGTAACTTTCTCCAAGCTAGGGAATTGCGATAGGAATGCTTCAATTATCCCGAAAATGACAATGTGCAAGGTTCCAAAAATCTCACACGAAGCTTTAGGACCTTTCTTGCGGACACATATCGCCTTATCGATGGCCCTTCATATAAACATAAGAGAGATTTAGTATATAAGTGTGTATATTAAAACCAAGACAACCGAAAACATATATATATAAAAAGAATCAAAAGAAGCATTTAGATTCCACATATCAAAAATCAAAAGGAACTCACATCATACTCATAGCAGAAGTTATTGTGTATCCAACCATTGTTCCCCAAAGTAAACTGTACTGTATGATTCCACATATCAAAATGTCTTTCTTGCCTGGAACAACAGATGAAAAACAATGAACATATAGTGTGTCTGTCTGTTTCCGCGTCAAATGAAATTCATTAGTTTGTTACTGGATGAAGGAAATTCATATACAAGAACAATCAGTAAAATTAGTGCAATGTTCAGAATTTTATTTTTCTGAAGGTATCCAAAGATGTATGTAAATAACTTAATCCTGTCAAAGTTTGTTGAAGTTGGAGTTAGCCTACATTCATCGTCATTGTGAATCCATGCATGGTCTCAAATAGTTGGGACTGTCACAGCTCGATGATCCGACGATAATGACTATCATGACTATGATGAACTACTACAACAAACTCTCATACTGAATAGTACACATCTTTGGATATCTTCTATGACTCTGATAATGATCAGCTTGTAAGTTCACAGCAGTGTACAATTTTTACTGTATTAATGCAAGTCAACTATGGAAGCTCAAAGCAGTGTACAATTTGAAAACATTCATATGAAGATCGCACACAAGGGAAATAACAACTATCCAGTTGATTTCAGAGTTACCTAGAGATGCTCTTACAACATCCATGTACGTCTTGTTTCTTCTCCCATTTGTCTGATCAGGAAATCGGTAACAGTCTGCCAGGAGAATTGCAGTGAAATAAGTGATGAATGCAAAGAAGACTAGCATGAGAGGACCCAGTATCCAGCCGAGTTGCGCGACACTCCATGGCAAGGTGAGTATGCCAGATCCTATAACAGCCGTAATTATATGAGCTGTGGCTGTCCACACAGTCCCTGCAGGGTTGAAATAATTAGCAGATCATTGATATAGTGAGTGAAATTATAAATACAGAAAAAAGAACATAATGCCAGCCATCAAACACCTAATAATGTCATATAACAGTTGTGGATGAACTTCAAGAATGAAAATGGATATGTTCAAATATTACTTGTTTTTCCAAACATTAGCTCCTTATATAACAAAAGAACAAGGGATCAATGTAGTAACTGTTCTACTTGACTAATATTGAAAATTTGTGCATTGTGGCCACACCTCAGTTTTCCTTGCCAAAAGAAGAAGAAATAAAATCCATAAAGGAAAAGCAATATTACCAGTTCTAACTCGATCATCTTCTCCAGCTGCCTCCATTTCCATCTTACTGAATCAGGGGTGATGGTTCCAAAGAGAGAGGTAGGCAACTCCATTAATATCCACTCTCACATTAATTGTATGAGCACGCATCACAAATGCAAAAGCAGAAGCAAATGTTGCAACTTACATTTGTCAACCTCTTTTATGGAGTCAGAGCATGCACCATTGACTTTGAGCTGATGCACTCTGCAGCTGTTAGATGCTTGTTTTATTGTGGCAGTGAATTTTTTGTCATCTGCTGTGCAAAAACACATAATGAACAAAAAACCAAATAGTGAATAGCAACTAAATACTGAAGGTTTAAAACAAAATATCAGGTTTCAGAAAGGGTTGAACAGAATTATCTGGCTCATAGATAATCGGTTCTTAGCTTAAAGATATAATATTTTAAAATAAGAAGGCATTCTGAACATCTAAGATCCATAAATAACTGAGCAACCAATTAATGTGTTAAGCCTAATTGGTGAAGTACCAAATAGAAGTTGTATCAGACTGATTGTTTCTGAGATTCTCCTGTTGACTGTTGCAAAAGAAAAGAGATGCTGCAAAAAAAAAAAAAAGAATCAATTTTCCAGAGAAAAAAAAGGAAAAATAACGAGTATGGACATGTAACTATGACTAGTCACATCCATGTGCACCATAGCAATGACAGATAGTTGAAGGGTTTTCAACATCTCTTGCTCATGTTTGATTGGCTGGTAGATCCTTCCGAGTCTAGTCTCAAACTCAAAAAAGAACTGAACTCAGCTTGCCCATTATTCTCTTGTAAAGCTGCACAGCATATATTTACACAACCATTTTAAGCTGCATTTTTTATCTGTATGTGATCCTTTGTGCAGTATTTCTAAACTTTGAGGAGGAAATTTACTTCAAAAAAAAAAAGAAACCTGTAAAAGTTTAAGATAAAAATAAGTGTTTTTTATTATTGGATGCTCAGATTCAGTTGCTTCTCTTTAAAATCATGTAGATCTTCAATTGGCATGTTGATGTTCTGCTCGGACAAACAAAACATGATCCTCATTTAGAGGAGTAAACTCTCACACAAAGAAAAAAAAGTAGAAATTCAATTAATTCAAGATGATTAAATTATAGGACTCTGGATTCCTTTTATAGACTTGACTGTTGACTCAATAACAAATATGAAATAAATATTCAAAATAAATAAAATATGATAATTTAGAAAAGATTATAATTAATTTCTTATTTATTGTCTAAATAGAAAATATTAATTATCAAATAACAAACAAATCAAATCTCTAATTATTGCAACCACTTTATTCTTTAATATCTTCAATTTGTTTCCTTTTATCATTGAAGTGTCAATTTGGAATTATCTTCAATTTCGTTGAGTGGGGAGATGGAGCTTAGAAATCAAGTTTGTCAGCACCACATATGGGCACGAGGTGGCAATGTCTCTCTAACTGAATTGGGTGGTTGTTGCTCCATTTCTTCTAGAAGCTCAGGAGAGCTATCTAGGCTCATCTTATCTTCAATGATCTAAGTGTCATCAATTTTTGAAAGTCCTTTCTAACGAACTAAATATATATGAGTACTTCCGTTCAGAGATGCCACCGTTTGAAGATCCGTGATGCTCTTAATCTAATGAGAAGGCTGTGTTACAGATGGAAGCATGAGAACCAACACCGTTGGTACGCGACCTTAGGCAAATCAACAGACAAAGACGAAGGTTCGAATGTCCCTCGATATGACAATAAAGTCTCAATATTAAAAATCGGATTGAACTTAAAATTAGTAGGCAAGTCAATAACACAAGTATTAGTCTCAGTTTTTCTCACAATTTGAAATAGACTAGAGAAGTAAGCATGAATTTTTTTGAAGGAGTTTTTAGGAAAACGCTCCAAGCAAATATGGACAAGCACTTAGTCTCCTATATTATACTCCTTAAACTTACGATGTGCATTAGCTTGTATTTAATAAGTCTCATTACTCGATGTGATTTTTCTCGTGACATCGACATGAATCACTCTAATGTGCTCAGTAAAACTCTCAGCTAACTCTAAAGAATGAGAAGTGGTAGGCAAGAGAATCAAATCAATAAGTGGTCCGTGGGTTCAATATTTGTATCCTTTAGCAGCTTGTCAATCATACTAGCAACATAAACTTTAAACCGTTCTAGGTCTTTCATTCTCAATTGAAGGGTCTTAAGCTTATCTTCCATAAGTTCACAACTAGCATCTATTTCTCTAATGACATGGTTTCTTTTCATAGTTGATGTGGAGGTTCGACAAGTAATGAGATTTATAAATTAAGTAGCATGGTCATTTTAAGAAAATAAGTTAGAACTTATAACTAATGACAAGATAAATAGGAAATTGGATAAATAAGATGATTTGAAATAGGGGCAAACTAATAATGAGACAAATATGAAATTAGCTAAATGAGGTATTTTGAAATAGTGGCAAATTAATGACGAGACAAATAGGAAATTAGATAAATAAGATGATTTAAAATAATGACAAAATAAGTAGGTAACCAAACAGAGATGATTGTAAAAGTATATGGAAATAAATAATATGCGTGTTAAATAGATAACATACAGAAGTTACCAATATTCTTTCCTCTTTGTTGATATTCCCAAAAGGAAAGGAGAAGTTGGATGATCAAAGTAAATCATCGATGTGCAGCGGAGATGGTGAAGGCACTTTTAGCTTGGGGATCGGAGAGCATTAGCGCCAAGAAAGAACTCACAAAAGTTAGAGGTTAGTTGAGAAAGAAGGTATAGAACAGAATCCAGACTTCAACTCTGATACTAATTGATGTAGCACAACAAACGAACAAGACACAATTCTCACCCAGAGGAATAAACTCTCACACAGAGAAGAAAAGTGAAATTTCAATGAATTCAAGATGATTAAACTATGAGATTCTAGACTCCTTTTATACACTTGATTCAATAATAAATATGGAAATAAGTATTCTAAATACAAAAAATATGATAATTTAGTAAGTATTATAATTAATTCCTATTTATTGTCTAAATAGAAAATACTAATTATCAAATAACAAAAAAATCACATCTCTAATTATTGTAGGTGTTTTATTCTTTAATATTTTTCAATTTATTTCCTTTTATTACTGAAGTACCAATTTGGAATTATCTTCAATTTCTTTTATTCAATGCCTATTACACTGCCTATTATGTTGCACACCCCTATGAGCACCTAGTATGCATTTTTTTTTTTTATTTAGGATTTATGATTTAGAGTATCGTGTTTAGACTAAAGGAAGTAAATGTTTTTAATAATAATTTATACTAGATGCTCACAGGATGTGCAGCATATTAAACCCCTATATATATATATATATATATATATATATATATATATATATATTCCGACTTCCAACCACTTGTCTTCCCCTTCGCTATGAAACCAATCTTATATTCTTTCATTTTTTTTTAAAAAAAAAAAAAAAGAGAGAGACAAAGACAGAAGAAAATGAAACTGTCTAGATATTTTTATAGTGTACACAAGGTTATTAGTCGTTACAATGGAAGAAAAGAACTCCCAGAAGACATCTAACATAAATCTTCATATATTAAAGATGATCTGAAAGTGAATCTTAGCATGAACCATTATAATCACACACTTTCACACACTTTTAAGCAACTGACTGTTTAGAAACAGCTTACAACACCCCAAGCCAACAACGGATACAAACACACAGAGGGTAAACTGAACATAGTAGATATACTTGACAACTAGAACATACAACAACTGAAACATGACATGGGTGTAAGATGCATTATGGAACATGCATGTTACAGTCCAATACCTGACCCTAGAACATGCAACACAAGGGGAAAAAAGAGAGAGTTTCGTGTAAGAAAATTATGGAATATAAATGTTGCAGATCATTTTGGAGCAATAAACCTGTATGAGGCATAAGAAAGAGTAGAATTTGTCCAGCTATGATGAATTAATTCAGCCTTAGCTCTTTCCCCTGCAGCTCCTAGGGCCACATGCAACGGATAAAAGTGATCTGGCGATGGATGAGCCATTCTAGCATTAGGTGCCTTCTCCATGTACTTGTTCACCTCATCATATCTACACAAATATAAAGAACAAGCATGGGATGCAAGCCTAGTTAAGATCATGGACAATGTGAGCTGTGTGAAAAACCATTTCTTATTTTTGTAAAACTCCTTACCTCCTGCCGAGAAGCGCCTCCTTGAGCCAGGTATCAAACTCCAAGGCCCATTTTGCAACAGGGGCATTGCTCGAACTCAGGTTTCTCAAGTTGTGAGTAGCACTCCCAGAGCCAACTATAAGCACACCTTCATCCCTCAGAGGAGCCAATGCCTTCCCCATGTTATAGTGGTATGTGGCATCCATTTCTGTCTGAACTGAAAGTTGGCACACAGGAATGTCTACGTTGGGATACATCAGCATCAGTGGAACCCATGCACCATGGTCGAGTCCGCGGGAGTTGTCTTCCTTCACACGACCAAAACCAGCATTCTGAAGCAGCTCCTTCACTCTCTTTGCCAGGTCGGGAGCACCTGGTGCAGGGTACTTAAGCTGCCACAACATCATATACCATAATTTTGTTTCTGCCCAATGTCAAGGATTCAACATGAAAAATTAAGATGCCACGAAAACCTAGCTGGTTCTTTCGATTACTCGTATTGAATGATCTTATGGACGACAAACCCATGGTTCAACTTACAATCATCCAAAAGATCAATTTTTTTACAGGGGCAAACACACAAGGACTAATAACCCTACCCAATCGGTAGAAGAAAACCAAAATTTCGCCGTTTCCCAATGTAATACACACACATCGAACGAAAAAGAGAAGAGATCTGAAGAGAAAAATGAGAGAGAGAGAGAGATGAGACAAGGGAAGAGGGGAGACCTCGTACATGCGTTTGGGGAAGTTGTAGAAGTCGTAGATGGTGTCGTTCGGCCCATCTATGACGTTCACGGTGGGGTAAGCTGTCTCCCAGTGCCCGGAGACGATGAGGATGGCCCTGGGAACCGCCGGCAGCACCTTGGATCGCCACGACTGAAAGAAATGCCTCGCCGGCAAGCTCTCGTCGATCGAGAGCGTGGGCGATCCGTGAGACAAGAAGAAGGTATCCATTCCCCCTCCCTCAACCTCCTCAATTCAACGATCAACAAGACGGTGATCCGCCGGTTCTCCGTCGAGATTGAAATACTTTCTCAGATTCTTCCCCAAACCCACCGACGGCGAATAAACAAACCCACCGACGGCGAATAAACAAAGGGACAATTGCATTTTACCCCAACTTTTAGTATCAATTACGAAAAACATTTAACCTACTTTTTGTTTCATTCCGTAATATTCGATTACTGTAATGTGAAGCAATTTTAAATAAAATTACTGATCAAATTTTTTTATTGTTGGTTAAAACTGTTGCAATATTAGTTAAAATTATTTTTTAGCTAAAATTATTTTATATTGTAGAAGGAATAAAAATCTTTTGATAATTTTTTAACATAAAATTTCTTTTTTATTATAATAACTTTAAGGGTGTTCTTATAATTTTTACCCTTTAAAATTTCAGTATTACCAACACTTATTTCCTTTCAATTATATAAATATACCATATATATATTAAATTAATTTATAGGTGCACCAACAAATTAATTTTTAGTGTTTTTCTTTCATTTGTGGATTGTTAAAGAAGGTAATTAAACTATCATTATCCTGTCATAATCACACTATAAACTATAGGACTCCATTTGATTTTCAAAGCCTGTTGCTTTATTATTTATTTTTTCAAAAAAATAAATTTATTTCCATTTTTAACTCTCCAATTCACAATACAAAATATATATATTTTATTTATAAAATTATTTTTTTTCTATTTTATTATTTCAAGAAACTAGTAAACAATGATAATAATAAAAATAATATAATAAAAACACTAGATAAATAGAATGAAAGCTACACAAAATCACCATCTAAAATAATTTCCTTCCATAAACAATACAAAGTCACAATAATAATAATAATAATAATAATAACAAAAGCAGCAAGAATGACAACAGGAAAGATATACATTTGTAAGTTTCTTCAGGAAAAAAGATTATAAATTATGAACAAATAGACAGAAAAGAGATGATTTCAGATAAAAAGTCACTCTCACACAAAGAACAAATTTAGAGAAAGAAATATGATTCTAGATATAGCACATCTCAGAGATCATAATATACAGAACTCTTTAAGTTGGATTTATAGTGAAAGGTACTTTTATAGAGAATAAGAAACACAAATCAATGATAAATGAAGTGTTTCAGAGAATGGTAACTTGCAAGGTTCTTAAAGTATCAGTCACTCTCATTGCATCCATCTTTTCCATCACTACTTTATGATTTATTATCTATAATATCATCTTAACTTGCATCAAAACTCAGCATCCTAAACAAATGGATAGAAGAAACACCAATGAGGAAGAACATGAACAGCAATTCTTTCAGATATAGATGTGATTGTCAAACATAAAGCATTCAGAGAAAGCACAAGTTACCAGCTATTCAATATTCATTAGATAATCCGAGTACAGAAAAATGGTTTCGAAACCGTTTCTGCTAGATACTTGTGTTGTTTCTGCTGGTTTTGAATTGGTTTCTCGGGCAGCAAGATCACTGAAGAGGTGATGCCATGATGATAATGCAGCTCTTTTCACTCCCGTAATCACCTTCGTCATAATGCTGCTTTGAATCAAAGTTTTGCAGAAAGCTAACATTTTTAAGACTCAAATGATACTAATTGATCTATGAAAACAGATTAGCATTCTTCATATATTGATAGAAATGGATCCAAAAAGGAACAAAGAAAAGTAATTTGATATCAAATGAACAGAGACAGTTTGCACCCAATCAGAATTTTGCAGAAAGTTGGCATTTTTAAGACTTGAATGCTGTTAATTGATCTATGCAAGCAGGTTAGCATTCTCCAGAAATTGATAGAAATTCATCAAAAAAACAAAGTGTAATTTGATATCAAGTTAACTTCCTAAGAGAGATTGTCATCCAAGAATAATGGAAACATTTCGCACCAGTAGCAACCTCATGATAATACCGCTGTAAGATTCGGCAGAAAGTTCATGTCTTTAAGAATCTCGTACACTACTACTCGATCTATTCAAACAGATTAGCATGCTCCATATATTCATCGTAGAAATGCATGAAAAAAAGGGGAACTTGGAACCAAATGAACTCGCTAAGTAGCATCGCTATTCAAATCATTACCTAAGAAAACTAAGAAACATCACGAAATCGCATGTCGTCCTGCAAAGTTCTAGTGGATGAGAACAGGTCGGGCCTAAATCATTACTCGATTGGAAGGATCGGAGACGATGAAATCCAGCCGAGACTGACGAGCCTAAATGAGGGTTTGCAAAGCAAAGTATTAGAATTAATTCTTAATCGTTCGAACTTAAATGCAACTGACCGCATAGCGCAGTGGATTAGCGCGTCTGACTTCGGATCAGAAGGTCGTGGGTTCGACTCCCACTGTGGTCGTCACTTTTTAAAAATACTACAAATTTATATTTATAACACAAATTAAAATATAAATTAATAATTACAAAAATATTTATGGGACCCAAATATTTTATAAATCAAAAGAACATTTTAATAATAGAATAAAAACTATAAAAATATATATATTTTTTTGTTTCTCTCGCGTGACGATGAAGATGTAAGGAAACTCTCAAGTCTCCTAAGGAAACGCCATGTGTAATCACACGTTGACTTTATTCTTTAAAACCTCTATCATCCCTCCATCAATCTCTCCTTCAAAGTAAACACGATTTTTATATTACATCAGGTTTCAGATGACGCAATAATATTAATTAATATACAAACAAAGTCAACACTGAATATCTACCGCATAACCGTTATTTTTTATGACGACAACATTTAATTTTACTCCCCCAAGTTAAAATATATTACGTGTTACCTCATCACATAACGAATAACTTATTTTGCATAATACTTTAAACTTTAGGGGGCAAAATAACAATTAGGAAACTTATGGGAGACCAGAAGAATCAAAAGGTTATGGCTAAGCATGAAGCTGTTTATGTTTATAATAATAATAATTACAATAATAATTATTTTTTCTGTCTCCTTCGATGTGTGCTCACTCATTCAATTATTGAGATATATATGGATTTAATTATATGATTGGTGGTCAACATACATCAAGATTTATTTCCCTAAAAGATAAATAAATGAATCAAAGTCAAATTATGCTCTAGATTGGATCGAAATTGAGTATAGTATTTCGATTAGTTCTTCGCTCGACGGTTAGCAAAGCCAATCTTAATTATGCTATTCATGGTAGGCTTGTCGTCGTCTAGATGCATAGTATTTCGATTTGTTAAGGTGGTTGATGATGACTTGGACTAGATCGCTAATAGAATCTAGCTAAAGCCCGCCAAATCCTTTGTCATTATGCTAAATATGGTCAGAATTACCAAGAACACACCCACCACTTGTTTACTTGGAGAGAAAGCACAGAAGAGAGAGAGAGCGAGGAGACTGAGCTCGCCAATTGCGCATACAATAATGTTCATCGAGATTAAACAATTCTCGGGAGGGGGAGGCTAAGCGACGATATAATCATGGCAGGCCAGGGAAGAAGAACCAGTACCTTCGTTGACCTGCCTCGTACTCAGGCCTCCTTCACCTTCCTCATCCACGGGGGATCTTGCATGGGTAGGACGAGCCGACCAGCCGACCCGCCGGTGCCGGAGCAAGCCACGAAGAGCGCCAGGCCACCGGAGACGACGGGCGCAGGCGACAGGGAAGGGTGGTCGGAGGTCAGGATGGCACTGGAGGAGCTCTCCTTGTTCAAGCTCGAGGAGAACAAGGCATCCACCATGGCCCTTCTCTCCGCCTCCAATCTGCTGCTCCACCTCCTCGGTCTGCTTCATTGTGTTTGCTTTCTGAATTACAAAAATATATTAAAAAAAAGATCCGAGGAAGGAATTTGTCATGAATTCTTTTTCTTGTTCTTGTTTTTTTGTTTGATTGAAAAGGAAATTAGGGGAAAATTTGTGGCTGTTTGTTTCCGCAGATAAGATTGGTCCTACTATGCTGGTGCTAAGGCAAGATATACAGACAAACATTGAGGTATCGAAACTTTTCAGGCATTTCAGCAATATTTATTGGCATTTGAGACCTGAAAATTTTGTTCCTGAATCCACTGTTTATGTTTGGTTCTTCATCGACAATCCACTTAATTAGTTTCCCTAACTTGTACAAACTTTAGGATAATAACTTTGCTGAATATTTTGTTTCTGAATCAACTGTTTGTGTTGGGTTCTTCATCAACAATCTACTTGGTTTCCCTAACTTGTAGAACCATTTGGATAATCTTCTTAATTTCATTAGCTTGTAAAAGCTTTAGGATATACAGTGAAATGTTGAGATATTGAAACTTTATAAGCTTTGCTTGAATCTTCATGCATTGAGGTGAGTTTCTTTAGATTTCAAAGCTTATATATCTAGAAAGGAAGGCATTGATTTTAGAATGATCCTTTAGTGATTCAATGATCACTGTCAAAGTTCAATGATAGATTCTAGATTCAGAAGAAGTGAGAATTTTTTGATATTTCAAGGAAAACTAGATAAATTTGTCTATCTATACTTCTTTTTTTCCTGAAATAGCTATTCCTGCAACTATTCCTAGGGAATGTTCTTGGGTTTATTCGTGATGATATTTGATAGAATAGCTATTCCTGCAATTGGTTGCAGAATGAATTTACAATACTAATTCTCATAATGTTGATACATCATTATTTCGATAGATAGATAGATAGACCGATAGATAGATAGATACTGAAATAATGGAAACTCTTGTCTAGAGAGTGGAAGAGGTACTGATGTTGGATCCAGACCTGAATTCAAGTTTAGTAGAGATAGTGAAGAAAGAAGTAGCACAAGGCACTTCGAGAAAAGCTGGAAGCTGTTCAAGAGCAACTCTTTGGCTCACTAGGTACAACAACAAAAATGGATCATATCCAACAAAAACTTGCAAAATATCTAATGAAATGAATGTCTTAGTTTCTTTTCTCGGTGTTTAAATAGGTCTGTAGTTTTCAGTTTAACTTTGTTCCAAAAGTTGGACAAGAACCCTGAGTTAAAACTGGAGCAAGTGGTGGACGAAGCATACGGTGAGGTTTTGAAGCCATGGCACGGTTGGATCTCATCAGCTGCTTACAAGGTAGCAGCTGCTACATTTCTATAAGCCGGTTCGATATGTCGTCTTCATCTCACAATGCTGATAAATGAAGTTTGATAATCGACAGATAGCCCTAAAACTGGTACCAGAAAGGGAAACCTTAATCAGATTGCTCATGGGCCAAGAACAGGATTATGAAACTCTGAGGCAAGATATCAAGAGCTATGTGTCAGTGATTCAACCTCTTTTAGACGAAACATGTGCCCTCTTGGTGAGTGAATTCCGTCCGAAAATGACTTGTGTTTTTTCTTCTGTAAATTTATTGTGTTTATCTTTGCGCAATGAATTGGTGCAGAGGAATCATCAGTTGGACAAATTCAAGTCTACATAATGATCTGCCATTGTCTGTATATTTCATGTAGATAAAGTGATCAGGGCAAATTGTACAGATACTGCTTCAGTTTGTGTTTACTTGGAAGAATGTCTTCTTCATTCGGTTTTCTCGCTTTGTTTTAGTTTGTTTTGTTGAATAAGAAGACAAAGATAAAAAGGGAATTGTTGTAGAGGTTGAACTACTTCTGAAAAGAAGAAACACAAGCTTATGTTTATTTCGTGTAAAAGATTTGATCCATGTCGAATGTTTATACGAAAAGTTTTTATAGATGAAAGTTGTGAGCTAGCATGATTTCTTCTTCTTCTTCGGAGTGTCTATCAGAGTGAAAATATTATGAAATTATATTGCTTTAGTAATTATTGTAAAATGTTAAAACAAGAGGGTTTTTAAGGGCAATTGCCCTTTTATTAAATATTTCTAAAATTTAAAACTCTGTAGGAGAATTGGATTTCCACACGAGTAAAAATGAATCAAGCTAGAAAAATATTTTTTATTTCTTAGATAAATTGAAATAGAGGGATATTTATTTTTTAAAAAAAAATTAAAATATTAATAAAGAAAGATTAAAATTCTTAAACTGAACTATTGAGTTTTGGAATTTCTCAAAACGTTGCTCTGAACTTTTAAAAATGTCTAGAGCATATCGTTAAGAAACTGCCTTAAATCGTCACCAGCAGAGTTTCTGGCAATCATTTTTTTATTTCCTCTTTTTGATATAACAATATCTAAGATAAGATCCCATGATCGTAGATTCAGTGACGTAAGCAAGATCTCTGTCCAATCTCTCCAGCAACAAACTCAATCATTTTCTTTGTCTCCAAAGGCTCAAACGCAACGTCTCGGAAACAGGCAACAGTCGGCCGCCGCCGCCGCAGCTTTAGAATCCTTTGGCCCTGCGAGAAAGTGCGGCGGCCGTCAATTTGCGGCCGCTGCTTTTTTTGGATTCCTAAAGAATCTTGTTTGGATTCTGCCAGAAACATCTCGTTGGAAAAAAAGGAAGAACACAAAATTTACACTTTTTTTGCTTTCCTTTTGTTTTTTTACTTTATCTTTGATTTCTAGTTTACTTTTTCAAGAAAAGAGGAAGGAGATCGCGCAGCATTTGGCTAATCAAATTCTACTTTTTTTTCTTCTAGTTCTGAAATTTATTTGCTTTCTCCCAAATGTTTATAAAGATTCCACCATGAAAAGTGAGTTGAAAAATCAGAAGAAAAAAAAAGGAAGGATAAAAGGTGGGTAGGTGCAAGTGCATCATGTTTAACAATTGAATTTGTCCTCTGAGACACGACGGGATGAATAAATGACTGGACGGGATAATTGGTATAATTATAATTTGATTTTCTTATAGGACATATCAAATGCTCATGCCTCATGGTGTACAAATTGTTCATGATGCTAAACCGTTAGATCTATTGTACTTTTTAAATTTATCTGGTGATCAATTTGTGAGGTCCACCTTAGTAAAAGTTAGATAATTGGATTAACAAAAAAAACAATTGAATTAGAGTTTTAAATTTGTTTAAACCTAAAAAAAAAACTCAATTGATTTGAAAATTTGCATGTGATTTTTTTTTCTATAAAATATTTATGCTTTACTACTTAAATAACTTATTTTGACTCAAATACATTTACTGTGAAAGGACATTCTATAATCATTCATATTTATACTTTTTAATTTATTATCAAAGGGTCTATATATTTTATTTTTTAAAATTATTTATATTTTTGATGTTATTATAACCATTACGAATTCATAGCTATTATACAATTATAATAGATACGAGATTGTATAGCTACTACACAATTATAATAGTTATGAATCTGTAATTACTACAATTATATAATTATAATAGTTATGATTTCGTAGTTGTTATAATATAATACTGATCAATATTAATTAAAAATAAATTATCTATATTGTAATAGTTATAATTCTTAACTATTATAATATTATATTGATCTGATTAATGTTGATAAGAAATGAAATATTTCTATTGTAAGAGTCATAATTTATAACTATTATAATATAATTTATTTATGTTGATAGTTAAAGTGTCCATGAGTTAAAGTGTCCATGCTATAATAATTATAAATCCATAACTATTGTAATACCATCAAAAATAATAGTTTATATTACAAAAGTCATAAATTATAATTATTATAATATAATTTATTTATGTTGATCTTAAAATATTTATGCTAATAACTATGAACCTATAATTACTTTAATAACATCAATAATAATAATATTTTTTAAAAATAAATGTATTGAGATATCCTTTTGATAATAAATAAAAAAGAAACTCCGTCCAATAGAAAGAATGCTCTCTTAATTTTTATTCAAATTTATTTGAATCAAGCTCATTAATATTCAAACTAATTTATTTAATTTATTGTTAAATGTTCAAGCTCCTTTTCTATTTCTTGAATGATTACAAACAACAACATAAAACTAAATAAACACATACATAATTACTCTCCTAATTAATTAAATACTAAATACATAAATATTTCATTTCGCCCCCTAAACATTACTTTTTTTTCTTACAAAATTCCCTTTCGATTTTTCAATTATTTACTTTTTCACACAATTTCAATTTGACATTGAGATTCTTTAAGGAAATTATGAGACTATATGGGCCATTTTGATAAATTTGAGATTTTAAGAGAAACTTTGTAAGCGGAGGTAAATTACAGGGATGACATTGAACTTTCCCTAGCCTTGGAACGGCCGGTAAACCTTGATGTCGCTCACGACTCCGGCGATCGAGCCGGCGGCCGAGGCGACGGTGATGACGAGGCACGCGAGGCTCAGAATCTGGAGGCACACCCACCTGGTGCTCCACCGCTCCACCTTCCTCTGCACGATGTACATCTCCACCGGGAAGTACACCGTGAGCGGCCAAAACCCCAGCGCGCCCAGCAGCCCCACCACGTCGTTGAAGAACGGCAGCAGCATCGACACCACCGTGGTCGCTGCCACGAACCCCGTCCGCCACGTCACCCTGAAAGGGTTGATCTTGTACTTGTACCCCCTCCCGCTCGGCCACAAGGGCACCTCGATCTCGTTGCAGACGAATCGAGAGTCCGGCCACGTCGCCGCCGCCCACTTCTCCACGAAGGAGAAGAGGGGCTGGCAGTAGACCTGGTAGGCGCCGACGAGGTGGACGACGATGGCGACGTTGGCGATGTCGAGGAGCCAGAAGGGGTTGTAGAACCCGAAGCCGGTGAGGAGGTTCCCCGGCGCCAGGTCGCCGAAGGCCGCGTATCCCATGCACCCGCAGAGCATGTAGAAGACGGTGGTCACTGCCACGCTGATCACCGTCGCCCTCTTCATCACCTTCGCCTCCGACGGCGGAGGCGCTTTGATCGTGTCCTGAACTCGTTCGTCAAAATGCCAAAATGAGTGTCCACACACACACACACACTGTGTTTTCTCAATCGAAACCTCTCTCATTTTGATCAGGTACCTGGATTTCAATGAGGATGATGGAGTAGGAGTAGGCGAATGCGATGTTGCCGAAGGCTTGGAAACTGCGCCAGATTTTGTCCATTTGGCCGACGGCGGCGATGCTGATTCCGGTGAGACTACCTCTGAATTCGCCATTTTCTGTTAAAAGAAGAAGAAGAATTTAGACCTCCGAGCTCATTTCACATGGAACCGAATCGAGTTGGACGATCCAACTTCAGCTTACTTATCACTTGGACGATGCCGAGCCCAAGGCCGATGGAAGAGTAGGTGAAGGACATGGCGGCAGCGGCGATGGACAGCCACCAAATCTGGTCGAAGTCACGAATCTGCGAGAAGATGATCTGCACCACACCGAACATGATCATGTAAGGGTTGCTGTTTACTTCACAGGGGGCGTCGTCGTCGTCTCCATTATCGTGGAAGCAATTCGATCTTTTCACCGCTCTGTTTCGACACAAAACCAACCTCAGACACTCGCCTTCGAAGACAAATAGCTCGATGACACAACTGTTCGATCAATTTACTCACACCATGCTAATGGAAGCGGCGATGGTGTACCCAATCGCGACTCCGACGATGTTGAGGTACACAGCTTCACCTTGAAGTCATCTGTTTGAAAATGGAGGTTAGTAAAGACTGCAATTTTACAGAGTTCACTTCTCTTTTTCCGGTGAGTACCAAGGTTGGCACGGACGGCGTCCATGTAGGTGTAGTTGCGCTTGCCGGCAGCGGGATCACCGGAGCGGTAGCAGTCGGAGAGGAGAGCAGATGTGTAGTAAGTTACGAAGGAGAAGAGAAGCATGGCGGCGGGGCCAACGACCCATCCGAGCTGACCGGCGGCCCAGGCCAAAGAGAGCACTCCAGAGCCGATGACCGCAGTTACGATGTGAGCGCTTGCAGTCCACACAGTGCCTGCAAAGATTGATATAACTCGAGAACAAAAAACTACAGAAACACTGGAACTGAAGCCTTTGTGATTTCTTACCAGTCCTCTTGAGACGGCCATCGTCGTCGAAGCACTCAGAAGCTCCCTGCGAGAGGCCAACTTCTAGAGCTGCCTGGTGGCAGTAATTGGCAGCACCACCGATCTCATCCATCTCTGTTCAATTCAGTGAACTGCAGTTGTTGCACTTCAGTGGTTGCGCTCGCACTGGATCTGAGTAGCTCTTTATAGTAGCAAAATGGCAATAGTGAACAGGGGTCAACTAAGGTGGACTAAGTGGATTCCATTAAGGTACCACTACTCGTCTCTCGTTTAAAGTGATGACCACCACAGCCTTTATGTCTCACCAGTGACCTCGGATTGCTAATGTGCTTGTAGTATCCCCACTCCCATTAATTCCTAGGTAGGTTGGGGTGGGGGCAGTGGCAGGAAGCTTCCAACTGAAAAATGATAACAATACAAGCAATACAACAGAATCCAAGCTCAAATGCATCAGCAAGTAACTGACTGTAGAAGCTTGTTGGTCAGGAGATTTACTAGAAGGTCACAAAGTTAAACTTCATCTTAATCTACATTGAGTTTTTCCACCAGCAGTGGTGTTTTATAAGGACCAGTGACACTGATAGTGTGTTTTTGAGTATTGTGTTTTATCTAATAAAGCTAAAATATCTTTTGAATATCGTGTTGTTAAAAAGTAAGAGAGATAATTGTTCTAACTCGAGGGCGGCAATCAAATCATACAAATACTGCATGAAAATTATCAAAATTTATTTATAAGACTATGCAGAGGGAGGCTCAGGGCATCTACAGTGTTACAGTGTGTTTGTTTCAGACTCTGATGGTCGCCACATCGACTTCTGAGCATATAGCAATCCTTCTTTGTCCTTTGAGTATGTCATTCGGATTTCCCAGTGAAGAGATTTAGCAAGATTTCCTATTGAGGAAATTGTATCGACATGGTCTCTTACAATCAGATTTCCTCCGGGTCTTAGCATCCGGTCTACCTCGACAATTGCAGGCAATATCGGACACCTATAAAATGTCATCAAAAAGTTAGCAAGTGAAGAATGCAAGGTTTAAGCATGTATTTATATTCATCGCGATCATCAAATTGTATAAGTTGCAAGCATTGGACCTTAAATATTTGGTGTATTTGATTAATCTAGTTGAACGAGTTGAGTGAACAACTCAGATTGGATGAGTCAAGACAAGAAGGTGGGCTAGATTGGTTAAATGAGCTAGTCTAGATTGAGTGGGCAAACTTATTAAGTCAGACTAGATCGAGCAAGTGGACAGATCAATCTAGTCAAATTAGGTGGGTTGTCCAAACAGAACAGGCCATTCAAATTGTGGGATCAGGTGTGGTTTAGGTTGAATGAGTAGTTAGATTAAGAAAAAAAAACTCAAAGCAAGACAAATCAGGTCACAGGGGCATAATAGATGAGGCATATTGATCTGGGCAGATTGTAGGAACTAGGCAAGTGGAACAAAATATTTTAAGCAGGAATATTTTATCACTGTGAAAAGTATTTTTGTTTATTCTTTATAATTTCCTATAATTATTTCATGTTTAATTCTATGAACAAATTTAACGTATGTTTATTCCTATCCTATTCGTAGGAATATCATCATTACCAAAACTTGTAAGTCTCAATTATTTGGGATTAACTTCATGAATCATATCTTAACTATGAATATAGTTAATTTAATGTTCAGGATTGAGCTATAACTTTAGTGGGCCGGTTTTATTTTACAAGTCCAAAAGGTTGCAGTAAATAAATCTACTAGAAACAAATTCTCTTTTAACTCACTAGCATGTTTTTTCACAAGTTAAAAAATGTACTAGTTTGTGAAAGATTATAATAGACTAACCTCTTCTTCAGTGTGGAGAATAGATGGTCTGCATGGAGAAGATCATATGTTCTCGGGTAGGTGCTAAATGATTCACACCAGTCATGATAGAGTCCGAAGAGCCCGCGATCATAGATAATGGGAAGAGTGTCAGCTGAATCAATCGAGACAATGTTCATCACCCAGACCTTCTTCATCTCTTGCAAAGCTGCAGCAAAACTGCAAACAAACCGAGATTTTCACATAAATCTTTGAAGGTGACAAAACAAAATGTAACTAACAAAAGGATGGCAATAAAGAGAAACCAGATGTATCGACCAGCCTACCCTCCATAAACAGATCTCATGTCCATGACATTCCTCACACTAGACCAGTCGATACCAATTCCATTAGCATACGATGTGCTAACCACATGTTTCCAATGTAAATAGTCTGCCGTAAAGTCTTGTGGTGCCGGTCTACCATAAACTCCAATTTGAGAAGTGTTCAACCAGCAAGGTACTTTCTCAAGTCTTGCCGGCCAATCATACGGCCAAACCACCCCATGATTACTAGAATCGACTGGCAACCTGTGCATGCATGCTTGCAGTGGGACATACCTGTAAAGAGAATAATATAGAAGGCGAACAGAATGAGACACAAAATCCAGAAAATGTGAACCAAATTAGATGTATAAATAACTTATGGCAATAATAAGCATACCAGGCTGCATCTGGATTATCAGATTCTTGACAGATAGGAGGATTTTGTTCTGCTCTTTTATCATAACAACTATTGTCAGAAGCTTTTCTGTAGATAGCTACGCCAATATTGTTTACTTTGTCTTTTCTTTTAGCCACCATCTTCCAGCACATTGATTTTGTAAGTGCAGACATAGCTGTAATAGTTAATTGCCCAGAAAAAAAAGTTAGCATTGTATAAATGTTTTTTACTCTAAGATAAGAGGGGGATAATTGCATAAAGTTCTGGTTAATACAGAAATATGCTTCTTGAAGTAGAGAAACTTATGCATTTTGAACCCTAGTTACCCGTGCAGAAATGCAAGTTCACCTTTAATATTTTATCAGCTAATTATATATCCCTCATAAAGTAACCTTGGTAAATTAAACTCATGATAGTAATTGTACAAAACAAATGGTTATGCTATGTGAACCGAGCAGAAATGTGAGTTACCTTCAAGCCAACGCTTGCTTAACATTTTATCTGCTAATTATATATCCCTAATAAACTAACTTAAGTAATTAAATTCATGATAGAAATTGTACAAAACAAATGGTAATTTGAGGCCACAGAAAGAAGTCACACTGTTGTGGAGGCTTTGAAAACACAAACGTGTTACAGACCCATGGCAACCAGCATCTATAATAATATGATTGTTACGTGTAGTGAGGAAAAATTTACACTAGTTTAAACATACTTTCATTCTCCAACTCAAACTAGATTTTCATCAATAGAGGCCTGACAAGGAAATTCATTTTATAAAATGACATCTTTGATGAGAAATAAACTTAGAAATTTACTGCATTAATTTTTCCATGAAGTAATTGCTACCCTTAAGTATCTTTAGACCTAGTCCTTGGATCTATTTTACAATAACAAAAAAATATTCATAATCAGGCAACTTTGCAAGTTTTACCTTGCCAGATCCCCATATCTTCAGGTGACTTTTGGTAAACTGGAGTTGCAGACCATACGAAAAAGCCACCAGGACGGAGCAAGCGGTTCAACTCCAACAAAAGCACACCACCTGCAAGCTTCAATGATAAAGATCCATGCAAATGTTCCATGTAATACAGATCATTTTAGTTTGAGGGCAGTCATCACCTTCAATATGCCATGGTACTCTACAGCGTGCACAGTGTATGACATCAAAGACCTTGCTTGGAAATGGAAGCCTTTTTGTGCCCATCACAGCTGATACAGCTGGAATGCCTCTCTCAAGAGCAAATTGCACTTGGGCTTCATGCTCATCTTTGGGAGCAAATGACATAGTAAGCACACCTCTTTCAAAGAGATAACCTCCAAAGCTGGCCACTCCACAACCAACATCCAAAATAACATGACTTTTTCTCCCCCAAGCCAAATCTGGCCATGACTGCAAATTTATAAGTCAAACGTGCAATGTGATAACAGAGTTAGCAATAACTGCCTCCTGAAATAAAACTTAAAAAGACTTCTTTTTTTAAAAGGAAAAATAAATTATCGCAAAAACCATTGAGCTTTTTAACATATATGAGATAGGACTAAAGAAAAGGGACAGCATGCCATCAACCAGAAAAGCAAGAAAAGAAATTCATTGAGATATCAAAAGTGATCATCCAGAAACGGAGCAAACATGGAAAAGAGACTTCAAGGGACTGATAAATACTAAGATCAGTTGTCAGTATTGAACCTCTTGAATAAAATCAATGTAGTGAAATGCACCATGCTTGAACTGAGTTCCACCTCCTGGAAAACTGATATACTGTTTTGAAATGTTCACCCAATTTTGGTGTCCTTTATATGCTACAAGCTTGGTGTGCGGAACATTATTATACCATATCTGTAATACAGTGATAAGCTCAACGAACAAACCTTTTACTGAATCAGAGAGTATGTGTGAGAGAGAGATGCAAAAATAAGAAAGAAAAATATGATACCTTGTCCCTGCTCTCTGGCCACTTGATTGATTGTTTATATCCCTCTGGAAGAGGAACAAGGCATGTTGGGGCCTGTATAGGGCAGTGTCTCTCCCTGTGTTCATAGTGCTTGGTACTTCGGAGTTTCTTAATAGCTGCCTCATTGTCAAGACACGGAATGTAATCTGCTCTTGCAGTGACATTACAAAGTTTCCAGTTGTGATCTGTGATCTGGTCCTCTGAAGAGGATGCTTGTACCACCTCCTCATCCTTCGACTCTACTACATGTGTAGACCCATTCCGGCTACTGATCTCGTTCAAAATTTCTGACTGATTCTCAATAGGAAAATTCTCAACCTTCTCCTGAGATCCAACACCGTCAGATTTGTCATCCTTCTGTGGCCTGTCTTCATTTTCCAGCACCATATCCTCAAATGTTTCTCCACTATTTTCACCAGTTGATGTATCAGTTTCAGAAGTGTCATCAGATGCAACCTTTGTGCCTCCGTTCCTCTTTGAAGGCCCATCCTCTTCCTTGGAATCCGATTTCTGTTCAGCAGTGTTATCAGGATCTCCAGTATCCCCACTCCTGACATCATCAGTGCTTGGACTATCTAAAGATGGAGTAGAAGCTTTATCTTTGACCTCCGATCTGGGAATTATATAAGAAAGATCTTCAGGGCCTATGTTGGAGGAAGTCAACATCCATATTCCAACCAAGCACAGACCAACAAACACAACGACTGCTGCCTTCGTACAGCATGAGGATGCTCTCCTATTCTCCGCCAGTGTGTTTTTTCCAAATGCTATGTTCGTTACCCTTAAATTCACCTGCTAATTAGCTACCAGCATCAAGTCACTTCGACCAAAGTAAGGAGATCTTTTCACATATTCGAAAAAAAACAAATAAAAGATAAGACTAACGAAAATCGAAAAGCCGGATCTCCATGATTCAAGAAAATTAATGACAACAGGCTCAGCTCAGGTACCAAAACCTACACTCCTTTCTCGAATTACAACCTTCGATTTTCCCAGGACCTGAAATTAACTCTAATTGGCAGCTAAATTACCTGTGCTCATCAAATCGAAGAAGTAAGGAGCCGTGGAAGTACCAAAACAAGCGTAGAAAACCCCGATCTCTTCGAATCCGCCGATTTGCTCACAATGAACCACTCAGATCTAATAAATCGAGAACAAGTAAACGCAGAACCACCTAAAAAACCTATGATTTCACCGACGAAGAGAAATCTGCTTCGATCACCGAAAGCGAGAAAGAAAAATCATACAAAAATGCGAGCGATCGAGGATCCAAGCACAAGGAGTGAGTGATTACCTGCGATCGAGACGAGGGTCTCGCCGCCGACCTCCCTCGGGCGGGATCCAGGGCTGCGACGATAGCTGGCGACGGGAAACGGACTCGCAGGCATCTCTCGACAATTATTTATAGAGAGTGGAGTGAAAGCCGAACAAACTAATTTGTTTTTAAAGCGTTACTCTATTTATTTATAAAGAAGCACCGTTAACTAGAACGGAGACGAAGCCAACGACGTTCTCCTCGGGGTTGGAGCGTAAGATGATCCTCCGACACAACTTAAGTAAGCACAAACGGACAGGTGTCTCCAAACGGTACGATATTGGTTTGTTTTGATGTGGAGGAACAGGATAACATACGTTGTTTTGGCGGTAGCAGCCGCGACTCACGTGCGTGTGTGTGATTTGATTTTAATGGAGAAATAACTATTTTTGGTAATTAATCAGAGGGCCTCTATTGGTCCGGGCCTCGGTTTCTCCTCTCCATTTTCAGTCAAATCGTTGCAGAGCAGTTCCTTTAGTTCGAGAAATCTAGGGTTCGGCCATGGCCTCCACGAATCCCGTCGCACCGAAGGCCAGCGATCATGAATCCGAAGGTTCGGTGCAGAGTACCGCCGACATGACGGCGTTCGTTCAGAACCTTCTCGTGCAGATGCAGACCAGGTTCCAGGCGATGTCTGAGGGAATAGTCGCGAAGATTGATGAAATGGGGAGCAAGATCGATGAACTGGAGAAGAGCATCAGTGACCTCAAAGCCGAGATGGACGCGGAACCCACGGCGAAGTCGAATCTCGAAGAAGGCAAGCCTTCCGATGAATCTTCATGAGTGAGCCACATTGGCAGATTGATGGCATTGTCTGAATCAGGTCAACAGTGACATATTGCTGTGGTCTTCTTGGGTTATCTTTCATGAGTTTGTGTGAGGAATGTTTTCTCTTGTATGCATTCTAATTTCAGGTGTTTTCGAGATGAACTCCATTTCAGAACTTGAGAAAAGCGTGTTAATCAATATTTCTATTAGTCTACTCGTAAAAAGAATTTGTAATCTTTAAGAATAGGTTTCTTCTAATATTATTGCACTTCCAGTTCATATTCATCTGCTTCATTGTCACAGGGTATAGCATTGTCAATTTGATCTTACCAGGGTAGAGATTTTTAGTGTTTTATTTTGTTTTGTTAATATCATTATGTGGACAATTAAATTCTTGACTCTTGCGACAATATGTCATCTTGCTGCTTCCTTGCCATAGATTGTACATCATCAATAAGGATTTCAAATGGTTTGAATCATCACTCTTGTATTTTTTTTTTTCACAGATATTTTTCTATGCTCACTTTCATGACTAGCGTTCAGGTAATGCATATGGATCTTACTGGTGCCCGCTATTGGGGATATTGTTTTAACTTGGACTCTATGCTGCTCTATTTTGCTGCCTTGCTACCTCTACAAGACTATGCTAGCAGAGTCTCTTCTTTATCTGTATTACAAGAAGAATCATGAATCTTTTGCTTTTCGCTGGCTGTGTTTCGACTAAACTATATGAATTTATTCTAACTGAGCTGCTGATTTTTATCAGCAACCTAATGCATATTACTTCTATTCTCATCATTTATAAAGGAAAAGGTGATATTTTATTTTCTCATTAAATATGTCATTAAGCTCCCAAGTTCCCCGTGTAAAGTAATGTGGTTAGCTTTTGGTGTTATCTTTCTTGAGTCTTTCACGGCATTGATTGGAAATTAAAAAGTTTTAGCATCAACAAAAACTTGATCAACTCATCCATGAGATGGACAAATAATCATTTTTTAAAAAAAGATGTCAGTTGCAATGTAAAGTTTGAACTTTGTCCTCAAAGTTCTGGATTACTCTTAGATACCATAGTAAGTTGATTGGATTCTCATATGTAGCATAATTACTTTATACTACATGTCAACTTTTGCAACAATGATTTTGGCTGTACCATCAATTTTTACGCAAGGAGTTGGAGTAGTGGACTGGTTATGCTCACACCTGTTTGTTCCTTGTCAATTGTCCTCAGTAATTACTTTTTCAAGTTATCAGTGTGTTTTTCACATCCATTCTACAATTAGCTATTACATTCAATGTGGCAGACAATCTTAACATAAATCATTATCTAATTTGTTATTTTCCTCAGAGTGCCCATCTTTCTTTAATGGTTTATGTGACTTTGTTAAGCTGTACTTTCTTGTTATCTTCAACATAAGCTCTCAGCATCCAGTGTTACATCAAAGGCGGGAATACAAATTCTGTGTACCCTTTGCCATTGAATAGAGTTTCTTTCCCATTATAAGTTGTAAAGAAGATGAAGTTTAGACTTTAAAGTCACACCATTGCTTCATAGAAGTCCTCAATAGATTGAAGGTTTATATGGTAGAGCTAAACTTGATCTCCTTACATGGGGCAAGTCATTCTTCCTCCAAATGTGTTATATCTATTTACTCTAAGCACGGCTCTGCCCATATCTAAAGGTGTCTTTATTGTTTGTTTTGTCATATTTACTTTCTGTAGCACATTTATAATATTGGTTTAGGGCAACAAGTTAGCTATATGAATTTTGAGATTCTGCTATTAGTACAAAGTAAGCTATGATATTTGATGATATGATGAGCTTATACCAACTTTGACTTACCCCACTGCAGACAGAAAGATTGGTTATTAACTTATTATCTTCTATCAATGGATACTCCAAGTCGATAAACATACACACTAGATTTTAACTGTTGACTCGGTTCTGGGACTACAACTACTATAGTAGGTAATCTTACAGCAATGCTAAGATTGTTAGGCAACTTTGAGAAGGATGTGCCATGACTTGTTTTCATCAGGCCAGGAGCCAGAAGTTCTTCTGCCATCTTGTGCTGACCAGGTAGCCACCCACTCCCATGCTTTGTTTCCTCACAGCCATCGTGAGGCACTGAGCTTCATTAATGCACTGCTCTACAAAGTCTTCACTGTTTGTCTTAAACAAACTGTTGCAATCATAACAGAAAGAAGAAGAAATTAGGTGTCCAAAGATTAGCAGTAATCACTGTCAAGAATTTGCTGGACTTGTTTTCATTAAGCATGATATGCTTGTATGCTTAGGGTCCAATTACTTGGATGGAAAACATAAGGGCAAGGATCACAAAATTATACATAAATGATGGAGCTGTATATCTAATTTTGTGATTTTTGGTTTGATCCAACTGACAATAAAAGAAATAGTTACTTGAAGACTTTGCTCTAAAATGGGCTAGATTATGAAAAGAAGATGATAGGTTGAGATACTAAGGATAAATCTAGTATCCTAGCAGATTAAATTAATTATTCTCCTAATTTGTCACTCTTGACCTCTTCTTTCCTGCACTTTGTTTACAGGGAAAAGATTTGATGTATTTGTGGGGGCAAAAGGTGTATACCAACAGAATAGGGAGGGTTTGCTCTGGTTCAATACCAGAACAGATATTTCCAGCTTCCTGACTTGGCTTAGAACAGTTTGCAGCTTTGGTCCTTCAACTACAAGCACCTCCACTTCCACCTGTTGATCAAAATTCAGGTAAAAAAGAAGCAATTACCAAGTAGTCAAGAATTTGATGATTCAACTTTGTGATAAGTTTCTAGTTAAGCACACAAAGCTATGGGTTAGAAATTGCCTCAGGCTTGCAGGATTTGCACAGTGCGCCAAGCGACCATGCAAGGTTGTGCAGATCAGAGTCTCCACCTCTGTGAGGGTCGTGGGGTGGCAGGACATGGAGGAGAGTGAGGAGGTCCCCTTTGTTAGTTACATGTGTCAATGCCCACATCATGGCTTCCTTATCCTTGCCACTCTGGTCTAACATCACCATCACCCTCTTCTTCTCCATCCCCACACTCCTCTCCCCCAACACTCCCTTCTCCTCTCTGCTGCCCTTCTTCCCCCACCTCCTCGAACCTTTAGCAGACTTGGAAATGTGGGAAGAGCCATCCCAGTTCATACTTCCACCACCTCCACTGCCCATCTTCTCCTTGGCCCTGTAAGTGCTGGTACTTGAGCTTCGCAAGAGTAGGTCGTTGGAGATGATGATTCTGCTTTTGCTTACTGCCTTGCCTTTACTCTGACAGGTGAGGAACAGATGAAAGTATTGAATACAAAGATAACAGTAAAAACAAACATCATGTCAGGGGAAATATCTGAGTTGGGTCTATTTCTGCACTCCAGACACTAACAGTGAGGTGGTGGTCATTGGTTAAGATGAATCTCACACAAGACTGAAGATCTTGGATAGTGAATAAATCACAAGGTTTTGTTTTCTTAGATTAAATATAACTGCCCCCTTTTCTTTCATGAATGCAAATATTGTTGCTTCATGATCGAGAAACGTGATCATTAAATCTTGTTGACAGAGAACTTTCATGAGATTGCAGACGAAGGCCACTGTGGAGGACCATCCGCGGTGGAAGTAGATCTGCATTAAGTTAGGGGAGTTGAAAGGGAAAGACATGAGAGAGTGTATGAAGTAAAAAACTCTTTTTTGCTCTTCTGGGCTTTTGAGCGTTGATAGACTTGTCATAGCATTTTCATTGCGTGGCACTGTTCTTGCAGAGGATGGGAAGTAAAGATGAAGCTGCAGTATCTGATGTTATCTTTAGGAATATCGCTGCATCCAAATGGCAAAAGGAATGGACTCTGAAGCACCTCACGCCCCACTGGTGAGGAACAGTTTGCTTAAAGTTTAGGCTCCCTTAATTTTTTTTTAAAATATATTATAAATTTTGTTATAGATTTATCAAATAATCCTTCAAATATGGAAATAATAAGGCCATCGAACGGCAGTCACCAGAGCTGAAGCAACAAGGCTTAACCAGTTTGTAGCGGGTGCTTCGATGTGCATGTGTAGAGAGCATATTTATACTGACGTGTTTGTTTACTCTTACTTCGTCATGTCTGTTCCCCTCTGCTTCTTCTCCGGTGGTCTTCTTCGCCATGGCCGCTTTGGTCGCCTGCGTCCTCCCTTCGCCATGGAGACCAGAGTCACCCGTCCACCACGCCACATCCTCACTTGAAAGCTTGATCCTTTCTCTCGGAAGCAGCCCCAGCGACCGGGACGCCCACTACAACTCCATCCTCTCCCTCTGCATCGCCCGCAGGTCCTTACGTGACGGCCTATGCCTCCGTTCCTACATCGCCAACACCGGCTACGCCCCCTCCATCTTCCTCCAGAACCAGTTCATCAACCTGTTCTCTAAGTGTGGCGCCGTTGACATGGCACGGCAGGTGTTCGATGAAATGCCCCACAGGAACGTTGTGTCCTGGAATGCCCTCCTCTCAGGCTACCTGTCCAATGGCCGCATCCTCGATGCACTCCTCCTCTTCTCGGCCATGGTTGACGCCGGACCGAGCCCCAACCACCTCACTTACTTGACTGCAGTTCGAGCTTCTGTTGCAATAGGTAGTCACAAGCTCGGAAAACAGATTCATGGTCGCATTCTAAAGGAAGGGTTTTTAGCTAGAGTGGAAGTTGCTAATTGTCTGATCAATATGTATTCTGAATTCAGAGAACTAGACGATGCTGAAACAGTGTATTGTAGCATGGTTGAGCGAGATAGAGCCTCTTGGAATTCTCTCATTGCCTTGCAGGCAAGAAGAGGGCATGCTGATGATGCTCTGGTTCGCTTTGTAGACATGCTAGATGAAGGTTTCACACCAGATGAGTTCACGTTTGGAACTGTCCTCTCTTTGCAAGATACAACCTTTATCAGAGAGCTCCATGGCCAGATCACTAAGAGGGCCCTGTGTCACAATTTGTTTGTAGGAACTGCACTTGTTGATGCTTATGGCAGGTTTGGGAACCTGAAAATTGCATCCCAAATCTTTGATTTGATGCACGGACGCAATGTTGTGGCGTGGAACTCTATTATTTTAGCTTGCTTCACGAACGGCAAGGCCCGAGAAGGTTTGCGGTTGTTTCTGGAGATGGGTGAGCAAGGTCTGCTGCCAGATGAGTACACTATCTCAATACTCCTTAAGGCTGCAACTTCTCAACTATCGGTGCTTGTTGGTAGACAACTTCATGGGATTGCAATCAAGATGGGTCTTCAGACCAATGCCCTGATTGGAAACAGTCTTATTACGATGTATGCCAAAAATGAGTGGGTTTCTGATTCCTTTTTAGCTTTTGAAGATATATCCAAACATGATCTTATCTCTTGGAATTCCATAGTCCAGTGTTATCTTCAGAATGAGGAACCTGAGCAGGCTTGGATGCTCTTTGTCGAAATGAAAAGTTTGGGGTTTCAGCCGGATGAGTTCAGCTTTGTAGGCGCTTTGGCTGCTTGTGCTTCACTGGCTCGGCATCAATCTGGAAGAGAAGTTCATGGTGACATGATCAAGAGAAGCATCATACCGGACGCCTTCCTCGGCAGTGCACTTATCGACATGTATTCTAAATCAATGGTTATATCCGATGCTTGGCAGGTATTCAGCAGAGTCAAACATAAGGATTTGATAATCTGGAATGCAATGATATCAGGGTTATCGCAAAATGGTTACTTAGATGAAGTTTTAAAACTACTTTGCCAGATGAGGGTAGAGAATTTTGAGCCCGATAAGTTTACTTTTGCGAGCATTTTTGCAGCATGTGCCAATACCATGGCAGTGCAACAGGGAAGGCAGGTGCATGGATTGATCTTGAAATCTGAACTTAATGCCGATACTGCAGTGGCTAATTCGCTGATAACCATGTACTGCAGAGCCGGATGCTTAAGGGAAGCAAGAAAAGTTTTCTCAGATCTTCCCTTAAAGAACGTCGTATCATGGACAGCAATGATCGGAGGTTGCGCGCAGAGTGGTTATTCTCAAGAAGCTCTCAAAATTTTTGCCCAAATGGAGAAAGATGCAGTGAAACCAAATGCCAAAACCTTTGTGGCACTCTTGACAGCTTGCAGCTATGCAGGTATGAGCAAGGAAGCAGGGAAATTTTTCGAGATGATGGAGGTCAAATACAACATTCAACCATCCGTCGATCACTATGCTTGCATGGTAGACATCCTCGGGCGAGCAGGGAGATTAAATGAAGCGGAAAATTTGATAAAGACAATGCCTTTCCAGCCAGATGCACTTGTGTGGAGAATGTTGCTGAGTGCTTGCAGGATTCATGGAGATGCGGAACCAGGGCGAAGAGCCATGGAAAGGATTTTGGCACTTGAACCTGGGGATTCCGCAGCTTACATACTGCTGTCTAACTTGTATGCCTCGATCGGAAATTGGCATGGGGTTGAGGAAGTGAGAGAGTTGATGAGGGTGAATGGGGTGAAGAAGGAGCCAGGGAAGAGTTGGATTGAGGTGAATGCTAGAATCCACGAGTTTGTAGCTGGTGACTCTACTCATCCAAACACAAAGGAATTATACTCGAGACTTGGAGGCTTGTTAAAACAGATGAAGGATGAAGGATACATTACAGGTATCGAAAGTGCTGTGAACTAGAGAAGCAATTGTATCTATCAATGTTGTTAGATCTTGCAAATTTGCAGATTTTCTTCAGACCATTGGTGATGACCAAAGAATTTGAGGAACAATGACTAAGGGAACGATGTTAAAGAATCTCGAAAGTTCAACTATAGGATGAACGAGGTATGCGAAAATAGTAGGGATGATTTGTTCTATTTATATATTAAAAGGATGTTTGGATCTCGGATGATCAATCCTTTTAGAATTGGATGAATTGAACTTAACTAACATGTGCATCTCTAGTCATAAATGTGCTAGAAATGCCTCTGGGCTACGGTGCAACAGTTAGGTCTTCCCGTGGATAATTCGATATTTCAGATTCGAATCTTAGTTATGATACATTACAGAGGTTTTTTTCAATGAGAAGCGGATCTAAGAACATTGATCATCTAGATGAGTCTTCGCGAGTACTTGTCGATTTATCATGGTGTGGTTAGTGGTAAATTTTTATGAAATTGAGTCAGTTATCTCAAAATTAATCAGTTCTAAGAGCTGGATATTAAGGAGATGTTTGATGGGAGTTATCGTTGATAATCTTGGTTATCTGTTCAAGTAATATAATATCATCGCCACATCAACAAATGAGTTATAATCTGAGAATGCGATTATAAAATTAATGAATTTTTTTTCAAAATTATCTTTCAATTTTAAAATTAAATTAATTAAAATGTATGGTAAAACTTAATTGAAAATTTAATAAATTTTAATTTAAATATTTATAAATTTAAAAAATAATTAAAAAATTATTTTATTAAAATATATATATATATATATATATTTATTTATTTTAAATTTTAAAAATTATAAATAAATTATATTTATTTTTTTATATATTATCAATTTATTAACATCATAGTATTATTTTAATTTATTTTTTTAAAAAATAAATTGAATTAAAAGTAATATAATAAATGTTAAATTAATTTTTAAATATATAATTTGAATTAAAAAAATGTTAAATTATATTTAATATTTTATAATTTTAATTATATAATAATTATATAATAAAATCATGTATGATAATTTAAATCAAATGAAATGGAGAATGCTCGTCGTTAAAAAAAAATTATTTTTCTCTCAAATAGTTAGACATTTTTGGATGATAATGATTATAATTATATTGTTGAAAAATAATTATAATTATATCTGATTGTGTTTGTCTTAATTTTGGAGCCCAATGGAGAAAACGTTTTTCAGAAGTAAAAGGATGGATTGGAGTAACATGTCAACCATGAAATATACAGGGGGCATTCAAAAAGTATGAAAAATATGAAGGGTGAGAATGAATATTGATATCGGCGCATATCACAGGCGAGACGCGTAGTAACCCGAGAAATCGTGGCCGTTGGAAGCTGCATTAAGAGTCGTGAAGTC
Organism: Curcuma longa; assembly: GCF_044706935.1. Classification (NCBI taxonomy): domain Eukaryota; kingdom Viridiplantae; phylum Streptophyta; class Magnoliopsida; order Zingiberales; family Zingiberaceae; genus Curcuma; species Curcuma longa. Next base: position 9,509,389 of record NC_133871.1, read on the forward strand.
TCGCTTTCCTGCATCTTCCCGTCTCAGCGCGAAGTTATCAGATGGCGCCTCTGGTGGCGAACTCTTCGGCCGTTCATCCCCAGCAGCTCTGCCTCCCTCCCTGCCTTCACCGGTGGAGGTTCTCGCTCCCCTCACCCCGCTGCGCCAACTCCATCGAACCATTCCTGCCAGGCGTTGCCGACTCGTTGGGGAATTCCACCGAGCGGTCCAAGGGCAAAGGCAGGGTCTTTTTCTTGGACGTGAATCCCCTGTGCTTTGATGGATCCCAGCCCAGTCTTAGTTCTTTCGCTCGATGGGTCGACCTCTTCTTCTCCCGAGTCAGCCTACGTGATCCTGTTATTGCTGTAAGCTCAAACTTTTTTGCCGCAGTAGTTGGAATTCTCGAAACCCTAACTTCGGATAACAAAGGTTGTATTTTTCTTTAGGTTCTGGACGGTGAAGAAGGGAATGAGTATAGAAAGCGCTTGTTGCCTTCGTATAAAGCACACAGGAGCAAATACCGGAGGCAGTCGAGGATTTTTGGGAATGCTCGTCGGGATTTCCTAAGCACAACGGAGCCACAAATAGTGGATGTTCTTCTGAAGTGCAATGTGCCAGTATGTTTAATAATATCTTTAAATTAAATGAATTGCAATTTTCTTAGTTTCTACAGTCTTCAGTGATTTCCGTTCCAGTGTTTTTGTGAATTTTTTTTCCCTAGGATGAACTGTTTTCTTATGCATTTAGTAATTTGAAATAGTATTTATCTCAAAAAGACACATACAATATAGAGGGGCTCAATTCAATAAAAAGGTATCGTAAGACTTTCCTTTTAACATTTATACCTTAATATCCCATCTGAACTGTATTCTTAAGTTATCTATCGATACATATATCTCTTTTCCTTCATATTACACTAATCCATTTTTGGTTTTTCTGTCATCTTATCATCGCTGAGGATTTCTTCCTCCACCAACTAACCTAATCCTACTATCCTGGGACTTTCTTTTCTGGTTGAATTTTTCCTGTCTCTTATTTTAATTCTCTACATAGAAAAAGTTTCTTAAATTATAAACATTGCAGGCAATTAAAGTTCATGGATATGAGGCAGATGATGTAATAGCTACATTAACAGATCAAGTTTTACAAAAAGGACTGCGAGTTGTTATTGGTTCTCCTGATAAAGATTTCAAGCAGCTGATATCTGAGGAGGTTCAAATTGTCATGCCCTTACCTGATATTGGTCGATGGTCATTCTACACAATCAAACATTACATTGATCAATATAAGTGTGATCCAGGTTCAGATTTGAGCCTTCGTGAGTATAAAATTACATTATTTTTGTGCAATCTTACTCGCTTTGTATTTTTATGAGCCATAATACCTTTTTTTTTTGGGCTAGAATCATGGATTTACTTGCTAATCCTGCTATTTACTTGCTTTTTATGTGGCATTATACCATTTGTTTATTAGAAGCATGTATTTATAGGGGTGTTTTATTTTAGCAGTAACCAAAATATCTTTATGGAGTTTTTAATGTTAGCTATTACTCGTTTAGGGTGTTTCATGGGGGATGAAGTTGATGGTGTACCTGGAATTCAGCATTTAGCTCCTGGATTTGGCCGAAATACAGCAATCAAACTTCTGAAAAAACATGGCTCTTTAGAAGATTTACTTAGTGCAGCTGCAGTAAGAACAGTTGGCAAGCACTATGCCCAAGATGCTCTCATTAAGCATGCTGATTACCTGAGAACAAATTACAAGGTTCTCAGCCTGAGAAGGTTGTTTTCCTGAGTTATTCTGAGTAGAGTAAATTTATTTAGATATGAAGTTACATTTTTTTCTTCTAATCAATTGAAAATTTGTGCACCTGATCTAGAGTTAAAATTTATTTGGATATGAAATTATATTCTTTTTTTTCTAATCAATTGGAAATGTGTGCAACTGCGACATGCATATGCTTATGTTGAACAAAACTGAGTAATAACAATGTTTGCTGTTTGTTAGGGATGCTAATATTCAGATTGAAGATGATTGGTTATCAGAAAGAAGCACTTACAATGACTCAGTGGCATTGTCGGATTTCCTCAGAAAGTTGGGGGAAAGGCATGAAGGACAGAAGCTATATAAGAGGTACTTCTTCCATGGATACTATCTTTGAGTATTAAGTCTGATGAGAAATTAGAATAATTTACCCAGTCCCTAGTTTGTAGTGGTTGAAAATTAATATTAAATCTGGTTCTGTGTACCATGTAGACTTAATATTTATCATTAAAAAGGCTATTATGGTGATAGTTTCCAATTTATTCAGTCAATTAAGAAAACTATATTTGTTATCACCTTCAATTAAGTTCAATGTTGTCTGCTTCCGCACTTTCCTATACCTTTTTTTTTTTTTTTGCCAAATTCTTCTAATACATAGTTGCCTAGGTCCACAGAAGGCATTTTTAGATTTGGCTTACGTAATAAAAGCCCTCTAGGAGCCCTTTTTAGTTTGACAAATCTAAAACAGCATTCTCTGAATATTGCTTAAGATCGGGTCCTAAGAGTTTGATCTGTAAGTTTATACATGGAAGTAGGGAAGCTTTTAGATAGAAAATATGCAAGACTTGATACTGGTGAGATACAGTCGCTCTTTAAAAATCATGGTTGGTGTTACTTGAAAGGGTAAGACTGATTATCTGAGTATTGAATCCTCGTTTTACTTTTACATTGGTGGGAACCTTGTGCATGTGTTCCCTCTTTTTGCTTGATATCTGCAGAATTTTAGTCTTGGTGATGAGTCTACACTCATTCAAATGGTACAGACTCGGCAAAAATGGTTTTGGTGCTTCACGGTTTTATACTAAATTTTCCATTTTGGACGGGTTTCATAATATCCTATCTTCATTGTCTGGACTGAATTGACTGCTGGTTCCTGGTTAAACCAGTTGAACCGTGCAGTCTCATCCAGTTTTGTAAACACAGCATATAACCAATCACATAATTAGGAGATATGAGTTAGTGTGATCTTGTCATTTATGCTGTACAACAGATGACCAATTGCAGTGGCATGTTTCCAAGTTTCGGATGGCATTTATCTCATCAAAGCTGATAACCTTTGTCAATCATCCTTTGAAACTAACTAAGCAGCTCCTGATGCATAGGTAAGAAATCACTACGTCAACTTTAAACCTTGCAAATTGGTTTAATGCATCCAAGTTGTTTTTGATATCCTTCTTAAATGCAAAATAAAAGTGGTTGTGGATTCATATTTGGGCAGGTATCCTCATGATTCCTTCCTACAGACAAACTTCGATTTTTCGGATAGATGGTGGTAGCCTTCATAGGGTTTCAAGTAGGAAACTCACCATACAGAGCTCTCCTATGCAAAGCCTTGAAGCTGAACCCAGCAACAATTTGAGAAAACAATATCTTCCTCCATTGCTGCTTAAAAATGGACATGATCAATCATCTTCCTTGCTAAAGATGCCATATTTTTAGCAAATTGTTTTTGAGGTATGTTATCTCTATTGTTTTTAATATATAAAAGGTTTAAACTTTGGCAAATTTAAACTTTATCACTACACAAATGATTCCTTCTTGTTGAAATGTTTGTTCTAAGTTATAGATGAATACAAAGTTGATATTGCCTAGTGATTAAGACCTTCACTACTTGTTTGAAAAAAAGAAATAATTTACATTTCATGAGCAAAGTTTGCTTTTTTTTTTAAATTATTTTTCCTCACCCATGACTCAAACATTTTGCAAGGTTTCACATGTCGATTGAAGACATGATAAAGGTAGGTGACATGGATCATCTATTTATTTTTATTTTTATTTTTATTTATTTGTTTAGGTTGAGGATTATCCTTTGATATAGGGCATAATTAATTATGCATGTGGGGAGAAGTGGTTGGTAGTGTAAGATAGTTGAACAACCAAAATACCTTGCACACAATAATTATTACTTAACGAACCCTCCTAATTTTCTTCCACTTAGCTAGTAAACTTTGTGGTATGGTCTTAATCCTTAATTAAGCCCCTAAATACTCTCTAGTACCCAAAAGTGACTAAACTTCCACATGTAGATACGAGGAGTAAGCTAGTGGCGTGAACTTATTGTGGGTTGGATAATGATTAATTGAATACCTCCCTAGAAATTAGAAGCTTAGATAGAAAGCCTCATACTGGCGTTCACCAAAATAGAATATTTAGCAAGTGATTACCTATGATCTTTTCTTCTGCAAAAAAGCTGAAATCCGCTATCTCAACAGTCTCACACGGTCGGCCTCACGACTATCTGTGAGGAGGTGAATCAAGAGACTGTAGTTGGTCACGATGGAGGAGAATATTGTCTTGACTTCGCTGAGATTCGAACTCTTGTCCTCTTCTGCAAGTCTGTTCCGTCGTAACCAACTCAGTTATGCTTCAGGGGCGATTACGTATGATCAAACTTTGCATTGGTGGTTGAAAAATCTTTTAGACTTATAAGTAAGACCTGACCTCGGGCTGGGTCTGAATCAGACCAGGCCTAGACCTGTAATCGAGTCAATGGGTTGGTTATCCGGTGACCCGATTCAATAGGCCCAACCCGTTTAGAAACGGGCTAGTTACGGGTTGGTCCCTGATTAATTGACATTTCAACCACCGGTTCAACTGTCGATTTGAACTAGCAGTTCAACTGGCGGTTCATTAATTTTTTTTATTTTTTATCAATTTTATTTCTTTTTTAATTATAGTTTTTATTTAATATATTTATAATATTTTAATAATATTAATGATATGGTTCAATATTAATTAACTTATTCTACATTTCTAACTTTCTATTTAAATTATTTTTTTCACTTATTTGTTTTATCTTTCTATTTAAACTATTGTTTTTAATCAATTTGCCTTGAATTTTTTTTATATGAGAAAGTTAATTTTCCAACCTAACTGTCTTGAATTATTTGATGTGGGTCTATTCTAGTTTTAACCTATTAAATTTATAATCTTATTTAACTCTCTTAATTACTCAATGGTTTTATTTAATTCATTTAATATTAAATTTATAAAAATTGTCAATAACTTTTATTGATAAAAATCATTTAAATTGATAATAACTTGTATGAAAAAAGAATATAATTTATTTAATAATAAAATTATATATATATATATATAGTAAAATTTATCATTGAAGATATAAAATTAATTAAAGATTATATATATATATATATATATATATATATATATTTGATTCGGACTCTGATCAAGTTTGGACTGTTGATTTTTTTTATAATAATAATAATCTTGAATCGGTGTCAATCGTGAATTGACAATTTCGACTGTCTTAGACAATTAAATTTAAGAGTCAATATTTTAAGAATCACCGAATCGATGATCTTGAATTATGGTCGGGTCTATTTATAAATGTAGGAGCATGATAAACAAGACTAACAAGATCAATGTGGTTTGTTAACATTAATTGATAGTCAATTTGTGTCATGGTTTCATTCATAACATCAAATAATAATATTATCGTTGTTATTGTTATCATTATTATTTTTAAATAAAGAGCAAAAAAGAGTTTATTGACAAATAGAGCTTGTTACAAAAGAGTACTTTTTTAATACTTCAACATGCCAAAATACCCTTAAGAAGAGGACCTTGTTTGGCCTCAATGGTGAATAATTTATAATTTAAGATGTAGTTTGCTAAAATTACAACTATTTGAACAAAATTTATAAAAACAATTTGTAAAAAAATAATGAAAAATGAAATTTGATCAATAACTTTGTCAGGTTGGTTCCAGAAAGCCATAGTATATAAGCAATTGTTGTATCTTCGTGGGGCCAATTACATGGCAATTGCACGCCTCATTAGTTCGATATCCCAATCGGCCGCACCAATTCATCTCTTTGAGATAAGTTGGCTTTCGCGGTAATGTAGCCCCAGCCTTTGTTGCTAGTATCGTGGTTGAACAAATCTCTTCGAGATAAGTTTGCCTCGGTGGTGATGTAGCCCTAGCTTGTGTTGTTGCTGATGTAGTCATCGTCGATGATGATGATGACGATGATATTCTTTTGATCTTCGATGAGCTTGAGGGTTCTGTATATGAGTTTGGGGGGCGCATGGTAAGCTGAAGGTTGATATCAAGGCAATCTGGCTCTTTGTCTATGCTCGCGCTTGTGATGCTGCTATGCCCATCGTCAGCCAAGTTGGCACCCATTGACGACGATAACTCCTGGATGCGTTCATCAACCTTCATCGGAATCGGCATGAGTTGTCGGTTAGGACTCTTCGAAACCTTGTAAGACAAGTTGCTCAATTGACGGTGAGTCTGCGGGTCGATCCTAGATCGAAGGAGCTTTCGCCTTATGTGCGTATTCCAGTGGTTCTTGATCTCGTTGTCCGTCCTTCCGGGCAATCGAGCAGCTATTAGAGACCATCTAAAATCATTAAAATTAGAATGTTTGACTGAGTAGCATCAACACCCTAACAATCAAATATTTGTTAGGTTTTTGTAAAGAAAAGCAAGCTTACTTGTTTCCCCACCATTTATGCAGCTTGATGATTTGTTCATCCTCTTCCTTGGTGAAGTTACCATGTTTGAGGCCCGGTCGAAGGTAGTTCATCCATCGAAGCCGGCAACTTTTGCCACATCTAACAAGTCCTAACACAAACAACTTGATTCCTCAATGTAATCAAGCAAGTAAACCGATATCGGTTGACATCTATCAGCATTGTGAAATAGTACTCACCGGCATACTTAGGGAGAGATTTCCAAGAACCTTGGCCGTGTGAATTTACGTAGGCGATGAGCCGTTCGTCTTCCTCCTTGGTCCATGCGCCCTTCTTCGTGTGAGCCTTCTCGAAACAAGGCAATCTTCCGTTGGCGATCATGTGATTGAGAGCTAGGAAGATGAAGAAAGATCTAATTTGGCTATGTTGATCTCATGCCTCAAGTGAGATGAGAAACATGAGATGTATATATAGGAGAAGAAAAGGAAACCTAAACAAAATTATATATATATAATTAAATAATTAAATCCTATCGACAAGATCCACTACTTGCTCTTGTTTATACTTGTTCAATTTTCATTAAGTGCTTTTTTGGTAATTTTAGGAGTAAAAGATTATCATACATATTATTTTAAGAAATATTTTAATTAGGCAATTGGTTGGTAGGTTATTTTGATTGATTTTTTATTTTTAAAAAAATATTATGTGAAATTGGAAACCATAATTTAAAGGAAAATAGTTAATTACTTAGTAAATCCCTTTAGTGAAAAATAATTTCTAGATATATTTTAAATAAAATAATAGGAAATTTTCTTTAATTTAGTATTTAATTTATCAATAATGATTAATGTAAACATTATAAGCAAACAAAATATTCCTTTTACTGAATATATTCATTATGGAAAATAAATTGATGGAGATATTAAATTTATTTACCATATATATAAAGAACTTTGTTATTTTTTATAATTTGATTTCAATATAATTTTGCTTGATTCATTGAAGGTAAAGAATAAAGGAAAATTTTTTATTTTACTTTTTTGTAAACTTAAAATTAAATATTTATTCAACTTTTTACCGTTTAAAATTTTACCAAGCTTCAATTATCTAAATAGATTTCCAAACATTATAAATAAATATTCATATATCAAATAAACTATTAAAATTTATGTTAAAGTTGAATGTTTTCAATAATGCTATTATACGAATATATAAATTGCAAATATATAATTATTTAAGATATTTATTGTCAAACTAAATAATTGTTACTAAATTAAGTTTTTTATTAAAAAAAAGAAGAACTTCCTCCTACTTAATAGGCTTTCTTCAATTTATAATGCATTTAAATTATAGTTTATATATATAATTTCAAAAAGTTGTACTAATTATAATTTCTATTAGGTTATATGTATATGAATTCCATAATTCTAATATATTTCTAAAGGGTTAGGTATTCAAAACAAAAACAAAAATATTAAGTTAAATTGATATATCAATTATCATAATTAATTACACTTTGAAATAAATTAATAATATGGATTTTCCACCCTTGTGAACAAGTGCATTTAGAATAATCCCTTTATTTTTAACAATGCCTTTATTTTTAACTTATTTGCCTGTGTGTTGTTACTATGTCTTCCAATTAGGTCAAAAAGGATAAATGTTTCTTGATGGAATTTATTTGCTCTATTTGAACCTTCAAAAAATTCTTATTCATATTGTCATGTATGGATACTTAAACTTAAAGTTTCATTTATAATTTGATATCTCAATCATCTCTAAAAAAAAAATTTAACCTTTGCCCTTATTTTACTTTATGTAAAATTAATGATTATTATATAACTCAAATAATTTTTTTGCCTAAGAGTGATTCAAGCTTAATTCCAACGAGGCATCGAATTCATTTATTTATATTACATGTCATCATGTTGTTAATAGGGGTGAGCAATTAATAACTGAATCGATCAAATTAAAATTTAATAAAATAATTTTTTAATATAATTTAATTGATTAAAGTTTCGTATAAAAATTGAATAAATTGAATTGATAAAATATCAATCAAATAGATCAAAAATTAAATAAAATCGGAACTTGAGAGAGAAGGAAAGTCACAAATAATGGAATTAAAAATTTTAAACTTTCGACTTCGGTTCGGGTATAATTATTGAACCGAATAATTAACTTTAATCAGTTAATTTGGTTTAATCGATTTTTGCTCCCCTAATTTTTAATATGCCATCTGCATAAACATGACATGATAAGCATATATAAATACTAAGTAATAAGTAACTGCCATGTAATGCTATTAGTATGATTTCAATTTGATCATAGCAATTAAATAACGGGAGACTTGCTTTAAAATCCCCGATGACAAAGTTGTCTTCGTTGTCAGTCCCCACCCATGTTTTCCTTTGCATGCACTCCCCAATCTCCCCAATCTTTAGTTTCAACTCCCCCAATACATAATTTTACAAATTTACCCTCCACCTCCTGCTACCTTTTTCTTCTCTTGAAAATATTTTCCTTGATAAATGGATGTCTTTTCCCCTTCGCTCTCCCTGTCGCCTCCTGTTGCTCTCACCTCCACCTCCTCTTCGTCTTCTTCCTTTCCTTGGAAGCGTAGAGGTTCGCATCCAAAGCTGGTCTGTACGCGGCCTTCCGCCGCCGCGTCGGTGTCGCCCTTCGACGGCCACCCCGTCTCCGACGCCACGATCTTGATGTCGTCGTACTTGAGCGCCGACATCGCCACGAACACCGCGTCGATTTGGGCGTCGAAGAGGCTGTAATACTTGAGTCCGTTACCGGCGTCGACGACTCCGGAATTAGGACGGAACAGGGCGTAATCAAGGGAAATGACATCGGAATTCGCTTCGTAGGCGAAGAAAGGGTAGGCATTGATCATGAGATACGAGCCGATCTGTCGCAGAAACTCTAGCATCGACCAGATCACCGTCTCTACTAGCTCCGGCCGGAAGCTGCCGGAGGAGGAGGGGTAGGAGTTTTGGAGCGCCGTGAGGGTGATGGGGGACGAGATCTTGACGTCGGCGTCGAGATGGAGGTGGGCGAGCGCGGTGTGGACGTTCTGCATCGTCGGGACGAGGAAGTTGGTGATGTTGCGGGGGAAGACGAAAACCTCATTCCCGACGGCGATGGAGTGGATCTGGGTGGAGGGGTAGTAGGCGGCGACCTTGCGCTGCACCCATTGCAGAGCGAAGCCCAGACGGGCGGCGACGGAGGCGAGGAGCTCGTTGGGCACGGTGACTACCACCTTGATGCCGGAGCCGACGAGGGCGCGTAGGACGGACGGGTCAGCGTCGTATAGCTTGACGTGGCCAATGTCGTTGGATTTCAGCAGCTCCACCACTTTGGTCGCCGGAGGCAGGTTGTTGGCCACCCTGCCGTAGTTGACACCGACGTTTCCGGCTTCTGCAACCAAATAAACTGCCATTGAACGAAAGAAAGCTAATTTCGAACTCAGAAAAAGGTGATTTTTCTTGCCGTACCGGAAACAGAGGAGGCGAGGAAGGAGAACAACAAGATGGAACAAAATGGAAGAAGCTCCATGACCTGAAACAGAGCATGAAATGAGATGAATAATCTAGATAAAGGAAGAAAAAATAGCAGATTCGAAGAATGAGGAGAACTCACCACCAGTGTAGTTTGATTTCTTTCTCAGATTGCAAGGATTAGGGATGGAGAAAGCGACGGAGAGAGCAGAGTGAGCAGAGCGAAGGAAGAAGACGAAGTGCACTCTTAAGTGGCAGTATCAGCATGCAATTAGGGAAATTTCATTTTGGTCCTCAAACTTATTAAAAATGTTAATCGGCCCTCAATTAGGGAATTTCAATTTTATATCTATTTTTTTAGATATAAAATTCTAAATATAGTTTTAAAATTTTAATTAGCTTTTATATTATAAACATAACATTGTTCGTAGGGGGCTAATTGATGGTTGCCTCATGGTCATCATAGTGAAGGTCTCGTCTGAACATTATACTAAATCTTCTAAAATCATACTAGATCTCACTCGATTGATACTGTAATTTCCACAATGAGTACTGAAATTTTCTTATTTTGTACTCAAATTGTACTTGCTCTTGGCATTCCCTAAACTAGTGAAATAAAAATGATTAGTAAACTCTTGACATAGTTTCCACCATGGTTACTAGACCATACATATGTGAGGTCGCATCAAGAGTAAAATAATACAAAGTAGTGGAAAAGTAATTGTGAGCTCACTCTTGACATGTTTTCTTATATGGTTACTAAACCATGTACATGTGAGGTTGTCTCAAATCCTCATGGTGGGGGTGTCATCTTAATGATACTCGAATTTTTTAAAATCGTACTGGATCTCACTCGATTGATACTGTAATTTCCATAATTAGTACTGAATTTTCTCTATTTTGTACTCAAATTTTACTTGCTCTTGGCATAACCCAAATTTGTGCAATAAAAATGGTTAGTAAACTCTTGACATGGTTTCCACCATGGTTACTAGACCATACATATGTGAGGTCGCATCAAGAGTAAAATTATTCAAAGTAGAGTAAAAGTATTGGTGAGCTCACTCTTGACATATTTTTCTACATAGTTACCAAACCATGTACATGTGAGGTTGCCTCATGGTCATCATGGTGGGGGTGTCATCTGAACTATACTCAAATTTATTAAAATCATACTGGATTTCACACGATTTATACTGTAATTTTCAAAATTAGTACTGAATTTTCTCTATTTTGTACTCATATTTCATTTGCTCTAGGCAATCCCTTCGTGGTGGAATAATAATAGTAAGCTCACTCTTCACATGTTTTTCTACATGGTTACTAAATCATGTACATGTGAGGTTGCCTCATGGTCATCATGGGTGTGTCATCTGAACTATACTTAAATTTCCTGAAATCGTACTGGATCTCACTCAATTAATACTGTAATTTCCACAATTAGTACTGAATTTTCTTTATTTTGTACTCAAATTTCACTTGCTCTTGGCATAACCCAAACTTGTGCAATAAAAATGGTTAGTAAACTCTTGACATGGTTTCCACCATGGTTACTAGACCATACATATGTGAGGTCGCATCAAGAGTAAAATTATTCAAAGTAATGTAAAAGTATTGGTGAGCTCACTCTTGACATATTTTTCTACATAGTTACCAAACCATGTACATGTGAGGTTGCCTCATGGTCATCATGGTGGGGGTGTCATCTGAACTATACTCAAATTTATTAAAATCATACTGGATTTCACACGATTTATACTGTAATTTCCAAAATTAGTACTAAATTTTCTCTATTTTGTACTCAAATTTCACTTGCTCTAGGCAATCCCTTCGTGGTGGAATAATAATAGTAAGCAAACTCTTCACATGTTTTTCTACATGGTTACTAAACCATGTACATGTGAGGTTGCCTCATGGTCATCATGGTGGGGGTGTCATCTCAACTATACTCAAATTTCCTGAAATCGTACTGGATCTCACTTGATTGATACTGTAATTTCCATAATTAGTACTGAATTTTCTTTATTTTGTACTCAAATTTCACTTGTTCTTGGCATAACCCAAACTTGTGCAATAAAAATGGTTAGTAAACTTTTGACATGGTTTCCACCATGGTTACTAGACCATACATATGTGAGGTCTCATTAAGAGTAAAATTATTCAAAGTAGTGTAAAAGTATTGGTGAGCTCACTCTTGACATATTTTTCTACATAGTTACCAAACCATGTACATGTGAGGTTGCCTCATGGTCATCATGGTGGGGGTGTCATCTGAACTATACTCAAATTTATTAAAATCATACTGGATTTCACACGATTTATACTGTAATTTCCAAAATTAGTACTGAATTTTCTCTATTTTGTACTCAAATTTCACTTGCTCTAGGCAATCCCTTCGTGGTGGAATAATAATAGTAAGCAAACTCTTTACATGTTTTTCTACATGGTTACTAAACCATGTACATGTGAGATTGCCTCATGGTCATCATGGTGGGGGTGTCATCTCAACTATACTCAAATTTCTTGAAATCGTACTGGATCTCACTTGATTTATACTGTAATTTCCACAATGAGTACTGAAATTTCCTTATTTTGTACTCAAATTTCACTTGCTCTTGGCATAACTCAAACTAGTGAAATATCCACAATGTGTACTGTCATCGAAATTTTATACTCAAATTTTATAAAATCATACCCAATCTCAAGCAATCTGTACTGAATTATCCACAATGTGTACTGTCATTTTCACATTTTGTACTCAGAGTACACTTGATCTTAACATTCTCTTTGGGGTGAAATAGCAATGACAAGCTCACTCTTGGTTTGTTTTCTACTTGGTGACCAAACCACATATATGTGAAGTTGCATCAAGATCATGATGGTGGTGTCATCAGAATTGGGTACTCAAATTTCATAAAATCAAGTAATTTGTACTGAATTATCCTCAAGGTGTACTGTAATTTTCACATTTTATACTCAGTGTATACTTGCTCTTGACATTCTTTTTGGGGTGAAATAACAATGACAAGCTCTCTCTTGGTTTGTTTTACTACTTGGTGACCAAACCACACATATGTGAGGTTGCATCAAGATCATGGTGGTGGTGTCATCGAAATTTTATACTCAAATTTTATAAAATCATACTCTTCTGCAAAAGGTGGAATTCGCCACCTTAGCGGCCCCACATAAAATCATACTCAATCTCAAGTAATTTGTACTTAATAATCCACAATATGTACTGAAATTTCATATTTTCCACATTCTCATGATATTTTTATTGCAATCTCAAGACATTGCAACAACTAAATGTTTACATTCATTACATAATTTAAACCAACACAATAATATAGACTTATAATATTCAAAATCTGATACTTCTTAACCAAAAGCATAGCTCCATATGTCAGTCGTGTCACGGGCTAGACATTCCACCCACATGCATGTATAAACTCCACAATCGATGGTTGCACCTTGTTGCCGATAGGGTTCTCTTAACACGTCCTCACTAACAATGTTGAATTCTGATAAATGTCGTATGGAACCAGCCAAAAATTTTATCTGCAAAACACAAACAGCAAACAATAAACAAACATGACTCAAAATTTAATTTTAAATAAATTTCTATTTAAATATAATATAGTTAAACTTACAAAGACTTTTGCAGTCCCAACTGAGAATGGATCATGCATGGAGTTCCACATTTTAAATATCACTTCATCTTATTTATAAACCAACAAAAACCAATGCCACTTGGTATTCATGGGAAAAATAATATATCTGTATCTTCTAAATATATCTTCAGTTAGTTATTGTAGTCTACTCATTGTTAAATATGTCATTTTTGCAAGAAAAGCTCCATAATCATTTTTTTTGTATCATCCTCTTTTCCCATATAGTTCCAACTTTGTAAGCACTTCTTTCTACACATTCAAGGTAACATAATAAGTAAAATGGACAAAAATGATCAATAATCTTAAACTACCACGAACCTGCACAATTGTGTCCATGTAGTATATTTCAAATCCTTTCTCTAAATTGAGTACAGTATACATATAAAACAATTTTACCAAATTGAATACAAAAACTATCAGATTTGGTAAACTACTATAATAATCGAGTACAATATACACATAAATTTTTTTTACCAGATTGAGTATAAAAACTATCATATTGAGTATACTATTTTACTAATCGAGTATAGTATATAAATTTTTTTTTCAGATTGAGTAAAAAACTATAAAATTGAGTACGATATTAGATCAAGACCGAATATACAAAAATAATCAGATTACGAACGACCCTACAAAAACTATCAGATCGAGACAAACCCTACAAATTAGAGAAAATGGGTTGACAAAAACCTAAAACAATCAATAACGCTTTCAAAACACAAAAAAAAATCGACAGATTACAAACCCTAGCTGAAAAATGAGAAAAATCGGATTTTCCTTCATACCTTTCTTCGATTTCTTCTTCGTTTGAGTTCTTGGACATTTCTTCTTCGTTGTAGCTTGTATCGATTCGCCCATCCCTTTTTTTTCCTTCATTTAAGGCGTCGATGGCCGGCGGCATTTTCCCTTTTTCTTATCGTCGGCGAAATGAAGTGGTATGTGAAGGAGATAGTAGGGACACTAAGGAGCTTGGTCGGTTTCAAGGTGGGTGGAAGGGTAATTGTGTCATTTAATTTACACAAAAAAAAATATACACATTTAATTGTCTTGTCAATCCTATCAGGGAGTGAGAAGAAAGAAAAACATGGGTGGGGAGTGCATGCAAAGACGAATTTGCTATTGGGGAGTTTTCTCCAATTTACCGTTAAATAACAAGACTATCTTTAAAAATTTTAAAGTTTAATATCAACAATATATAATAATTCACTAATATCTACTCCACAATTTGACATTTTTCTAATGATGGTCATAAATCATTCATAAATATGGACAAGGAATAGTTTAGTTAAATATTTTTTTTCTAGCATTTCAATTTTACTTTCATTTTTTATGAATTGCAATTGGGCTGGATCAATGGGCCTTTAGATATAAATGGGCATGCAATTATTTTCTTAACGTACATTGCATGGTTCTTGTTGGGCCGGTTCGGTTTAGCCGAACCCGTGGTTCGATACAACGTACGGCAGCGAGGCGCTTCCTCGCGGACCGGGACGGCGGGGCACGTAGACGGCGGAGTCGGCGACGGCGCATGTGGCCTTGCACGAGGTGGCGTGGAAGCCCAGACGGTCGGAGATCGACCACGCCGCCGACAGTGCGTACGGCAACGAGGCGCTGCCTCGCGGACCGGGACAGCGTGGCATGAAGACGACGGAGTCGGCGACGGCGCACTTGGCCTTGCACGAGGCGGCGTGGAGGCCTAGGCGGTCGAAGATAGACCGCGCCGAAGAAGAAACCGGCCGTTGGCGGGTCGCTGCGGAGGAGCGGTTCGGTGTGAAGAGCTCCTCGATGGAAGGGCCCGGCAGGCGCTTGGCGCACTCCACCAGCGCGACGGCGAAGGGGTCCTCGTCTCCGGCGTAGGCGAAGGGAGCGGGCCGCTTCTTGTGGTAGGCGGCGTGGGCGGGAGGCGGGGGGAGGAGGTGGCCGATGCCGCCGGCCGCAGGGGCGGTCTTGGAGATGCCCGGGAGGCGCTCCCAGGAGAAGGGGACGGCAGAGGCCTGGATCCGACCCGAAGAGAAGACACGGTCGATGATTTCCCTGCTCCTCCGAGGCGGAAGCCGGGAATTTCCTGGGCGTCCGGCGTGTTCGGAAGCGGAGGGCGACGGCGACATCTCCTTCAGATAACAGAGGAAAACAGAGGATGTAATATGCGACCAGAACGTCGCGTTCCGGTTTGCCTTTAAGATTACTGAACTTATCGTGCGCCTCATCCCGCAGTCGTCGGATCGGATCATCTTGCACGAATCACGAGGCAGATGAATCGAGTTTATATGACGTGGCGAGAGAGGATGGGCGATATGTATTTAATGCAGCATATGACGCCGAGCGCAGAAATTGAGGGAGCGATTTATGCTTAATTAATAACAATCAATAGCATGCCGTTGACCTTTTTCAATCTTAGTCAACCCCTCTAATTTTCAACTTCCTCAAAAGAACCCATACAATTATAAAAGAAAGTGACAAAGTAGACTAACACCCGCCTCTGCCCTTACAATTACTTCATCTTCATTTTTGGCCTAACTCAACTCTTCTTATGCAAAAGATGGAATCTGCCACTTTAGTGGTCCCACACGGTCGGTCCTAAGATCATCTGTGAAGAGGTAAATCGAGAAATTACAGTTGATCACGACGCAGGAGGATATTGCCTGACTTCGCCAAAACTCAACTCGGTTGAACTTTCTATTAAGTCGCTTACGGGACAGCCAATATCTCTTATCAAGAGGCCATAAGAATTAGCTAGCAACTCTGAAGTTTTACTGGTTTAAGTGACACCTAAAAAATGACTCAAGATTAGAATAATTAAAGACACCCGGTCCCCAGCCGACATTCCCTTATAGATAACAAACTTTTGATCTTTTGTATGGGCGCGAATTGAAGGTCAGAATCAGCCAACAACCCTAAGGTTTTACTCTTTCTAAGTGAAACCAAAAAATGCCAAACAAGATGATTCATAACATTCCATACTATTGCACTTTGTTTGCATTAACAATGGAGAAGGGCAGAAAGTGCCTGAGGTGGATGTCCTAATCATCACAACAACTGGTCTAATAGAAATCAACTTTCCCAGTGGACCACCTTCTTTTTGTGTGTGTGAGACAGAAAAGTTAGTGGAAGATCCTTTTCCAAGCAGGCCATGACAACATGCATGAAAGAAAATACTAATACTAATAATAATAAATGTATTTATAATAAATTTCTTGGGCATGTGCCAAATGGAACAGTGTGTATATCCTCAACTATTGAGATTAAGGTACATGACTCCTGGCAAAAGCTACATCTTCTCTTAAGATATCTTCAACAGAGATGAATTAACTATTTTAATCATTTCTTTAACAAATATTAGTTCAGGAAGGAAAAAATCATTTGAAGTGTCATATTCATCCTATGAAAAAAGGTTAAGTTTATTGGTTAGACATGAATAATATATCAGGGTTTTTCAAACATTATGGAATTAGTGAGAGACATGATAAACTATTAGTAGTAGGCCTGTAAGAGAAAGAATAAACATCACCTAATGTTGAACTGGCAAAAAATCTATAGAACAGTCATTACTAGTGTTGCACAATAAAACCAGCAATCTAGCAAATTGTTTTTCATCGAGTCAGTGGAAACAATGTAATCAAATTTCTTTAGCAGTCAAGTAGCTTACAGAATTAGAAAAAGAATATTGAGAAGCAAGCATACGCAGACAGACTGAGGAAGAAATTTTTATACATACCTTTAACTGAAGGAAATAATCAACTGTCCTGTTGGCTGCTGCTCAATTTAGGAGAGAGGTTTAGCTCAGAAATTATGAGTAAATTTTTTTAAATGATTGAACAACATGAAATTGGGTTTCTAAAATAAACTTATTTAAGATCATCGATACAACTGTGGTTCACCGATCAATTCTTCGACAAAAAGTAAAACCCAAGAACTTGAAACACCAAGAACCACTATCATAAGTTTGTGAAAGTCACAAGCATACAATCAAAATTTGCATTAACCTATAAACATAAATAATGAAGGTCTTCACTGTGCTGTAAACTCTTCTTAGTGAGTTCCACCCATTATATTCTCTTCAGTGTCAGTCCTAAAGTCCAATGAGAATGAAAGACTTTCTTTATCTAGTCTACTACTAGTGATAATCAAAATATCCAGTAAGAATTTATAATCATAGATACAGTAATCTCAATGTTCATAAATAATCCTCATAGAATATGCTCTTCTATTTACTTTTAACTGGATGATACAATAAAGGTCAAGGAAAATAACTGTGAAGCTTAAAAACCAAAGGCAGATTGAGGTGTAAACTTGTAATATCCGCACTTAAGATCAATATTCCGGTCAAAGCCTTGTTATCAATCTGCAACTTTTGGTTGTTTGAAGAACCACACAATATTCATCAAGCATAGTTTTTCATTGAGGCAGTTATAGAACGATTAACCCTAAACCTTCCTAAAGAGATGGAAGGTTAATAATCTATCAAATTCTATTTGACATGATTGAAAATATTTGATCAAAATATAATATGAAATAGTAGAGAAATGCGAGTAAACACAAAACTAGTATCATAGATATTACGGAAGCTGCATATTCGCGCACTATCATGGTCTAGACTTTCGTAGGAGATTCTATGGGTCTAGAACAAATAATGGAATAGTTCACTTTGGTGGAGAACTACATGGAAATTCCTAAGGGGTCAATTACTATGCACATTACCACCCATAATTGGCTAATCTTTTAGAACATAGAAAATTAAAGAATAGAAAGTAGCTGAACAAAATAATATCACATGAACCTGCAGTGATCAAAACATCAGACCATGCCTATAGCATGCCGTGCACAAGAATAAGTTACTAAACTTGGATTGGACCATAGGATCCTCAAATTTACTACAAATGATTATGCAAAAAAGGTAAAAATTGATAGATTAGATGATATGATATGAAAAAATAGGTTGAAATGGGATGAACATGTTCAAAGATGACCAATAAATTCTACAGTTAGAAGAGTTGAATGTAATAGAGTGAAAGGTATAAGGGCCACAGAGAACCAATAAAAACACTAGCCAATTAATTCGAATATTGATACTGCCTTTTCAATAAAGGGGCAAGTTTCTTATAGGTGACCCCAACTAGTTGGAATTGATACAGCTTGGTGATTTATGCCAAACAAAAACTTAGCTTTATACATTATGAACTCTATTCATGTCACATCATAACTTGCTATGACATAAAAACTTGCTAGATATTAACCAACTGACAAAAAGTACTTGTATTTCAGATGCAAGAATACTACATATGATGAAATGAATCTGCAGCTTCTCGTTAGTTTAATAGTGATAACACACCACAATCTTCACCTATTCCACAGCACGTAACTTGACAGGAAACGATCCCACAAGAGATGGCAAGAGTATTCTTGCAATCATGCATTGGGGACGCAACACAATAATTCAGTTAAACAACAATAAATTTTCAGGTAAAGAGAACAATAGGAAAAGGGAACAAGACGAGTCTATTGAAACCTTGACTTGGCGCATCAATCGAATGGTTTCGGGGAATCCCCGTTAGCTCTGGCCCTGAGACTGCGGAGGAGGTAGATCGAGATCGAGAGGCACAGGCTGGACCGACTTGGGCGCGTTGCGGGCGGTGACGGGGATGGCGACGAAGGTCTTGGTCTTGCTAATGGGGCGCGACTTCTCGAGCTGGACGTAGTCGCCGACCTTGAACTGGTTCTCGGGGTCGTGGGCCTGGTACTTCTTCTTCTTGCGGACCCGACGCTTGTACTTGGGGTGGGGTGCGAGGCGGATGACTTCCACCGCCACGGTCTTGTCGTTGGTGGCGCAGACCACGCGGCCCTGCAAGGTCTTCATGGCCCTGACGGTGAAGGCGGAGGGCGGGGCCGGAGGCGGCGACGGAGAGTAGAGAGGTGGGATCTTGGGGAGGGAGCCATGGAGGAAGGGAGAGGGATGGCGGAGATTGAGGTGGAGAAAGGTGGAGGGACATGGCCGAGGAGATAAAGAGAGAGTGAAAGAGCCGCCGCTTTTCTTGTCTCTCACTTTTTTTTTTTAAAAAAAAAGACTTTTTAGAAATAGATTTTTGATGATAAATATGTTATAATTTAATAATAAATGAAAAAAAAAAAATATTATTTTTATTATTATATGAATAGGGCGTCTCATTTAAACAAAAAAAAAAAATATCAATTTTATCCTAAAAGTATTTTTATTTCAATATTATCCTAACTCAATTAAAATTACTCAAAAAAGTATTAACTCAATTAAAACCACTTTAATATGATTATAGTAATTATGGACATAATTATTATATCTTGGATAAAATCATTTTAACTTATCAAAATCATTATTTAATAATTATGATCAAAATTATTATAATATAAAATAAATTAACTAAAATTAACCACGAGATATTTTAACAAATTATAGTGATTATGATTACAACTACTATCAAGACATAGCCAAGAGAGGAGGGGATACAAATTTTTAAATGGAATAAAAACACACGCACAAAATGGATTGATCTTTGTGTCAAGTTGTAATGACAATCTCATGGTCTTAATCAATATGCTTAATCATCCTCAATATTTTGAATCTTGAATACATTACAAGAATCTTAGCATTAAGAAAAACCAGTAGGAAATTAGTTAACAACTCCCTTGAGAAACAAAGTTAACGAATTTGAACTGTACAGGAAATTACACAATAAGCCTTGCGATCACTCACCATTCTTCTCACGTCCATGGTTAGCTCAAAGCTATAAATAAATAACTAAATCAACAGCCAAAACCTAAATGGCTCCTGCGAATTGTATCCTACGACGAAAAAACATGGACAATTCATGGCAATACTCGAAAACTTAGTTCGGGGCAATCTCCAATATCCACCATGAAATTATAGTGTTTTGCAGGTTGGCATCGCAACGTTGCGGTTGAAAATTAGGTGGTTGCTTTGCGTGCCTAAATGAAATAGTCCTGGCGCACCATGGCAACAAATTCCCCAGACAGCAGATCGTCATTCTTGAATTTTCCCAGTTCACCGTTTCCTTGGACTTGCCAAAATATTTTGGGAGAAAGCGGCGTGTATAGATCTGCGAGGTTAGACATGTGATGTTCCATGATGAAGGCATGGGAAATTTGTTGAAGGAAAGATTGAGCGGAATGCTTCATAAAATTCAGACTTCAATGCCATGGATGAAAGCACAGTATCAATAGAGATGAAGCAAGTGAAAGATGTAACTAAAAAAAAAGGAATGCTTCATCATCACAAATCTAGATCTTAAAATTCACTATTCCTTCAATCGTCGCAAATCTAGAACTTGGAAGTCACTAATATCATTGAAAACTAGCTCAGTGTTTTCAAAACAAGTGCCAAACGAAACCCAACATGTAAAGCACAAAGCCCACACTCAAACACAATGCATCATGAAATTTTAAGACTATTTTCCTTATCATGATTTTAACTAACTCAAAATGCTCTGGGAGATTTTGTACAAATGGGCATCATGTAAAATGGTATTGACAGTATATAGACAGAAATTATCAAATATAAGCAGTAATTTCAATACTCTTGAGCTAGAAAAACCGTTAGCCTAATGAAAAAATAATAATAATACTATACAATCTGAAGTCAGTTTACCTGAGGAAGGAGGATCCGGATCTCTCGTAGAATGTAACACTGTGGTACCAGAAATTACCGTAATAAGCCCACAAATCTCAGATGTGATATTGCTTGCGCTCTGCCCAGACCAGTCCTGGATTTGCAAAGAAGTCAGCACTAGGCAAACCTCAACAGAGAAACAACACCATGAAAGATAACCAGCTCTCTGTATTTAGTACCTTGAACATGATGGCACTTGCTAATATAGTCAGAATTGTGAACATGGCATAGTAGACCGGAGAGACAACAGCAGTGTTAAAAGTATCTAATGCCTGCACGGACAAAAATAAAAACAGAGTAACAGCTTAAGGAAGAAAAATATATTATAATGGAGACTAATAAAAAAGCTAGGATTTGAGAGATAAATAAATACCTTGAAAACAAATTGAAAATGCAATATATACTAATACATTAATGGAAACTAATTTATTTTCAGAACTCATACAATAAAGCACAACAAAGACAATAAATTCCTATATTTTAAGTTGGAACATCAATTGAATTTCATGAATTTGAACCTTTTGGTACAAGTTCCAATGTCCATTCCCAACAAGAGAAAATGGCAAATTGCCCTTAGAACTCTTTCTAGTAGTTGACATCCATATCTGACTTAGAAGAGAGTAATTAATTTTTCAGGTAGGACATAATGTAGAAGCATTTTTGGAGGCTCATAAACTAAATTTAGTTAAAGCGTTGGTCGCAAGGCTCCGTTTCTGTGTAGAACCCAAAAGCTTCTTTAAGAAGCATTGTGATATTTTCTCAAGACTTCCAGTATTGCTATTCTATGTGTGTGTGTGTGCGGAAGACTTCTTTTGCTCAAATCATGTGCTACAAAGCAACTGCACCAAACAAAAGTGCATATCGAGGAAAGTTTAATCTGTGTATTACTGAAAGATCTGTTTCAAGTGCAAACCTTGACCTGATTGTCATTCGTGCCTGAACAATATGACCAAACTTTTCTATTTGAAATTAATAAGAGATTGATCGGTAACAGCTAAGATCACCCTGCAGATAGGACCTCCTTAAAACAGAGCAAATATAATCAACTGAAAATTTTCTAACAAATTTAAAACTGTCAGAACCACCTTGAAACATCAAAAACTATCTGGAAGCAACAAAAGAGGAGGGAAATTCAAACAAAACATGAAAATTCATTCAAACAAAACACGACTGAACTGAATGTCTTCACCTCTAATGTTATCTAGAGATTATACAAATGTGTCAGTGAGTTTTAGCTTCAGATGATCAAGACCTAGATCTAACCAGCAACTCATTATGCTAGAGGTTAAATCATTCTTCTTAAACAGTAGTAGAGAATTATAGCTAAATGGGCCGAATGTATACTACTCAAATAGAATAGTTTGGAACCAATTCATGTATTTGAATGATTAATAGACCTTCCACAAGAAAATATTGATTAAGCAAGTCACACGCAACTCAAATGCATTGCCAACAAGAAGAAGCTCTTGGAGAATTTAATCACAAAACACTTGGCACAAGTTTGAGAGTTTTCTTCTAAGTCTTCCAAATTATGGAGACAAATCACAGTAATTTATTTCTATTTACTTAGATTGTCTATCTTTTGTCTAGGAAATATACCAAATACACAAGTTGCAGTTTTTTAGCATGAATATATAAGTTTTCAGTTTCAGTTTGAGTTGCTTGCAGCTTCTCTGGGGAATAACTATAATCAAACAAATGGGGTCTTCCATCAAACATATTTGAATTTGTTTAAAATGAAAGCCCATAATTTTTCTTATATAATAATCTAATCCTGAAGTCACCCCTGATTGCTATTTCTGGTCATAAGAAAAACAAACTACCTTGATCTAGCAAAATACTCAAGTAACCCTAAGCTGGACCACATGTTAGGAATAGAAAAGCCACTGTGTATCAAGCTTAGAGTACAAAAAGATGAAAATATTTTGATAAAATGGAAGAAGATAATTATAAAATGCTAAAACAAAGAAAAGATAGAAACCAACCTTGATTTTGTATGATCTTAATTTACTTCCTATATAGATACCATACTAAAAAGAATAGATAGAAACCTACCTTGATCGTGTATGATCATAATTTACTTCCAACACAGATGCATAGTGAAACAAACAAAAGATAGAAACCTAACTTGATCATGTATGATCATAATATACTTCGTACACAGATACCATACATATTGTAGTGCATATAACATGCATATTAAAAGAACAAACAGAGTGAGATCAAGCAGTAGTGAATCTTCAGATTTGAAATAGAAGCGTTAATGATTAATTTGGTGTAGCATTGAAAGCAACCCACACATTGAGACAACCATTATTTGATAGACATACATATAAGAGTAGTCTAATAACAAATAAACAAAATAGTTGAAAATGATGTATTGCTGCTGGATTTTTTATTTTATTTTATTTGCTTCAATTACCAACCTTGTTCAGGTAATTCAATTGAATTACAATGCAGGAGATTGCCAGCATAGCGAATACCCATGTCTGGAAGTAACTAGCTTGGCTGATGCCATCTAACGTGAGCTTGATTGCTATTCCTATGGCCTTAATACTCATCACCTGCACAGCTAATGAATTTAAATAAAGCAAAGCAAAGAAGAAAAAAAACAGTACAATCATCATAGAATCATTACCGTCAGAGATCCAATGGCAGAGCAAATACCCAAGTAAACCATTATGTTTGTTTGCCCGAATCGTGGAGCACAATACAACATGAGCACCAGCGATACTGCAACTGCAGATGCTGTATACAATAGAAAGGCTGGGAAAACAAGCAACATATCATGGATCAGATACGCATTTAGATGAAAATCTAGCAGGTAGATTGAATCGCAAGGGCATCTAAATTATATATACAATATATCAATCACATAATGATCATTACAGAATACCAGGCTGGGTTGCCAATTCCCAAATTTGCTCAACAGAACTCGGCGTCTTTTCCTCTGGGGCATGGAGCACAATGACTGTCGAACCCACAATGCAGAGCACGCAACCCAAGACACCCATCCTCTGCAATCGCTCTTTCAAAATGAAATGGGCCAAAACGGCACTGCATCCACCATTTCTCAGAATGAAAAATATGTCCTACCATTGATTAAAATATGTGCCCCCTCGATCTTCAAATTTTGGCAACTCTTACCTCACAATGATGCTCAACGCACCCAGTGGTGTAACAAGAACAGCTGGGGCAAAGATGTATGCAACAAAATTCGCAATTTCACCTATTATCACTGGAAAAAAGGAAATTTTTTCTGATAGATAAATTAAAAAAAGAAAGATGAGATTCATTGAAGGAAAGGGAGCTTACTGGTGACCATCCCGATCCACCATAGAGGTTCCAGCAAATATCCATACCCACCTACGCCTTAAAGAACCAAAAAAAAAAAAAAAAACAGACTCCTTTATTCGATTACCTCTGGGAAACGCTAGGGCAAGGGAAGGAGAGGAAGAGTAGGAGAATGGCAGATCGTATACCAGCACGGGAGCCGGAGGCGCCGGCGCGCTTGAGGCCCTTTTTCTTGATGATGAAGCTGGCGCCGATAAAAGCGCTGGAGGCGACGGCAAGTATGAAGCCCTTAAGGTTGTCTGCGAAGATCTGCGAGGACCCCGCCGGGGTCGGCGCTTCTTCCATTGCTCCGGAAGCTTCGCCCGGTTGCTCATCCACAGCCAGCCGGCCTATAAGCCCAAGATCTGCGCGCATCCACGCAGAGCGTCGATCGAGAGGAGACGAAGAGGCGAGAAACAATTGCCGAAGAACAATAAACAAGAAAGAAGAAGAAGAAGAAGAAGAAGAAATCGCCCTTTTCGACTGCCAAATCTAGAACGAGGCGAAGACGCGGCACGCCGAAGCGAATCCGCATCGAGGGCTAGAAAAATATATATAGGAAAAATAAATAGCGGTCCATAAAAGAAATTTAAAAAAACAATTAAAATATTAGAATTTGGGCATCATTTGATGAAATAAATCTGTGTTTACTCAATTTTGTTTTCAAGATCAAGAGATAAAATATTAGTTAATATCGTGAAAAATCTAATAAATCAATTCAATCCGAAAGAAATAGAGATAATTTATAATTCATACGGTTCGACGTCTCATTTTTAATTAAAGTCGAATAGATATTTTTTTTAATAATTTTATCTTGTAAATATTCTTTGATTCAATATTATTATAACAGCGATAGATAACTATTACCCAATAGCTACTACATATTAATTATAACATATTTAAAATAAATTTAAAATTTATATTATATAAAAGTTATTAGCTATTATAATATTTTTAAGATAAATTTAAAATTTAAAATTAAATAATATTATATTAAAATATTATTTATTAATTTAATTAAAATTATTTAAATTTATCAAAATTAATAATTTTTTTGATAATTTTTACATGTTGTATCAACATAAGTTGTAATAATAATTTGGTACCATTTTCACTATGAAAATCTTAAATTCATTCTAAAATTCTAAATACCGTTATACTAATTACTAACAGTTGCTACAACATCGAGAGATATTTTTGAGATAAAATTACATTTATTTGTTTTTTTTTAAAAGGACGTCTATTTTAAACGCCCTTTTTATTTTTGTACTTATTTTTTTTCTAAATTCTAAAAAATAATAATAAGTTGGAGCTATTTTGGTACCATAATGGATATCATAGATGCAGAGGGTTCTGAGAGTTTAGTAATAATAATAAATGTTGAATAATTTATTAGATAATATAAAAATATATTGACACAATGCCTGACATCACATAACGATATAACAAACTGTGTAACTAGATCTTTTTGAATTTTTTTCCTTTTGCAAAAAGGTGTATGCATTTTTTAAATTATAACTAGGTCTTTTTTTAAAAAAAAAATTAAAAACAGTTTAAATATGTAATACTATCGGACTGAGTTGCATAATACAATACCAAAATTAAACTGTCGAACCCTCTAGAAACTTAAAACGAAGTTAATGAAGCGATTATAAATTATATCAATTTAAATATGATTAAAAATCTCTTTATATATTTACTTGATAGTAAATATAAAAATAAAAATTCCCAATAAATAAAATATTTTAATCTCAATAGGTATTATAATTATTATATATTTATTACTAAATTTTAAAATAATAATTATATATATAATTAAATATCAAATTTATTGCAAATGCTATTTATTACCTTATTTAATGACATTTTTATAATTATAATGAGACATATTTTGAATTTTTTTTTCTCTTTTAATTATGACGAAAATAAAGGAGACTTTTGCCAATGTTAAAAGTTCAGGGGATTTTCCGACAAGTTGCTACTTATAAATTCCACTCGGTCTTCTCAAAGTCTCCTTATTTTATGTTTAAATGAAACGAGAATGGCGAGGTCTTCGCAAAAGTAAACGAGAGCAGGCGTTGATCTGCTGCCGGTGAGCGCTTCGATCGAGGGGAGGGGCTTCGGGAGATCCTCTCCACTCCAGTTGCTGCGCTTGCAACCTAGGGATTGACCAGGGAGCGGAGGGAGGGAACGCCGGGGGAAGCCATGGACGTGCCGCCGTCCGGCGAAGAGTGCTGCGTCTGCCACGAGCGGGTTCGGCTCCCCTGCCAAGCCAACTGCTCGCACTGGTTCTGCGGTGAGTTCCATTTTTGCTTTGATAGATCGGGGGGAGGTCCGATTCGTGCATTTAGGTTTTCAGCTCGTCGATTTCGTTGCCTTTGATTACGTTGATTGATAGTCCGGGCTTTGATTCGATTGAGAATCCCTTTTGATTTGATTTCATCAGATTTTGTTTAATCTGACTCTTCTTTCAGATTCCTGAACCCAATAAACCTTTCGACTCTTCTATTGATTTATAATGCCTAGTAGATACTGTCATTAAATTGGGGTTAAACATTTCGACCTCGATGTTCAAACCTACCGAGTTAATTGATCAACTTTAGATTGTGAGAAATGATCACAAAGTCATTTGTGATACTTCTGAACAGAAAGGAAATGAGATTACTTGCCTAATAACGGGATTTCAAAATTGTATTCTTAAGATCTGGAATTTTGTCTTCTTAGGGAATTGTATTCTGAGGGCCTGGAATTCTGGATTTGTGCTTCAGCCATGCAAGTGCCCCCTATGCCGTCGTGCTATAACTCTGCTTATACCTGCATCGACAATGAATGAGGACCATGACCGGGAAGCTTATGAAGTACTTCAGAGAATTGAGAATTACAATCGCCAGTTTGGCAGAAACCCAAGTCTTATTCAGGTATGTTGAGCTTTAGACACCATCGCAGACTTCTTGTCCATCACCATCATAGATGCCTGCTAGATATTCATCATTGTCCAGTAACATAATGAAACACTATTCAAGTGGAGCACCTCATCTAAAAATAGAAAGAAAAAAGAAGTGGTGATCCTCCTCCTCCTCCTTATGAATCTCCTCTTATGTTTCTGGCTTTAACAACATCTTGTTAAGCAATTAATCAGTCTTGTTAACATTTTATGTAAATCAATTATTCTGATAAGTGGCTTCTTAGAGTTATTTTCCAGAAAATTTTATAACCATCTGCTATCCTTCCAATTCTTATCCCTTTAAATAAAAGATTTTAAAACAATATTCATTTCAAATAATTGAAATTGCCATATAATTAATACAAGGAATCTAATAATGATATATAAACTATGCCTAAATAACTTTAACAAATATCTTAGATAAAAGAGACTAAAAACATATTGTATTATATGAAAACTAAAGGGCACTCTTATAATTTTGATTTTGAAAGAATAAGTTGCATAAAAAGTGATGACAGCTTGAAGCATCAGCACATGGCATTGTCTTAAATATTCCTTTTTAATTTGTGTGTGTATGGATATATAGTAGACATATCTTTTTGATCATTCATGAGTGCTAAGAATCTAAAAAAGTTCAATTTTGAAGAGGTTTCAGGATGTTCCATTCTTCATAAGAAGGTTATTCAGAGAATTTAGGGATCCTCAGAGAGCACTTCCCTTCGTCTTCAGAGCACGAACAGCCTTGTCGGTAAGTTCATCAATGATCAAATGGATGGTGTGCAGATCACTACATAAACTGGCTATTATCTCAAGGTTTTATAACCGTGCTATCTAGATACTAAGAGCAAGTAGCATATTTTTAGAGATCATACTTGTGTATCTTAGCAATGTCAGCAGTATGCATTCATGAAGATTCCAAATGTATTGCGATATTATCTGAATGTCTAATTGACATAACAAGTTTCTTGATGCATCCGACATCGTTGAAATACCAAGAATACATGTCGATTACACATGTTGGGTCACAGAATGCTAGTAGTCTCAGCTTATGTCGCAGGAGGTGTATAGAAGTTGCTGGTCCAGTCCTAAATTTAGCGTCATTAAGTATGAGTTGACTTGCTCACTTCATCCAATCATATACTTTGATCATTAATCTAGAAACTCACAAATGAATGTGGCATATTTTGAGATATAAAAACTAACTAAACTCGTGCTGTGCTATTTAAGCTTTGTAAAACCTTCTATTAATGTGATACAAGTATATATAGTTTGATTTAGTCAGTGCATCTAATGTGACTTGCATTTGTAGATATTACTGAGTATTGGTTATGTTGCGAGCCCCCGGGACATTTTATCGGAACGTAAGTTGCATTGACTTAACTCCTCCAAATATAATTCTCAACGGTATGTGCCATCTCAAACAACTAAATGTGTGCTCTTTGTGCAGGGATCTACGGTTTTGTTGGTTTTATCGATGATTTCTTAGTACTGGTGATTGTGCTCATCCACCTTGCTGCCCTGTATCGCGGTTTACTTCTGAATCGCCATGGAGGTGCTTAAAATGCCCCACCTAGCATCACATATGAAAGTGACTTGATCGAATATGGTGTTTGTGGTAAATTTCTTAAGAGTCAAAACCAAATTATGGAAAATTTCCTTAAGATGTTATGTTCGTAACGTGTATGGATAAGCAGTATCAGTCCTCTTCTTCAGTTTGAAACTTGAACAGATTCTCATTTATCGAAAAATCTGACAATGCAATTTTAGTAAGCCTATTTATCCATAATATCAGATCGTGTTTGTACTAGGCTTTATTTTGTGATAAATGTATTTCATCTTCTTTATCATTTTTAGAGTGTTTGATGCTAGTCATTTTCTTCCATTTCTCTATTCATGTGACTTGAATAGTTCATGTAGTTACAGAAATGGTCATTATTTTGCTTTATTTTATATGTAGAGAGAAACAATGAAATCTAGAGGAGCCAACTTAGGAAACAAATAAACCATTCTTAACATCACAATGACTTCAATGAACATGACTTCTTCTGCTCATTTATTTCCCATGAAGAGTATAGTGGAAACTAGTTGAGTAGCTTAGCAACATATTGATCACAGCACAATCATAAAACAACAAAATTACATTTAGGAATCCAAGAGACAGCAGATACCATTGTAAAAAGATATGGAATGCTATGGGTTTTAGTCTAAATATTAATGTATCAGTTCCAAAAACAAAAAAGGGGTACCCATACTTACCTTAAGTCACTAATAATTAATCTGTTGAGCAGGAACTTGAAGATCCAGTAGCTGGTCCTCTTTGATGAGTACCACTAGAATGTTTCACTACTAAATTCTCACAGATCCTGTTTGTGCTCAGAAATGGTAGAGGACAATTTGGCTAGCATCACCAACATAGATGAAACTACAAGACTAGAGGTTCTAGTGAGATCGAAGCATCTTGACTTTAGGCATTGACTTCTTCAGTTGCCGAGCACGGTCCTTCTCATCTTTCTTGCGAAGTGCCTCAGCACTGAGTTTGGTTTCAGCCTCTTTCTTTTCTGCTTTCTTTTTCTGGATGGCTTCCTGTCTCAAGCCGAGGAGTTCTTTGTACACCTCTTGGGCGACCTTTGCTCTGACTGCTTCAGTTTTGGAACGGGCCTGTGGAACAAGAGAAACACTCAAATTTGCAATCATCGTTGATTTAACCGATCAAAATGAACTAACTTCACTTACATGAGAACTTAGCTTGTACCGACCAATTAAGTCGATGTAATATGGTACAAGAGCAACTAATCGCGTCATGTCCGACATGCTATTGGCATCTGGAAGTGCAAATTTGAACGTGAGTGTCTTCTTGTGAGACCCTGGACGTTGATCTGAGAAATGCATAGAGATGAACCATTTCCCAAACTTCTCAAATGCCTTCTCACCAAAGACCTGAAGTGCAGAAAGAGATGCCGTTGTTTTCAAAAACAAACAAAGATCAAAGATTATATAAATTCGAACCACTATAAGAATCATCAAGTAAAGGTCTACCAGTTACTTCATTTATTTAAGGAAAAAACATCATATGCACATTTAGATTATCATCATGGTTAACCATCCTGAATTTTCTGAGCAAATGATCATTTTTCTCTAAAAGAGCAGTTAGAAGGGCAGTTTTCTCCAATTTGAACACTCCGACTTCGCTTCAGATTGTAACACACACTCGAACCCACAAGCGAGATAAAACAATTCCAACCAAGCTCCACTGTCTATCATAACCATTCAGGCATTCAACTGAACCCCTAAACAACTCGGGTACATTGGCAATCATCTCACTTACATGTTGGCTTTAGCCGAACTAGTTGCGATTCCGATGAACCCATTTGACCTAATTCAAACTCAACTTCCTCTGGCCATGTTCGCTACTACGATCAGAAGCCAGTTCTATAACAGTTAAGAGACTAACTGTAATATGCTGTAAAACACCACAACATTCTGAAAGCCCTAAAGCCTAAACTATTAGAAAATGTATATGATCACAGAGGGGACATATCTTCATTATCTACCTTTATTCACACGTTTGTAATGAAAGAAACAAATCACAGATGAAAATTCAAAGGAAATTACAAACATTAAGAATCAGCTAAAGTTGCAAAAAAGGAAGTTAAAATGATTGATCAGGATAATCATGAAGAATTTGCTAGTAGCTAGTTATGTACATGATCAACACTTACAACTATTTCAGTCTATTGAGGAGATTTATCAAGGCTATAAGAGCTAACAACTAACAATATCATCACATGAAGTGGTTTTAAGTTCCAATAGTTAACGAAATTTGAGAATGCTTCAAAGTTGCAAACAGAAATTATGTGCTTGAATAATTTCCTGCAAAAGGTGAAGACCACAGGCATATTATACAAAAGCACCAAATATAGTATAGAAAAAACAAACCTGATCCAGAACGGCATCAGTTATCAGATCTCCGGCGACTTCTTTTGATTCCGTGACCACTAGCAGCTCATCTGCCACCCACTTCCTTCCAGATGGTGGGTTCATCCCTGGATTTGCATACCTTTGCAGGTCCCTCTCTTCCTTGTGCATATTTTTAGCCAGCTTCCTCCTTGCTACTGCCAGGACGACGTGATCCATCGATTCCTCATTCATCGCTACCTCAAAAGTGATCACATCCTTATTGGAAAGTACCAAATCAATCGCCCTCGAGATCAGGTCATGCCGGCTCCGCATTTCCATCGTGGCTAGCAAACTCTGGCAGTATCTCCGGCCGCTGGCATAGAACTTGAACACGTCCTGCCCCTCCTTCAACAGGAGAGGAGCGTCCTTACCGTCTCCGATGCCTAAGAGGCTGAAGTTCTTCTCAAATATGGAGTCTTTGGTGGCAAACTTGGTGGCCCAGGCGAGAGCGATGGTCTCGTTCTCGCGCTTCCCAGTGAAGTAATTGATTAAGAAGCATATCAGGAAGCTGACGCAGACGATCTCGGTGGTGTACGATCTGATGGATGGTGGCGGCGGAGAAGGCGAGGGAACAGAAGGGGAAGTGAGCTCCCCTTCGGGGGCAGCGGTCTGATCAGGAGACGGGACGGAAACGGGTATGCCCTCGAACTCATCCTCGTCCCAAGCATCCGAGGTAGGCGGGGGGTTGGGAGTGGGCGGGGGCCCGTGGTGGGTCTCCGGGGAGGCGGATTTCGAGAGAAAGGTGGCCGGAGGCGGGGGCGGAACCAGATAGCGGGAGGTCATCGTGGTAAGTTACCTCTTCTGCCTCGTCGAGTTCGTCGGAATCGAATCCCTCAAAGTCGGCGGCGAGGGCGGAGTGGCGAGAGAGTTCGTGTGTGAGAAGAGATACGATGGAGAGGACGGCAACGAGGAGGAGAAAGGTGTCACCACGGGGAGCAACGACGGCCGTGAGGGCGCGCGGCCACCGGATCGCCATGGACAAGGAGCGGAGAGAGAGAGAGAGAGAGAGAGAGAGAGACGAGCACCCGATGAGGGCTTCTAATTTGTAACCCATCGTGACTGATTTATGGAGGGGGATTTCCTATATTATAACAATCAGGAAACAGGATATATATCAAACTAATAAGAGCAATCTGTCACAGATGACATCATTAATGCCATTGACGTCATATATAACTGGCTGTCTACCGTCCATTAATAAAAAGCCGGCTCGAGCGAAGCATCGGATCCCACAAACTGGGTCGGTTCTATACCGGGTTGCCCAAGGCTTGCGGCTAGAGCCAAAGGTAACTCTCGCTTCATTTACCAACGGGTGTACCTGCTTCGTTATTAGTTTTTGCTGGTGGCTCCTGCTCGGTCCCACATTGCCCTCTCTTTTAGTGAGTTACGATCGCCGTCTTCACTTGCATTCCGTCGGCTTCGGAGCTCTCAGCGATCGCCGGCGCTGCCTCAGCTCTGACTTCAAGGCCGGGTAGACATTCACACTCTCTCTATCTGGACGATTTATTCTCTTTGGATTAGGGTTCCTTGTTTTGGCTTTTCCTTGGATTTGGAATTCGAGCAAATACATTGCTTCAGCAGACGAGTTGCGATAGCAAAAGAAAAAATCTTCATTTTTATTATTAATTGGAATTTCAACAATTTAAAATGCACAGTTGGAGTTCTTAGCCCAAGTTCTACTGCAATCTAAACCAAATTTGTTTCTTTTTAGGCTTCAGTTCAGTTTTTAGGGCTTTTCAGCACAACATTCGCCTCTAGAACTTGCAATTGGTTGAGCAAGAAGATGAGATAGTAATCCTCACACCCTTGGAAGCATCAAACTGTAGGGAAACAACAGTGTAGTATTAAGGTAAATTGCAATAGTGTTCCCCCTTGTTTATCTCTATTCCTTGCGGATTTGTAATTTGCTTACAGCAATAAATTGTTGCTATATTATTACCCCTAATGGTCTATCTCTAACTCGTACCAAAATATAATAGTCATCAGCTTCAAGTTTAATTAATCCCAACTAGTTAGAGTCAGCTACACAAAGTTTATGCTCTATGCAAGACAATATCTCTACTAAAATTTAGCACTTTTTGTGCGTTAACTAGTATTGTGTCTATTTGAATGGGAGGAAATGGAAGGGAAATGAAATAAATAGGTTAGTTGAAGTAAACCTTCTCCTTCTCATGACTTGATTGATCGCCCAAGACTTGTCGACCACTCAGGTAAGTCATTAGATTGAATCTAAATTGGCTCGCCTATTCTATGCTTCCTTTCATCATGATTTGCCATCTTTGATTTCACCTGCATGCTGTCAAAAATCATTGTCACTTCTCTGTAACCAGTGGTTGATCTATCTGTGCTTTTTTGTTGCACTTTTCAGTTTGTTCTTTGCCTTACTCTTTTGTTTGCCCAGCCAAAAAAGCCAACAAGCCTAGCAGAAAGTTTATTTGTGATTAACCAATATGGTTCTGCAAAACATCTAGATGAGCTGATATAATCATGAACATATCATTTTCAAGGAACCACCCACATACAAGATAACCACATGCTGCACATCTTTTATATGTAATCCCATGCATATCGATAAGCACATCAGGGCACATGTTAATATCTGATGTCCTAAAATTGTTTGGTTTAGCTTTCTTGTTTCATAATGTTTAAATGTACAACAAAGTTATTTTCAAATATATCTCATGTTGTACATGTTCATATTCAGTCAATTCGTTTTCTGATGGTGAGTACGAAGTAATCAGTGATAGTGTGGAGAAGTAATGTTTGAAAAACAATGTGCCATTAGCAAACCAAGAACACCAATTGATTAATAACAAGATTAACCCATTAGACTGTAACAAGCTAATTGCAGCAGTGCTATGCTACCTGTATATTTGTAGCAGAAATATGGAGCTATCAGTTCCAACAAGTTTGAACATGTTGTCGAAGATGTATCTGAAGAAACACCAGTTAATGAGACACCAAGTATGTTTGGCAAAGATCAAATGGTATTTCTGAGAAAGATTGGTTTCCTTGAAATGAAGATACTTCAAATGTCTACTACTAAGTACAAAACAAGGACAAAGTGAAGATTTTCATGGCATGCCCAGTTGATAGAAGACTTGCATTGTTGGAATTCATGGAGTTGATACAATATGCTGAAGGGACAACAACTTCTTCCTCAAATTTCCGATTAAGTTTAGAGGTAAACGGTCTTCCCTCCTAGTTTGTCTATTGAGTAAATCTAGAACACAGTTTATATATACTTAGAGGTTGACCTTCAGAATATTCATTTTCACTAGGATTTAAATTCTAATTCTCTTATTTATTTCTCTAAGTGTTTTACTATTGTATTACATCTGCAGGGTCACAAGCTCTTGTTTTCGCTTGTGTTCTAAGTTGTGAAAAAAAAAATATTTTCTTTGAATTCTAATAAAATAATTTGAGGGAAAAAAAAGGAGAAGATGGCACCAGAGTTAGTGCCACCCCAATAATTAAGAAATGGGTTGCAAGATGATGATTGAGGTGCAAAATAAAAAAAAAAGTGGTCCTATGGTTTTAGATGTATAATTATGTGGCCCTTCTTATAGTTATAGTGACAATTTAGATCCAAGAGAAGGCAATCACATCATAAAATCATTTTTTAATAAACACATAAAATATAATAAATATTAAAATGTAGT
This sequence comes from Curcuma longa, assembly GCF_044706935.1. Lineage (NCBI taxonomy): Eukaryota > Viridiplantae > Streptophyta > Magnoliopsida > Zingiberales > Zingiberaceae > Curcuma > Curcuma longa. The sequence continues at coordinate 9,544,581 of NC_133871.1, forward strand.
AATAATGTAGGCATTTCATAGTCAATATAAACTTACAATTCACAATTATAATAAAGAAACATGAATAATTTGATAATTTAGGACATAAAGGCCCAAGAGTTTGAAAAGACACACCAAAATAAAATAATTGTAACAGATGAATCAATGATTGAATGGAGTGGAATTAGTATTTTATTATCAACAAGTAAATTAAAGATGCAACTGTTTCGCCTTCCACCTTTTTCTCTAAATTTTAAAAGTATATATTTGTTTTGGGACACAATTAGGCATATGTCACATTCAATGAATAACAACTTATGCATAATCTATAATTTATTTGTAATGAGGATCACATAAACTATTAATTGTGTAAATAAGCATATGAATTTTCTTTTTTTATTAGTAAATATGTAAATTCATTGATCAAATTTACATATACATTCTATGAATTTAATTGGTACTATTATAAATCAACACTCTCTAAAATAACTTATAGTATTTCTTCATAAATGTATTTTTTATATTTGAGTTTTAATAATAATTAATCGAACCTATTTTTTAACAATTGATATTGTTGTTATTATTGTGGAAATTTTTGTGTTTTTAATTATAGGGATATATTTAAAATTATATATATGTGTGTGTTTTTAATTTATATATTTATAGAATATTTTGCGATATCTTGATTAAATAAAAGTTTGAATATATTTTGTCATATATACATTTTTCACAATACAAAATTATCATATAATTTTATTACATAAAATAAAATTTTAAAATTTAAGAGTGAGTATTTTGATAGTAAAAATAAAATTATTAAAATGGGTCATTTTCAAAATTACCCTATTTATTACCAACATATAGCGCCTTCCTCCTCCGTTCTTGGGCGGGAATTACTCTCTTTCTGGAGAGGAAATCCGACGCGTTTGATGCCGATGATCGGCTTTGATTCGATCTGCCTCTTCTCTTCCACCGTCTTCTCGTCGATCGATCAGGTAGAGAAGCAGCCCTTTCTGTCGTCAAGATTCAGTTCCTGAAATCAAATATCTTGTTTTTGTGTGTAATGTGAAGCCCGGATCATCAAAAACTTCGATTTCTCCCCAAAAGGAGCGATCGTGAGTTCGAAATGTCGGCGATCAAGAAATCGCCTTTATCGGCGGATACTGTGTCAGAAGCTGAGATTTTCGTTAGGATTTTGATTTTCCCCCCTTTTGGTCTTTCCGTCGTTTCTTTGGTCTAATTGCTATCGGTTTGATTGTCGAATGCCCTAGCACACGTTGTCGCTTATAAGATTCCAGTTCATGGATTTTGGAGTATCTTTTGTTTTAGCTGAAGGGGCGGCTAACCGCTTGGGAGCTTGGTAGTGGTGATCTGATACGCAAATTGGAGGGTTGAAGTTGCGAGATGGACCGCCGCAGTTGGATCTGGAAACGGAAGTCATCGGAAAAGGGCGGCTGTGAAACCGAGAGCTCAGATTCGGTATCTTCAGAGCGGTACTCTGGTGAACAGGTTTGTTCCATGCCTTGCCCTTGTTGCTGTTGCTATCTGTGAGAGTGTTCAAAGTTAATAGATTGGAAGAACACAGATCAAGCATGCATAAAAGAAACGATCTTTTTGAGGGGGAAAAAAGAAAGAGACCAAGCTCAATTTATCCAGTCAAATAGATTGAGTTACAAGTATATCAACAACTCTGGCTCTTAAAACCTAACAAGTTTATGCCATCTTCCTAATAATAAATAAGAATTTATGTTCTTTTTATGCATGAAGAAAAAGTCTATCATGAATTTCAAGGTTTTTCCTGTACATAAAAATGATTATCCACAATCCACATGGATATCTTGATTGAGGTGTCACACTCAAGAGTATGACGCTTCCATAAATCTCTTGGTAGCCAAAGTTCAGTGGTCCATTAGCTAGATCATGAGTCTTTCTCAAGATAACCAAATTAATGTGAGGAAAATAACTATTCATGCCTTAACCAATAATTGATTTTCTTTATTTGTTTAATAGGAGGCGACAAGGACTTCCTCGATTGGCTCCCCGAAACATGCTCAATTGCCAGAGGTTTCCTCAAAGGATGTTGATCACGAAGTTGATGAGACTACAAAAATTTTGAATGATAAGCTGTCTGCTGCCCTTTTGAACATTAGTGCCAAAGAAGAATTGGTCAAGCAGCATGCTAAAGTTGCAGAAGAAGCTGTTTTAGGTATCTTACCCATCTAAACGTCTCATTACGTTAGTATCTGAATGCAAATAATTAGATATGTTTGAAGCCTGCTCGCAGTTGTCTGCTGTTTGATAGACAAATTTGTGGATTGATTGATGGTAAGCTTGCTTCTTCTTCTTGCTTGCCAGGTTGGGAAAATGCTGAAAAGGAAGCTTCAATTTTGAGACAGCGGCTTGAAGATGCATTAAAAAAGAGTTCATCCCTTGAAGATAAAGCTACTCATCTCAATGCTGCCCTGAAGGAATGTGTCAGGCAGCTTCGGCTGACTAGGGAAGAGCAAGCGCAGAAAGTCCAAGATGCCATCCTCAGGAAAACTCATGAATGGGAATTTGAAAAATCAGAGCTTGAGCTTAAGCTTATTGAGTTGCAAGCTCAGATGGAAGCTAAAGTTGAAACTTCAACCTCCTTTGACCATGATCTTTGCTCAGAAATCGAAAACCTCAAGAAGGAAAATTCTGCCCTTGAGGCTCATCTTGCTACCCTCACTGAGAGTCTCCACATGAGAACACTAGAATTGGAATTGAGCACCAGAACAGCAGAAACAAGTAGTAAACAACATTTGGACTGCATAAAGAAACTGGCAAGAGTTGAAGCTGAGTGCCATAAGTTACGAGCTGCAGCACGTAAATTGTCATCAGCTAATGAGCACAAGTTCATTTCTACCTCGCAGTATGTTGAGTCTGTCACTGATAGCCAATCAGATGCAGGAGAGAGGCTGTTAAATTTAGATCATGAGCAAAGTTGTTCAGATTCATGGGCATCAGCTCTAATATCTGAATTTGATCAGTTCAAAAAGGAAAAGGATAGTCCAAGAAGTCTTAACACAGCTGTAGAAATTGGCCTAATGGATGACTTCCTTGAGATGGAACGACTCGTTGCATTGCCAGAGGTTGACCATGGAAGTTACAGCCCCGATAATGATGCTGATTCAGATTGTACTGTTACTAGAAAGCACTCTTCACGAAACGAACTTGAAGATGTTCATTCACATATAACTGAGTTGGAGGAGAAGACGATTGAGAAGATGAACTCTGAGAAAGTTGAAATGGAAAGGTCTTTAGCTATAACAAACAATCAGCTGAAGGATACATGTATGCAACTGACGGCAGCTGAAGGTAAGATAGTTGAGTTGCAAAGGCAGCTCAATTTGATTAATCGAGAGAAATATGTGTTTGAATTAGAATTAGAGGCAGCCGAAGGTAAGAAAAATGAACTGGAACTTCAGCTTGAATTGGCACATACAGAAAACCACAAGTTATGTGAAAGAATAACCTTATTAGATAAAGACTTTGATGAAGAGAAGAAATTATCTTCCAAATTGAGTGTGCGGTGCCAAAATATGGAGGCAACAGAAGCAAAGAGGAATGAAATGCAACTTCAGCTTGAGTCAGCATTTGCTGAAATTGTAGAACTGAGGGGAAAGGTTAGATTGTTGGAAGAAGTTGTGGAAGAAGAGAAAAAATTGTCTGCGGAACTAGCATCTAGGTGTTGGAAAATAGATGTATTGAAACAAAAGAAAGAGGAATTGGAATGTGAGCTTGAATCAACAAATTTGGAGCTTTGTAAACTACACGAGAAGGTTGGCCTAATTGAAAGGAAACTCGAGGAGGAAAAGGCATTTTCCGCCGGACTTTTGATCAAGTATGAAACTACGGAATCGACAAATGTAAGGAACAAAGAACTGGAGCATCGACTTTCTTCCAAAGATCTAGAACTAGTCATTTTACAGGAGAAGGTGAATATGCTAGAAGATAATGTTGAGAAGCAGAGGGCATTGGCCTCAGCACTCACAGCTGAGTTAGAGGCCGCAGGGGCAAAGAGAAGCGAGTTGATTTTGCAACTTGAGTTAGCACGTAAAGAAGTCAGGAACCTCCATGAGAAGCTGGGCACCTTAGAAAAGCAAATGGAAGATGAGAAGGCAGCATCCACAAATCATGCATCAAAATACAACATATTGGAGAACCAACTCCAGATCAAGCAGCAAACAACTAAATTCTATTCATCTGCAACCTCTAATGAGAAGCCAATAGTTAGACAGGTAGTGCAGTTGCTTCATCATAATTTGTTCAGTTCAATAGGATTGCTTGTATCTTATTCTAAAAATTGCATGATTGCACCAATTATGTTCTCTGCTCTTCTTAGAGAATTTCTTCAGCATTCTTGCTATGTCAACAGGATAAGGGGATTGTGCTGAATGCCGAAAAGCTTGCTGGGTGCCGAAAAACGATAGCGTCTCTCAACCATCAGTTAAAATTGCTGTCAAATTTTGATGAGTCCATGCTTGAAACAAGCAAGCCAAGTCACCCAATGGAGAATTTAGTGCATCGGATGTGAATCTTACCATTTCTCCTCAAAACTCTGGTGTTTCTTCATCTCTACCCAGTATCGAACAGACCAGCAACCTAAAGCTGTCGACATCCTTAGCTGGGCAACCAGAATTTTCATGTCCATCTAGAAAAGATTGTCACAGAAATCCGGTAAAGGTACATATATAGCATTGTTGATAAAAGAAATATACTTTTTTTGCTTTAATATACTGTCAAGATGTATCTAATAGGAGTTACTTGACTGGTTCAGGAGTTGTTCACCTTTTTTATAGCCATTGGATCTACATAGAATAATTATTGTTAATTGTTATAATTTGATATATTAAGATTATTTTCTGTCAAATTTCTGAAACTCCAAGTTTTTACATTGGAAGAATTCATTCATTTCATTTTTTATTTTAAAAATATCATTTTTATTACATACCAAATTTTACTATTCTAGGGAAAAAAGCATTACTCCAATATCTTTTATGGAAAAGCATTACATCAATTTATCTTTTTTGGAGAAGCGTTATTTTAATTTCTTTGCATTCAAATTATTTTATTTTGTCCTTTAATTTCCCGGCGGAAGGCGAAGACTGCTTGAGCAGTCGGAAGGGAAGAAGACTACATCAGCAGTCTCCCCGATGGCCTTCTCTACCACATCCTCTCCTTCCTCCCCACCCTCGACTCCATCCGCACCTCCCTCCTTTCCCGCCGATGGCGTCGCCTCTGGGCATCCGTCCCGGCCATTGTTTTCTTCTCCGTCGACCATTCAAGCGCCAACGCCATCGACCACTTCCTCGCCTCCCGCAGCGGCTCTTGCTCTATTTCTCATCTACGCCTCTTCAAAATAGAACTCGAAGCCGGAGGAACCCTCGTCCGCGACTTGCTTTATCTACGCCAAATCTCACGGCGCCCGAGATGTGACTTTCCACCAGTTCTCCTTTCGTCAAGATTACCTTCCCTTATTCGGCATTCTGTTCGATTGGCCATCGCTCGTGGAGCTGGATCTGCATCCAGCTCCGATCTACACTGATATCCAAAACGTATCATCCTCAGCAATCTCAAGACGCTTTCCTTAATAGTTGAATTTGCAGAAATTTCGGCCACGAACCTGGCAAGGCTGCTCTCGTGCTGTCCTGTTTTGGAAGAACTAACATTAAAGGCACTATATCAATGGAATTGCTCCATTGAAATCGCGGCACCAAATCTCCGCAGGTTGACTCTTCGAATTATTTGTCCAAAACTTGGATTTTTAAAGCTAGCAGCCCGTCATCGTTTGAAACGCTTGCATCTCGAAGCGCCCTCTTTGACCTTAATTCGAATGCGCTGTCTTTTGGGTTGGATAAAACTTTCCCGGAGGTTCTGCGATGTGAATGAGGAAGCTGCAAGTGTTGGAGATCTACATCTCCAAGAATTTTCTCTTACACGCCTGGTATGTTATGATCTTTTCCTTGTTTAGCAATAGATTGTTAATTCTAAAAGATTAGACCAAATATAAATGTCATCGATCATTGCTTTACCAAAAATGTTCAATCAATGCTAGCTCATGTAGTGTTATAACATGTGTGTAGAGCATCACCTTAAGTATAACTTTCATTGAAGGAAGAAGTTAGAATGAGTTGCAGGGTTGCTTTGTGTTTTCATTGAAGAAGAATCTACAAAACCACTATGCTTAAACACATGATGTTATAGTCATAATGGCCGGTATTGGATACCGTTTGCGATAATAGAAAAAGGAAAAAGAGCATGAATGAGGAGGAGGTAGGGATTGTTCTTTGCTAATCTTCTACTGCATTGAAGGAAGAAGTTGGAATGAATTGCAGGGGTTGCTTTGTGTTTTTATTAATTATAGTTGCCGAGGAGCCAGTATCGGATACCCTGTGGCACGCATTAGTAGAAAAAGGAGAACAATCATAAACAAGAGGAGGAGATAGGGAAACATGGAAGTAGGGACAGAAACATGCATTGTTGTTCGCTAGTCTTCTACTACATGATGTCTTTCTATAAAACATAAACATATCTTAGTCACTGTAAGAACATAGCTGTTTGGTTAGCTTTGTTGTTGGTTTCTTGATTTGCTGTTAAGACTACCTCTCCTTTGCCCCAGTGAAGTTGAAGCCTCTCTAGAGTATAATGCATTTGCATACAAAGTAGAAATAGTAATTTGGTAAACCATATTCTTCTTTTAGATTTTGTAGGGTTCTTGGATTTTTCATTTACATGCTACATTATGGATTGAGCTCTTCAAAAGTTTAGACTATCTTAATATTGATTCAATTTAACCTGACTTTTCTAGAATCATATACAAGACGAATTGCAGGGCGAAAAAATAGACGAAAAGATTTGCTAACAAGTTTAATACGGGGAACACAGCATAACTAGCAATCCATCGAAAAGATACTATACAACACTTTGATACAAGCTCTGAATGAAGATCTCCATCTACTATAGATTTGGAGTAGAAGCTAGATTTCTTACCTTTTCCCGATATCTATTACTCCTCGTGATACTTGTATTGCTCTCATAGCCGCTACTATCACCGGATTCAGCCATTGTCCTGTCTAACAATCGAGCTCTCTCTTGCGGGTGAGTTCTCCCGGCTTGGCGGTCCTGAAAGAAGATGTAGATTAAGATTATCACTTTTGGAGATTGCATACGATCGATCGATAAATATGGTTAATGCCCGCTTGTACGTCTACTATAGTTTGCACACCTTCGAGAGTATAACACATGTTCATATGAGAAACTACAATCATGTAAGATGTTGAACTACACATATGCATTAACTATCACACGATAACAAAAACTAAATTCCGACTACAAATTAGTCCAAAATGAAGTATGTTGATTTCAAAGATTTGTATTAAACTTACATCTCTATAGGGGAAATCATCGACTTCAAGCATGTGTATCACATGCCCAATCTTAGGCCTCTTTTGCGCATCAGGGTCTACGCATCGAAGTGCTACTAAAAGAGTTTTCTTTAAGGCTCTCGACGAAGGTTTCTCTGGTAACTTGGGGTCCAATACCTCTTCAGTCTTTCGATTGGTGACCATTGTCTTAATCCATTCGACCAGGTTAACCTGAAACAGTTTGAGTTTAGATTATGCGCAATTGGATGGTATCAGTTATGCTGAAAACTCACTACTAACCTCTCCCGGTGCTCGGTTGTAGTCAACTGGATTTCGCCCAGAAATAATCTCCATGATAAGAATTCCAAAACTATAAACATCACTTCTTTCATTCAGCATACCAGTGCTAGCATATTCAGGAGCCACATATCTGCAAAACGAAAATAGGTTATCAACACTATGCTCGAAATATCGAACTTGGATATTAGAATTACATGTTATAAAGCTCAAACACTATCATTATGAACACAAAACCAACCCAAATGTTCCCATGACTCGTGTTGTCACATAACTCCGCTCCGACCCCAAGAGCTTGGCGAGTCCAAAATCTGAAACTTTAGGATTCCACTGCTTATCGAGCAAAATGTTGCTTGACTTTATGTCCCTGTGGACTACCTTTGGTTCGAGTCCCTCGTGCAAGTACATTATCCTACAAGAACATCAATTCTCAACATGGTTTCTTAATAAAACTTCCAACAATCAAACTAGGATCAAACAACACTTCGACTAACAACACACGGGTCTTTCGAATTACCCTTTCGCTGTTCTGAGTGCAATGTTCATTCGTATCTCCCAAGTGAGGGGGCTACAAGGTTCGATGTCCCCGTGAAGCCACTGCTCCAAGTTCCCATTGTTAACATACTCATAGACAAGCATCCTAAGTAGCCAAAACAAATCATAGCATAACAAACTAAATTCTTGTGATGCCTCGTAATGAACCAAGGACTCGAGAGTATGAAAGGGAAAACCGTGATACCTATGAGCACCTTCCGCGCAATAACCCAAAAGTCTGACCAAGTTCTTGTGGCGAACACGCCCAATTGCTTCTACTTCCACCTTGAACTCCCTCTCAGCTTGGCCCCTGAGAACAACATGTTTAATATATCGACCAAATAGATCAATTCTTCTTAGCATAACACACAAAGCATATACAAATAGTTGTTAACACAAATGATTCATGTAGTCGATCCCAAATAGTTGTGAGCAATGTTGTACATGGATAAACCATACAAAATGGAGAATTGTTAACACATAAACGAGTCTTGTAGTCGATCTCAAATAGTTGGAACTCGCAAATAGTTGTAAGCAAAGCAATGTTGTATATAGACAAACCATATAAAATCGAGAATTGTTAACACAAACGATTCATGTAGTCGATCCCAAATAGTTGTAAGCAATGTTGTACATGGATAAACCATACAAAATGGAGAATTGTTAACACATAAACGAGTCTTGTAGTCGATCTCAAATAGTTGGAACTCGCAAATAGTTGTAAGCAAAGCAATGTTGTATATAGACAAACCATATAAAATTGAGAATTGTTAACACAAATGATTCATGTAGTCGATCCCAAATAGTTGTGAGCAAAGTTGTACATGGATAAACCATACAAAATGGAGAATTGTTAACACATAAACGAGTCATGTAGTCGATCTCAAATAGTTGGAACTCGCAAATAGTTGTAAGCAAAGCAATGTTGTATATAGACAAACCATATAAAATCGAGAATTGTTAACACAAATGATTCATGTAGTCTACTCGATCCCAAATACTTGATGAGTTAAAAGGAAGAAGAGATTAGTACCTGTTGTTAAGCAAGTTCTTGACGGCAACCTCTGTTTGATCTTCCAAGATGCCGTGGTAGACGATGCCGTAACCACCTTCTCCGATCACATTCTCGTCGGCGAACATGTCGGTGGCCGCCTGGAGCTCCTTGAGAGTGTACCAGTGCCCCCAACCCAAGTGCGACACCTCGGGGGCCGGCATCGCCGCCTGCTCCGCCGACCGGCTCTCGCCGCTGCAGTGGGAGGATCCGCCGAGGTGGTGCTCCGGGTAGGCGATTCGGTGGTCCTTCCCGAGCTCAATGTGGATCCTCTGTTGCGCGGCTGCCTCCGGCAGGAGCAGGGACTGCCGCTCGAGCGGCGCTGCCGGGTTGTCGGAGTCCTGGGGCGGAGGCGGTTTGGGGTCGACGCGAATTTCTTGGATTTCCTTGGAGACGCTGGGGGAGGAGGCGGAGGCGGAGCGGTGCGTCGCTTTGAGGCGGCTGTGGGCGGGCGCCGCCGCGGCGCTGCTGCGCCGCGAGGCGAGCCAGAGGGAGAGGAAGAAGAGGAGGAAGACGAAGGCGGCGCCGACGCCAATGCCGATGATGACCCACATGTGGAGCCCGAAGATGACGGTGCGCTTCGAGAGTTCGTCAGTGAGGAAAGGCGGCCTCTCGTCCGCCATTGCTCCTCCTCCTCCTCCTCCACCGAACACAACGTCAACAAAAAAAAAAACCGCTCCTTTTTGACGTTCTCAAGCTTCAAATCGACCAACAATGGCGAAGATCATTCACGCCCAAGAAACAAAACAAAAAAAGATCGCTCTTTTACGATTAAAAAACTGATCTTGGAAGAGAGACACCATGGCAATGCCGCAGCGGAGAAGAAACAGCAAGCAAGAGAGAGAGAGAGAGAGAGCACAGTGTGTTACTTAATTATTGAACAGAGGACAGACTGTGAGCTGGATCTGAGAAATCTTGACGACAAACAGATTTAGATTCTTTCGAAGATTTCTTTTTATTGGATTTAGACGAGCTTGCGCGTGCGATCACGCGGACAGTCCGAATCGCAAAGAGAGTTGTTTATTAAGGCGGAAAGGAGGAGAGAATGATCTCAAGCTTGAAAGGGCGACGAGGGAGAATGATGAAGGCCCCTGTGAATGATTGATTGGATTCCTCCACGATTGTAGCTTTTTGGTCTCATTCTTGCTCTCGCATTAGCACTTTAAGATTTGCTTAATTATCATTACCATGAATAATTCTAATGTATTAGAATTAATACTTGAAGATAATGAAGTCCCTCTTTAATAATTATAAAATAATCCATCCATTGAGTTATCACCGAACCTTATCAATTATTAATTACACGTCCCCACGCAACGTGAAAAACCAACGGCCGCCCACTGATAAAACCAACAGGGGCCCACGCGAGTATGGAACGGGTTCGCCAACTTTAATTGCCTTTAAGGATAACGCTGGAACCACATTTTTAGACTTTCCATTAATTCGTAAGGGGGGTGAGGTAAATTCGACACGGATGCATTACCTTATTTTGGGTTGTTGTTTCGTGCGGGCCCCGGAGTAACGGAGGGCCATGGGCTGTCGGTGGGTTTTCGTGTAAGCCGACGATGGAATGCTTTATTTGTTGATGAGAAATTTCATTTTGCTCACAAGATTTCTCTAATTCAAGTATTTCTCCTTGAGGTCAGCGACTATTAATACGACATAGTTATACGGAATAAATTTATATTATTAAGAGAACATTTGGGGTTAAAATGAAATTTTCTCTGCATTAATTGTTTTGTTTTACAGAAGAAGCCTTCGAAAGTCATTAAATTGGAGTTTGGTCCATCCCTTCCGCGAATTGGAGACGACGAACCGCCGCTCTCCTCTCTCTCTCGCTCGCTTGTGGATTCAGCGTTGGAGAGAAACTTGGATCTTCCAAAACCCTAATTCCTCATCGCCGGCGGCACTTGGAGATCCAATCCGCTCGGGGATGGCATCGAGGGTGATGGCGTCGTCTTCCGCCGCCAGCTCCAGTCTCACGCGCCAGACCTCCGTCTGCTCTCTTCCCGTCGCCGATCTCCAGGGATCCGTCATCGGAGGTGGGGAACTCACCAAGGGCCTCGGCTACATGAGCATGGAGGAGCTCTTCCGCAGCTTATGCGCCGAGAACGCCACCGCCTTGGAGGCGGATGTGGGAGCCTCGGTGTCGCGACAGGGTAGCTTGGCGGCGCTCAATAGCGTCGGAGGGAAGACGGTGGAGGAGGCATGGTGGAAGATCGCCGCCGCCGGGATGGCCGATGACCGCGAGGTATCCAGGGCGGAGATGACGTTGGAGGACTTCTTGGCGCGGAACGGGGCGGCGGAGGAGGAGGACGGAGGGGTCCCGTTCGGTTCCATCCAAGCGGGCTGTGGGACGAATCCGGTGATGGGGGAAACTATTTTACCGCCGCCGCCGCAATTGCCTGCGGATGATTTGGTTGTTGGATTTGTCAACGGAGCAGAGGGTGCTGCAAGTAGAAACCGAAGGAGGAAGAGGCCATTGTTGGATCCAGTGGACAGGGTTTCTATGCAACGGCAGAAGAGGATGATAAAGAATAGGGAGTCTGCTGCCAGATCAAGGGAGAGAAAACAGGTTTTTGGTTTGCCCTCACTTTCCAAAGTTAACGATCACTGAATCACTCATTAGAAATTCTAAAGCTTGGATTTATTCCCCCTGCAACTTGATGTGTTGCAGGCATATATTGCCGAGCTTGAATCTTTAGCAGCTAAGCTGGAGGCGGAAAACGCACAGCTATTAAAATCTCAGGTAATGCATTTCCGGCAATTTTTGTCAAGGATAAACAAGAAACTCATTTCATAGTTCTTTCTTTCTCAATCGTGTTTCAATTAAGTGATAGTGATCTATCAAGATATTGAGTACTAAGTCAGCTATCAATTGCAGGAGCAGCAGCAAAGGAAGAGAATTAAGCAGGTATGGTAATGTTTTTGGGATCATTGAAGCAAAATGTTGAAATTTCTTCATAAGTTGATGGCATAATTCATGTGTTGGTTTTGCCTCTCCTTAGCAGAGCAGATTTTCCTTTTGTTGATTCTGATGGATGGTAGATTTGATATCTATAAGTCCACAACCTTACAATTTTTTAGACTTTTACTATTTGCAACCTATTTTGATATGAAGAAAATTGTTGATATAAATATTCAACGTTCAAGTTAAAGATTTGTTAGATTATGTTTTATACACTTCTATGCAGATGTGCATTTAATTTCCATTACTTACCATAAGATTTTGTGGGGAAAAAAATTTGTTTTGAAAAACACTTTCACAGCATATAAAATGGCATGATAATTGTCTCGTCTTTGCTAATAGCTTTAGCTGCAAACTTCTATGTATTCAAAATCAACACTCATTGGAAAAAGAAAGGTTATATATCCTGTATGAATGAATGATTGTGGAAACAGAACAATTACTAGCAGATCAATCGCTTTAGCTGCTGATCTTGATATATCCAAAATCAACACTCACTATCCTGGAAAAATGAAAGACCACTGGAACTAATTAATTGTTAGCGGGTCTGAGGAAACATATTGTGTATCGGACAAAATGGTTAGTCAAATATGAAAATGCACCTTGCTTCATACTTAAATTCCTGGTCACAGTTAAGGATCTTTTTAAGAGATTGAGTACCTATGCCTAAATTGATCTATGTATTTTTATTTCTAGTGCTAGAACCATTTGGTTGCTTATGCAATATCTTCTTGAATCACCTTCTGTGCCAATTGAAGAGATCTACTTCTTACAATTAGTGCATGTGTCTGTTGATGTCTATGTAGAGATCAAGTTTTTATTCAGACTACAATTTTGTGGCCCCATCGATTCTTCCTTGAACTCCCCTACCCTTTCATATAAAACTATGTATTTCTGGTTTACATCAAACGACCATATGTGTGCTTGAAATAATAGTATCAGTCATTTACTTATTCAATGATAGTCTTACTCAAGTATGTCTTGACTCTGCACTCTTCATTTAAAAATTTGAAAGAAAAGTTCATCCTCGGTCTCTTACAAGGCATCTCTGCTCTAAAGAAAATATCATGAGTTTGATGTTACATATTGAAATTTCATGTTAAACTGTTTACTTGGCGAACTCATTAAATCAGTAGAACACGTTCAATGATAAAGTTTACATTAGAAATATTCTCCAAGTGTTTGTGCAAGCTAGAAAGTAGCTTATGATATGTAAACTCCATTGCAGCTTCTGGAAAATCCAGTACCAGTAACTCAGAAGAAAAGAGCAGGTCGACCTCTGAGAAGAACACACTCCTTGGAGTGGTAGCGAGGAGCCACCATTTGTTTATCTGTATTTTCTTGCCTTGTCCAAAGTTATATTGTAAAAAGGCAGCTGAAATATTCATGTCCCAGCTGAAATTTCTTACACACACACAGCCAAATTTGTTCGCAATGTTTTCGATAACTCTCCTTTGTTTATCTTCCTGTTGATGCATTTGGATGCCACAGAGACAATCAAGTGTCTATAAGTAAAAATTGCATCCCAAGACTGAATCCTTCCCGACTGAATCGATCAGAATTTCAGATCGACCAGCTGAATCTACATGAACAAATTTTATGTGGAGTTGATATAGTTGGAACTATAATTTGGAATATGATTCCCTACTGCCTGTGCAACAGATGGATGGACAGTTTATAAAAGAAGGTGAGCGAGCATCAGTGGGTGCCTTTGGCAACGCCGAACTGAATGAAAATGACTCCTTCCTTTTTGTGATATGGATGAATATTTTATGGTCAAATATATTACTCTTTTTTGTATTTCTATCAAATATAATATTATCCATTATCATTTTAAAATTTAAATAAAGGTAATAGGATGGAAGGTGTTGAATGAATTGAATAGATTAGGCAGGTTGCATTGATAGTGAACTAAATGAATATTAATAAATAAGTTTACTAATTATTTTATGTTATTTTATTATTATATGAAACCAAAAGGTTAGAAAATAAGTGCTATAGTTGAATCTTTAAAAAAAAAAGAAATTATGATGTGTAAAGTGGAATGTACGTATAATGTAGGTTGAGATGGTTTCGTCACCTCCGGTAACATTACCCCCCTCCGGGAGATGTGAATACGCCTTTACCTACCTTCCATCACTCTTCGATCGAACGACCAGTCGACTATAAATAGCCGCCCAAGCCCTCCTCGAATTCAAATTCGATCGACCGGCGACGATCTCTCTCGATCCGCGAAGCACAGTTCTTTCGCCGCTTGCACACGCTCGACGGTTTCGATTCCTTCGTCGAGGTACAAGCATCGGCCGAAGGCTTCCTCCCGATTCTGTCTTTTCTTATTTAATCCTGATCTTTGGAATTGTTGTGTTTTCTTTCGCTTTGAGTTTTGGTTGTTTCTGGTTTCCACTTTTTTTTTTCCTTGTTTGATCTGATCTGAGTTTTGGCAGTTTTACTTTTAGTAGAGCTAGTGATAGTATTGGAAGATTTAGTAAAGGTGATGACTTGGGAGTTGGGATGGTGCTGAGTTCTTGCTTCTTGTTTCTTATCATTTCTGTTTTTGAATTATCTCTTGCTCTCGAAACATAAAATGGACTTGTTGGTTATTAGATTAGTAACATGTAATTTTTACAAGGTTTTACTAGTGCTGAAAAGCTTTGCTAACTGCATCGACTCTGCTCATGTTCTAAAACATTCTAGGCACAGCACCACATATGCTAACTTTCTGTCAATTAATGCATCAATTTGCACCCCCATTGAAGGAATAAGGCAAAATGAGTAGAATTAAGGTTACCATGTAAAATTATTCTGCTGTGACATAGTTTCAATTCACATGTGGATTCCATAACATTGAGACTCTAAAGCAGTATCCTAATGGCAAGCAAACTACAGCTAGCAAGGTGAATATTGTGGCTCTATGATTTCAGAAGTAAATGAAATCACTTTGCTACTTGCAAGTTAGCTAAATTTAATCATCTTCGGATTTTGATATAAACTCAGTCGTTTGTCAGATTCTTTGATAGAAATGGCTATTTCTATTTGATTTGAAGCATTTTTTACTTCATCCGTCATATTGTTTCAACTTGGTTAATTTTCATTTCGAGAATACTAAATCACAAAGAGACTGAATTGCTAGATTCCCTTTCATATTATGTCCATGAGCTTCTCAGCACTTTTAGTATGGATATGCTCTTATAATGTTCTAACATGTTAATTGCTATTTGTGCAGAAATATGAGTGAGGGACAGGAGAATCTTGCAGCTCCAAAGTTGAACAAAAGGATATTATCATCATTGTCCAAGAGATCAGTGGCTGCACATCCTTGGCATGATGTTGAAATAGGTTGGAATCTAATAGAAAAGTAGTGCTGCTTTCTGCTAGTTTGACTTGTTTCTTTTACTAAACATAAAATTTTCTCAGGTTCTGAGGCCCCTGCTGTGTTCAATGTTGTAAGTATTCTTTATTAAGTTGACTGATGAACTAAACAAAGAAGTATATGGTTTTATTTGACAAATGAAAATTGATACCATGCCACTCTTTAGAACAACTTCAAGTTTTTGACACTTAACTAGGCTTCCAAAGCAAATGATCAATCAGCAAAAAGGACCGTGCTTCACAAGACATTTTTGTGACACACCAACATAACTAAGTTGAGTGGATAAGTTAGAAAACCCAAGGCCAGATAGAATAAGTTAACTGAGGTATCCTTGAAGAAAGTACTCACACATATAATCTTTCGAAAGTTAGGCAAGTAGGAGATATTAGGAGAACAACAGGGGGAATTCTGTTCCAATCTAGCAGCCAACTTTTCTACTTTTGTGACTTTTTATTCCCACGATTCATTAAATAAATGTTTGTTTTTTGGCCTTTTCTTACCCTTGAAATTGTAACAGTTTGCAATGAATCTGCTAAGGTAGCCTAAATTACTTGGTTTCCATCTACTTATATACCTTTGTGAATATTTGTAGTCTTTCTCATTTTTAAATTCGTCTTTGATAAAAAAGAATTGGATATGAAAAAACATCTTTGAAAATTGCATAGTGGAAAAAGTATCCAACATTTTGCATTATATATGCATGATTCTCATGTCCCCAGAGTTGGGTACGGATTAAAGAAGTTTTGCTTATGCATTCATTCAAACGTGTTCATTCGGTGTATGTTTACTTCCACACTGGTTCCATTGATTGCTTTCTTGCAAACTGGATAGGAAATCCTTTTTTTTTCAGTGTCACCTGTGTTCTTCCCTCTAACTTGCATTTGTTTGGGAAAATGATGTCTTCAGGTGTTATAACTAGTGCATGCATTTCGTTTACTAACTTTTTAACAAATTTTCTTTTACCCAATATTAAGCCATGACATGGAACATTCAGGCTAAGTTCCACAAGAGGCTGCAGTAGAATGTATGACTATTTTGATTACCTCGGTGCTTGACATTTTGAGTCACTCAACCCTTGCTTTCTAGCTCATTGTTGTGATCAGCTCTAATTATGGTTGATATCATGTAATTTTACTTGCTGGCATCAGGTTGTGGAGATAACAAAAGGAAGTAAAGTGAAATATGAACTCGATAAGAAGACAGGGCTAATTAAGGTTTGTTTATATTCTTCTACAATACTCAGTTCAAGTAGTCTAACAAGATACTGGCCAAGAGTTATAGATATGCAATTGCATATTCTCATTTGAACTGTTTATTGAGAATTGTTTTATTCTGCATTCCTGTTGACACTTCTCTCAGGTTGATCGTGTCTTGTACTCATCAGTGGTCTACCCTCATAACTATGGTTTCATTCCTCGTACACTTTGTGAAGACAATGACCCAATGGATGTTTTGGTCCTCATGCAGGTTGAATCTCACAATTTTTATCTTTTATTTTTCTGCAGCTTGGTTGCATTAGTTAGTTAATACTGTTTCCTCAGGCTGTGTTTCTTTATCGTCCATGCTTAGTTTATTGTTACCGTTTCATCATTATGAATGGTATTTATTTAATGGAAAACCACATGTTTGATTAGGAACCAGTTCTTCCTGGAAGTTTTTTACGAGCCAAAGCCATTGGTCTTATGCCCATGATTGATCAGGTAAGAAATTGATTCAAGAACAAATTCAAAAAAGCTTATTATATTATAACTGCCTTCCTGGTTTGTTTGGAATTCAGGGGGAGAAAGATGATAAAATCATTGCAGTTTGTGCTGACGATCCCGAGTTCCGTCACTTAAATGACCTTAGTGAGCTATCTACTCATCGCCTTGCAGAGATTAGGCGCTTCTTTGAAGATTGTATCCTTTCAGAACCCATCTTTTACTATTTGTATTAAGCTTGTGGTACACATTTGCCAGCTTCCTTTCTCCAGTTTGATTAGGCTCCTTGACATGCTCTTAAGACAAGAAGAATGAGAACAAAGAGGTAGCAGTCGACGATTTCTTGCCTGCAAACACTGCTCGAGAAGCCATCCAATACTCGATGTAAGCTTACTGAAATCTTGCATCAAGTGTTATTGTTACTCTATTTAACTCTCTCCAAAGTGGGTTGGTCAAACCGGTCAATTAGAGCAGGAGGGAGCGGGTTGTAGGAGCTAGACAAATTATTTTACACAAAGATGATTATTATTCCTTATCTCTTACTTGAATAGCATCTATTTCATTTCCTGAATCTAAGTGAATTTTATTCTCTAGGAATAACTATTTCATTCCTTATCAATCTCAATTTACGAACTAAGCAGAAAATTATAACTTCCAATTGATTCAATCATAGTTTGTATAAATTCATAGAATAGAATCCTCAAACCTCAAGCCTTGATGTTATAGCTTATCTAACACATTAACACCACAGGTTGATTTTATACTCAAACTAGTTTGTTGATCATTCAGTTACAAATTTCTTCTTCAACTATAATTTTCTCAACGCAGGCTTCTTCACGACAATATGACCTGTCTTATTGATCAAAAATCGAGACTCATGGTTTGTTATTGGTGTAGGGACCTTTATGCTCAATACTTACTGCAGATCTTGACGCAGTAGACTCGCCACTGAAAGAAATAATTGCCATACAGATCAAGTCAAAGGCAGAGATTATCCTATACAGATAATAAGCATTTGAGTTCCTGTTGCTCAAGCAAACTTCAAACGAGGATTGCTCTTAATTTTACTTGTATTACGTTGATCCTTAAAAAGGTGTTATTATTGTCGTCTAAGTTTCCAGCTCTGGAAACCATTTTACATGCCTTTTTTTTTTATTTTCAGTTTCAAATCTCTTTTCTTTTTATAATGTGAACAAGATAGATCCTTAAAGTAAGAACATTCACTATGATTATTTATTTTTAGTCATAGTGAATGTCAACTTTAAAAGCTTTTTGTTGCTTTAATTCTGCAATTTACAGTGTGGTTTGATGTCAAACTTTGAATGTCAACTTTCTGACGACATAGATCAACAAAATCAAGAAAAAAACTATTAAAAATATTAATTAAAAATTAAATTAAAGAAAAACAATTAACTTTGTTAATCTACCTTCGTAGCTTTAATTGAAGTGCATGCAGAGATGCTAAGCTATTCGTTTTAAAATTGTTTTTTTTTTCTACCTTCATAGTTAAATACACGCTTAGGTTTCTGAAATCGTAATATAAAGATATTTTATACTTCTAATGATATATATTTTTGTCTTAGCATTATAAATAAATTTGTTGTATTGAATATTTATTATTAAATGTTTATAGTATTTATTACTACTTTAGGATAGAATTTTAACATAATATCAGAGTTTAAGAATAAATATTCATAAATTAATAACCTTTTTTGTTTGATGTGTTTCAAATGAAACTATTGTTGCAAAAGGGATACACTCGTTCCAGGCATCTCTCCACTGTCCATCCTAACGCCCCTCCACTGCCCATGAAATCGAAACGAAGAATTAATTCTTCCCAAATATATAGTGGAGATTCGAATCTTGCTTTATTATTATAAATCTACCATCCGATAATCAATGACTATGCTCGTGGAGTCGTGTTGCAAATGAAACCTAGGACACAGAAAAGGTTGCACTGTGTAATTAACTGGAATGAAAAAAAAAACAATTGCACAGAATCAATAACTGCTCTGACTGAAATCAGTATGCATGTAGCATTTTTTAACAAAAAAGAAAGAAGATGAAAGTGAGCAAGAATTTAACCATGACAAAAATATTTGGGGAAAAAATATTTAAAAAATTGAATGGGGAAAAAAAAAGATTGCAAAGGAGCAGATTGCCAGTGTTGTTGTCATGGAGTAGGAGCTCTCCTGAAATTCTAGGTCAGTGAATGGCAAAACAACCTATCAGCCCTTGTAGGATAAGGTCTCTTCTGAGATGAACCTCCAAGATGCAGGAGAGTGAACCCTGGTTGCCGCCTCCGAAAGGCCCATGAATCCACTGATGAATGAAGTGCAAATGCCATCAATTTCAATTCCCTGAGTTGTCAGTTGTTTTCTTGTGTTCTGGGTCTTCGGCTGCAGTTTCACCTGCAGGTAGCTCTGAGACGACTTCAGATCTGGATAAACCTCCATTTGCAGGCTGCTCTCCTTGATTTTCAGGAGTTTTAGTTGATTTGGCATCTTCAACTTGCCCATCTGTTTCTGCATGTTCAGATGAAGTTTCGTGACCATCTGTATCTAGTGCAATTTCTTCCATGGCACATGCATCCTCCATTTTGAGCTCACCGTTCGAAATATGTGCAGTAGATTTTATACCAGGCACTTCAGACTCTGAAGTTTCTATCCATTCAACCAACCCTTGTGGCTTCTCACCCTCGCTCGGGCTTGAGTTACTAGCCTCCACTGTGGATTTGCTTACAGGAGAAGTTCCTAGAATGGTAGCTTCTGTTTCTCCTGTACTAGTCACTACTTTTATTTGTGAACAAGTAGCTGCTTCATCCAGGTCTTTCTTTTCACCCAGCAGGACCACATCAGACTCATCCGAATTCAGTGATGTTGAAGCAAGTGAGTCGGTTATACGATCACTGACCTCTTTATCATTATCAAAAGCAAACCAGTTGGCATTTGTAAAGAGAGAACTGCATGTAACAGATTTTTATTGGCGTATTAGAATCATTCTAAAAGAGCAGAAATAAACAGACATACCAAAGTGTACATGGTTGTGCCATTACCTGTCCTGATCATCCCCCAAGCGCAAAGATGAAATAACTACTGCAGATTCATCATCAAAATAAGCATCCTGCAAGTCATTTCTCATTATCAAAAAACAGAAGAAGAAAAAAACAAAGAAAAGAAAGTCAGCTAGATGAATTAAGGGCATTGACAAATTGTGTTGTACTATGCAGATTTAGTTAGTTGAACAATAATTGACATAGTAACAAATCAAGTTGAAAGGTCATGCAATTGACTAGTGAGAAGACAAATTAAGGAGAACAATGTATGATGTTCTAGGTAAATCTCCATATGCACACAAAAGCAGCAGTATCTAGAGGACCTCCATGCAAATGATGGATCATCATCATCCTGAGTTAGTTGTGATTACATGGAGTTGACCACAAGAATCCTATTCCTCGGAAGTTTTTGCAAGACTATATCAAACATCCAAATATCTTAAATCACTTTTAATTAGGTTTTTTTTTGTTTTCGTTTTTCTCCATCTCTCTCTCACACATTCAAGTTTAATGGATTCAACTAGTCCAACTATAGAATCTATCAACTTTGAATTATGACGCTACCATCCTACGACCTATTTACTCTCATTTTTTACATCTATTTGGAGCTAAACCTGATTACTGTCAGATAGTATGTATTTTTATTTCGCATGGGCTAAATACATTTATTTCAATATTCCCATTTATGTCACATTTTACATGGACTTTCTAACTACCTACACACTCGTATCCATAAAGTATAATTGGTTGTACCATAATCTTATAATTTATAATTGTTTAATATAAGAGGCAAATGATAATCATACAAGATTCTCGAAGCCCTTTCGTTTCAATTAGCCACTCTTTGTCCAGTTAGATATTCATTAACATTTCCTTGTTAAATAATAGATCCAAAATATCTATATCTCTTGAAAAAATTTCAAGCTATCCTCTCAAGCTGGTGTGTGGCATCCTCCCTTATTGTGGACAACATTTCATATATTTAGTTAGCTTTACTTAAAACTTGATTTTCTAAAGTCTCTCTCTATAATTCTTCCAGTTTATTCAAATTTCATTCTTGTCAATTGACACAATATTGATTGCATATTACACAACAAGGATAAACTAGTAGATAACCCATTACAAATCCATTAAAAGACCAAAATGCTAGGAGACGACATGTGTAGCCGTGGGACCATACCTCATCGTCTTGTTCAAAAGATCCTTCTGTCTGTATACAGCAACCAGAGATATTAGAAAAATATAACATGAGAAAGCAAAACAATGTAAACACATTATATGGCTTAGTCCTATAGCATATTCCAAGACAACAACACAAGAACAAAATAGAAAGAGAATATTTTCAAATAAAATAATCCAGAAATTGTATTTGGAATATCAACACACTTAATCTCTTTATACGCTACTATGAATACAACAGTAAGACACTTTAACCCCACGAACACAATTGATAAACAAATTGTTACATCATTGTATTGTGCAACTACTGGAAAAGTTTCAGGCACATGCAATTAATCCACATAGATGCAGTAAACAGGCCTGTTACAGGACCACATGCTGGCAATTATCATATATGTGGCGGAAGAAAAACCTAGCCACCTATATGGATTGCATTAGAACAATAAAACCTGATGTGTTCACATTCCATAGCAAGCATGAGTATCAGTGCTCACGTAGCCGGCCACCTTGCATGAAAGACCAAGTGATATGCTGCCTTGACATGAGAGAATTTCATAGGAAAGAAACTGCTGTTTGTTCCTCACCTACTAGCAATAGTGTCAATGAGATGCACAGGAGAGAAATGGAGTCTAGTAACTTGATGCCTCATTACAGGTTAAGAAACTACATTCCTTGAAAACATGTGCATGAAGGGTAACACATCAAATCCTTGCAGGAGCCTTCAAAGCTCTATCCTCCAATTAAGGGATGGCCAGAAATCAGCACAGGAAACGGAAGTACAACAGATTTCTGGATGCCCCTTGGAAGTATTATATTTTTGTCAAAGTGGCCAACCTATTTCAAAGCATCAAAAACTCACTTCATATTTCAGAAGTTTGTGAGCAGCTGGAAGGCTCACAATAAGACTACTAAAAGCTAGTATACATCTTTGAAGATGAGCTAATCGACACAATAATTTTAAATATCTCAGAAAGATCCAGTGAAGACACGTATGGAATGACTCTCCAACTGGTACACTAACTTCGAAGGCAGCCTACCCTAATATCAAGGAGAATGGGGACCTCTGCCATTTGAAGAAACAACTGGAAGGGTACAAGGGCATTAAATGTACTAGAGATAGTAATTTTTTGTGGAAATTAGTTTGGAACAGAATTCGCACAAATGAGTTGCTTACTAAGATATGCAAAATCCTAACGACATTGTCTAGGCAGTAGTGTGTAGAAGAGGAAAGAAATTGAGCACTTCTTAGTAATAATTTTACTTCAGATATATGAACTGGAATCAAGGGGAAGGCTTAAATAAGGAAAAATGTTGGAAAGAGAAAATTCTTTAGCAGTTTGATAGCTATAATTCTGGTCATGACACAAAAAAGGTTATGGTGCAATCTGTAGTTATACAGAGTAGTGGCAGAGAGCAATTCATGACCACAGTGCTCATGCAGAATTTCTTCCGGGAGTGTGCCATGAAAAAAGCTGAAATGATGGATTGCATCACCCGGTATGTGTGATGCATTGGTTGGTATAAAGTAGCATGGGGAAACATGTAAAGTCTTCCCATTCCAACTGATTTCATGTTTGATCTATAACCAGAACGATACATTTAGCTTGGCACCACATTGTTGTTAGTGGTAACCATACAAAAAATGGTATGATGAAAATTCTTATTTTATTTGAGATCTCATTGCATGAGGATGTCTTACTAAAGAGGTCTTGCAAGAAAAAAAAGGCCATGCCCGCATGACCACTCTCCTTCACTGTCAAGGTCCTAGATCTATCTCCTGTCCACGACTAAACATATGATGCTTCATTGAGAAATGCCTAGTCAGATTGGCTGAAAGGTTTCTACAAATGGTGGCATCTTCCAGTATCACACTGCCATGTACTCTTATCATGAGCTGAAGTGTCTGGTGCTCCCGGTGCACACATCTATTAGCCTCTGTGATGCAAGATATGCAGATGGATTATCCTGTAACACCAAGTACACACCAGAGATTATCTATGAATGTCTGGTACTAGCTACCGCTCTTCAAAACTGGTTTGGCAACATATGGGTCGTAATATCTATAACATGTATGAACAGCTATGGACCACTGATGTCATTGAGAAGACCCTTTCCTAGGTGTACAACGTTTGTCAAACAAACAGCATAAATGCATCCTATGAGATTGATATTGGGATGGACTGTGACAAAACCTTCTCTTATTTGAGCGACCCCTGCAACATAGTAACATCTGCAATGGATTGATTTCTCATTTACCTATAGTTCCTGTGTGAAATTTCTCTCCTCTTGCACATGTTATTTTTCTCAACAGGCACATCCAGAAAAAGAATCTGGAACTTGAACACACCATTTTTTACAGAAACCAATCAGACCATACTGCAACAGTTAATAGTTCCATCGATCGTAGCCAATCTGATGTTAAAGCCAGGATTGAAAAATTATTGAATTACAAAGCATTCTGATGTTACCTCTTCAATATGATCGTAGCGATAAATCCTAGGTTGAAAATGCTGATTATCCAATGTTGTCACGTCAATATCCCTATCTCGGAAGTCATCGTCGTCACTGTCTCTAACTCTATCCTGTAGTGTTGTAGGACGCCTGAAAATGATGTGAAAACCCATTTGAAATCGGATATGAAAAAAGAACTAAAAAATTAGCTCAACAAAAAGGTAATGGATCTCAAAAAGCATGATTAAGTGGAAATATTGGAATTTGAGTAAACCTCCTTTAACAAGAACAAACATATCAAAAAAGTCATACAGTACAAGAAGTAAGTGGATGCTGCTAAGGGATCAAATCAATTGGCAATTTGCCGATGAAGATATGTTAAAGATCAGTTGTGAGAGTTTTCATACACATTTCTCCTTGGTGTGCAATGTCTTCCATTATTGGACAAGTTGAAACAAAAATAAGTACTAAATAGATAGTGATTAAACAAATTATATAAACCCCCCTCCCAACAAAATCATAATTAGACAGATCCAACCCAAAGACACTGATCGAAGTTTATTGAAGCACTCTCACATTGGGAATAAAAAGGGCAACTCGATGCACAAAGCACCCTCCAATGCAGGGTCCCAGGGAAGGATTTATTATACACAGTCTTACCCTGCTTTACAAGAGACGGTTTCCAAGACTCAAACCCGTGACCTCTAGGTCACACGACAGCAACTTTACCGTTGCGCCAAGTTCTCACACTGAGTTTAGGAGTTGGATTATAATATTAAGCACAAAAAAAATTTTAAAACGAAAAATTTTAGTTGCTCACAGGGTGTGCGGGATAACAACCCGGCACACCCAGTGAGTACCTTTTTTTTCATTTTGAAATTTTTTTGTGTAACCCAACCCCTAAACCCTATAGAGAAAATATTAAACGGTTTAACCGTAAACAAAAATAAAATAAAATAAATTACTGTTCCTATTCCGAGCGTCCGCACTCTTCTGTCGCACACCGCGCGTGCACAAACAGGCTAGTATATATATCTATATTATGTGTGTGTGCAAAGAAATTGTCAAGTAAAAAGATATGAGCTAAGGGACAATCACAAAACTGACTCTTGCATCCTTAAACTAAGTAAAGATATTTATGCAGAGATTTACTTCTATCCTTCTCAAGTAGTACATAATGATCTAGTTTCAGAATTTTGTAGATACATATTCCATGCCTGAAAAATAAAATTTAATGAACAAGCACAGATTTTACTAGAGCAATACATGGGTAAGAAGGGTAATAAAAATTAAGAATCACAGGACAATTAAAATTTTCCAAAGAAACCTACCCACAAACCCATTGGTAAACATTTTCGATGCAATTCCTCTTGCACAAGACAAATTTGTGCCACTCATCCCAATCATTGTTCTCCTGCAAGTAAAATAAAAGAGAAATAAATTACACAAAGCAGAATCACAGCTCAAGTTAAATTATAATTTTGCCATTATAATTGAAGCACAGTTAACAGAATAAAATAGACAAATGCTTAGTAAATCCAAGTAACAAACACAGTTACCAAGGATAGAACACAGCCTGCAGGAGGAAAACTAAGTGCAGTATAACAAAATCATCAAGCATGAAATGATTTTGAGTGTATAGAAAAAAATCAAAGTATTTGAATCATAGAAATACTGACTTCATATCTAATTCAACTGAAACACTGCAATCTAAATAAAGAATTTTTCTGAAAAAGTTCATTTCCAAATTTAGGATTTGAAATCCAAATTCGACAATAATAGGTTTCACTAATTACATTGAAAGATTATACAAAATAATATAGTAATATTCCTTTTGAAGAAAAAGAAAAGCCTTAGGAACCTGCAAGTATGCCTTGATTGTGCTGTTGTTGTTTGCTAACTGATTAAGCTTGTTCCCAATGCGAGTAATATGACCCAAATTCCCTATTTTTGGAGGCAACCGTCTTCCTGTAAATACGGTAGCCTGCAAAAAAAGTTTTAATATCATAAGAATATTGATAATCCTCATGGATATCTATAAGAAAGGAGCATAGCACATAAAGCCAATGTTGTCAAAAGCAGAAGTGTTTCTAAGGTTTCAAAGCGCCCAATCACTAAGGTCATTATAGGCTATTAACCACAACCAACCTGAGAAAAGGGCTTTACATTTAATTTTGTACATTATACATTTGAGGTTCCTACTTTCATTATCTATGTAGCAGACTCAAATAGTTGTTCTCGTGGCTTAAATTTAATATTGGTGTGGTTGGCATGCATTATCTATCACATTGTAGAACTTCAATTTTGTTGCATCAAGCTCAACAGTAGGATTACATTGCTATCTGTAGCCCCATGATCAAAGAGTGAAACTTATTTCTCTATGAATATATTTGTTTGCTGAAAAATCAATATTTTTACAGTATAAACAATAGGAAACAAATGAACAATACAAAACAAGTGAAGAGAAATGCTATGAACACAAATAAAAGATCTCTTATATAAATATTACATGGTTGGAAAGGTGAGATGAGAGGAAAAAACACTAAATTAGTAAAAAGTAAAAAGACTTAGATAGACAGTCAACTATGTGACCTTTTTTTAAGACGTGAATAGAACTTTTAAATGAGTTGTCTTGTCAGAATAGATTCAAGGAACTTGAGTAACACCTTGGCTATGCTGAGCATTTTTTTGATTGCGTTAGTATCTTTTAACAATAATGCATAAAGTAAACTCAGCAGCAAGAATGGTGTAATGGGACATAGACTACTACATAAGGAAGAAAATTCATAAGCAAAGTTCCTTTAAAACATACCTTCCCGGAATCAGTTGACAAGGAAGACTGCTTTTAATGCCAACAATGTCACAGTCATGCAACACATGTTCAATTAATGGAATCCTCCTACTTTCTAGACATGATCCAATAATATTCTCGGCATGATGATGCAGAAAGTTATTGAAAGGGTACCTAAAGTTCCATAAAATTCTAAAAATTAGATCTAGAGTTGACAAAGTCATCAGATAAAACATGGGAGTTATTATACTCACTCAAAAAACAAATCTATCACACGCTTGATTGCTCCCAATTGGACCAGTTCTTTTTCAACAGCTTCACTCCCGATTGTTAACAACACAGAAATGAACTCCACAATCTGGAAGAAAAAAGGTACACCATGTCTGAAAATTATTGCCATCGAGACAGTGTGGGACAACCAATTTTAATTATTCAACATAATATCTAGTCCTTTAATTCACAAGATAATCAGTGACCAGAGATAGAAACTTGAAAGAAAATGTTTGTACCACAACTAATAGAACATCAGCATTAAGAAGCCCAAATTAGTCAGTTTGTTTTCACAGATTAAGAAAATAACAAATAGTAAGTTAAATGGATGCAAACTTATTTTTTAAATAATTATTCAAAGATATTCACTTATTATGACATTGAAATATCTTCATCGCCCACAAAAAAATGTAAGTAAAACCAATTTCAGAAACATAACTAGAAAATTTGTGGTCATGAGATACCTTCAAATGATCTATATCCTTTCATTTGTTCATATGTTTTGGCAATAACAGATGGCAATGACTAGCAGGCAATATCCTAATATCAAAAACTAGATAAATAGGAACTCGTACATGACAATCAAATACAAAGAGATATAGCCAAGTCTTTTCTGCTGCTCCTGGGCTCATCCATTAGGTTTAAATACATTTATTATAAAATAAAAAGATAGAATTCATAATAAGGTCTTTACGATACCTTCAGTCTTTGTTTCCCAAGAGGAGGTTGTAGTTTCCCATATGTTGTAAGCAAGATAACATCAGATGAAGAAATTTCCAGTAATCTCAGTAAATCACCTGTTCATGTTCCAATATGTTAAAAAAAGAAAAACACAGATGAATTAGAGAAACCAAAAGTTACGGATGCTTATGGTTGCCCTTAGAAACTTGAGAAGAGTAAAAATTTTATAAATGGATTTTTTGAGGCTTGCACTAGGTCAATAGGTAAGTCTCGACCTTAGAGTTTATGAATCTGAGTTTAAATGGTTTGCTACTTAAAGACTTGCAAGAGCCTCAAAAATGAGATAACATCAATAATTACTAAACTGCAGTGGAAGATTAACTTCAAATTTTAACATCAATTTGCAGAAGATAGTTTTTGTACAAAATCATTTTCTGCCAATCAACAAACCACTTCATGCCATCACTGATCCACAATCAACATAGTGATCTTGAAGCTAGAATGGGGCATGCATAGAAAACTGTGCTGACACAAACTAATCTGCACAAAGGTCCCACCATTGCCTCCAAAGGTAAGGGCAAACGTTGGGACCAAGAGAAGTTTAATAGAACATGAATTGCAAAAAGTCAGCCCAGCTGAGTCAAACTTAAACAAATCCAGATTCAGTAACCATATACTCACTTTGCTCTTGATTTAGACACTTAAAATAAACTAAAAGAGCAAACAGAAGATAAAACCATAGCACATAAAGCCAGCTATAAGTTATTGAGAAAAAGAAAACTATAGGCCTTATTCCATTGAAAGAATATTTTAGTACACGCTCATAAATTACCAACAGTAGTAACAAATACCTAGTCTCCCCAACATTCCCTCCACTGTATCTTGACTAACAGCAACAACTGTTCCATGACTTGATTGGCTTCTAAATGCCTGATAGGAAGATGCTACCATCCGTTTAGGATCTAACAAACATATGCAGAAAGACAGAGCATAAAATAACACTGATTTAGGCCTGGAAGCTTCCAATGCATGAGAAAACAATCTCCCCACATAACTGCATTTTGACAGCAAAATTATATCACAAAAATAACTCCAAATATAATGTCATTTCCACGAGAGGCTCATGTGCATAGAAATCATAGGTCATGATTACCTTGGGCTGCAGATTTTGGCTGCAAGAACAGGAGGGGCACATCGAATAATGGCACAAAGAATTTCTGTTGCATTGGCATGGACTTCAGGAGCATCCTATATAAACACATTGCAAAATCAGAGATAGAATCAACATCTCAGATACAATGAAAATGAAGATGCCATCACCCATGGCTAATAAGGATGAAAAAAGTCCTCCTTTGTGTCTATATACTATCCAAAGAAATTCAAGTAGAAATTAGAAACTATATGGGTGGTCGGTGGCATGCTTGGAAAGTATGCACATTAGTGAAATATCTAAGAAACAATAATACCGTCCTTTCATAAACTTGAAATTCCATTTGTATATAGGCATTTTAAGGAGAGAGTGCCCACTAACCTATAGTCATTCAAACATAATCCAAACTTGTCATCAAGTTAATTCTTTTTCGTTTTAAGTGTAATGCCCTACAACAAATGGCCATTCGCAGGCCTTAACTCTGATTATTTTCAGAGCCCTCAAAGGCATGATATAAACATTTTAGTTACTTCTACTAAGTAGGCACAATAGAGGCATACCGATGAGCTAAATTTATCCAAAATCAGATCAAGAACATCAACATGTTCCAACCATTGCATTGAATCCATATAGTTGGAATGCATATTTTCATCAGCACCAGTTAATCGAACTAGTACCTGCTTCACATGGCCACATCAGAACTAGATGAAAGAATATAGAAAAGCAAAGAATTTTCTGTAGAGGTAATAAAACCAAGAAC
This sequence comes from Curcuma longa, assembly GCF_044706935.1. Taxonomy (NCBI): domain Eukaryota; kingdom Viridiplantae; phylum Streptophyta; class Magnoliopsida; order Zingiberales; family Zingiberaceae; genus Curcuma; species Curcuma longa. Next base: position 9,574,208 of record NC_133871.1, read on the forward strand.
AACTGACCTCCATTATTGATGTGATACCAATGAGGTCAACAAGTTGACCAATTATCTCTATATGGTTCTATACAATAGGGAAAAAATCATTAATATGAAGCTACATATGCAAGTGTTGACAGAAAGAATGCACTCATAAGTAATGGGGTGAAAGTTTTGAGGAAAAGAATGAACTAAGAAGCACTGTGAAAAACTCATGCTACCATGCATAAATTTTAAGGAACACAATGAAACACAAGTTAAATGGTAAAAGTAGTAAAAATATGCAGATGTAGATCTATAATTACAGCACTCAGAAAAACTCAAACCATATTTATGTATGGGGACTAAGTCAAAATTCAAAAGCATGAATTAAGTTTTTCAACGACTCATGGTATAGAGGAAGACCAAAGAAATTCTTGGTTAACCCAATTAAAAATAATTCAAGATAAAAATGATTTATCACTAGATAGATTTGTGTGCCAGATTGAGCAATTGGATTGAGATCTCTTTTACAAGCTTTTATAATAACTAGGTCACGTTTAATTTCGTACAAAATAAATTACGCATATTTACATGGTTGAAAAAAGAAACAAATAAAAAAATGCTTTCAGACCCCTAAAATAATATCATATTTCAGCTTTAAAATGGTTTATTTTATAGCACCAGTATTGTTTTAACTGGATCTATTTTGTTTTGTAATATTCTCCTCCACCAATGGGAACTTGTGAGTTGTGAATCGCAGCCCATCAGAGTTGTTGGCACATACGCACACACATCACATGAGAGAGAGAGAGAGGACAGCTGGCCTCTTGAGATGAAGCTAGCATACCTTCAATAATTTGAAAAGTCAACTGCTGGCTTCTTTTTGAAAAGCAGAGTGTACTGCATACTAGGTCAAAGAAAGAGGGCAAAGCAGGTGGACAAGGGAAGAAAGTAGAAAGAAGGAAAGGAAAAAGGAAAAAGGAAAAAGGAAAAAGGAAAAAAGAAAAAATGAAGGGAAAAAAGAAAAAGGAGATGAGGATAAGAAGATGGCTGTGTTGATGGAGGGGAGAAGTATAAAAATTGGAAACAAGAAGATAAAGGCTTTCTGCAGGAAATGGATGAGAAGAAGATTTCTGAAGGAAAGAAGAGAACAAAAGAGATTCAACAGTGAAGGAGAAGAATGATGGATTGTGGAGATGTGTGAGAAGGATGAAGATATGACTTGTGGGGAACAGAGACAGATGGAAGAGAGGTAGGAAGAATATTTCAACAAGTGATATGGATAGGAAGTAAAGAAAAGAATTAAGCAGAAAAGAACATGTATTAATGTATGATTTAGCATACGTACATTTAAAGTGAAATAGATGGTATTTTATGGTTTAGGGAAATTTAGAAAATCTAACTTCTCAATATTCAAGTATATATTTGGTAATTTATCATGAGTAACTTGCGGATCTTTTATATAATTGGGTGATTAGCAAAAAATGTATAATTTGTATCTCCAACTAGTATGATAGGTAAGTGTTCATTAGCTAAGAATATTATTGATTTGCTAATATAAATGACACTTTAAGGTTTTATTAACCTATAATTTAATTAAAATAAACAAAGGTTCTGAGATAAAAGATGAATTTCTAAGTTAACTTGAAATGTTAGTTAACTTATCAGACTCAATTTTGGATAAGTTCAAAAGTCAAATTCCTAATAGTATATACTGTGAGGAAAAGATGTTTTCATGATATTCAGTAAGTGAATTTATCTTATCACTATGGACACGGGTGCTGATAAAGATGATACATTGACCATGTGAACATGTATAATTAATGTTTCAAGAGAAATTAGTTCCATTTGAGCAATATGCTCATAGTGACCTAAGTCACCCAAGGTTCATTGTGATATATGTACTAAAATGAGTCACCGAGCTTGATTGGATACCTATATTTGTATTTATCGATATATATAGTGTTTGCTCATGTCTTGGCTAGGAGCCAGATAGAACTCAACCCATTTGAGTTACTAGAGTGAAATCACAACCAAGTCTTCTGAACAACAGATATAAATATGATATAGTATAATTAAGGGCAGTCCTTAGGGAAAGAAATTAGCACATACTATTGAATCACATAGAAGTATGCCAGGTGTCAATTTGTTAAGTTGTTTCCCTAATGTGCATGTTATTATATTTAGGAGTCCCCTTCCAATAGACAAGGTAATGTTGCAAGTTACCATGGCATAGAAACTTTGTTTGTCTCAACTATGCCCATGATATTGACAATCATGGACATGCATGCAATCATCTCAAGGAACTTAACCTATCAGAAGATGAATTGACAATGATAAAAATGTGATCTCCTTCAGTAAGATAATGAGTTCATGTTTAAAAATTGGACAAAATGTTTAAGTTGGTTGATAAGTCAAACAAATAATCATTAAAATCAATCTTTACACAGTCTGAGTTGCATCAGTGGAATTGGTATGGAGCTACTTTGAGTATTTAGGGAAATAATTTGGGCTTATGCATACAACATGTGCATCAACATTCACTTCATGGTTCTCAATAGTTACTAAACAATTGCAGATGTTGATCCAAAAGGTTGAAGGTTGCACTAGGCATAGGCAAATAAAATTTGTCTAAACATATAACTCTAGATAGTTGTGATTGATGATGATGAATTATCAAGAGCGTAAAAAATGATTTTTCTACATTGTCAACTTACATCATACTCAACTCTAAGGCATCTTTTACACTAGAAGTAGACAGACATATCAATTGCCCTTGGTATATATTATTCACAAATGATATTGTACTAATCAATTAGATCAAAAAGGTGAAGTTTGAATTATTAGAGAAATCAAAGGTACTTGCAACATAAATGAAATAAAAGAAACATAGTTAGAGGATATGAAATTCCAATAGGAGCTTTAGATATTGATGAACAGTTATTAATGGAATAGGTTGTTGAAATCAAGAGGAATTTTTGCAATCTTGTATCATCATAGTGTGGCCTTTAAGCTAACAGAAAATTACTATAAAAGTGTGGTGGTACGAGCCATCAAACTTTGTGGATCAGAACATCGGAGTGTTTGCACAGTTAGAGAAGTTGAATTCATAAGATTAATGATGTAAGAGACATAGGGAAACAAGTTAATATAATAAAAAGTGATTTAATAGTTGAATGTGCAAGCGATATAGCATTGAGAGTTCAAAGGTAGCTGAACCAAGAATAGTAAGAACCAATGCAACTTGATGATGATGACTATTTTTCAATATACTTTCAGTATAACCATAAAACAGAGTAATAAATTAATAATAGTATATAACAATTTTTATAATTGATGATGATTCACAGACCTGAATATATTTGATGAATGGAGCTGTCTTCCTAATCATCAGGCATATTACAATCTTGCCAAACAACAGAGATATTAGCATTTAACGGATGGTAGACAGAGGGAAAAAAAGAGAGAGAACAAAATAATGCAAAGAGTTATGTCATAATATGCCAACTGACTCAATCAAAAAGAAAGTTGACTTTTACCTTACTGAAGTAACCAGCAAGCAACGTATTGTGCACATGATCTGGCTTGATGAAGGAGAACAACAAATCCATCAGCTGCAAAAGAGGACAGAAAAGGCCAATATATGCAATGATAAAGATAAATAATGATAGTAATATTATCAATAAAAAAAAACAAGAAAAGCAATCAATGGAAGTACTTCACCTCTACATCCTCAACTAAAGATCTTAAAATTATATCGACTTCGCAAGTGAATATCTCACTTGCAATAAAAGGAAACCTGCAATAAAGACGAAACTCAACAAAATATGTAAGAGGTAGAAACATTTAACAGTCACTCGAAAGACAACCAAGTGTCTCACTTGAGAATGTGTTTCTTATCAGCATCCATAGAAGGCTCCTCTACAATATAAAGGAGCAACTTCTCCACTTGGGCCTTCTCTCTCAAACTGAAAACATAAATATATTAGGGGAAAAAACTAACATGAGGAAACCAAAAAAATAAAAGAGATCACACAATGACTTGCAGATTTAGTAACAAAGAAATATGAATAAAACAGAGTAATTATGTGCTCAATGTATGGGAATAATTGACTATGAGTCGGGCAAAGTGATTGCTACACTTAGAGAATAGAGTCATAAGAAGAAGAATTATGTGCTCGACGTCATAGGAAGAATAATTAAATATATGCCCATTTAAATCTACTCCAAGGATATTTGTTTCAGTTAAAAGGTATACCGAGAATAATTTCAACTAGGTTCTTCTAAAATAACCTGTGTGATTTGATCATTCAGCTACTTAAGGGCATGAACATCTAAAATATTTAGTATCTCATGTCCTAAAATCAACTTTAGCACAACAAACCTATCTCCGTATCTTTTTCCATTGACAAGCATATCCTTATATAAGAAAATACCTTGTCCATTTTTATTTTAAACTTATCCTACATGTAAAAATTTTAACTTTTCCTATTATGTTTATTTTTAACATTGAAATTATTATCCATGTGCCAATTTACAGTGTAATAATACACAGCTAGTCAACTCTACTATGAAACTATCTAATGGATAAAGACAGTTGAAATACACGAGCATAATCAAAGTTCTGTTAATTTGTGTGAATATTTCCTTCCTCAGAAGATATAGCATAGAGTTTCACTTTGGTGATATGAGACAATAAAAACTTTGAAGTTCCTCTGCATCTAATTATTACAAATTATGAACATAGGAAGCAGGAGTAAATCTTCCAAGTTGAGCATACATCAAGAAATCAACTAAAGAGTGAAACTATTACAAATTTATAAGGCGGGTATTCAGTGCTTTGCACTCTTGGATTATCTCATCCTCATCAAGAAGTTCATCAAGAGTAAAATTTTCCTTCTCCAAAATTGAATCCACCTGAAATAATTTAAGAAATTACTAAAGGAAGACATGTAATGCTTGTAAGTAGCTGTGTATGCTATTCTTGGGAAGAATAAAAAAAATTTGTCATTAAACTAGAATTAACAACAATGTGAACCTGTACAGAGTAGTTGATTAATGAATACACATGAAAAAAAACATTAGAAAAAGAGGGAAAATAAGTATATACAATAAAACAAAAAGTTATGCATAGGATGCAAAAGGATGAACTTAAACATTTAAAAGCATGCTCATTATCAAGTAATAAGAAGTTACTGATACGGTTATAAAAAAGTCAAACTGATATTTTCAGACTTGCTTATTCTCAAGCTTGAGGAAGTCAAGCTAGATATACTTGGAGATTAAAAAACACTATGTCCAAGCTTTGTTGACAAATAGTGCCATGATTGCTCAGTTCATGAACAATGTTGATACTCATGGATACTAAGAAATTAAGCATATGATGTTTATGTATGTCAGATATAGTAATTGGAAAAGATTTAAGGTTATTCATCATTTGAGACAAACATAAATGATCATTTAGCAAACCAACTACCAAGCTTGTTCAAGAACTTCTAGTTCATTTAGAATGAATATGGCTTGCAACTAAAGACACAAAACCAGTTAATGAACAAGAATTTGTCAAGGTAATCTCGTATATATATAAGTAGCATAAATCTAGTTGACTAGATCAGAGACAAACAAATACATCGAAGCGAAAAATTTAAAGACCAGTTGGTCTACATCAGATATATGTGGATAAACTATATAAAGTTTCAAACTTGCATATGTTGGAGGTAAATGACCGTATTAACCACTAAGAAACAAGACCAATTTTTACGCCTTCATCATCTATTCGAACAGACCAATTTTTACGCCTTCATCATCTTTTCGAACGGTTTGCACCAAAAACCAAAGTCTTGTGCTCCCTAATTCGAGCAGGTGAATGAATGTTTACATTGAAAGAAACAGTTTCCAGCAAAACAAAAACCAATATCTTGCACTCCCTAATTTGAGCAGGTGAATGGATGTTTAAATTGACAGAAGCAATATCTACCCAAACAAAACAAGAAAAGCAATGTCTTGTACTCCCTAATTCGAACAGGTGAATGGTTGTTTAAATTGACAGACAATTTCCAACAAAACAAAAACCAATGTCTTGTACTTCCTAATTCAAGCAGGTGAATGGATTTTATGGGAGGAGTTTGGATTGCCAAACAACTGCTACTGCCATCAGTCATTACCAGCTTAAATCAATTAGATTAGAAATCTAGACTCTCTAGCACTGCAAAGGGGCAATTTAAATTTGCATGAAACATGGAAATACAAACATCCTCCCACACGTTCACTAGTTCACCTTCTCTAGCGTTCTTGTATGTCCCTGGTGTTTGAATAAGCAGATTATTACAGAAGCGAACTCAGCAATCCAGTCATTCACCTCAGGAAACAAATTAACAAATAAGCACATAATTACAGAGCCAACAGGGCAATCCAGTTATTCACTTCAAAAAATGAATAAGCAAATTTCTACTCTTGCTTGATCACCTAATTATGAGATCAATTTTTTCATTTCTTTCAAACAACCTTCAAAATTAACTTATGGATAACGAACTATATCAGTTGTTGGCTTCATTTCATCCAATTCTCAGATTCGGAATTTCTAAGAAACAAAACACAAATCCCTTCTTTCAAATTAGCCAACCCAATGGGCAGAACAAAATGGTAATAACACGCACAAAAAAACACAAACTAACAAACAAACCGTATATGAGAAGACCAAAACCTACCGGCGATGAATGACTAAATGTGCTCATGCGCCAGAACATCTTGACGGCTCCCAACGGAAAGATCCCAATAAGAATCCGACGCCCAGTCTTCCAGATCTAGGGTTCCCAATACCCAGCCCCGTTTCTACCAATTCGCTCCCGGATCACGGAAAAACCACAAGCAAGCCTTTTTTATAAAGAAAAAAAAAAGACAACCCGAATTCCTCGATCTTAACGCCGCCAAACTGCTCTACCTGAGGGCCTCCCGGATCGAAGTGAACGGAGAAAAAAATCAATACGAAGGAGGAAGAGAATGGGATCGGATTGGAGAGGAGAGGAGAGGAGCTTGGAGAAGGAAGCGAAGGTGGCAAAGAAGGAAGACGATACAAAGCGTCGTTCCCGTCGCGGAGTGCTTCAGCGTGGAAGGCGATAAAAAATGGAAATCAAAATCAACAATTATTTGTGGGGAGGAATTTGTAACAGCAGATCGGTTGTTCTCGTTAATTTTGTTTTTTTTTTAATTTCAAAAATGGAAAATAAATTATTATGTGTGCATATTTGACTAATCATTTAGCATATGGTTAAGATGCAACTACGAGTTAATCACATATTCACTGATCGATTTTTATCTATGTGTAAATTAATTTCCTCACATTAAAACTCAAATTCAAACCGAATTTAAACTCAAATTTTATTCCAAATTTAGCTTGAGGCAAAAATATTTATATTTTTAAACTTTCAATGGAATTTTATATATATATTTCAAATCCACTCAAATATCAATATTTTTATACTATTCACTTCAATTATATTATTTTGCATCCTTAATCCAACAATTTTTTTTTTTAAAATAACACCTCAAACTTAAGACTTTTTTTTAAATCAAGTCGACTATCAATCTAGAACGTTGTACTATATGTATTATTTTTATGATATTTTCTATATATATTTCAATTGAGAAGTGAACTACGACTCTCGGAGCATAGTTAAATTGATTACGATGAAGTAAAATTGCTAAAGTAGACAAGAGTCAAATCTTAATGAAACGGAAGCAATGTCCTCCTCCATCATAACCAACTATAACTTCTCGATTTACCTTCCTCACATATGATCGTTGAGTCAACCGTGAAACTACTTAGGCGACAAATTTCTTTTTTTTTACTGAAGAAGTGAATTATGACGCTCTAAAAAATCCACCATCCTAATTATATCTGTAAAATTATAATCTAATATCCAAAATACAGCTGTGATAAAAAAATGCACTACAGTGGTACAACTTTAATTGTATTTATTTATCTATTTTTCTGTTTTATTCGGGAGAATAGTATTATGCTCTCAATTTTACTTATTTGACTTCATAGGACCATAAAAAATCATATTAAAATAAAATATAAATGAGTTTAATAAAATTACAATACATAATAGTTCTTACATACACACAGCTTAGAACTCCATGCACTTAAACTGAACATAGATAAAAACACATTGGCAACAATAACCACATAATTCTTAGATTATATGATATGGCCCTGTTTCTTCAAAATTACCATGTTATTTAAAGGAAACAACTCTCACAAAAGATCACCTTCTCAAGTTTGACAACCAAAAAAGAGAGGCAAGTGATCCTCTGGTTTTATAGGTCAGTGTACATCAGGGACAGATTGCTAATTATAGGTACATTGCACAAAGGGGGCGCCAAGTTACATTATCCCATTGGGAACTACCGAATTGTAATGCTCGCCGAGGCCATATGCGTGTCGATGATACGATAACATTATGCTAGGGTTGCCTACTTCACTTCCCATCTCAGACTTGTATTCTTTCCCCATTTCCACATCTGGAAAAGAACCTGAGTATATGATGATATGTTTCTTGAGGCAATGTACAAGAGCACCAAGCTCAAGTTGTCCTCCCCAGGCTGCTGTTGACTCTACTTCTTCACAGTACTTGCCGAATCTTTCCAAGAGTGAGCTGTCTGATTCTACGTCGATCTTACTCTCTGATAGGAAAAACGGTAGAAAATCTGGCGCGTGGTTTCTCATGTAATTAGCAGTCATTTTGCGAAGCTCCTGGAAACTGTAGAGTGATGTACCATCAGAGTTAAGCGAGAGCTGGTTCTCAACAGCTCTATAGAGACAATGGCCATCAGGCTTTATCTCATTGATCATCAGACCCAGTGGTTCCAACTTCCTCTCCAACTTCTCATTTTCAATCATGCGATTGCTAATCATGTTGCTCTGCTCTTCCTGTATCCTCTGCTCTCTTGCGGCTTCTTCTTGCGCTCTTTTTTCTCTTCTCCTTGCTCCTTTGCTGGGTTTTGCCGGGTCACCATGGGGAACAACATTAAAGCTCGCAATGCCCTTGACCGAATTATCTAGATTAGCTTTCTCAGCGCTTTCACTTGTCGTATAGCCAAGCAATGCAAGTTCTCGCGCATGTTTAGCTTTTAATTGAGTTTGAAGTTGAGATATCTCTTCTTCCACTTGCTTCTTTTTTGTTTTCTGCTCGGCTTTACTTCCTTTAGCAGCAGCCTTTTTAAGATTCATTTCCTTGTTATGCAGCTTGGCAATCTCTTGCCTGTAAATACAGATACAAAATGTTGATATGATTGAAGAAATGGAAAAAGTGGAACCGAGGAAAAGAATTGAACAAAACCAAGCATCGGATTACTAAATTTCCCTTGTCAGTTTCCGTGGGAAAGACATGCATCGCCATAGAAACTGATACATTTTACAAATGTAACAAAAAGACAGCAAACTGAAGAAGATGCACTACAAGTTCAGCAAAACAATGGAACTCAAGAAACAATCATGGATTCGAATTTGCACTCAAATGGTGTGAGTATCATCAAGTTTGATAGACACAATAAAAAATAATCCATGGAAACTGCAAATATTGTCTGGAAACCTAAACACCCTAAACTGATCATGATATTATAAAGCCACGGCATATTTTATCATATTCATCTAGATTTCCACCCTAGATCTACAAGTTTCCCAGTTTGTAACCACTCAGAAGAACTAGTTTTGAGATCCTAACTCTTAAATCATATCCAGGTTCAACAAATAACAAGTTATGAGATGCTTATACATCTTTTTCCATGTAAAAGTATTCACAATTCACCTCTAGTTATGGAAGAAACTAAATTAGTTTCTTTTTCCACTCACATCCTACGTAAACTATGACATAGAATGAGTTTTGATATATCCTTGCATAAAACTTAATCCCCAAATGGTAGGAACAAACACGAGTTGATAATGATGATGATCCTTATATAGAAAGGGAGGTTAAACATCTGCCCTCAAGTTAGATGGGCTATAGTTTGTACCTATTTATTGACTTCCATCCAGTTCCTTCCAGTTTTTACCGTTCCAAATAAACAGATGTAAGGATGCGTGTTTAGTTGCACATCCATTGCATGCATCCTTCCCAAGATAATATAGCATCTGTTATGATTGTAACTACATAACAATATGCCTATTAGCAGATGTTGAGTTCCACTAATCTTCCAAAAAATGCCCAATTGACAATTAAATGCCTCCTAAATAAAATCCAAGAAGTTGGCGATGCAAATTTTGTCCTTGGAATTTGATTTTAAAAGTTGGAAAGGGATATGGTTAGCAACTATTTTCTAAGTGAATCGTATGGTATCATCAAGGGCCACTGTTCAATCGCCAAGACAGAGAATGTAATGGACCGAGTTCAATCTCCAGTCCGTACAAGATTAAGAAAGTAGAGATCAACCCTAGACCTTTTGGATTGGCGACGAACTTCGTTGGATTTGATTGAATAAATAATATTGCACGCCAAACAACACACAAGCCTTCATAAAAGAATAAAACAAAGATTTCGGGGTTTCGTCCGATCAATAGCCAAACTCAACCAAGTAGCAATGAGTATAAAGGAAGATCGTCTTCCTTCAATATTCTATATCTGATCTCGCGATGCAGGACAACAAAAAGGAGGAAAAAGTTCAACAAACAGCGAATAAAAAACGCATTTTGAAGATGAAAAAGAAAAAAAAAACTGAGCTTTGAGTGCCACTACCGGTGCCTTGAGAGCATCTCTTCGCGTGTCTCCTGTGGTTCTTCCCTGGAAGCGCTTCCCTCCGCTTCTTCAGCCATCTCCATCATCGACGCAGAAATCGGAGAGCAAGAGAGGCGGTCTGGCGCGATTCCTCAGAGGGCAATACACGAGTGAAGAAGGCTCAAGGCGACGGCGCCGGAGCTAAACATCGACGTCGACGGCGGAGATACAAGCGGCCAGGAGTAGCCTTGTGCTTAGGGTTTGCCTTTCGTATGAAAAATATTAGATTTATTATTAAAATGTCCTGGGACACTAAAATCATCATTTTTATTTAATATCAAATTTATTTATTAAAAATTTTGTCTTAAATTTTTTATCAAGCTCAATTATCTTTATAAATCAGTTAAATATTTATTTATTAATTCATAAATTTTATTTTTTAAATTTTAATATATATTATAAATAATTTTAAATTATAATTAAATTTTATTAGAATTGGTAGGATGAATATATCGAAAGGAGAAGTGAGTTTAGTAGGGGTATATTGGGTATAATAATTATACCTTGGTGGTTTTTGAAATATGTAATTCTGATCGGGCTTTTTTAAAAAATCAGGAGGATTTTACGGGTTCCCCCTTTAATTTTATTCTAATTTTCGAAACTAGACGTTTCTAGGTAAATTCGCCTCGACGCCGGCAGTGCGACCAGTGTGACGGAGGAAGTGCGAAATCATGGCGGCGACGACGACCTCCGCCGCCTCAAGGGCAGACAGAGAAAAAGAATGGGACTTCCACCTCCGATCGCTCTCCTCCAACGCCAGGGATTCCTCCGCCGCCAGCGACCCTGCTTCCGACCCCTACATCCTCCAATCAGTCCGCCTCCGCCTCCTTTCTCTTGTAGCGTTTCCCGGTGCCCACTCGATCGATTTAACTGGATTGTTTATGGCAGATCAGGAAGATCCATGAGATATCCAAAGAAGGAGGATCGGAGGAGCTGGTGGCGAGGGCGTACCCGCAGATCAACAAGCTATTCCAGCGATGCATCTCGGCGCTGCCGCAGTCGCAGACATCCCATGGAGTTCTCTTGCTGGTGCGCGCGCGCTAATTTGCCCTTTTTATTTTTTGCATTGCAATTTACATCCATAGGGTCCTAGGTCTGTATGTCATGTTGATTTCTGGAGCTGAATTATTCTCACCTGAAGGAAAGAGACTTGTTTTTACACTTGTTCAGATCGGATAGAGTGCTGTAATAGTATACTGAAAATTTTATCTCAGGTTTAGAAGCGTGATTAAATAAATTTGCATTTACGGGGTAATATACAAAAAATAAAACTTAAGACATAAGCGAATTCATTGACAGGAGAAGCAACTTGATGTGTTCACGAGCATTTTTGAGTGAACAAGTTTTTTGCTCTAATCGTTTTTTCAGGAAAGAAAAAAAAATATGTTTGCATGAGAATAAAACATTAAGTTGGTCAATTGGAACAGCTACCGTCTTCATAATTCAAGGAGCTATATATGTCTAACACTAAATATTGATCACTTGGTAGTAGTAGTCACACTGTAATTTATTTTTATCATTTTGTTTGGGAAGATGATATATGATATTTATTCTGTTTTGAAAAAGGCAGACTATTCTTCAATTTTTTCTTGATTTTGGAGAAGTGGTTCTACATGATGCTGATCCTAGTTTAAAGACCTTCTTCCGTTCATGCTTAAGTAGGTAATTCTTTCTTCTTTATGCCTGGGTACCTTCAACATTCTTGATTTCTTCTGTGTTGCATTTGTATTTCGTTTGTGGTCATAAGCAAGTAGTCAACAAGTAAATGCCAATTTATATGCTGTCTCAAGTGGACAATAGTGTAAGAGTTTTATTTATGATTGTTGATTCTCATTTTACTTTGTAATTGACTATTGGCTTCGATTTACTGCTAAAATGTCATCAGACCGTTCCTTTATTTGAAGAGATCAGACATTCTTGTCATTTAGGTGCTTGAGCTGAATTCATGATTAATGAAATATATCATGATCTGGGTTTTTGTTGTAGATTTCCCATGTTTTAAGAAGCTTCACGTTCTTTTTATTGGTGCATGGTTGTACAACATCTTGAGTAAACTAGCCTCTTGTTGGAATGATTCTGAATAGCGAACCCTTCTTAAACCTTAAACTTGTATTGGGCTTACAATTTTCTTTAGGCTTGGCATTGCATGTAAAACCAAAGAAAATCTTGGTGGATTTTTGAGGTCACGGACTGTGCGACTTTATCTACCAATTTTTCATATGCATGTAGATACATGGTTCCAACAGTAAGAATCAGCCCATTGGTCCTCTTCCTCTTACTTCTAATCTGAAATCATCAACAATTCAATTTCCTAAACTTGATGTTCCACAACCTTGTGTTAGGCTGCATATAGGGCTTCTGATGCATCATAAATACGAGAAACACCACCTTTCCTACTTGTACAGTTTCCTACTTTCATTTCCCTCGTAAGTTTCCTAACTAAAGTGTACATTATTATCGACTCAGAGGTTTCCTAGAGCTAATTTCAGATCCTTTCTATTGTATTGATTTGTGTCATGCATATTTCTAGTCATCGACCATGCTACAAAAAAATGGATTTCTTATTAAAAATAGGGAATGTGATGCTATCATGCTAATCGGAAGATTTTGTACCAACTTAAGCTGTCTGGAGACAAGAATGATAATGACAAGATGATTTTGATTCTGGGCACTTTCCAACAGGCTTTTGTTAATTTTCCCTTCTCAGCTTTTAGTCTACTGCTGAAGACTAGCTAAAGATATAATACAAGATTTGATTTTTGGTGATTTTGTTTATAGGGAGTTTGCAGATCCAGTTGTTGCAAAAGCTACATTGGATTTTCTCAATTTGAACAAACCAAAGATTTTGAGTGATTTTCCAACCCTACTTCCACAGGTATTATCATCAAAGGAAATTAATAATTTAATAAGTTCCAGACAGTTATTGGCTCAGCTAATTTTTTTGTATCATAATACACTTTTTGAGATACTGAACTTAGAAAAATGCCCAGAGTTTAAATTGAAGCAAATTTTACACTAGCCATTTTAATTACTCCCATAGTATTCTGGTAAATTATAATATGCAGAGATTATGGTTGAGGCCACTTTAACCAACCATGTTAGTGATTACATGCCTCCTTTATTATTCAAGAGAAAATAGCTCTTTGGCATGAAGTTTAAGGTTTATTTCTTTGCAAATAGCTGCTGCATCTAGATACTTATTTGTTACTTTCTAATTTGTGTTTGCAGTTCTTTCCTTTACTTCTAAAGCTGATTGTGTGGAATGGGAAGAGGTCAGCATTGTCACTCATTTGATGTTTTGATATGTAATGCTTTCTCTTTGTTATGTGATGTTTTTTGATCTTTTTTTAAAATGATGTTAAAGTTACTGTAATGTTAACAAGAATAAAGAATGCAACAGTTTGTTCCCACTTACTACCTTGTTTTCTAGCTGTAGCATGCTAAGTTCTCACAAAATTCACTACTTGTAATAAGTAGCTAATGCATTTTGTAATTAACTTTCCAGATTGGTGAATGCATTTTTGATGCTTTTGCCAGCCATGATGTCAACTGGATCATTCCTTCCACTTTTCCATACACTTATGGATTTACCAAGTGAGCTTACATTTATAGGTTTCTTGTAGTGCTAGCTCAATTTAAATTTTTCTTAATATCTTAGAATCTTTTAAAACAATATATTGCAGTGAACCTAGCAGCTAGAAGTGTATATTTTAATGTGCTCATAAAAGTGGGTATATGCGTTTGTCATTATTAATTTTGGACTATATTCTTAGAAGGATAACTCATCTTTTGTCTCCAACATTTAATATTTGATGGCAATTCCTGTTGGGAGTTGTGTTTTGGTTATCCTTTAAGGCAGTTCCTTGGGTTATCTATCCAAGGTTGAAGAACTTCTTCCCAAAACAATTTTTTTAACCTGGATAGATTGTTCTTGTGGGATTGGTTCACTGGTTCAGGTAATCCAATCATCCAACTGGCTAAAGTATAATGTATTTGGAAAAACCAAAAGGTGAAATAGAACCAGGTCACCTTGCATGTCTCATCACTGTTTTTTGGTTCTTGAAATAATTGATCGGTTTGTATCCATCAGTCTGATTGAATCAGTCTACCAGTCAGTCATAATCAATTTTGTTTTAATAAGAAGTGAACTTTCTTTGAGACCTACAAATTTGAAAATTAATGTCTCAATTTTCCTTCATTTGGCTTGTAAAGTTGCTAAGTACATAGCATATGTGAAAGGAGTTTGGAACTCTGAATGTACTTTTACTCTCCCTTAATCAGTACTAGTTGTGGCTTTGGAAAAAGTGGAAAAAGGTTCTGGGTCTCTGGTTGGCAGCAGCATTGCTTCGATCCAGAAGAGTGCAGCACCTGAGGTTACATATTTTTAACTTTTCAATTTACATCTTTGCTGCTAAGTGAATAAAATGCTTTTTCGTGTCATGAAGAATTAAGGATACTCACCATTTATGTTTCTCTACTTGTATGGCAGATGCTGCTTGCTCTGATGGATGAAGCTTATACAGGGTCAGCAATAGAAGATCGAGGAGGTGACTCTGGATCTGATGATAACAATGGCATAGATGTTTCAGACCCTGTATTTCTTGACTTTCTCAAAGATGAAAATGATGGGATTACTGTAAGTTATTATCCATCTACTGGTAGCATATGTGGACAGCGGCAGTGAAAATTGGCATATCATCATCAACCCATATTGGGATCAGCTATATAAATCTCATCCTTTTTTGTCCCAGCTACATATCCCACCTTGTCGTATTAACGTTTCACATTTCAAATTATATTTTAATTTATCAGAAAAAGGTGGCATTTTTTTGTTGTCAAATTGCCAAGATTCTCAATGATTGTTTTTCGTGCATCCTAGCATGCACATGGAACTTTCATATTGGTATATGCTAACCAATAGAGTAACAACAGAAAATCTGTGATATCAAATGCTGAAGCATAATGGTTTTATACGTTCTGGCTTCATAGGCCACAACTGGCCTTTGTATATTGCTAGTGGTTTTGCACTCGGTACAAGGTGGTCTAGCATTTACACTTGTTACTGCTACAACTAAACCTATTCACACATCTCGTTTCAGGAACGCCACTGGACATCTCCTGCTATGGCTGCAATATTACAGGCAGCTATAAATAATACACAGTCCGAAAGGCTAAAAGAAGTGCTTGATATGACACCTCAGTTCCTTTCTCTGTATTTTTCAATCGCATTGCGAGATGTTAACGACTGTATGTTTTTCCTTTTCTCGAAACATATGTGTGCACAATACTACAATCGTATTGTTGTTGGTTACCTTTGGTTTACCTTTTATTTTTTACTTCATTCATGCAGCATTACTTTGCGCATTAATTCCTTTGGTTATGTCAAGGTATGCTACGACATTCCCTGACAAGGTCTTCTCTTATGAGGTATGCAAATGGAATTTATCCAATGTGCAATATTGTATTTCATATAAGGTGCTATTGACCATCTAGTGGTGGAAATGTGATTCATTAAGCTACCTATTTTGTTTATCAATGATATTAGAGAGCACTAAACTAAATGATTGTGAGTGACAGGTTTCTTTAGTTGTTTGAGTTACTGTAAATGGAAAGGAAAAACAAAGTACTGCATCTATATTAGCAACGTTTTCATGTTGCAGGCTCAAAAGAGACTATCAAATTTTTTGTTATCAGCATTTCAGCGAAGTCCTAGTTTTATTCCACTTCTAAAGGTATGTTCGAAGCTTGTCTTGATATGAAATTGAAAGTTGCTTATGTAGATTTGCTTGCCCATTTAATTTTGACATAATTCACATGTTTAATCAATTGCCTGAATTATGCAAAAAAAAAAAAATCCTTCTGAGGGCCCTCAAAACTGTTATGCTTCAACACATAAGTTGTTCAACTTATTTCTGTAGACTTATAAGAAGAATCTGATGAATACCTGTTATATCAAAGCAACATATTCTTGTGTAATTTATATTTACATGAGCATGACATGATAGACACATTTTAGGCATATTCACCTTAAGGCATAAATGCTTTTTATTATTATCATGAATTCATGATTGAAGTAATTGGACTCCATTTGTTTGTTACTTGGCATATTCCTTGAGTGATGGTGGCTAATTGTGCAATTATTGATTTCTCTCTTGGAATGTACCTGCAGAAGCCCATCACAGATAGACTAGGAGAAGCCTACTACAGCCCTGCAAAGGCAAGCATTTAATCTGTGTGCAATCTCAGACATTTTTTTCTGCAATTACAGACACTAGAAAATTCTGTTAGATGATTACTTTAGTGCTTTCTTCTTTTTATCTCCCATTGCATTTAGTAAATCGGACATTGGTTCAATCAGACAGAGTTGGCATTAAATTTATGTTGGGCAATTGGTGAGCATGGAGCTGGAGGTTCATCCTGCAAAGATGTAGCTCGGGAACTTTTTGAGAGCTTAGAATTGCTTCTGTATGAGAATCTTTTATCAAGGTCTGTCTTCACAGCTAAAATATCTTTTTAGAGATTGTTATGTAAAGACAAATTTTGATGCTCTCTCTTCTCAAGGGCAGTCATCTGGGCTCAAGCCAGGAATTGGATGTAGAGCCGAATAATGTGGCTTCCAGAAAATCTTCTCAAGCTAGACTTCTTTCTTTTGTGGTGACATCTATTGCAAAGTTAGCAACATGCCACAAGGAGCTACTTCCAAGGGCTCGGGTGTCTCTAGCTAAGGTTTGTATCTTTAACTTGTGTTGAACTTGCATGTTGCATTTGAAAATTACATATATGGTTGTCTAAGTAGGTTTTAAAAGGGACTAACATAGTGTGACCATATATAGCATCAAGTGATTTACATCTGCAGTTAAAAAAATCTTATTTGATTCACCTAAACCAATTTAAATTCAACCAAATTTACTTAAAATCTTAAGTTGTCATATTTAATAGCTTGAAACTTGTGAGTGTTTACTTATATAAATTACAGATACTTTAGATATTAGTATAATTATAAAAAAAAAATATTTTAATACTCCCTGTATATGCATGCTTGTACATTTGCTTTGATGGATCGCATATGCGCTATGCGATAACACTATCATATATTGTATATATATGGTTTTTGAAATTTGAAATGTTTGTTTTTGCCTTCTTGTTAGGTAGCACGTTCAAAAAATATAGACAGGAGGGTCTGGCGGCGTGCTTGTGACTGCTTAGGTTTAATGAGTGAACCAGCAATATGTCTATCTATCTTAGGCCCTTCAACTGAACAGGTCAATGGTCCTGGAATCATCAATTGGAGTGAGGGAGGATCAAAGATGGTCGCTCATATTCCATTTTACATACTCAGCGAACAAGAAGGTGAGCTATCGTAGTTTTGTATTTTGCCATAAACAGTAGTACTAGCTTATACAGAAATTTGTCTGCATCTTTTCTGTTTCTAATTGGATAGATATAGATATTACCCACCCTACTTGTTACTGCAGTGACTAATGGTGATCCAGAGATAGGGTGTGCACTTATTTACTATTTCTTTCCTCAGTTTTTTCTCCCTTTGCCATTGCAATCATCAATACCAAGTCATCATTGTCTCACCTTCCTTAGTCTAATCACCCTCTTTTGTGGTGATCAGTCATAATATATGCTTTTGATAGTCGAATATAGTAGCATATGTATTTTTTGAATAATGGAATAGAATAAAAAAATAGATCTCCTTAAGAATAGAGAATCCAATTGTTATTTTTTAGTTCTTTATTGAAACCAAATGTAGGAATATTTATTGTATACGAATATATAGGGAATAAAATCTATTGATGTGTTGTCGTGTGCATTTTGTTCTATACTTGTTTCTCAATGGTCGATCACTAAAGACATCACCGACTATCGACATTTCCAGTATCAATGAGAGTTGCCTCGTCTTTATCTCTCTGTTATCCATATGTTGCTAGACGAGATCAGTGGTCATCCTTATTTATCTTATAACTGTCGTTCTACAATTTCTTATGTAACTATCTTTTTCAGGTCCACCTTTTCATGATTTTTCATTCTCGGATATCGTCCCACAAAAATGAGGCTCTTCTGTTTAAACTAGGTATTTTGAAATTGAAAAATACAGATCCATTCCTGCTTGTCAAAACTGGGAAGGAAGATTGGTGCTGCTCTTTATCGGTTCGAATCAGATCCTCCCCATGAATGCTAACTTGGAAGCAACTCCCAACTATATGACTTGTTCAGTGAGGTGATGTTAAACATGTCAGCTGAAGACTAATGAAACACTCGATTCATGTACCAGAGAAAGGGTTTTCACTCAGCCGTAAGTAAAAATGAGTTGTGAAAGTGCTTTTTGTTTCAGATTTTGTGACTTGGTTTTATGGAACAATAATATAAGATTGACATCATTTTCGTAGTTCATCTGGTTAAAAGGGGAATGGAGGATAAATCTGGTCCGTTGGAATGGTAGGAAAACATCATCGTAATCAGTGATGATAACTTTGTCTCAGACTTATCAAAGAGCATGTTATTCTTGAGACCCCAAGCAATCAGGGTGTTTTTCTCATTCTCAAAAAATTAAGGTTCAAAATTCACGCTGCACATATGATATTTGATTAATTGATATAAATTAGATATATAATATAAAAAAAATATTATTCTTTATCATTGCCCTGGCAGAACTGTGTTATTAACTAAGATCTAGTGAATCGCAGAGGACTATATCTGTACTATTTCTATCAATTTCAATCTATTTTTTACTTTTAAAATGCCCTCGAGATTCGAAAATCCCCTAATTTCATCCTCCTCGATTAAATTATAACTAAGATGCATAAAATAACATTTACATAACTATCATATCATCATTTAATTGCTTAATGGTTTTTAATTTTAATAAACTAATATTTATGAATTCGTCATGTCATCATTTTAATGACATTTTATTAAATAATCTAAAAGTAAAATGACAAGGATTTGTTAAGGTGCATGATTAATTCTGTAAGTAGATTAATCTAAAACAGTATATTTATAGACACTCGAAAGCCGTTGTTCTTATTATATTATTATTATTTGATTTCCACATCATTTCAACAAAGAGTATGCCAAAAACAACAAAAAAAAAGAGGAGGAAAAGCAGAGTGAAGATAAGAGAGGCTTGTCAGCAAGGGCAGCAGAGAGCGTTCAGGAACTACTAACTCAATTACGTCTTCCAAACTCAAAAACAAAACACCGGTAAGAAATAGAGTTTAGAAAGATACCGATATGTACAGTGCTGTTGAGCCACGGCCAATGCTTATGCACTCTGATGATGAATGCTTCCCTAGAAATCACGATTCATTCTAGTAGTAGTAGTAGTTCTTCTTGCCTTCCCCTCAGAATCTTCCCTAGTTGAAAGTGCAGATCATGCTGCTCTTCGTCGGTCAAATGGTTTATTATCTGATTCAAAAGCATCAAAGCTTATTAGCCATGAAGCATTCATTGATCACTTAGACAGATCGAATCTCATCCATTTGATCCGCTCAGATCAGTCAGTTGCGAAGGCCACAATACCTGATCAAGGATCAACTCTACTGAAAATCCCTGGGATGTGACGAAGGATTGATGGTAGATATATGCAAAGACAGCCATCATCATCTGGTGCGATGAAACAGACACTTGGGTTTAGGAGATCCATTAATTAACAAATGAAGGCAGAGAGAGATTCAAGTTTGTATGTTGCATAATGTACAAGCAAAGAGATTCTGTCTTGTTCTGCAAAGACGAGAACACCACATTGCACGGCAAAAGGTGAACAAAACTTAGCATGAAGGAGCTAAAACAGGGAGATCAACAATTCTCACTTGATTAATAATAACGCTGCACTGTTACGTCGTTATCTTATATTTGCAAATAATAATAATAATAATAATAATACCGAACCGAACTATCCAAACTAGTTTCAGTATAATGTCTCCTCTAACAGATATGGATGTTTTAAATGCATACCAATAAGTATATACGACATCAAAAATGAAACAGGCACAATTTTGAAGAATATCAAAAGACCTTAGCCAAAGAAATTAGTAATTTTATCTAACACGACAAATGTTGAGGCAAGAGTTAAATGCTAAGATTGCACCTATTGAGACCTAACACTAATGAGACCTAGCAGATTGAAGAGTGCAAATAAGAGATAGAGATTCCTTAAATTTGAAAAGCTGTGCTCCTACCGAAGCCTCTCCGGGATAACTACATTGTGTTAGTTGCAGGGGAGGTTTGAAATCTCATTCAATGCCAGGGTTTTGATCCTCGTTAGTATGAGATGTGTTGTCGGTGCCAATTGGTACCGATCAGTTAGAGGAATTAAGGGAAGAAGGAATGGAGAGAAAACTCATGGACAAGCTCCAGCTCACAAGAGATCATGGAAGATCTCGCCGGTGACCTTAGATTTTAATGTGTAGTTCCCGTTCAACATGGATTAACTAGCACATTGAATATTAAACATGCATTAGATGATTGGCAAGTAGAGTACCTGGCAATCCATTCTATCTGTAAACCCACCATGTCCAGGAATGCTATCACCAAAATCCTGCAAAATGCATAATGAAACGTAATTATGATGTAAATACACAGTCAATAACTAAATAGGAGGAAGAACCTTGATCTTGAAAGCCCGCTTCAGACCACTTGCAAAGAAACCTCCGAAAGGTGCTATGATTGATGCAAAGAGTCCAAGTGCTAAAGCATGCCACTGAATGGGCATAACTGACCATTCCTTCCATGGAAACTGAAATAACAAAACAAAGAAACAAAGAATAAGCATAATCACCTATCTGCAGAAATTATCTTCCAGAAATTTGGTGTTTTTATCCCCTCAAATACAAGCTTCAAGATAGATGGATGTTGGCATGTGTGAATCAAATAATTACTTATCGACTAATGAGCACTTAGTATATGAGGCAGAAATATGGTCTTGTATACCTTTTCTCTTATGTCTTTACCTTTTATAATAGAAGAATAATATTTCTTAAATTAGTGCATATCAGATCATACCCAACCCGGTAAGGGATAACTTTTTGGCTTGAATGGTAGACCGGGATCACAGTGAAGCCAGCCGGTGGACAAATCCTGGGAAGAAAATAAAGATAGGATTGAGATTCTCCAAAGAATTTTTAAATTTTGGAACAGTATTATTCTTCTTATATCACAGAACAAGTTTCAATACCTTCCTTGGACATGTTAGCCACTGGAAACGCCCTAATATATCTGCTAGCTAAATCAAAAGTAGTAGTAAATCCATCAAATATCGGAGCTGATTTTTATATCCAAAAATGTAAAGAACATAAAACAAACAAGAGAAACAACTGCCAGAAAGGTGGAGGTTTTGAAGAGATCATTGAAGCAAGAAGCCAAAACTAGTTCAAGAAGAGTTCAGAGAGCTTACCACAAATGCAGAAATAATAGTTGCAAAAGATGCACCAATGAAACCCTCCCATGTTTTCTTTGGAGATAATTTGATCAATGGTGTTCTCCCAAAGAAGAAACCAAAGAAGTATGCAGCAACATCATTGATTGCAATAAGAGAAGCAGGCAACAGGAACCTGTATTCTTTCTCAATTAGTAAGAATGATTTACTTCATTGACATGGGATGAAAATTTGTTTGATAATAAACTGGCTAATATTCATACTCATGAATATTCCATTTAGGTATCTATAATTATTTGAAATTATAGAGTAAGTTCCATGGTGAGATTAAAACTTAATCAACCAAAAACTATTTCACTAATTTCTTTTCCAGTTCAAGCATACAAGTCTCCATTAGTTTTTCTAAAGATGAATAGACTCAATTTCAATGCTAACAAAACACTTAAAAGTCACCACTTTGACTGATTTTACACAAATGATCTCATTTTAGGTTATATTTACTCTACAAAGGTCACTGGCATGTTGAGGTTGAGTACCTGGAAATCTCAAAATATTTCAGGACTGTTATAGCTGATAAAAAATTACGAAATCTAAGAATGGGAATTGGGGCATACATTTTCCTTAAGTTTAAATTTGAAAATAATCAATGTGCTGTTTTATGGAGTAGTTGTTCCTTGTTAGTTTGGACAAACACGTGTTAATGATGATGGTGATATAGAGTAGTTGGACGCATCTGTGTAGTACAAACTCAAATTTCATAATCTATGTGAATTAATCTTTCTTATGGTTGAAAAATAAACAATCAAAGTTTCATTTTTCAAAATCATGTATACTTTAGATCAAAAGCATGTCACACTGTGCTAACTCTGTTGCATAATAAACAGGATGGGGTCAGTCAAAAGAAAAGTAAGTAGCATTGATGTATGATCAGGTAACATAGAAAAGATAAAAAGCACCAAACATTATTAGGCATTGATTCCCAATGAAAAAATAACAATTCAGAATAAATAGCTAGAATTGAAGGCGAAGTGTATACAGAATTTATATATTGTGTGCAAGGGTATATGCAGTCACTATTGAATTTTTATTTAATGCGTCTATATTGGTTAAAATGTCAAACATATATCCGATGAAAGTATATTTATTACCCATCGAACACAATATATGTCAATCTTACAACACAAGACATGTGAAATATAAAAATCAATATTAATCAACAATGTATAATAGGTAATATAAATATATAGTATTATGCATACATATTAATGTTAATATCTAAAGAATTTACAACTTATAAAACAAGTGTTTATGGTAACACTTACAACTTACAAACTACCAGCTAAAGTAGCTTAGAATTTCAAATCAATTTGGCTTAGTTCTAAATTGATTAAGTAAAACAAATATGTTTTTTTTAAATCTTTTTAACTGCATATGCCATATGTCACATGAAGTCATATGCTGCCGAGTGCCGCCTATGTTGTCCCTTTCAAAATTTTCTAGGTGGCCACATATACAGTCCAATCAAGGGGTTTTTTAAAACCAAAATAGCATTGCTATGAATCTATTCCTGGACAAGGAGTTCCTGTATTTGTGAGAAAAACTGAAACCTATTAGTGGAACATCAAACAAAAACTCATGTACTGATAACCATATTAGTTAACACTTCAAAATCAGCTAGATTTCCCTTTTTTTCTTAGGGATCAAGCTAAGAGATGAATGCAAGAACCTTATCTCATACAGTACTTGGCATACTTTAAACCAAAATGAGCATCAATAGTGTTCTCAACATCATATGTATCCTTAATCTTAATTAGGATCAATGCATTGAAAGAATTCGGATAAAGAAATAAACAAGGAGCCAAAGTAGAAACTGTTGGATGATATATTCAAAAACAAACAAAAAGATGAAACTGAGATTTGCATGAGAAATTACCAAAAAATTCCTTCAAAAATATTTGCAACAGTGAAGGAAGATTGTGCAAACACTAGAAGAAGTATCATGTGAGTCCATGCATATTGTCCAAACTGGTACTTGTATGTCCTCTTCTTTAGTGTAAGAATAAACCACATGAAACCTAAAAAAACAAAATATTCTAGAAATTCAAACTTCAATAAATCATATGTTGTTGTAAAAAAATCGTATAGTTTTTGTGGAAGAGGAAAGTTGATTTTTTGCTCATAAGGTCAAAATGTCAATTCAACTATATTTTGCATCATAAGTCACCCGAAACCTGATCAGAACCTATAAGGAAGACATAACCAACCTGCTATGTATAAGAAATAGCATATCACCATCTGATATTTGACAAGCCCACCGACAACCTTATAATATAGTTTATCTGAAGTAACCGTGTTCACTAGTTGTCGACTGATGAAACGCCCATAAGCGAACAACATTGCAGTGAAGAAAAAGTACCTGCCAATAGATCCAAGGATTGTGCTAGGTAGGTTTATTCATAAGCCAAAAAGTTTTTAGGAGAAAAAAGAATCCATGAGAGTAGCTAGAAAACATCCTCTCACAAGCTTCAAAAATATGTATTTGAAGCAACTATCCACATACCAAATTAAAATTCTGAACCCTGGCAGTTTCTTATCTTCATAAGCTTGTTTCCGTAATGTGAATAATTCCCGCGCCATAATAATTTGAATGCCCACAACTAAAGCGCAAATATAAAGATGTCCCATGTAGATAACCAATGAAAACCCAAGTAGCATCCACAATGATGAACGGGCCCGAACAAGCATAGTTTTGTACTTATTTTGATCATTAACAAGTAAACTAGGCTTAACAGAACCATTAACATCAGGAGCAGCCTGAGAATGAAAATAAAAAAAAAATGAAATGATACTTCATGGTAAATCTATTCACACAACTATGAATTAGTCAGTAAAGGTGCAAAATAGATATAGTCATCAAAATTAAAAAGATCGAGAAATATCCATTTTTAAGAGAAAATCAATCTAAATATAATTGTCATGCAAGAAAATATTAGTGGGTAATGAATAATTCCCTTCCACCTTATCAGATTTGAGTATCCAGAACATGTATAAATCCAGATGTTCATTCCTTAAGTGGTGATGCTGGAACTTGGGGAAAAAGAGTTGGAACTTCAAACATAGAGGAAAAACAATGATTAAATATATACAACTTTTGATAAATATACCTAGGACGTTAATACATAATGAATAAACAATATCATAAAATTCATGAACTATAATTATATATATGTAAAATCAAATTGTTATAATATAATCATATTAACGACATATTTATGTCATTGATAAATAAATATCATATTATTAATATGCATTGCCAATAAAAATATTAGGTCATCATCAATATCTGATTAGCAATAGATATACCAAGTTATAATAGTATTTTTAATAACACTAGTATAATAAGTTATTAACTAATAGTATTAGCTAATGAATAATAGTAAGAAGTATTAAGTTAAACATATATTATTATAAGTTAATAATTTGTATTAAGCACGTCCAGTTTGTTTATTGTATAAAACACCATGCCACAAACCCATGCATGAGCACCAACACTGAGCAACTACCTCTCCATAAACCCTTAGACTTCAATATTTCCCACAAGTCAATTGCAAATAGATTTCATATACTTTTGGTTTTTTCATATAATTTTTGGTTGATTTAGCCATTGTAATAGCCATCCTTTTGGCTGATTTCATCTGAGGAAACAAACATCCCACTAAAATGTAGACTCAAAATTCATACCCTTACGAGTATCATGTTGACATTTGCAGGGGGCATTGTTGAATCTGAATATCATAACTCTTTCTTAGAGCTTATATAGAGGAAGAATGACTTTAGAATGCATTTCCCATAGAGTACTAAGTCGTAGAGTAACACAGTTGAAGAACAAATATGTAATATTAAGAAGACTCTCACATTTTGACTCTGAAACTTTCAAACAAAATTTACTTGAAAACAGACAACTATGACTACAATGGAGCAGTATATAATTATCTTTGCTAGCCACCAACCTCAGTTGAATGCCTGCGATGTCGAATCTTGCCTGAATGGTTTCTTTGAAGTGAGCTCATGGTTCTATTTTTCCACGTGATTGCTAATGTGATCTCTCAAAACTGCAAAACCCAAGTAGATGAAACACCATGAGGGAAAAAAAAGGTATTCCACATAATCATAGAGAGGAAACCAAACCACAAACAATGTAATGATAGCTTATGATAATGAAGTAAACACTGATCATCAAATGTTTAATGCAAGTCATATCAGCAAGAGTAAATACAAATATTATTGTTGTTATAGCAACACATTAAGATTCAACCTATCATTCAGGTAGTACAAAGGAAATGAAACTGACAATTGTGCTTCATTATGAAACAATATGAAAATTAACAAGATAGGTGGGTGAGACTTATTCTTTCCAAGAGACAGAATAAAGTTAGGATTCGAACTGAGGTATGGAGTCATTGAAATAGTATTCCTCGACCAAACTCTTAGGGAGACCAAGTCATTTATAGCAGCCCAGTGCACGAAGCTCCCGCCAATGCGGGTCCCAAGGAACGGTCTATTGTAGATACCCTTACCCTGCTTTGCAAGAGATTATGTTTGAGACTCGAACCCGTGACCTCTAGGTCACACGCAACAACTTTACCATTGTGCTAAGGCTCCAAGTCATTTATGATGGAATAAAAATATGATATGAGAAACCCAGTACCGTCCCACAGACCAGTCAAACTTGCTGGTTAATCCACCAAAGAATTTGAAATCCTTTGCAATTTGTCACTACTTGTCATACTCATAACAATTTTCATAATAATTTTCAAAGGAAGCAACATCTATCAGACAATAATAGCAATGATGTTAAAACTATAGAATACACCTCGCAAAATCATTTGGTATTGGCAAACTGAAACGAACAAATTATAAATAAATTCTTTCTGCTTTTCTCTGATAAAATCTCTTTTGAGATACTATTCTTCTACCACTATTTATTTCAACTGTCTTAAGTGACTCAATCAGTATTTAGAGTTTAAGCCACTTTTCGCTTCCTGGCAGACTATTCACCTGTTCACTTTTTATTTTCTTTATCTTGTTATTTATTTCCATGGCATTGACAATAATAACTCTAGGATGTTTCAGCCAATGTCGTGATTCTTAATTTTAAGTTAATAATCAAGATTACCTATAATTGATTGTGAATGAAAATCTAGCATAATTCATCACGATTGTCATTGAGTACTACTCTACAACCACGCGATAATAGCTATCCAGATTTATTCCATAAATAGCATCTTCATCAAAAGAAACTCTTACTGAATGATAGATTCAATATCTACCACTTTTACATTTTTAAACTTGATGTACTTGCAATTTCTATCTTTGGATTGCTACTGCATATACTTTCCTTTACAAAACCCAACATATTCCGACTCTGTCGACCTACATTCGTCACTAGCAGAATGGAATTAAACAATCAGATAAGATTCCTCGGAGGAACGGAAAAATGTGACTTATGATTTAATAAGGAAGAAAAGACTTTATCTTCTTATGCCAACTCCAGCTGACAAGACACCCTAAATGACCACAAATCCCACTCATTGCTGCTCAAAATGTTGCAAATGATAGCATTCAATGTGCCAAATGAGCAGGAATAATTAAGATTCAAATGCGATTCATAAAATGCGCAAACTGAAACCTAGACGTGCGGGATTCGAACCGGATCTGTCGCATCGGAAAAGCGATTGCCGATCCAAAGATGAGTTAGCTAACGATATGCCTAACCTCGACGGCCTCGAAAGCTCTACAATGCGCCAGAGACACCGGAGGAGGAGCAGTAGCAGACCAGCTGCGGGAGCGAGGTGGAAACGACGACGAGACGACGACGAGGAGGCGAGCTTGTTAATATTCCCCTCCGTGGGGCGAGCAATTAAAGCGGTGCGCCAGATCGATGGCAGACGGAAGGAGATTCCGATCCGACGGGCCAGATCGCATTCAGAATACTACTGAAGCGGCGAAGAGGAATTATCTCTCAATCCGACGGCTGTAATCGCATCACGATATGTAAAGAAAGACGACGGCTGGGATTGCAATGTTCCAATCTCCAAACTCTACGATGACGCATTTTCAAATTTATTCGATGGATGAATAAATCAAAAAGAAAAATCATCTATTTTATATAAATTAATTGAATTTGTAAGATCTAGATATTTAATTAACAATAAAAAAATGCAACGATTTGATCAAAGAAGAGAAGGGGAAATAAAACATTCAATTTGGTTTGAAATATAATAAGAAAAATGAAGAAAATTAAATTTATCCGTTTTCTTCAAACAAAATAAAATTTTATTATTTAATTTCTTTCTTTTTTGGCCCTACTGTGACTGTGTCTAAGTAAATACAGCACTAGAGAAGGGATACACAAATTCAGCACTAGAGAAAAGCCAAAGCAACATGGAACGAAGAGAAGTGATCATTTTAAAGTGCCTATTTTATATGAAAAATCAAATACATGATCTTTTTTCCAATACGAATATAACATACTAAAAATAAATAAATCCGCTACCTCAAAATTCATTCAAGTACACAAGCGTTAAGCGCATGACAAAATCAATCCCAAATCATTACCTTCTGAAATCGATCCCTGACCATTACGCCAACAATACCATATGACCACCGTCTATGAATATAACATACTAAAGAAATAACAAACAGGTGGTTGAAGAAAGGTCAGATTATAGTTAAGCATTACCTTTTTTCCAAAAAAGCCAAAAAAAAACTAAATATACAATTTTAATGAAAAATAAGACAGATTAACCATTTAAATTGAGTAGGATGTAATGCAGGAAATGGTCTAGATAGATTGCAAGTTCTATGATACTTGCAATGGCAACTAAACATTTAATTCACGCCATATAAATTCTTACATATTCAACCCAGCAACAGTGCCATGAAACTTTTCAGAATAGCATATGGATTCGACAGATCCAAACACAGAGAAAAGGTGTGTTTTACTTGTAGCGTGTCAATTTACCTTTTTATTTAAGGGAGATATATTGATGAGGCTGAGGATGACGCTGATGCCAGGCGATGCTCTCTTAAACAAGATCATCAGAATTATTGCAATTGCTAGAGCCATAAGAGATGATCCAAAAGTGGAGTTGACAAATGATTTATCCTTCTCGTCACCAGTCTTTGAAGGATCAAAAAACTTCTGCATGAAGGTGGATATGTTGATCACCACTTCTACCATTTTATCTTTCACCCTACGGATGAAGTCCATGAATGGTGAAGTTTTAGTTGGTTCAGCAGTAGAAGATTTGCAATCTTGGTCAGCCATGGGCACCTCAGTTTCAAAGCATGATGATTCAGGAGGGAAGTCGGCTGCAAGGAGAAAATGGATTAGGCAGTGTTGATTTCGATGAGATATCTTTTAAGAGAAGGGTGGGGGAGTGTACTTGACTTGTGAGTCTTGTATAATTCTGCAACACTTGGGTTGTTCATTACGGCATCCCAAACATTCTTGTCAGCGGCAATTGAAGCTACCGCATTCTGATGGAAGAGACATCAAAGAAG